>NC_057814.1:414378846-415072041 GCF_018294505.1 Triticum aestivum | reverse complement strand
GCCGACCTCCGGGCCCCTCCTCCACCGCCGGCGACCGCCACCGCCGGTCCCTGCCTCGCCGCCGTCGGGCTCGAGCTCGAGCTCGGGAGCCGGCCCAGATCCGATCGAGCGGTAGCCTCCCCGTTGACTTCTCCCGACCTCGTGTTTTTTCTCAAGTCCCAGAAATTCATCAGCATATGCACTTGTTCCCGATGCGATAACTTTGTGCATACAGCTCCGATTCGCGCGTATAATATGTCAAATTGTTTGTCTCGTGATGCTCTTCATTTTGTTCAATTGCATCATTTTCATTAGAGGTCATCTTGATGCCCAAATCTTCGTCGGAATAGGGCTAGTTGCTGTTATTCTCTGGTTCTTGTCAGAACTTGGAGATTTGTCATTTTTGTATCATTTATTCTGTGCATCTTTTGAGCATGAGCTCTACAAGTGTTTTGAAGTATGCCATGCCATATTTGCAGTGGTATAGTCCATGTATTTTTGTGATCTATGTGGTGACTAGCACAAGCATGCAAAGTAGGTCCCGTAATATTTCTGATTTCAGAGACTTAGTGATTTCTCTAAGTCCTAGTCTGCTGTAATTTTGTTGCCATATAAACTTGATGCTACAGAGAGATCCATGAATATTTTGGAGATGTTCAGTAAGGATGTTTTGTAGCTATAGTTGTAATTGATCCATTCCTGCAATTGTTTGCAATTTTATAGTACCATAGCATGACTCAATCTCGCTCTACTTTTGCTATAAAATATTTCTGACAGATTCTCAATATGACATGCATTTTTTCCAAGCTTATTGTAGTTGATCCATACATGCTATGTAATTGTTCTTGCCATGAATAGCTTCATAAACATGCCATCTTGCTGTAGAAATGCTTGGTTTGTCATGCATTGCTCTGTAGTGAGTGCATCAAGCTCACAAAGAGGCCTACTTATTAATATTTCTGCCATGCTCTGTTTTCTGCTAAGTCTGGAACCTGATAACGAAACTTGCTATGTTTACATGCTTGCCATCATATCTTCTGGTCCTTTTTGGCTTATGGTCAGTAAGGGACTTTTGTCATGTGCATTCAGTAGAACACTAACATGCCTTGTTTTGCTATGTTAATTTCCTGTAGCATGTTGATTTCGTGCTCTGAACATTGCTACCTATTGCTGATTTCTGCCATGTCCAGTTTTTCACCAAGTCTGTGAACCTGTAATCTTTTGCACTTTTGCCATGCTTGTTTGAGCTTGATATGTTGTGAACTAGCCGTAGCTCAGTGTTCATCTTTTGTCAAGCATCTCCTGTAGATTACTACCATGTGCTTTGTTTCTATGTTGGGGTGCTGTAGCATTGTTACGTGTTGCATTTTAAATGCTATCTTGCTGTTTATCGCAGATTAGTGTCATTCTTGTTTTGCTTGTCATTTGCAAACCGTGCATCCGATTCCGGTGATCTTTATATCGATTTCGACCGAAATCATCTCATCTTTCCAGTGGCATGCTTGGTTTGCCAAGTTACTGCCATGTTCATCATTTTCCTTCTGGAGCACGCATATGCATCGCATATCATAACTTGCATATCATACATGTCTTGCATCATGTTGCTTGCGCATTCTCGTTGTTGATTGTGGTTCCGTTTGTTTGTGTTCTTGTCTTGGGTAGAGCCGGGAGACGAGTTCGTGAACGAGGAACCTGTCGAGTACGCTTACGAGGATCAAGCTTTCGACAACTCTGAGAATCTTGCAGGCAAGATGACCACCCCTCGAAATCACTTCTATCTTTGCTATGCTAGTTGTTCGCTCTATTGCCATGCTCGCTACCTATCACTTGCTATATCATGTCTCCTATTTTAGCCATGTCAGCCCTAACCATCCTCTCCTAGCAAACCGTTGTTTGGCTATGTTACCGCTTTTGCTCAGCCCCTCTTATAGCGTTGCTAGCTGCAGGTGAAGTTGAAGTTTGTTCCATATCGGAACATGGACATGTTGGGATATCACAATATCTCTTATTTAATTAATGCATCTATATATTTGGTAAAGGGTGGAAGGATCGGCCTTATGCCTGGTGTTTTGTTCCACTCTTGCCGCCCTAGTTACTGTTATACCGGGATTATGTTCCTTGAGTTTGCGTTTCTTACACGGTCGGGTGATTTATGGGACCCCCTTGACAGTTCGCCTTGATAAAACTCCTCCAGCAAGGCCCAACCTTGGTTTTACCATTTGCGACCTATACCTTTTTCCCCGGGTTTTCTAGAGCCCGAGGGTCATCTTTATTTTAAACCCCCGGGCCAGTGCTCCTCTGAGTATTGGTCCAAACTGTCAGTCGCCGGTGGCCACCAGGGGCAACTCTGGGCTGGCCTATCGGAAGCTTGGACAATCCGGTGTGCCCTGAGAACGAGATATGTGCAGCTCCTATCGGGATTTGTCGGCACATTCGGGAGGCTTTGCTGGTCTTGTTTTACCATTGTCGAGATGTCTTGTAAACCGGGATTCCGAGACTGATCGGGTCTTTCCGGTAGAAGGTTTATCCTTCGTTGACCGTGAGAGCTTATGATGGGCTAAGTTGGGACACCCCTGCAGGGTAATATCTTTCGAAAGCCGTGCCCGCGGTTATGAGGCAGATGGGAATTTGTTAATGTCCGGTTATAGATAACTTGTCACTTGACCCAATTAAAATACACCAAGTGCGTGTGTAGCCGTGATGGTCTCTTCTCGGCGGAGTCCGGGAAGTGAACACGGTCTGTGTTATGTATGACGTAAGTAGGTGTTCAGGACCTCTTCTTGGTCATTGCTGGATGACGTCCGTTCCTTTGCTTCTCTTCTCGCTCTCATTTGCGCAAGTTAGCCACCATATATGCTTTTGCCGCTGCAGCTCCACCTCTTTGCACCTCCTTGTTCTACAAGCTTAAATAGTCTTGATCTCGCGGGTGTGAGATTGCTGAGTCCCCGTGACTCACAGATACTTCCAACAACAGTTGCAGGTGCCGACGATGCCAGTGCAGACGATGGCGTCGATCTCAAGTGGGAGTTCGACGAGGAACGTGGTCGTTACTATGTGTCTTTTCCTGATGATCTGTAGTGGAGCCCAGTTGGGACGATCGGGGATCTAGCATTTGGGGTTGTCTTATTTTCATCTGGATTTTGACCGTAGTCGGTCTATATGATTGTATTTTGGATGATGTATGAATAATATTTATGTATTGTGTGAAGTGGCGATTGTAAGCCAACTCTTTATCCCATTCTTGTTCATTACATGGGATTGTGTGAAGATGACCCTTCTTGCGACAAAACCACTATGCGGTTATGCCTCTAAGTCGTGCCCCGACACGTGGGAGATATAGCCGCATCGTGGGCGTTACACAGGTGGCATAGGAATAAAAGCAAGACCAATTATTTCATCATTACTAGGCAATTCTTTTTATGAAGCTGTCTACTAAACTTGGAAAAATTAAACTCATGAGACTCATCACCAAAACTGACACCGACAGTTTGTTTCTCACCATATATTTTAGCATTAACGGTGTTTAAGAAAGGTCTACCAAAGATAATGGGACAGAAGTCATCTTGTGGGGAACCAAGAACAAGAAAATCAGTAGGGTATTTTATTTTCCCACACAAGACTTCAACATCTCTAACAATCCCAAGTGGTGTGATGGTGTCTCTATTAGCAAGTTTAATAGTGGCATCTATTTCTTCTATTTCAGCGGGTGCTATGTCATTCATAATTTCTTGATAAAGGGTAAAGGGAATAGCACTTACGCTAGCACCTCTGTCACATAAACCATGATAATAGTGATCTCCTATTTTAACTAAGACAATAGGCATCCAACAACGGGTCTATGTTTATCCTCTTTATCAGGTTTGGCAATTCTAGTAGCTTCATTACAGAAGTAAATAACATGCCCATCTATGTCTTCTTCTAAGAGATCTTTAACCATAGCAACACTAGGTTCTACTTTAATTTGTTCATCAGCTTTAGGTGTTCTAATATAACTTTTATTAACCATAGTTAAAACTTTAGCATGTTCCTTTATCCTAACAGGGAAAGGTGGTTTCTCAATAAAAGCAGTAGGAACAACTGGATCAACATTATAAAGTATAGTTTCTTCTTTAGCTAGTACCGGTTCTTTAATTTCTTCTTTAATAGGTGGGTGATATTTAAATCACATTTCTTTAGGGAGATCAACATGAGTAGCAAATGATTCAGAAAAGGAGGCTAGTATCACAGAGTCAAGTCCATATTTAGTGCTAAACTTTTGAAAAACATCGGTATTCATAAAAGATTTAACACAATCATATTAAGCTTAATACCTGACTCTTTACCTTCGTCAAGTTCCCAATCTTTAGAGTTGTGTTTAATTCTTTCCAAAAAATCCCACCATAATTCAATAGTATTCTTCATAAAATAACCAGCACAAGAAGCATCAAGCATGGATCGATCATTATGAGAAAGCCGAGCATAAAAATTCTGGATAATAATTTCTCTTGAGAGCTCATGATTGGGGCAAGAATATAACATTGACTTAAGCCTCCCCCAAGCTAGAGCGATACTTTCTCCTGCACAACGCCAAAAATTATATATGTAATTCCGATCACGATGAACCAGATGCATAGGATAATTTTTTTGGTGGAACTCCAATTTCAATCCATTCCAATTCCAAGCTTCAATATCATCGCATAGCCTATACCATGCCAATGCTTTTCCCTTCAAAGATAAAGAGAAAACCTTCTTCTTAACTTCATCTCCGGGTAAACCTGCAAGCTTAAACAATCCACAAATTTGTTCCACATATATCAAGTGCATATCAGGATGTTCGGTTCCGTCTCCTGCATTAGGATTAGCTAGCAGTTGTTCTATCATACCCGAAGGAATTTCATATTAAATATTTCCAGTAGGTGCAGTAGGTTGAGGGGTAGCTAATTGTGGTTCCGGTCGAGGGGAAGATACCCCGAGTAAACCCCTCAATGGATTGTTTTCCATAGTAATAAGTGACAATAATTTTCAGCACACTATATAAATGTTTCCTTACCAAATTCCACTTACCAAACGCGCTTCACTCCCCGGCAACGGCGCCAGAAAATAGCCTTGATGAACCACAAGTATAGGGGATCAATTATAGATCTTTTCGATAAGTAAGAGTGTCGAACCCAACGAGGAGCAGAAGGAAATGACAAGTGGTTTTCAGCAAGGTAATGTCTGCAAGTGCTGAAATTGTAAGTAACAGAGTGGTTTGATAGCAAGATAATTTGTAACGAGCAAGTAATGATAGTAGTAACAAAAGTGCAGCAAGGTAGCCCTATCATTTTGAGGCAAAGGATAGGCCCAAACGGTCTCTTATAGTAAGCAAAGTGTTCTTGAGGGTACACGGGAATTTCATCTAGTCACTTTCATCATGTTGAGTCGATTTGTGTTCGCTACTTTGATAATTTGATATGTGGGTGGACTGGTGCTTAGGTGCTGTTCTTACTTGAACAAACCTCCTACTTATGATTAACCCCCCTCGCAAGCATCCGCAACTATGAGAAAAGTATTAAGAATAAATTCTAACCATATCATTAAACTTTTGTATCCAATCGGTCCCTTACGGAATAGCGCATAAACTAGGGTTTAAGCTTCTATCACTCTCGCAGCCCATCATCTAATAACTACTCCACAATGCATTCCCTTAGGCCCAAATGTGGTGACGTGGCATGTAGTCGACGTTCACATGACACCACTAAGGGAATCACAACATACATACTATCAAAATATCGAACACATATCAAGTTCACATGATTACTTGCAACATGATTTCTCACGTGACCTCAAGAACAAAAGTAACTACTCACAAATGATAATCATGCTCAAGATCAGAGGGGTATTAAATAGCATATTGGATCTGAACATATAATCTTCCACCAAATAAACCATATAGTAATCAACTACAAGATGTAATCAACACTACTAGTCACCCACAAGCACCAATCTACAGTTCCGGTACAAAGATTGAACACAAGAGATGAACTAGGGTTTGAGATGAGATGGTTCTATTGAAGATGTTGATGGATATTACCCTCCCCAAGATTTGAGAGTTGTTGGTGACGATGATTTCCCCTCCGGGAGGGAAGTTCCCCCGGCGGAATCGCTCCGTCGGAGGGCAAAAGTTCTCCTGCCCAAGTTCCACCTTGAGACAGCGACGCTCCATCCCGAAAGTCCTCTCCTTATTTTTTTAGGTCAAAATGACTTATATACCAGAAGATGGGCACCGGAGGTGGGCCTGGGTGAGCACAACCCACCAGGGCGCGCCTGGGCTCCCTGGCGCACCCAGGTGGGTTGTGCCCATCTGGTGGGCCCCCTCTAGTACTTATTGGCTCCAATATTCCTCAAATATTCCATAAAAAATCTCCGGAAAGTTTCAGCTTGTTTGGAGTTGTGCAGAATAGGTGACCTGATGTAGCTTTTCCAGGTCCAGATTTCCAGCTACCAGAATTCTCCCTCTTTGTGTGTACCTTTGCATATTATGAGAGAAAAGGTATTACAATTACTACAAAAAGCATTATTATGCATAAAAACTTCATAAATAACAGTAGAATAAGATGATGCAAAATGGACGTATCATGTTTTTATGGTGTCGAAGGACAAATCTTATAGCATTTGTCTTTTTCCCATCGGTTTTGAAAAGGTTCTAGAATGTCATTAATATCGGGTTTTTCTTTTTTCCTGTATTTTTTTCTGAATTTGGCGGCCTTTTCATTTCATGCTTTCATTTTTGAATTCATGCATTTCTTGTATTCATGCATAATTTTCAAATCAGCGAATATTTTTTTAAGTTGGGGAACTTATTTTGAAGTCTAGGAACATTATTTAGAATTTGTTAACATTTTGGAACTCGGGAAACAATTTTTGAAATCCGCAAACATTTGCTAAACAAATATAATTCATGGAATTTTTTTAAACCCGTAAACATTATTAAAGTTCATGAATAATTTTTTACAACGGTTTTTAAAATCCGCGAACTTTTTTGAACATTTTGTACATTCTGTCTCCTTTTTTCTAATTTTCCTTCCTCTTTGTTTTTTCCTACTCTTCTCCTGATGGGCCAAGGCCCAACTACATCGATTAGCCAGCCAACTGAAGGGAGCGTCTCCAACGTATCTATAATTTTGATTGTTTTCTGCTATTATATTATCAATCTTGTATGCTTCATGTGCCATTTTATCTCATTTTTGTGGACTAACCTATTGACTTAGTGGCCAGTGTCAATTCCTATTTTTTGCTTATTTCTTTGTTTCACAGAAAAATCATACCAAACAAAGTTGAAATACGATAAAACTTTACGGTGATTTTGTTTTGGACTAGAAGAGACCCTAGCAACTTCAGGGAGAGACCACAAGATGCACGAAAGAGCGACAAGCTCACCCGGTGCTTCCCGGGGGGAGGCGTGCCATCAACACTTGTGGGGCCCATGTGGCTCCGTTTGACCTAATCTCTGGCCTATAAATTTCCTAATATTCCAAAAAAACAGGGCAAGACCCAAAACATTTTTTCCGCTGCCGCAAGTCTCTGTTCTTCAAGGTCCCATCTGGAGGTCTCCGTCGGTACTCTGCCGGAGGGGGAAACCATTGGGGAGGCAATCTTCATGAATCTTACTGCCTCCATGATAATGTGTGAGTAGTTCCTTCAGGACCTACGGGTCCATCAGTAGCTAGATGGCTTTCTCTATCTCGCTTTTTGATCTTCAATACAATGATCTCTTCGGAGATCTATGATGTTTGCTTGAACTATGTCGGTATTTCCCCAAAGAGGAAGGGATGATGTAGGACAGCAACGATAGGTATTTCCCTTAGTGATGAGACCAAGGTTATCAAACCAGTAGGAGAACCACGCAACACTACGTGAACGGCACCTGCACACAAATAACAAATACTCGCAACCCAACGTATTAAATGGGTTGTCAATCCCTTTTCGGTAATGGCGCCAGAAATTGGCAAGTTGACAGGATAAAAATATTTTTTTGACAGAAAGACTGTAAGGAACCCTCTACAGTATAATTGGTGCAACAAATCCAAATTGCAAGTACCATGGGAAGGCATCAGCCCCTTCCCACCACTAGCCTATGCCTTAGTCTGCGACAGGATAAAAATATGATAGATGGGATAAATAGATCTCAAATAAAATAAAGTGCAACAAGGTATTTTTGTATTTTTGGATTAATAGATTTGAAAATAAAAGAAAATAAAAAAGATCGCAAAGGCAAACATAATAAAGAAGATATCCGGGGGCCATAGATTTCACTAGTGGCTTCTCTCGAGAAAAATAGCAAACGGTGGGTAAACGAATTACTGTTGGGCACTGGATAGAACTTCAAATAATCATGTCGATATCTAGGCAATGATCATTATATAGGCATCACGTCCAAGATTAGTAGACCGACTCCTGCCTGCATCTACTACTATTACTCCACACATCGACCTCTATCCAACATACATCTAGTGTATTAAGTTCATGGAGAAACGGAGTAATGCAATAAGAACGATGACATGATGTAGACAAGATCTATTTATGTAGAAATAGACCCTGTCTTGTTATCCTTAATAGCAATGATACATACGTGTCGGTTCCCCTTCTGTCATTGGGATCAAGCACCGTAAGATCGAACCCATCACAAAGCACCTCTTCCCATTGCAAGATAAATAGATCAAGTTGGCCAAACAAAACCCAAATTCGGAGAAGAAATATGAGGCTATAAGCAATCATGCATATAAGAGATCAAAGAAGACTCAAATAACTTTCATGGATAAAAAGATAGATCTGATCGTAAACTCAAAGTTCATCGGATCCCAACAAACACACCGCAAACAAGAGTTACATCATATGGATCTCCAACAGACCATTGCATTGAGAATCAAAAGAGAGAGGAGAAGCCACCTAGCTACTAACTACGGACCCGTAGGTCTACAATGAACTACTCACGCATCATCGGAGAGGCACCAATGGACATGATGAACCCCTCCGTGATGGTGTCTAGGTTGTATTTGGTGGTTCTGGAACTTGCGGCGGCTGGAATTGATTTTCGTCGACTACCCTAGGGTTTCTGGAATATTGGGATATTTATAGAGCAAAGAGGCGGTGCGTGAGGCCACCGAGGTGGGCACAACCCACCTGAGCGCGCCTGGGCCCCCAGGCATGCCCTGGTGGGTTGTGGTCCCCTCGGAGCACCCCTTTGGTACTTCTTTGGCCCAACAGGTGTCTTTTGGTCCAAAAAAATCCACAAAAAGTTTCGCTGCATTTGGACTCCGTTTGGTATTGATTTCCTGCGATGTAAAAAACAAGCCGAAAACAGCAACTGACACTGGGCACTATGTCAATAGGTTAGTCCCAAAAATGATATAAAATGATTGTAAAACATCCAAAAATGATAATATAACAGCATGGAACAGTCAAAAATTATAGATACGTTGGAGACGTATCAATCTATTCGATGTAATTATCGCGGTGTGTTTGTTGGGATCCGATGAATTGTAGGTTTATGATTAGATTATTCATTGAAAGTATTTAAATCCTATTGATATCTATTTATGTGTGATTTTATAGCCTTGTATTTCTTTCCGATCTATCCATCTTCTTTGTCCAAGTAGATTGATTTATCTTCGGTAAGAGTGGTGCTTGGTGGTAGGTCCAATCTTGCGGTGTCCTTACTCTGTGACAGGAAGAGTTGCAAGACACATATTGTATTGTTGCTACTAAGGATAAAACGACGGGGTTCAAACATATTGCTTGACCTTACTTTGTCTATGTTATGTCATCTTGCTTAAAGCGTTACTCTATTTATCATGAACTTAATACTTTGAGATGCATTGTTGGATAGCGATCTTGGGGAGAAGTAATAGTAGTAGATGCGATTGGATTATACGGTCTCCTTGCCACGAACGTAATGCCTATATATGAATCATGCCATGAAGTATCATCATAACTATGCGCTATTCTGTCAATTGTTCAACAATAATTTATTTACCCACTATTTCAACGCTTATGAGAGAGATGCCTCTAGTGAACCCATGGCCCCAGGTCCATTCTCCATATTTACTAAAACCCTAAAAATTGCTCGTTGTTTTATTTTTATTTTATTTTATTTATATATCTACCACTATCAGATTTAATACTTGCAATTGGCGAGAACAAGGGGATAAGCATTTGCTTTGTGTGTGCAGGTATCATTCATCTTGGTTCTTAACTGGCAAAATACTTTTTAGTACTATACTATGATACATCTCCGTCGTATCTACTTTTCCAAACACTTTTGCCCTTCTTTTGGACTCTAACTTGCATGATTTGAATGGAACTAACCTGGACTGACGCTGTTTTCAGCAAAATTGCCATGGTGTTATTTTTGTGCAGAAATAAAAGTTCTCGGAATGACCTGAAACGTCACGGAGAATATTTTTGGAATATATAAAAAATAGTGGCGAAAGAATCAAGGCCAGGGGCCCACACCCTGTCCACGAGGGTGGGGGCGCGCCTACCCCCTGGGCGCGCCACCTGCCTCGTGGGCCCCCTGGTGCTCCACCGACCTCAACTCCAACTCTATATATTCACGTTCGGGGAGAAAAAAATCAGAGAGAAGGATTCATCGCGTTTTATGATACGGAGCCGCCGCCAAGCCCCAATCTCTCTTGGGAGGGCTGATCTGGAGTCCGTTCGGGGCTCCGGAGAGGGGAATCCGTCACCATCGTCATCATCAACCATCCTCCATCACCAATTTCATGATGCTCACCGCCGTGCGTGAGTAATTCCATCGTAGGCTTGCTGGATGGTGATGGGTTGGATGAGATTTACCATGTAATCGAGTTAGTTTTGTTAGGGTTTGATCCCTAGTATCCACTATGCTGTGAGATTGATGTTGCTATGACTTTGCTATGCTTAATGCTTGTCACTAGGGCCCGAGTGCCATGATTTCAGATCTGAACCTATTATGTTTCCATGAATATATGTGAGTTCTTGATCCTATCTTGGAAGTCTATAGTCACCTATTATGTGTTATGATCCGTTAACCCCGAAGTGACAATAATCAGGACCATTACCGGTGATGACCGTAGTTTGAGGAGTTCATGTATTCACTAAGTGTTAATGCTTTGGTCCGGTACTCTATTAAACGGATGCCTTAATATCCCTTAGTTTCCAATAGGACCCCGCTGCCACGGGAGGGTAGGACAAAAGATGTCATGCAAGTTCTTTTCCATACGCACGTATGACTATATTCGGAATACATGCCTACATTACATTGATGAATTGGAGCTATTTCTGTGTCACCCCATGTTATAACTATTGCATGAGGAATCGCATCTGGCATAACTCTCCATCACTGATCCAATGCCTACGAGCTTTTCACATATTGTTCTTCGCTTATTTACTTTTCCATTGCTACTGTTACAATCACTACAAAACTATCAGTGTTACTTTTGCCACCGTTACTGTTACTTCCATACTACTTTGCTGCAGATACTAAGTTATCCAGGTGTGGTTGAATTGACAACTCAGCTGCTAATACTTGAGAATATTCTTTGGCTCCCCTTGTGTCGAATCAATAAATTTGGGTTGAATAATCTACCCTCGAAAACTGTTGCGACCCCCTATACTTGTGGGTTATCATACTACATCACCCTTTCTCTTCAGGGAATGCCAACAATATCACAAGTAGCAAGCGCCATGGGCGTGCACGTTGATGACCCACAAGTATAGGGGATCATTTGTAGCTCTTTCCGATAAGTAAGAGTGTTGAACCCAACGAGGAGCAGAAGGAAATGACAAGTGGTTTTCAACAAGGTAATGTATGCAAGTGCTGAAATTGTAAGTAGCGGAGTAGTTTGATAGCAAGATAATTCGTAACGAGCAAGTAACGATAGTAGTAACAAAAGTGCAACAAGGTAGCCCAATAGGCAAGGGACAAGCCAAAACGGTCTCTTATGACAAGCAAAGCGTTTTTGAGGGTACACGGGAATTTCATCTAGTCACTTTCATCATGTTGGTTTAATTTGTGTTCGCTACTTTGATAATTTGATATGTGGGTGGACTGGTTCTTAGGTGCTGTTCTTACTTGAACAAACCTCCTACTTATGATTAACCCTCCTGCAAGCATCCACAACTAGGAGAAAAGTATTAAGAATAAATTCTGACCATAGCATTAAACTTTTGGATCCAATCGGTCCCTTATGGAATAGCGCATAAACTGGGGTTTAATCTTCTGTCACTCTCGCAACCCATCATTGTAGCGATCAGACCTCATAATGCCCAACATATAACCCGGTTTATAACCGAGGCTGTATTTAAGAATAATCAAATATGAAATATATCATACCTGTAACATTGAATCACATCGTTGGTTTACCAACGTTTTTTGTAGTAAGGGTGATAACCCAAATCTTGAGTACTGATAACTCCTCCCATGTTTTGCCGGGTTGTAGTAAAGCCGTACCGGGTTGTAATAAACACTGGATTATTCTTATATCACCCTAGCGACTTGTAGTCAATACCAGACCGGGTCAATAAACACCGGTTTATTTTTATATTTTTATTGGCAACTTATAATCAAAAGCCAGACCGGGTCAATAAACACCAGAGAATTACAATATCTCAAAAAAAAATCTCAAAAAGACATTCAAAACTAAACAACAGGAAACAATTCAAGGCTTTCATAGGCCGCCGAGGCAAAATATCTTCTTCAATGAAACTAGCTTTAGCCACTGGATGGTACGTGCTTTCCGTGAGCCGGCACTCACATTACCCTATCGACATTTTAACCCAGACAAGTTCAGTTCTTATTTAAAGATAGACTTATCAGGAGTACGCGGGGCCAGAGTATATCAAGCATCACAGGCCGATTTATCCAAGTTTCAAGGAAGGCGGCTTTATCAGCCTGAGCTTCTCCTTGCTATCCGTAAACCGTGCCCTCTCATGATAAACCGGCATTTTAACCTTAACAAGTTCAGGGTCTGGTGAAAAAGATTGACTGCTAAGAGTTCGCCGGATCAATCAGGATTACCTGATGGAGAAGCATCTGGCATACAGGCAGGATAACCCGGGGTTTTAGGTGAATAGACCTGGCTTCCAAGCCTGGCTTTTAAGCCTATCACAAGGGTTATAGCAACATATGTTTTTAGAACAAAAGAGCCCCCAAGTAACACTGTGAGCTGTGCTCAAGGGGCACCTATGTTTGAGCTGCTGCTTTGACAACAGACTCTCTTTGGTCCCTTTAACTCGGGTGGATAACCCCCAAGTTTTTTTTCAATTTTGGCTTACAAGCCGGTTCAAAGGGAATTATAACTTCGCGCATAAACCGGAAGCCCCCAAGTAACCAAAAACCTTTGAAGGAAGAACGACAGAGGCCCCGCTTTAGCAGGGATGCCGATTTATTATATTGATAATATATACATTGTCAACAATATATACATAAAAAGAACCTATGACTCAGGTGTAGTAAGGCCGAAGATGAGCAATATTCCATGGCCAGTTGGTCTCCTCCTTCGATTTGCGTGAGTCTTTGCGCTCTCGAACATCGATAAGGTAGTACGACCCGTTGTTCAGATTTTTGCTGACCACAAAGGGTCCTTCACAAGGCGGGGATAACTTGTGCATATCAGTCTGATTCTGGATGAGCCGGAGCACCAGATTGCCTTCTTGAAAAGTCCTGGTTCTAACGAGGCGGCTGTGATAACGACGCAGATCTTGCTGGTAAATTGCCGATCGAGCTGCTGCCATGTCACGCTCCTCATCTAACATGTCAAGTGCTTCCTATCGTGCCTTCTCATTGTTAGCTTCAACATAAGCTACCACGCGAGGCGAGTCATGGCGGATGTCACTAGGGAGAACCGCCTCTGCTCCGTGAACCATGAAGAAAGGTGTGTAACCCGTAGATCTGTTGGGCATGGTATTGATGCTCCATAACACAGAAGGTAACTCCTCCAGCCAACAACCCGGCGTCCGTTGTGAAGGAACCATAAGCCGGGGCTTGATGCCTCTCAGGATCTCTTGATTGGCTCTCTCCGCTTGACCATTAGATTGAGAATGAGCCACTGATGACACGTCAAGCCGGATGTGCTCACGTTGACAAAATTCTTTCATAGCACCCTTGGACAGATTAGTGCCATTATCAGTTATGATGCTGTGTGGAAAACCAAACGGGAAGATCACCTTCTTGATGAATTGAACCGCCATGGCTGCATCACACTTAATGACTGGCTCTGCCTCTACCCACTTAGTGAACTTATCAACCGCCACCAGAAGGTGGGTCTTCTTATCCTTGGACCTCTTAAAAGGCCCAACCATATCCAGCCCCCAAGTTGCAAATGGCCAAGTGATTGGAATCATCCTCAATACTTGAGCCGGGACATGAGCTCGGCGTGAAAATTTCTGACAACCATCACACATTTTCACCAAGTCCTCAGCATCAGCATGAGCCGTCAGCCAATAGAAGCTGTGACGAAAAGCTTTAGCTACCAAGGACTTTGAACCGGTGTGGTGACCAGAATCTCCTTCATGAATCTCACGCAAGATTTCACGGCCCTCCTCTGGAGAGACACAACGTTGAAAAGCCCATGTAACACTGCAATGATGCAACTCACCATTGACTATTGTCATCGACTTAGACCGCCGGGTTATCTGCCTGGCTAAGGTTTCATCCTCAGGTAACTCGCCCCGGGTCATATAGGCCAAATAAGGGACTGTACAATCTGGAATCACGTCAAGAGCTGCCACCAATTGAGCTTCCGGGTCAGGAATAGCCAAATCCTCCTCTGTAGGCAACTTGACCGACGGGTTATGCAAGACATCGAGAAAAACATTAGGCAGCACCGGTTTACGTTGAGAACCCAACCGGCTTAAGGCATCGGCCGCTTCATTCTTCCTCCGATCAATATATTCGACTTGATAACCCCTGAAGTGACCAGCAATAACATCCACCTCTCGCTGATAAGCCGCCATGAGTGGATCCTTAGAATCCTACTTACCATAGACTTGCTGAGCTACCAAGTCTGAGTCACCCAAGCACTTAACCCGGCTTAAATTCATCTCCTTAGCCATTCGAAGGCCGTGGAGTAAGGCCTCATATTCTGCTGCATTGTTAGTGCAAGGGAACATTAAACGGAGAACATAACAAAATTTATCACCTCGAGGGGAAGACAGCATAACTCCAGCCCCCGAGCCATCCAATTGCCTGGATCCGTCAAAGTGTACAGTCCAATATGTGTTATCTGGTTTGTCCTTCGACATCTGTAACTCTGTCCAGTCATTGATGAAATCCACAAGTGCTTGGGACTTGATCGCCGTGCGTGGCACATATTTTAACCCGTGAGGCCCAAGCTCAATGGCCCACTTGGCAACCCGGCCAGTTGCTTCCCTGTTTTGGATTATATCCCCCAAAGGAGCCGAGCTGACCACGGTGATGGGATGACCCTGAAAATATTGCTTAAGCTTCCGGCTTGCCATAAAAACTCCATACACCAGCTTCTGCCAATGTGGGTATCTCTGCTTGGACTCAATAAGCACCTCACTGATATAATAAACCGACCGTTGAACCGGATACTCCTTACTAGCCTCTTTTCACTCTACCACAATGGCCACGCTGACAGCCCGGGCATTGGCAGCCACATATAACAACGACGGCTCTTTATCAACAGGAGCAGCTAAAACGGGTGGTTCAGCTAGCTATCTTTTCAGATCCTCAAAGGCCGCATTAGCCGCGTCACTCCAGACAAAATTATCTGTCTTCTTCATCATCTGGTACAGAGGGATGGCCTTCTCCCCCAACCGGCTGATAAACTGGCTGAGAGCTACAATGCGACCTGCCAAGCGTTGTACATCATTGACGCATGTCGGTTTACCCAGAGAGGTGATGGCCTTAATCTTCTCTGGGTTAGCCTCAATCCCCCTGTTAGACACCACAAAGCCTAAGAGCTTGCCTGCCGGAACACCAAAAACACACTTGGCCGGGTTAAGCATCATCTTATAAACGCGGAGGTTATCAAAGGTTTCTTTCAAGTCATCCACCAATGTCTCCTTTTTCCTGGATTTTACCACAATATCATACACGTAAGCATGAACATTGCGCCCAATCTGATTGTGAAGACAATTCTGTACACACCGCTGATAAGTCGCCTGGGCACTCTTGAGCACAAAGGGCATAGATACATAGCAGAAGGCTCCAAAGGGAGTTATAAAAGCTGTCTTCTCCTGGTCACTGCCATTTTGATCTGATGATAACCAGAATAAGCATCCAGAAAGCTCAAACGCTCACAACCTGCCGTAGCATCAATAATTTGATCAATACGAGGGAGAGCAAAGGGATCAGCTGGACAAACCTTGTTCAAATCTGTGTAATCCACACACACATACGCCAAGTGCTGTTCTTATTAAGTACTAGCACCGGGTTAGCTAACCACTCAGGGTGAAAAACCTCCACAATAAACCCTGCTGCCAAGAGCCGGGCTACCTCATCACCAATGGCCTTGCGTCTTTCTTCGTTGAAGCAGCGGAGAAACTGCTTGACCGGTTTAAACTTGGGATCGATATTAAGAGTGTGCTCAGCGAGTTCCCTCGGTACACCTGGCATGTCAGAGGGCTTCCATGCAAAGATGTCCCGGTTCTCACGGATGAACTCGATGAGCGCGCCTTCCTATTTCGGATCCAGATTAGCGCTGATGCTGAACTGCTTGGACGAATCGCTAGGAACGAAGTCAACTAACTTAGTCTCATCAGCCGATTTAAACTTCAAGGCTGGATCATGCTCGTAGTTGGCTTTTTCAGAGAAGTCATGTCTGCCGGATCAACATTGTCCTTGTAAAATTTTAACTCCTTTGTCGCACAAACTGACTCAGCATAGGCTGCATCACCTTCCTCACATTCCAAAGCTATCTTCCGGCTCCCATGTACTATAAAGGTTCCTTTTATAACCCAACATCTTGAGCTGCAGATACACATAACAGGGCCTGGCCATGAACTTGGCATAAGCCGGTCGTCCAAACAGGGCATGGTAAGGGCTCTTAATTTTCACCACCTCAAAGGTCAAGGTTTCTGATCGAGAGTCATGAACATCACCAAAGGCAACCTCCAGAGCTATCTTACCAACTGGGTATGCCGACTTACCAGGCACCACACCATGGAAAATAGTGTTTGACGGTTTAAGACTTTTATCCATCAACCCCATGCGACGGAAGGTTTCATAATAAAGGATATTGATGCTGCTCCCTTCGTCCATGAGTACCTTGCTAAATTTATACCCTCCCACCTGAGGTGCAACCACCAATGCCAGATGACCCGGATTATCAACCCAGGGCGGATGATCCTCTCAACTCCACACAATAGGCTGCTCAGACCAGCGCAAGTAATGGGGCACTGCCGGTTCAACGGAATTTATTGCCCTCTTATGAAGCTTCTGATCTCTCTTGCACAAACTCGTGGTGAAGACATGGTACTGCCCACTATTCAACTGCTTCGGGTTACTCTGATACCCAGACTGCTGCTGCTGATTCCCCTGACCTGAGTGTTAATGGTAACCACCCTGATTGCCCTGACTACCTTGATTTCCTTGGTGACCATGATGACCTTGGAACCCAGAGCTTGAACCACCACCACCGTAACCCGGACCCTGCGAGCCAGGTCCTGAACTGCCGCCCGGTCCACGGCCGTCTTGGAAGAGGTTCGAACTTTTAAACTCCTTCATGATGAAACAATCCTTCCAGAGGTGTCCTGATGGTCTTTCCTGCGTACCATGTTTTGGGCACGGCTGGTTTAACAGGTACTCGAGATTGATCCCTGATCCTCCGGTCTGCGGGGGCGGTTTACCCTTGCAACGCTGACCGTTATTCTGCGTGATGGTGTTAGCCACAAAATCCAAACTGTTGTCAACCTTGCGCTTATCGTTGTTTCCATGACCCGCCGTGTTATGCTGTTGTCCTCTGGTGTTGCTGCTCTTCTTTCCCTTTTCTGGCTTTTCATCGTTAGACTCGGGGTCCTTGGTACCATCAGAGTCAGCATACTTCACCAAAGCCGCCATGAGGGTCCCCATATCATTGCAGTGACGCTTGAGCCGTCCTAACTTCTGCTTCAGGGGCATAAACCGGCAATTGTTTTCCAACGTTAAGACTGCCGAATCGGCATTGATGCGATCCGACGAGTGCAGGATGGTCGAGACCCGGCGCACCCAATGCGTTGTCGATTCCCCTTCTTCTTGGACGCAGGCGGCCAAATCCACAATTGACATGGGCTGCTTGCATGTATCCTTAAAATTTTGGATAAACCGGGCTTTTAACTCAGCCCATGACCCAATGGAATTGGCCAGCAAATCCCTTCAGCCACGTACGCGTTGTTCCTTCCAACATCATGGTAAAGTACTTAGCACATGTTGCATCGTCAACGTCAAGCATCTCCATTGCCATCTCATAACTCTCAACCCACGCTTCGGGGGATAAATCGGCAGTGTAGTTGGGCACCTTACGGGGACCTTTGAAATCCTTGGGCAACCGAACGTTACGCAGAGCTGGAGCTAAACACGGTACACCCAAAGTCCTGAAGGTTACACCTGGCTCTACCGAAGTTGTCCGACGAACCGGAGTAAGTTGACGGGCCGCATATTGTGCTGCCAACTCGGCCTCACGGCGTGCCCTTCCTTGATCCACCACGTCCTAAGCCTCAGCACCGTCGTCGGCCGGGTTAAACCCACGAGGCGGGTTATGATTCTGCGCACTGTTTGACACCGCCGGCTCATCAATACGCCTGCTGTAGCTCCGGCTTGGGCGGGGAGTGGAGTGAATCCTCTCGCGGCTGTATGAATAAGCCTGCGGCTGAATCAATGCTGTCTGAAGGAGCTCTCTATCCCGTCGCGTCTCAACCGCTACTGGAGACTCGCCTTCGATCAGGAGAGCCGCCAATCGTGAAGCGGCGGCGACTATGTTATCCAACGGGTTAGAGTAATGACCTGGAGGCGTTGAGATATGTTGTGACAGGATATTGTTCTGACGAGGCGGGTCCATCATGCGCAGCTGAACCGGCGCCCCTGTTCGAGGTGCCTCCACCCGGTTCACCACTGGCTGGTTGCTGGTTCCTGCTCCTGGTGTGTTAAAGAGATTCCTTGCCTCATAAACTAGAGGCAGGTGAGATCGGTACCTTCTCCTCATGACATCATTTGACGCGCTCTGATCCAACATAAGCCGGTAAGCCTATGCATCCAACTCGGCCCGCTCTGCAGCCATCCTGGTGTCCTCAGCTGCCAAGT
The DNA here is from genome assembly GCF_018294505.1 of Triticum aestivum. Taxonomy (NCBI): domain Eukaryota; kingdom Viridiplantae; phylum Streptophyta; class Magnoliopsida; order Poales; family Poaceae; genus Triticum; species Triticum aestivum. The sequence goes on along the minus strand of NC_057814.1, from coordinate 415,052,819 downwards.
CTGCCTTGGCCTGAGCTATCTGATCCTTCACTTTTGCAACTTCTGCGTTATGCTCATCCTGATTCGCCGGGTTAACTTCTGTCGCTAGCAGTGTTGCCAAAGCGTCAAATAAGTTGGACAAAACCTGAGCCGATGGTCGCGCAGGGCCTCCGGCCCAGGCTGCTGTCGCTGCCGCTGACCCGAAGATCATTGCTGCTGCCGTTGAAGAGTGTTGCACTGGCTGCGTACCGGCCATGAAGATCGCAACCCGGCTCGGCGGATCAAAGGGGTCCGGAATACTGTTGCCATCGGAACAGCCCCCGAGCCGGCCGTCTTGCAGTTGATACAATGACTCGGTCTCTCCGGTAGATGACTCGTCATCAGAGTAAACAACGGTTTCACCACTAGATGCCGATCTAACCTCAGATTCTGCTCCGTGGATGACTCCCACGAAGGCACGCTTCATGGCAGGCTGAACCTGGGCGGATCTCGCATGCTGAGCCGTTTCAACGATGTCGGTGCAGATGTCCGGATCAGGACCCGGCTCGCCAATCTTGCCAATGAAAACGTGAATACTGCCGAAGGGGACCCGGTACCCGTACTCAATTGAGCCGGCCTCGGGACCCCAGCATGCGTCATTGATGTAGAGCTTGCCGCGACGACTGTTGGTCATCCGGCCCACAGCGTATCCCTTGAGCCCTTCAAAGCTGCCCTCTAAGAAAGGGTTTGTCACGGCAGATGTCCTAGCACGAGGACTTATTCGTGGAGCCATCGCGACGGGTTAGCTTAAAGGGGTTAAAGCGGGACAAATGACGCAAGGAGTTTATACTGGTTCGGCCCCTTGCGGTGAAGGTGAAGGCCTATTCCAGTTGATGTGGAATTGCTAGGGGTTTCGATGACCAGGGAGCGAATCCGCTTGACCTGGCTCTCGAGTTGTTGTTTGTTGTCCTTGAATCGCCGCCGAGTCGTCCCTTTATATACATAGGTTGACGCCCGGCGGTTACAGAATCCCGGCCGGCTCATAAACGTGTCCGGCTCAGTTTCTATCCTTTCCTATCTTACAACACAATTTACACACATTATGGCGGTTTATGTCTATGGGCCCTAATCCGCCTTTGGGCCCTGGGCTTTTAGATCTTCTACAGTAAAGCACCATACTCCTTGTCTTCATGGGCTTCAATATGGATAACTCATTACAGGTATAACCAGGCCCCTCCTGGGTGGTTTATACTCAGTAGTTATATCCCCAACAATTGGGGGCACTTATCTGACACGAAGCCCTCAAGTTCAGCATTACGCACATATGCATCAAATTCCTCCTTAATTCCTGCTTGGACCATAAAATCTTCTGACGGCCATTCACAAGGCCACACTTGAGCTTCTCTTGGTAGTTCATAGTCTAGCTCACGTATCGCGGGCCTGGGTCCTTGCTTCTTTGAGGAACCACCTTGGTACATTTTCCTAAACATATTTCTTCCTCTGAAAAATTTCTGAAATTTAGCACTCAAAATAAAAGTGAACCAAACTCAACAAGATTGATAGCAACTACTCCACAAGTGCCTAGGGACTATATCATGCATTAGAACTACTTGGGACCAAATAAATTTGAAATGCAAGCTCAAGAACAGGTTCACCTAAGCAGCAAAAATTTGCAATGAATAAAGCACTAGAACAAAAACTAATTGGATCATTGGAGGAGTCACATACCGGAGAACAATCCCCCAAAGCAGTTTTGTGAGTGGAGCTTCGAGCAAGGAGATCGAAAATCGCAACAAAACGAGCTAGAACACGGGTTTGAGCTGTGTGGTGATTTTTTCTGGAGGAAGACGAAGTGTGTGGGTGCTGGAATAAGTGGAGGGGGGCCACATGGGGCCCACGAGGCAGGGGGGCGCACCCAGGGGGTGGGCGTGCCCTGGACCCTCGTGGCCAGGTGGTGGCTCCCCCTGATGTGTTCTCAGTTCCATATATTCTTAAATAATCTAGAAAAAATCATATTTCATTTTTGGTGCATTTGGAAAACTTTTATTTTTTGGGTATTTTTTTATTGCCAGGATAATTCAGAAAACAGACAAAAAAATACTATTTTTGCTTTATTTATTCTAAATAACAGAAAGTAAAAGGAGGGTACAGAGAGTTGTGCTTTCTAACATCATCCATCTCATGCTCATCAAAAGGAATCCACTAACAAGGTTGATCAAGTCTTGTTAACAAACTCTTTTCAAATAACATGGAACCGGAGAAATTTCGAATAACACTGGGTTACCTCAACGGGGATATGCACATCCCCAACAATAAAAATATCATATTTCTTCTTGACAGTAGGAAGAGGAAATTCAAAACCTCCAATAGTAATTGTTGAAGTTTTTCCATTAGAATTGATACTGTGGACTTGAGGTTGTTTCCTCGGAAAGTGTACCGTATGCTCATTACCGTTAACATGAAAAGTGACATTACCTTTGTTGCAATCAATAACAGCCCCTGCAGTATTCGAAAAGGGTCTACCAAGGATAATTGACATACTATCGTCCTCGGGAATATCAAGAATAACAAAGTCTGTTAAAATAGTAACGTTTGCAACCACAACAGGCACATCCTGACAAATACCAACAGGTATAGCAGTTGATTTATCGGCCATTTGCAAAGATATTTCAGTAGGTGTCAACTTATTCAAATCAAGTCTATGATATAAAGAGAGAGGCATAACACTAACAGCGGCTCCAAGATCACATAAAGCAGTTTTAACATAGTTTCTTTTAATGGAGCATGGTATAGTTCGTACTCCTGGATCTCCTAGTTTCTTAGGTATTCCACCTTTAAAAGTATAATTAGCAAGCATGGTGGAAATTTCAGCTTCCGGTATCTTTCTTTTATTTGTAACAATTTCTTTCATATACTTAGCATAAGGATTCAGTTTAAGCATATCAGTCAAACGCATACGCAAAAAGATAGGTCTAATCATTTCAACAAAGCGCTCAAAATCCTCATCATCCTTTTTCTTGGATGGTTTAGGAGGAAAAGGCATGGGTTTCTGAACCCACGGTTCTCTTTCTTTACCATGCTTCCTAGCAACGAAGTCTCTCTTATCATAACGTTGATTCTTTGATTGTGGGTTATGAAGATCAACAGCAGGTTCAATCTCTACATCATTCTTATTGCTAGGTTGAGCATCATCATAAACATCATCATTAACATTATCACAAGGTTCATGTTCATCACCAGATTGTGTTTCAGCATCAGAAATAGAAATATCATTGGGATTTTCAGGTGTGTCAACCACAGGTTCACTAGAAGAATGCAAAGTCCTATCATTTATCTTTTTCTTCTTTTTAGAAGGACTAGGTGTATCAACATTAGTTGTGTGTGAATCTTGCTCGATTCTCTTAAGTTGGCCCTCAGGATACAAAGGCTCCTGAGTCATTTTACCCCCTCTTTTTTTGAGGGAGAACGACAGTGGGAGAGGCTCCCACTGACTTTGTATTACTCACAAAGGAACAATTACATATGTGTTACAAAGGGTTTTGTGGCCCCCCGGCCATGCTAGTTATCCACGGTCTTAGTGGCCCAAGTTTACAATGTAATTAGACAGGAAAGGATGAAGATCCTCCCGGCAATTATGTGTTAGCAGCTCCAAGAGATGCTTGAATCTAGCTAGCCATGCTCCATGGGAGTGCTGAATCCCTCTAAAGTGTTGATTGTTTCTCTCCATCCAAAGACTCCAAGCAGCCAGGAGAAAGATATCCATGAAGAGAGGTTGTCTCCAATTACCCCTACCTCCATGCAGAAGAGTCAATCTGTTATCAGCTGTCGGCCATGTCACTCCAACTACATCCCAGCAGTGTTGGCTAAAGGGGCAATTGAAGAACAGATGTTCCACCGTTTCCTCTGGAGGGTTTTGACAGAACATGCATGCATAGTTGCCCCCCACGACAACAAAGTGTCTGCGTTTGAGCATATTCCTGGTATTCAGGCGATCAACTAGGAGTAGCCATCCAAACATCTTGAATTTGATCGGGCTTTTAGCTTTCCAGAGCCATCCAAACGCCTCGTCTGCCACAACCTGTTTGTAGCAGTGATTATAGAACTTCTTGGACGAAAAACGCCCAAGCAAGCATTCCCAGACATCACTGTTATCGGCGGCCAGCCGATTTTGCGGCAACCCCTCCTGGATCTCTTTGATTTCTTCTCTCGCCTGGGTCGAGAGAGGGAGACTAAAAATCGTGGATGGGTCAGTTGCAGTAAGAACCTTAGCAATGGAATCATCCTCATTCAGACAAAATGAAAAGGCTCGTGGGTATATATCCATTAATGGGGAGTCTTGAGTATTATCAAACCAAGCATCTTTCCAGAACAGAGCACTAGAGCCATCCCCCGGGGTGACTTTAGTGATCCCTCGGAATATCCCACTGAGTTGCATCACATCTCTCCACCAGAAAGAACCCACTGCCTCAGATGCATGCGGTATCTTGTTTCTGTAGTAGGCATCCCAAACAAGCTCCACCCAGGGAACATCTTCATGATTATAGAATTTGAAAAGATGCTTTAGGAGGAGGGCTGCATTCTGTGTTTTAAGATCAATCACACCAAGGCCTCCGCAGCGTTTTGGGCGGCAGACCAGCTCCCAAGCCGCAAGAGAGTTATTTTTGACCCCGTCGTCAGAGTTTTTAGCCCAGAGGCAATGTCTACGCAGCTTATCCAGATGTTCAATCACCTTTGGGTGTATCTTGATCGTGCACATTGCGTATATCAGCATCGAAGTCACAACTGAATTGACCAAGGTTAGTTTGGCTCCGGATGACATTAGTGACAGAGCAGTGGATGTCTTCCGTTCAACTGCATGAACTAGTGGCATAAGATCAAGGACACTGGGCCTCGTTGTGCCCATTGGCAGGCCGAGGTATGTGAAGGGCATGGAACCAACAGAGCAACCAAAAACCCCAGCCAGTTCACAAGCACGTCGGTGATCAATGTTAATGGGTATGAGAGTTGATTTCTGAAAATTGATCTTCAGTCCAATGGAAGTGGCATAGTCTTCTAGGATAGCTTTCATACGGGCAGCCTGCACGGGACATGCCTGCATAACTAAAATCGTGTCATCAGCGTACTGGACAACCGGGAAATCACCTGCCCTGTCACGAGGGAGAGGAAGATCAAGCAGCCCACGAACAAAAGCATCGTTAACTGCTGCTTGGAGAAGATCAGCCGCAATGACAAAGATCAATGGTGAGAGAGGGTCCCCCTGGCGCACTCCACATTTACAGTTGAATTTTCGACCAGGGACTCCATTAAGAAGTACAGAAGAAGCCCCCGAACCAAAAATCGTGTTCATCCATCCAAGCCATTTTTCATCAAAACCCATGTGTTTCATAATTTCCATCATGGGGGCGTGCTCAATAGTGTCAAACGCCTTGGCAAAGTCTAGCTTAAGGAGGATGTTTTCCGTCGCTGAGGTATGGCATTGATGTATGTATTCAAACGACCACGCTAGGCAATCCTGAATAGTCCTCCCTTTGAGAAAACCGTACTGATTTCTGTGTATGATCTTGAGGATGACTTTCTGTAGCCGATTTGCCAATAACTTAGTGATGATTTTCAGACAACAATTCAATAAAGTAATTGGTCTATAATCATTTGCAGTTTCTGGAGAGGAGTTCTTTGGGATCAATGTGATATACCCCTCGCTAATACTGGTTATATCTAGCCCTCCGGCATGAAATGCATGACACAACTCATAGAAGTCCGACTTGATGATCGGCCAGCAGCTCTTAAGGAAGCAACCATTAAAACCATCAGGACCTGGAGCCCGATCACTTGGCATTTCCTTAATGACAGTGTCAATCTCTTCTTTGGAAAAAGGTGCCGACAAGTGCTCCAGTCCCTCAATCCGACGGATGATTGTGGAAAGATCAAAGCGCATGTGAGTGGGTTTAGAGGAACCCAACCGTTCCTTATAGGTTCTGAACAACACCCCTTCCTTGCCAGCATGGTCATGCATTTCCACATCGCCATCACGAAGCATGGCGATAGAGTTATGTCTGTATCTCTCCGTGGCCAGAGATTGAAAGAGTTTGGTATTTTCATCCGCAAATCTGAAGAATCTGATCGTGCATCTTTTCCTCCAGTATTCATTCTGAAACTGTAACAATGTCTGCAAGTGAGATTTCAAAATTTTCCGGAAGTTTGATTCCTGGATAAATAGAGGTCTTTTGTCCTCGAGATTATCCATCGTAGCTAAAACTTCATTACAGTTTTGAATGATGATTTTCAGCTTTGAGATATCCCTGCTCCATCTCTTGAGATCTACCTCAGAGTTTTCAGCTTTTTACAAATGCGGGCGGCAGCGTTCGGTGCATGGCATGCCTTGGACCAGGAGGCGGCCACCACCTCCATAAACCCAGAATGGTTAATCCAAAAGTTCTCAAAACGGAAGAGTTTGGACTTGGGGATAGAGGACTCAATAGTAACCACACAGGGAGTATGATCGGACACTGGTTTTCCTAATGGCAAGACCATTGTATTTGGAAACGAAGTGGTCCAGCAAGAGGACGAGAAGAACCAGTCAAGCTGTTCAAGTAAGGGGTCGTCTTGCATATTACTCCAGGTATATGATCGACCCTTCACAGGTAACTCCATCAGAGATTGCACTCTAATGATTTCATTAAAAAGCAACATGTCTGCAGCGTCACCCCCAGGTTTGTTTCTGTTAGTCGTGGAACGAATAAAGTTGAAATCACCGAGGATTAACCAGTTCTCATCATCAGGTATATGTAGGTCGAATAACCAATTAGTAAAATCCACCCGACGCTGACCAGAACATGGACCGTAGACATTGATCAATTTCCACGAGTCATTGGATTGTGTAGCAACAAAGGAGACACCCACAGCAAACGAATCAACGTACCAAGGGGTGCCCACAAACACGGAGCTATTCCAGATAATAATAAGACCACCCGAGGCACCCACAGATGGAGCAAACACAAACTTATCAAACCGCTTAGGGCAGAAAGTTTTAATAAACGCCAGATCAAAAGATTCACGCTTAGTTTCCTGGATACAAATCACAGAGCAACCACTAGTGTCGATAGTATTTCGGAGAGCCAAAGTTTTAGCATCAGAGTTGATGCCCCGGATGTTCCACGACAAAACATTCCACGATTTATTCATGAGCCAGCAGAAGTTCAGTCTCCGGCTCCCGTGGACGAGCGCTGATCATCCAGCAGCTTCTCGGGGGAAAGAGCCTCCTGCGCAATCCCGCAGCGTTTGCCCATCTGTTGTAGATCTTCTATCGTCATAGGAGGGGGGCAATCATCAGACCGAACCTGCACGGGGGCAGCAGCCAAAGAAACAGCTGTGATAAAAGAAGTTTCATGTGGTTTCACCCGTGACTTAGAGCGTTTGATGTCAGAGACGTGGTTGATCTTGAAACCATCATACTTAGTAGAACGAGTACTTCTTCTGACAGTTGTAGTGTCAAGGGGCACAAGCACATTGCGGGACTGAGGTGCATTATAAAGAGAAGTAGAAGCAATCACCTGAAGAGCCGACTCTTGAATAGACAAGGTCACTGGATGTAACACTGCCTCATGAGGGGCAAGTCTTGGAATCTCCTTAAGACCAGGAGAACAAGCCGCCCTCCCCCACTCAGAGCCAAACGCTGAAGATCTGCATTCAGTGGCCTCCTGCAGCCAAGACGATGGGATGATGGCAGCCCCCATCTGAAAGATAGAACTGAACACCTCTGTCAGAACATCCCGCTCTGGGACTATGCCTTCCAGCCAGGTAGACACAGCAACATTCAACTGGTTCTGAAGAAACTTGAAAGGATTGAGGGGAAACATAACAGCCTCAGAAGTCTGAAAGGCTAGGGCTGGCGTGTATATGCGTTTAAGCATCTCTCCCATCCAGAGCAACAAATCATGGTCGACAGTCACAAAGAAACTAGCTGAGTTTCCTCCAGCTCCGACGAACGCAAGGCGTGCAGTAGGATTCCCAAGCACAAAACCATCCGCCAGAGCTTCCACCGCTTGAAACTCTAAGTCAGAAGACCAAACATCCGACAGATTATCCTGGATATTGCTTTCAGGATCCACCCCATCCATCAGAGACGGTCCATCGTACTGGAAGAACGTTCTGAAGCTGAACCCTGTGTATGGCGGAGGAACCACAGGCCACAAAGGCCAACCATTATCCTGGAGTTGCACCTAGGCCAGTTCTGGGGCGTGCCATGCCGCTTCATTCAGAGCCTCTTGTGCAGCCATCTCATCGATTCGTGCTTGCTGCATGAGGGTGTAGTAGGGAAGCTCATAAGGGTGGGGTGATGCATTCAGAAGCGGAGGAGCATCTTCATTGCCAACCAAATTAGGAATAGTATTCCTGCCATTCAGAACATACACTGGTACAGACCAGGATCGAGCAAGCCCTGGCAGCAAACCAACCCTGGTAACTAACAAACTATGTGGCACTTCAGCCACATCTTTGATATGGCATTTAACCAGAACTCGAGCTTTGTTGAAACCCGGACGTGGCCACACCAGGAGCTTTCCAAAGTTAGAAACGGCCTTGTGGAATATAGTGCTCAGTCTGGTAATCCATAGGGAAAGCTAGGAACATAACCCAAACCTCATATTCAAAAGCAGGCATGCGCATATTGAGACCTTCATCATGAGGTACCAGAGAAAAAGTAGAATCCTCAGACAGAGCGTGAGGTCCCTCCCTAATTGCAGCATCCCGACTCTCCATATCCGCAAAAACCACACAACCAATTCCTAATGGGTAAATAAAATCATCCACCAAATCATACTCTAGATCCCCAGTAATGATGCGACAGACCTCGGCTAACCAGAGCTCCTTTTGATGATCAGGGACTGGAGGATGGACGGAAACAATGGCATACCTGTCATGGTTGAGGGGCGGATCATCGACCACCATGACATGGCGCTGAACGCGATGAGCAGGGCCACGATCGAAGGTCGATCCAACCGGGGCGAAGGCGAACGGGCGCACTGGAAAGTTTGCCATAGCTGGAGCTGTCGGAGGTGTGGAATCCGCCGAGAGGGGAATCGCCGATGACGGACAGCAAGAAATCGGTGGGAGCAGGGGCAATGAAGGTTGGGGTGGTGAGCTCGAGGACGCCGGCTGTCGCGATTGGGGTTTTTGGCAGGCTGAAGTGACAACACCTTGACCAGGGAGACGTATCGTCAAGCGTTGAGCGGTGGCCACTTCCGAGGAGCGTGGGATTTTCTGTTTCTGTTTCCAAATCCAACGGGCCCGCGTATCCCTCGCCACACGGGCCATACCAACAACCATAGAATTACCAAACACAGACGCCTCCAGCTCACCCCGAGGCAGGATCCTCTCAGATTTTGTTACTGGTAAAGATTTTTGTGCCCAAACCAAATGAGGTAAAGCATGGCAATAGCTGGGCTTACGGGCCACATGACCCAAGCGGTGGCAGAACGGGCAGCGACGAAGCCCAGGACAAAGGCTAGTCATGTGATCCAATGCAGAACACGCATTGCATGGATGACCTAGAGGGTCCGGGCCCACCTTGCATGGCATATGAAAGTTGAGCTTATTACGTGGAGAAGCACAGGAACCACGCACAGAAACATCCCCACAAGGCTGATAAAAAACTCAGTGCAACAATCAGCAACATGACCAAGCCGATCACATAAAGAACAAAGCTTAAGCCGCTTGTATATATAATCTTTGGTGGGAACTGAAGATATTTGTACCATTTGCTGAACACTGTCATTATCATAACCTGCCTGCCATCCATCCAATATGGAATAAAGAATATCATCCGGAATGGAATCCCATAAACCCCGAACAAACAACTCACCTCGAAAAGAAGGTAACTTGGCCGGAATATCGGAGGGAATAGGTACGGATATGGATCCAAACCGAAAATTATCCTGAGAAACCGGAGCCCGAAAACTACCAAAAGAAAGCACGGTCGGGGGCTCGCCGGAATGCAAATCCGTCGGCGGCGGGATCAAACCCAGTTTCTGAAACACTGGAATAGATGCAGGATCCATATTCATATTTTGTTGAGATGATAACCATTTAGATTTGATCGCCGGACCAGGTGAAGAAGCCAAACCAGTCAACTCAGTATCCGTATGCCATGATTGAATCCTTGGGCACTTGTTCATACCACGATGCAAATGAAAATGACAAATAAAGTCCGGCCAAATACGGTCCCGTAGCCCAAAGATGAAATGTCCCACTCGATTAGATGCCACAGAGAACCGGAAATGACGATCACCCAAGCGAATAACATTGAAACCCTCACCAAGCCCTCCAATACAAGACTGAAGAGCCAAACCAACCGAATCCACCGAGAGGGGAAAAGAGGCTGAGGAGAAGGAAACTTCAAGGAAGAATTCCTTGGAGCCGGAGTTGGGGACGAAGTGGACCGTAGATCCAAACCTTGCACGCACCTGTGCCTCAACCTTAAGGCCGGGGGAGAAGTCCCAATGGAGGAGGCCATCCATTGGGATCGCCAGGAGGAGATCGTAGGATTAAACCCTAGAATCGCCATCGTAGTCGCCCGAGGTGGAGAGGAGAGAGGTCGCCATCCTGACTCTTGCCTTTCTCAAGAACTCATTTCTATTTTACCCCCTCTAGTCATAACTCTAACAGCATTGTCATTCTTCTTATTATTTAATTCATTGAGAAAATCATTTTGAGCTTTAAGCACTTGTTCTACTTGAGTGGTAACCATAGAAGCATATTTGCTAATAAGTTTAAGTTCACCTTTAACTCTAGACATATAATCACTCAAGTGTTCAATCATATACGCATTACGTTTCAATTGTCTACCAACATAAGCATTGAAGTTTTCTTGTTTAACAATAAAATTATCAAACTCATCTAAGCATGGCTAGCAGACTTATAACGAGGAATATCACCTTCATCAAATCTATAGAGAGAATTTACCTTTACTACCTGTGTCGGGTTATCAAGACCATGTATTTCTTCAATAGGTGGTAAATTCTTAACATCTTCAGCTTTAATACCTTTTTCTTTCATAGATTTCTTTGCCTCTTGCATATATTCAGGACTGAGAAATAGAATACCCCTTTTCTTCGGGGTTGGCTTATGAATTGGTTCAGGAAGTGTCCAATTATTTTCATTAGTCAACATATTATTCAGTAGCACTTCAGCTTGATCAACTGTTCTTTCCCTGAAAACACAACCAGCACAACTATCCAGGTGGTCTCTGGAAGCATCGGTTAGTCCATTATAAAAGATATCAAGTATTTCATTTTTCTTGAGAGGATGATCAGGCAAAGCATTAAGTAATTGGAGAAGCCTCCCCCAAGCTTGTGGGAGACTCTCTTCTTCAATTTGCACAAAATTATATATTTCCCTTAAAGCAGCTTGTTTCTTATGAGCGGGGAAATATTTAGCAGAGAAGTAATAAATCATATCCTGGGGACTGCGCACACAACCAGGATCAAGAGAATTAAACAATGTTTTAGCATCGCCCTTTAATGAGAACGGAAATAATTTAATGATATAATAGTAAGAAATTTTTTCCTCATGAGTGAATAGGGTGGCTATATCATTTAATTTAGTAAGATGTGCCACAACAGTTTCAGATTCATAACCAGGAGAAGGATCAGATTCAACCAACGTAATTATCTCAGGATCTACAGAGAAATCACAATCCTTATCGGAAATACAGATAGGTGAAGTAGCAAAAGCAGGGTCATATTTCATTTCAGCATTCAAAGATTTTTCTTTAAGCTTAGCTAATAATTTCTTAAGATCAGATCTATCATTGCAAGCAAGAAAATCTCTAGCAATTTCCTCATCCATAACATAACCTCAGGCACAATAGGCAATTCATATCTAGGGGGTGAATCTTCATCATCACTTTCATCAATATTATCAGTTTCAATAATTACATTCTCTCTAGCCCTAGCAAGTTGTTCATTAAGAAATTCACCTAGTGGCACAGTGTTATCAATCATAGAAGTAGTTTCATCATAAGTATCATGCATAGCAGAAGTGGCATCATCAATAACATGCGACATATCAGAATTAATAGCAGAAGCAGGTTTAGGTGTCGCAAGCTTACTGAAAATAGAAGGTGAATCAAGTGCAGAGCTAGATGGCAGTTCCTTAGCTCCCCTCGTAGTTGAGGGAAAAGTCTTAGTCTTTCGTCTTTCAAGTTCCTCATAGTGATCAGCAGATATAAATCCCAAGTGACTCGAAGAATAGAGCTATGCTCCCCTGGCAACGGCGCCAGAAAATAGTCTTGATAACCCACAAGTATAGGGGATCGCAATAGTTTTCGAGGGTAGAGTATTCAACCCAAATTTATTGATTTGACACAAGGGGAGCCAAAGAAAATTCTCAAGTATTAGCAGTTGAGTTGTCAATTCAACCACACCTGGATAACTTAATATCTGCAGCAAAGTATTTAGTAGCAAGTAGTATGGAAGTAACGGTAATGGTGGCAAAGTAACAGTAGCAGTTTTGTAGTAATTGTAACAGTGGCAACGGTAAAGTAACTAAGCAAAGATCAATATGTGAAAAGCTCATAGGCATCGGATCGGTGATGGAGAATTACGTCGGATGTGATTCCTCATGCAACAGTTATAACATAGGGTGACACAGAACTAGCTCCAGTTCATCAATGTAATGTAGGCATGTATTCCGAATATAGTCATACGTGCTTATGGAAAAGAACTTGCATGACATCTTTTGTCCTACCCTCCCGTGGCAGCGGGGTCCTATTGGAAACTAAGGGATATTAAGGCCTCCTTTTAATAGAGTACCAGACCAAAGCATTAACACTTAGTGAATACATGAACTCCTCAAACTACGGCCATCACCGGGAGTGGTCCCGATTATTGTCACTTCGGGGTTGCCGGATCATAACACATAGTAGGTGACTATACACTTGCAAGATAGGATCAAGAACTCACATATATTCGTGAAAACATAATAGGTTCAGATCTGAAATCATGGCACTCGGGCCCTAGTGACAAGCATTAAGCATAGCAAAGTCATAGCAACATCAATCAAACATAGTGGATACTAGGGATCAAACCCTAATAAAACTAACTCGATTACATGATAAATCTCATCCAACCCATCACCGTCCAGCAAGCCTACGATGGAATTACTCACGCACGGTGGTGAGCATCATGAAATTGGTGATGAAGGAAGGTTTATGATGACGACGGCGACAGATTCCCCTCTCCGGAGCCCCGAAGGACTCCAGATCAGCCCTCCCGAGAGAGATTAGGGCTTGGCGGCAACTCCGTATCGTAAAACGCGATGAATCCTTCTTTATGATTTTTTTCTCCCCGAACATGAATATATAGAGTTGGAGGTCGGTGGAGCACCAGGGGGCCCACGAGGCAGGGGGGCGCGCCCAGGGGGGTAGGCGCGCCCCCACCCTCATGGACAGGGTGTGGGCCCCTTGGCCTTGATTCCTTCGCCAGTATTTTTTATATATTCCAAAAATATTCTCCGTGAAGTTTCAGGTCATTCCGAGAACTTTTATTCCTGCACAAAAATAACACCATGGCAATTCTGCTGAAAACAACGTCAGTACGGGTTAGTTCCATTCAACATGCAAGTTAGAGTCCAAAACAAGGGAAAAAGTGTTTGGAAAAGTAGATACGATGGAGACGTATCACCGGCCCAAGCTGGCCCACCCTAGCCCACATAAATTCCTCCCCATCCGCTCGCCGGACCAAACCCTAGCCACTTCACTCCCCTCCGCCACCCAAGCTCATCTCCGACTCCTTCCGGGCGTCTCCGGCATGGCAGGCAGTCCGAGTCCTTCACCTCCAGATCTGTCGACCCCGAGCTCATCCCATGCGGCCCCGAGGAGGAGATGGTCGTCCGGCTTCTGCTCCGCCGCGCCCGGGATGGGGCCCGTGCATGGCTGCGCTCGGACTCCATCATCGGGAATCCATTGCGTCCACCCAATTGGCGCATGGATCCGGCGCTAGGCCAGCCATAGATGCCTCGCCAGAGGCCGTGCGGTCCGTCTGGCGTCCGAATGCGCTGACGAATGCGCAACCCCTACATTGGCACACCGATATTTGATTGTTTGTATCTGCGTTGGTATTTCCCCAAAGAGGAGAGAATGATGATGCATAGCAACGGTAAGTATTTCCCTCAGTTATGAAACCAAGGTTATCAATCCAGTAGGAGAACCAAGCAACACTATGTAAACAGCACTTGGACACAAATAACAAATACTTCATATCACAGACAATTGGCTTCTTATCAAGCAAAATGGTTTCATAGAAATCTTGCTGCTCCTTTGTGTGAAACCTATAGTCCACAGAAGTCCTTCTCCTCACAGCATATGGATCAGATTCTCTCCATAGTCTGAGACCTGCATCCTTTCTGATATTCATGTTTTTTGCCACTGGATGGTTATCATCATGGTCAGGGATCTTGAGCTTGAGCTTCCTAAGCACTTGGGCTTCAGCATCTTCTTCTTCTTCAATCTCAGGCATTGGGGCCTTGTTCTTCTCAGCAGCTGGTATATTCCTTATGCTCCTCTTTGGTGCAGTCTTGGGAGCTGGACCAGAATCTTTGGGGGCTGTCTTGGGCTTTGAAGGGGCAGCCCCAGACTTGATGGCATCCCCCATCATCTTTTGAGACTTGGGTGTTGGTGCAGCATCCTCTTCCTCTTCTTCATCCTCATCAGATGAGTGCCTCTCAAATTCTGCCATGGGATCCACTTTCTTGCACCATCTTCCTCTTTTCCTTTCCTTCTTCTTCTTGACCTCACCAGCAGCATCTCCACCAGTTGATTTGGAAGTTTCAAGAGTGGAGGCTCTGGCCTTAGACATGGGCACTCTTTTTGCAGGAGCCTTCTTGTGCATTCTAGGTTTGGTGGATGCAACTCTGCCAAACTCCTTCTTGACAACCTTTTTCTTGGAGCCCACCTCCTCCTCAGCAGCCACATAGTCTTCATCTTCAGACTCACAATTTCTTTTCCTCCTCTGCCTAGTAGCAGCCTTAGGCAGATTGCTAGGAGTACTTCTGCTGCCTTCATCATAACTGTCTGAGGGACTAGTGCCCTCACTCAGATTCACTTGCTCTTCTGACTTATTGTGGCTATCACTCTGATCAGACATTCTGGCACCGCAAGCTGACTGTTGACCCTGTGAATAGTTATAGATGAGATAGAGTGGATGAGCATCACAAAGTGCAGAGATTTTGCAAAACAAATGAGTCAAAAAATTAGTTTTAGTTTTCCACCGAAAGCATTTCGGAGCTACCAATTTGTTGAACTCGGTGACACCGAAGCAAATTTTGGAGTCTAAACTAGTGAAATCGGTCAGACCGAGACTCGGTTCGGTGACTCCGAGATTGCTAGGGTTTCACTAAGAGTTGAACTCGGTCACACCGATTTGCAAGTTTCGGTCAGACCGAAAAGTGCAAGTGCAATGGCCTAAGCCAAATCGGTGAAACCGATTTCCACAACTCGGTCGGTCCGAGATGAGTTCGGCGGAAACCTAACCCTAAATTTTCGAATCAAATCGAATCTAAAGGAGGTTTTTGCTGGACAGCATGATCTCATACGTGGTAAGAAACATGGCATTTGCTTTGTGCTAAGAATCGGAGGTAAGAACAGCACAAAGATTCGAACTCATACCCTAGTTCGATGATGAGCTTGCTACGGCAGCAACGACCATGTTGAATTCCGTTGACGGCAACGGAGACCAGCGGTGGGAGGTCGCTGGTGTTGAGGGGACAATCCGGAGACCCGAGACGGCAGAGCAGGACATGCGCGGGCTAAGAGGTTTTGGAGGAATTTCCAAAATTTGACCCGTTGGTATATATATCCTGACCCTGTCGCGGTGACTGAATGGAACAACTCGGTGGCACCGAGATGCAAAATCACAAGCGGTCACTGCAACTCGGTGTGACCGAAAAGTTCTAATCGGTTGCACTAAGATTGAAAACCTAGATCAACTCAGTGAACTCGGTCAGACCAAAAAGGATGAATCGGTCAGACCAAAATGCACAGAGAGGTTTTGGAAGTTTAAGTCTATGACGAATCGGTGACTCCGAGTGCTCCTCATACAGAGGGTTCGAATCTGACTTGATCAAACTTTGTGATGTAGCATGAATAGAGTTTGGGACGAGAAAAGCATACATAGCTAGAGGAAGTTCTTAGGCCTTCTTGTCCATCCATTTGGCAAAAAAGAGCCAAACAATCAAAGCAACAAATGGATGTCCTCAAATGAGTAAAAAATGCAATCAACATGCTCACACAATAAAATGGCAAATGAAATATGTGACAAAGCATGCACAAACACTCTAGCATCTATCAAGCAATTGGCGATGACTAGGTCATCTATATATGAGTATATTGACTTAGGAGTCAAATGAGAACATTTGATCATAGGTCCTACTCATCATTTAAGCACAAGTGGGGTTACCACTTTTACATAAAAGCATTGTTGTGTTCACACCATTAGAGTTGCTTTAGCTCAATATTTAGAGTAAAGCTCCCCCTAGATGTGATATCCCCCCTAAGAGGGATGAACTAACCTTGGGTTTTGTCGATGATGACTTCATGTAGATGTTGAAGATGTGGATGCTCAGTGTTGATGTAGATCATTTGGAGCAATCCATTGGAGTGAGTTGCACTTTCAATACCTACACGGGTTAGTCCCACAAGGAACAAGAAAGGATATCCATAGACATAGAATGAAGTTCACACAAGATGATGTCCATGAAACCATTAGGTTACCTTGTCCCTTGTCTTACCAACAAGAGGGTTTGTGAATCCTTGAACTAATGCAAGATGTGGAATTTGTTTGCACTTGTTCTCGCCAAAATGATATGAGTGAATTATGTTGGCGGAATCACCCTCAAGAACTCTCTAGTTCTTCTTCTTCGGGATCCACATCATCTTGATGGGAATCCTTGGAGTTGTAGTCATACTTGATGAAGTAGAACTTGATGTGGTCTTGGGAAACCACTTGACCAAGGCCTTGGGAGCTTCTTCAAATGCATCAATCTCCTCTTGAAGCTTGCCCTTGCCTTTTTGCTTGTGGTCTTGTGGTGGAAGATCATCTTGAGCTTGTGTCCCCTTGAAGGAAGTAGGATCATACTTCTCTTGTTGAGGAACAAACTTTGTCTTGGGGTATTGATCTTCTTCCCACTCAAGTCCATTGGCATTAAACTTTCGTTCAAAACAAATACCTTGATTCTTCTGGTGCCTTCCTTGCTTGCGTACAATCTCCTCAAATTGCTTACTTCCAGCAAGGCTCTTGTAAACACCTTTCTCTATAATTCCCTTCAATAATCTATTTTCTTGCTCAAGTGTAACTTGGCTAAGAGAATCATTAGTGGAATCAAGAGAACTACTAGAAGTAATAACATTGGATTTAACATGATTATTGTTACTACTAGAAGAAGAATCTTTCTTACTCTTGTTGCTAGATTTTACTTGTGGCATGTAAGTAGACAAGAGTAAACTCTTGGCAATGTAAGAACTTTTCTTACGAAGATCATCATTGATTGCTTTTAAGAACCCATGCTCTTGCTCAGGGTTGAGCTTTTCAAAGCGTAGCTTCTCATGAGTCTTTAAAAGCTCTCGATGATCTTCTAAGGTAGTTTCATGAGATAACTTAAGAGTGTTTAGTTCTTTAGTTAGACGCTCAATATCCTTCTTATCATCGTCATTCATTTTATCTTGATTAGCATGATTAATAGCAATTTCATCATAGTTTTCATTACTAGAGTTGTCAACAAGTAAATCATCTTCATCACTATTGAAATCAACATACTCGGGGTGTGATACCTTTGGGCCTTTAGCCATGAAGCATATTTCAATTCCTTCATTTGGTGAGTCAAATATGTCGTAAGAGTTGGTTGACACAAGTGCTAGACCGGCAACACCTTCATCTTGAGTATATTCGGAATCGGAGTGATAACTTCTCTCGGAGTGATGGTCGGAGTCGGAGCCGGATACCCATTCACCAACGTGAGCTTGATGTCTTTGTTTTGTGTAGCTCCTTGATGACTTGTCCTTCTTTTCCAAGTCCTTGCTTCTGTGAGAAGTTCTTCGTTCATAGCGATCATCTCTACTCCTTCTCTCTCTTGGAGGTGATTCTTCTACTTCTCCTTTTGGGTGAGTCTTCTCTTCTTTTGTAGGGAGCCGTACACTCATTGGAGTAGTGTCCAAGTCTTCCACAATTGTAGCAATTATGCTCACGGCTAGAAGATCTTTTGTCATTCTAGGACCTTGACTTGGAACTTCTTTCCTTGCTTCTACTCTTGTAGAACTTGTTGAAGTTCTTCACCATTAGACTCAATTCCTCATTGAAGGCTTGTTTCTCACTTGATGATGTAGGAGCATCACATGAGGCTTTGTAAGCACCACTTGACTTGTTGTGAAGCTCTTCCTTATCCTTGAGTGACATCTCATGAGCAACAATTCTTCCAATGACTTCAGTTGGCTTGATATCTTTGTAGTTGCGCATCATTTGGATCAATGTGCACACGGTATCGTATTTTCCATCCAAGGCTCTTAGGATCTTCTTGATGATGAATCAATCGGTCATCTCTTCACTTCCTAAGCCGGCAATCTCATTTGTGATGAGAGCAAGCCTAGAGTACATTTCAGCGACGCCTTCACCATCCTTCATTTTGAACTTGTCAAGCTGACTTTGAAGCACATCCAATTTGGATTCCTTGATGGAGTCGGTACCTTCGTGCATATCAATCAAAGTATCCCAAATTTCTTTTGCATTCTCAAGAAGGCTGATTTTGTTGAATTCTTCGGGGCACAATACGTTGAAGAGGATATCGCAAGCTCGAGCATTGTATCGCAGCATCTTCAACTCTTCTGCGGTAGCTTCACGGTTTGGTTCTCTCCCATTAAAGAATTCATCTTGCAAGCCAATGCACACAATAGCCCAAACGGCGGGGTTATGTCCAAGAATATGCATTTTCATCTTATGCTTCCAACTAGCAAAATTAGTACCATCAAAGTAGGGACCTCTATGGTGGTCATTTCCCTCGCTAGACGCTATACTCTCCTAGGTTGTGAAACCAAGGCTATGATCACCAAAGCTATGGAAATCAAGGCAAATGGAGATAAAAGCTCTGATACCACTTGTAGGATCCAAAGTATGTCTAGAGGGGGTGATTAGACTACTTGACCAAATAAAAATCTAGCCTTTTCCCAATTTTAAGTCTTGGCAGATTTTAGCAACTTAGCACAAGTCAAGCAATCAACATACACATGCAAATCTAAGAGTATAGCAGCGGAATGTAAATCATTGCATATGAAGGTAAAGGGGAGGAGTTTGGAGGGAGCAAATGCAATGTAGACACGAAGATTTTTTCCGTGGTTCCGATAGGTGGTGCTATCGTACATCCACGTTGATGGAGACTTCAACCCACGAAGGGTAATGGCTGCACGAGTCCACGGACGGCTCCACCCAGGAAGGGTCCACAAAGAAGCAACCTTGTCTATCCCACCATGGCCATCGCCCACGAAGGACATGCCTCACTAGGGTAGATCTTCACGAAGTAGGCGATCTCCTTGCCCCTACAAACTCCTTGGTTCAACTCCACAATCTTGATGGAGGCTCCCAAGTGACACCTAACCAATCTAGGAGACACCACTCTCCAAAAGGTAATATATGGTGTGTTGATGATGAACTCCTTGCTCTTGTGCTTCAAATGATAGTCTCCCCAACACTCAACTCTCTCTCATAGATTTGGATTTGGTGTAAAGATGATTTGAGTGGAAAGCAACTTGGGGAAGGCTAGAGATCAAGATTCTTGTGGTTGGATTGGAATATCTTGGTCTCAACACATGAGTAGGTGGTTCTCTCTCAGAAAATAAATGGTAGAAGTGTAAGCACGTTCTGATGGCTCTCTCCCCAAATGAATAGTGGGTGGAGGGGTATATATAGCCTACACACAAAATCTAATCGTTACACACAATTTATCAAACTCGATGGGACCGAATCATGAAACTCGGTCAGACCGATTTAGTTCAAAATGTGAACGTTAGGCTTTTCGGTGGGACCGACATTTCAACTCGGTGGGACCAATTTCATTAGGGTTAGGACATAACGTAATCTCGATGAGACCGATCACATAAACTCGGTGAGACCGATTTCTGTAATTGGCAAATAGAGAGTTGGTGAGGCAAACTCGGTGGGACCGAATTGCTCATTTCGGTGAGACCGAAATGTTACGAAAGGGAAATAGAGAGTTTGCATTGCCAACTCGGTGGGACTAATCACTCATCTTGGTTAGACCGAAACGTTACGAAGGGAAGCAGAGAGTTTGCAATCCCATCTCGGTGAGACCGAGATCCCTATCGGTGAGACCGAACTGATTAGGGTTTCTGGCTATGGCTATGTCAAATGAACTCGGTGGCGCCAGATAGATCAAATCAGTGGGGCCGATTTTGACTTTTGGTTTGGGACATATGCGGATATGAGAAAGTGGTTGAGGGCTTTTGGAGCATATTACTAAGCATTTTGAGCAAGCAAGCCATTAAGCAACACCTCATCCCCTTTTAATAGTATTGGCTTTTCCTATGGACTCAATGTGATCTTGGATCACTAAAATGAAAAAGGTAAGAGTCTTGAGCTTGAGCCAATATGTGTCCTTAGCATTTTGAGGGGTCCACATTCCTAGTCCATGCCATGCCAATCATTGAACTTTCTGAAATGATCATCTTGAAAGAGCATTAGTTCAATGAGCCATATGTTGTTAGGAATTACCAAAACCACCCAGGGATAGTTGCACTTTCACCTTTGCCCATGTCAAGATGCACTGGGCGAAGATGAAGGCCACCGTTGTGGCAACCGAAGGCCCGCCCGAAGGCAAGGACCACCGCAAGCTGGAGCGGTACTTTGAGGATGTCCTAGCGGGTGCCCGAATTGTAGAGGACCAATGCTCAATGGATATTATGTTTGAATGAACGTATTAGGGCTGTCGAGACTTTGTTTTATGAACCAAGGCTTGTAATATATTTATTACTCTATCTGAAATTATTTTCCTCCTGTGCGGCCATTTTTTATTCTGAAAGTTTGCCAATCGTCGGCTTCAGCCCCCACGTAGATGCTACGGGGGTGTTCGGGATAGCGCGTGATCACACTTGACCCAACGTCTTGGTCCGTAAAGGAGGCTGCGCAGCGAACCAGGCAATCGGACTATGTGGCTTTATTACTTTCACTTAGCCATAGGAGTTTGACGGTGGGGCTAAGTACTAGCCCCTGGTGCGCATGCGGCCATCCAAACTAGGATGCCTTAGGTGCATGACTAGGCAAAGGCCAGTCCTTCGTATAATACGAAGTAAATTGCAAAAGATTTGTAGCAAGTCGCCGAATCGCCGACCAGCTCTCGCCATATCATGACAGTCAGTTTTCGGCTTTCTCTACTGAGGTGTTTAACCGAACGAACCGGAAACACAATCGCAGTAGTCCTCCCTTTACTACCTTAGCCGAACTAGAGGAACGTAAGGTGGTAATCACAGGAGCCGGGCAACCCAACTATTGACCAAAGACATGATTCGGAGCTGATGCATATAACACAATATTTGGGATGCCGAACTATACCCTAGAAGTGTTCGGACTTTTGAAAATATACATGGCCGAATAGAGCCCCCGGTATTTAGATGGGGCCAAAGTATATCTGGTAATCTGAAGCAAGGAGGGAATACATATGGTAAAATAAACCGATACCAAACAGGGGTGATAAACTGTTTCCTCTATACTCTGATTAATACGTTAAGACGTGCTATTACAGATAATGCCATAAACGTCAAGGCTATTTTACATGCCAAGAACTTGCACACAAGGGGAAGCTATATACAGGGCTTAAAAGAAAAGGTTGTCTTGAAGATCCCATTGATGCCCTGCCGCACGTCTGCACCGCTTCTCCTTGGTAGAAAATCCTTTGAGAGGAGTAGTGAACGGTCGTTTATACGAAAGGGGCTCGGAAAGAGCCCTTGCACAACCGTAGGGTAGGTAGGTTTTAATGAACCTGTAGTGTGAGGGAGAAAAGAAGGAAAGTTAAGGCCAAATAGGGTCAAGCCGAACTATAGACCTTGTCCGCAGTGTGCCTCCGTCGTTGCCCAGGGTATTTTGAGTGTGTAATTATGCACACGCGGTACATATGCTGCGATTGTGTGGGCGATCGGCGGAGGCGAAACTGCTAGTCTAGCTCTGGATCTACCGAGCTGTCTGCAGAGTAGGCCAGACTCGCTTAGCAGTGTCCGGGGTCTTGATGGCCAATGAAGTGTTTGGTTTGATGAGGCCGCTCTGCACCTCGGCTGCAAGGGCCGCAGTGTGCTCCTCAGTACGGAGGGAGCGCTCCATGTTTCCATTGACTGTGATAACGCCGCGCGGCCCCGGCATTTTGAGTTTTAAGTAGGCATAATGCGAGACTGCATTGAAGCGGGCAAAGGCGGTTCGTCCGAGTAGTGCGTGATAACCACTACGAAAGGGGACAATGTCGAAGACCAAGTCTTCACTTCGGAAGTTATCTGGTGAACCGAATACTACTTCCAATGTTAATGAACCCGTGCAGCGGGCCTCTACGCCGGGTATCACCCCTTTAAAGGTGGTGTTACTAGGCTTTATTCTTGACGGGCATTTTACAGACAGTGTCTTGATATATCAGATTAAGACTATTGCTACCGTCCATAAGGACTCGAGTGAGATGGTATCCATCAATGATTGGATCGAGGACTAGGGTTGCCGAACCTCCATGACGGATACTGGTCGGGTGGTCCCTGCGATTGAAGGTGATCGGACAAGCCGACCATGGGTTGAATTTTGGGGCGACAGGCTCTATGGCGTAGACGTCCCTTAGTGCGCGCTTGCGCTCCCTCTTGGGCATATGTGTGACATATATCATATTCACTGTTTTCACCTCAGGGGGAAATTTCTTCTGTCCCCCTGTGTTCGGTGGGCGGTACTCATCACCGTCCTTGCTTGGCGGCCCTTTCCCCTTATGTTCGGTATTTAACTTACCGGTCTGCTTAAAGACCCAACAGTTTCTGTTGGAGTGATTGGCATGCTTTTCAGGGGTGTCGTGAATCTGGCAAGGCCGGTCGAGTATTTTGTCCAAATTAGATGGACCGTCCCTATTTCCTTTGAATGGCTTCTTCCGTTGACTGGGTTTAGAGCCACTGAATCCGGCATTGACTATTGTATCTTCAGTATCTTCATTGTTGTTCCAAGGCTTATGTTTGTTGTGTCGTGGCCTTCCATTGCCATCCCTGGCTTCGGAGCTGCCAGGGTCGCTGGTGCTGCTGCTTCTGCGAGCTAACCAGCTATCTTCTCCCGCACAGAAGCGGGTCATGAGTGCGGTAAGAGCTGCCATAGACTTTGGCTTTTCTTGACTAAGGTGTCGCGCGAGCCATTCGTCGCGGACACTATGTTTAAAGGCCGCTAGGGCTACGGCGTCCTGACAGTCGACTATTTGGTTCTTTTCAATTACGAACCTACTCCAGAGCTTGTGGGCTGACTCTCGGGGTTGCTGGACTATGTGACTAAGGTCATCAGCGTTTGGTGACCGGACATACGTACCTTGGAATTTGTCTTGAAAAGCATCCTCCAAATCTTCCCAGCTGCCAATAGAGTTCTCTAGGAGGCTGTTTAACCAGTGTCGTGCTGGTCCCTTTAGTTTTAGAGGGAGGTATTTGATGGCGTGGAGATCATCACCACGAGCCATATGAATGTGGAGAAGAAAGTCTTCAATGCACATAGCAGGATCTGTCGTTCCATCATATGCTTCAATGTTTACATGTTTAAACCCTTCTGAAAACTGGTGCTGCATTACCTCGTCGGTAAAGCATAATGGGTGTGTGTTAACACCAGAGTTTGGCACGGTCAAGAACTTAATTAATATGGCCTCAAATGGAGAAGTGATCTACATAAAAAAGTTTCGTATTTTCGATATGAACATCTTTGTAGTTTGGGCCATCGCCATCCGTTCTCATCTCGAAGGCCGAAGTTGTGTTCGAAATACTAAGATTTTGTATTCAGAACACAATTCGACTGACTACGCCCCCAAAACGGCCTCATATGGGAAAACATTCTACATGAATTTTCTTCGTCTCATCGAAACGATCGATTCCGATATAAAAATCGTATCAATCCGAGATTTTATGTAAAAGTTACGGCCACCTGAGTGCGGCCTGTCACGGGGCAAAAGTGGCGCGCCCCATCAGACACGGTGTGTGATGGGTAGCGCGAGTAACAGCCTGTTTTGCATTTAGCGGTTCGGCCCTGAAGTGCCCTCGAATCGAAAAACGTTCAACACTAAAGTTGTTCGTCTTGTTGAAACGGTCAAATTTGCTTTCGGGCTCATCTTCATCCGAGGTCGTTTGTGGCCTATGGGACCTAAAAACCGAACTGATGTTCCAGACTTACCTAAATCCGAGTTCGGTTAATTTTGGAAAGATTTGGACATGATTTGGAGTCCTTTTCTTGTATGAAGTCCATCCGCCTCTTATATACCTAAGGGTGACGGCCGATTGAACAACACACAATCGAACAAACACATCTACCACTTTTACCTTTACTTTTATCTTCTCCCTTTGTTCTTCTTCTTCCTCGTTCTTCATTCGTTCTTCTTGTTACAGGGCGGCGAACCTCGAGGTCCTAGGGGCGATCAGGTCAACCTAGGGTAGCCCATAACCGCCGCGTGCCCTGACGGGGTCCCTCCCGTGCGTGTGCGGTTCGGGTCCTCAAAAGCGTCTGCCGGATTGCTTGCGTACCGCACTTCCGGATGGGTCTCCTTCGACGTGAGCTGCGGTGCATCACCCTCGGTGTTGGAGGTACATGGTGACGTGTTCGTGTGCGAACACACTTTTTGGCAACTCCGCTGGGGACGAAGCTTCGAACGGTCTCCAGCCTGTTCTTGCTACGAAGAGATCGTCATCTAGGGTTTGCAATCTACAAAGGTAATATGAATACCCAATTCACATATGTAGATGCAAATAATGCATATGTTGTTGCTAGATCATCTAATGAGCATAATGTATCGGCTAGCCCTAGTTTTATCAATTATGCATCTAATTATGCGCAACAGCCGATTTAGGATAATCTTCATGCTTCAACTTCATATAATTTTAGCAACATGCAACATATGTATCTCAACTCCCATGCATCGGTAACCCCACAAATCTATATGCCGATGAACAACATGATGAGTTCGGTTAATCAAGTTGAGACACCCTATGTAGGATCTTCCAATAGTATGCAACAAAGTGTTTCAACCTTTCATTCATCGGCAAATAACTTGCAGTATGTTAATCCAAACGTGCCGGTGGATAGAGGAATTGGCCATGTTACTACTAGTTATTCGGCCAATTACCCTCAAACATCATATGCTACACCTAATGCTACTAATTTTTTGGCACCATACGCAATTGTTGATATCCATAATTCGGCTCAGCACCTTCATGGTCATGGCCGAATAAGTGAAACTTCTACAGGAGCACAAATGCCTTCACCTACTACTGTGGCATATCTTGTACCCCCTACACAATTACAGAATTTTGGCAACATCTCAAACCCCAAAGATTCTAAGAGCATCGGGGGGCAACCATATCCATACTGGGTAGTTGAGAACAAGCTTACATTCTCTTGGGATTTGTGCAACTCCATTCGAAAGGAACTAATAGAAGGTGGGAAGCCTCATGATTTTGCTGCAGTAAAAGCTAGGGTTGTGCAAATGATGCATTCGTCCAGTGTTGTACCATCCAGTGCACCCCCTAAACAATTGCAAAGTTTCGGCACCTCATTGCTGGAAAAGTCTCAAAGTATTGGGGGGAAATCTCATGAGGAGTGGATGGAAATTGAGATGAAAAAGTTTAAAGCTCGCCAAGCTGAGATGTGGGCTAAAATTAGACAAGAGCGAGAAGCCTTGCAAATACAAAAAGATAAAAGTATTGATTCAGGCAACAAAGAAAATTCGGTTATTAGAAAAGCTGAATCAAATATTATGTGTGCCGAATCTATTGAAGAAAAATAGAATGCCAAGGCGTTGGGGAGCCAACTGAAAACGGAACAAAGTATCATTCAAATTATACCACCGTCATGCTCTCCCAACATATTCAAAGTAGTATGTCTAGCAAGTGATTTACCTATTTCCAGATTTGGTCGCAACTTTATTGTTGATGCATGTATTAGAAAAAATCTTATAAGTAATTTTGAAAGACCAATGATGAAGGGAAATTTACTTGTTAGCAATAAAATTGTTACTGAGCATATCGGTCAATAGATGGTACCATTCAAAGAGACCGATGGTGGTTTATTATTGCAGCCAAAGCTTTTCCCATTTCTTTATTTAAAGTTCATATCTAATTGGGTAGCTTTGCTTGCTTCATACTTGGCTTACTCATGGTCTCAATTGAGACATGTGTGTTCTAACTATTTTCGTTTCAGAAATATAAAGCCAAGATTAAATTCTTTTGAGAAATCCGATGTTAATATTATATCTTATCCAAATACATCGGATAGAGTGCAAAACACAATGCATAGCCGGATGGGGAGATTCTAAATCTGAACCATTCCTTTGCTTACCTCCAAAGCCGTTCGCACACCAAGATCGGCTAGAAAACAAAAAGTATACCTTCAATTCAAACATGTGTGATCAAATCTTTGATTTGTTGTTGAAAAATGATTACATTAGAATTCTTGATCACCATGTCAAGCCATCTATCCAAGGACGAATTTATTGTAAGTTGCATGCTTTGTTCAAGCATAGTATTGATAATTGCAACATGTTTCATCAAATAGTTAAATCGGCCATTGATAAAGGACGATTGAAATTTGTTGAGACACCAAGAGATGACGATTCTACTCCAATTGGTCCCGATGGTAAAAGGTTTTTGCATCGGCTGCTTCAAGCAGATCCATTTGAAGAGAAGGTAAATACTGCAAGTGATGGGATCAAGCTTTCAAGTAAAGAAGTTGTTGAAGAGCATAATGAACATAATCTTGAGGGCGAGAATTCCATTGAAACTACAATGGAGATGCCAAGGACTGGGGGGCAACAAGAAAATCCAAAGATCGGTGCAAGCACAACCAAAGAAAACAAAGGCCGACGTAAGCACAAAGGTAAAAAGCCGAAAGTCACTTTCGCGCAACTATTGGAAAAATATCAGAAGATAAGTGAGGAGAACAGTGCTTATCGGCCAACTAATGCTAAAGTATCAAGATCATCCCCTAGGCGCAAATCCAAGGATCGATACTGGCAAGAAGAGAATTTGATGGCAACTTGTTCATATCCTTATTTTGGGTCGCCAATGCCAATGTCGTGGATGCCTCCCTATGCTCACGTAAATGCATATCCATCATGGGACAAGTATGATACAAGGACGCATTCTCCATATTATTATAAACCATCTCGCCAATATTATGCAGCTCCAAGAAGACCAACGTTCAATGAGTAGTCATATGTTCAAGACGGTTTCAATAAAAAAAGTCGGTCTGGAGCACAAGGAAGAATAAGGAGGTGGTTGAGCAAGTCTACCGCGTCAAAAGGGATGGTCGTAAGAGTGTCAATTCATATTTGATCTTAAAGGATAAGGAGCCAATTAAAGTGTTAACGTTGGCTACTAAAGGCAATGAGATGAAGCAATCAATTGTCGAGAATCAAAGTGCCAAATCTGAAGAAAATAAGTTGAAAGTGCACAAGGTAAAACAAGAATTGTCATTAGTTCAAAACAAATCACAGTCGGGGCGCTCACTCGGCATATCGTATTGGCAAAAGAAGAAATTACAAAAACTTAGTGCACAAGAGCTCGAAAAGAGAAACATGGCATGGCCCAAAGGAAATAATCAAAACAAGAGTGATGTGCAATGTTCCATTGCAAGAAGTGCGACAAAGGTAAAGAAGGAAAAGAGTGAAAATTATGAACGACCAAGCCGAAGGTTTCAACGTCTTCGGTGCACACATTATCCACATTCTCCAACTATGCCATTGATGCCGATGACATGGAATTCATCCTCAGGTATGAGTGGTTACCCTCCATGGACTTATTTTGATCCATGGACGCAATATAACTTCTTACAACATGCAAGGGTTTTACCTCATCACCATACATTCGATTAGCTATATTTTGTTGCTAATCAAAGTGGCCGATATATAACTATCGCCCTAAGCAAACACATGGCCGATATATAATTATCTCCCTAAGAACATATAAATGGACGATGGAGTGTTGACATCGTCCTTAGAACAAACTCTGGGCAAATTATTTTTCGGCATCCAAGTTTTGCTGAAAACAGGGGCGCATGTGTTGACACCAGATTTTGGCATAGTCAAGGACTTAATTAATATGGCCTCAAATGGAGAATTGATATACATAAAAAAGTTTCGTGTTGTCGATATGAACATCTTTCAAGTTTGGGCCATCTCCATCTGATCTCATCTCGAAGGCCGAAGTTGTGTTTGAAATACTGAGATTTTGTATTCAAAACACTATTCAGGTGATTACGCCCCCAAGACGGCCTCATATGGAAAAACATTCTACATGAATTCTCTTTGTCTCGTCAAAACAATCGATTTCGATATAAATATCGTATCAATCCGAGATTGTATGTAAAAGTTATGGCCACCTGAGTGCGGCCCTGTCACAGGGCAAAAGTGGCGCGCCCCATCAGACATGGTGTCTGATGGGTAGCGCGAGTAACAGCCTGTTTTGCGCGAGCGATTTGGCCCTGAAGATGGCCTCGAATTGAAAAAGATTCAACACTAAAATTGTTCGTCTCGTTGAAACGGTCAAATTTTCTTTCGAGCTCATCTTCATCCGAGGTCGTTTGTGGCCTGTGAGACCTAAAAACCGAACTGATGTTCCAGACTTACCTAAATCCGAGTTCGGTTAATTTTGGAAAGATTTGGACGT
This sequence comes from Triticum aestivum, assembly GCF_018294505.1. Taxonomy (NCBI): domain Eukaryota; kingdom Viridiplantae; phylum Streptophyta; class Magnoliopsida; order Poales; family Poaceae; genus Triticum; species Triticum aestivum. Next base: position 415,023,949 of record NC_057814.1, on the reverse strand, counting down.
GATTTGAAGTCCTTTTCTTGTACGGGAAGTCCATCCACCTCTTATATACCTAAGGGTGACGGCCGGTTCAACAACACACAATTGCAAAACCCATCTACTTTTTACCCTAGTTTTACATCTCTCCTGGATCTTTCTCTCTCGTTCTTCGTTCGTTCTTCGTGTTGAAGGCCAGTGATCCTCGAGGCTCTAGGGGCGGGTGAACCGACCTAGGGCAGCCCATAGCCGCCGCGCGTCCAGACGGGGTCCCTCCCGGGCGCGTGGGATTTCGGGTCCTGAAAAGCACCCACCGGATTGCTTGCGTACCGCGCTTCCGGACGGGTCTCCTTCGACGTGAGCTGCGGTGCATCACCCTCGGCGTTGGAGGTACACGGTGACGTGTTCGTGTGTGAACAGTGTGCGACGCCTCTGTATCGGGCAACGTCATCACGACGGAGTTCGGATGACCCGTGTTCGATTTTCAGCCCGAGTTTGGTTATGCCGAGCTTGATGGCCGTCGTCTCTTGTTGGAGTACGTCCCTTTGATCCGTAGATTCATCTGGTCTGACCGGCTCTATTGTCCAGGTCCTGACGTAGGTCATAGGTGTAGCCCGGAGCCGCTACCTCCCTGCCTCTATGGTGAGGTGGCGCGGGCTGGTGTTCGGCGTAAGTAGCCGCTCTGTCCCGTCCACGTGGTGGTCGGTCTGGTTCGTCAGTAGGATTATGCCTTGGTGGTACTGGCTCAAGGGCCTCATCGTCAAATTGTGGTAGTAGCCTGTGCTTCGGGTAGCTCTTTGTGGGCGCTCGAGGTCGTATTCTTCGGCAACCAGGACTTTAGTCCATCTGTCGTTGAGCGTATCCTGTTCGGCTTGAAGTTGTTGTTGTTTCTTTTTTAGGCTCCTCACTGTGGCGATGAGTGGTCACTTGAAGCGTTCTTGCTCGAGGGGTTCCTCTGGCACGATGTAATCTTCGCCTCCAAGGCTGACATCCTCCTCGGAGGCTGGTAGATAGTTACTATCCTCCGAATCCTCGCGTTCGACAAATTCATCTGCATTGACTTGTCCATCTTCCTGAAGGAAATATGCCCTAGAGGCAATAATAAAATTGTTATTTATATTTCCTTATATGATGATAAATGTTTATTATTCATGCTAGAATTGTATTGACCGGAAACCTAGTAGATGTGTGAATACATAGACAAAGAGAGTGTCCCTAGTATGCCTCTACTTGACTAGCTCGTTAATCAAAGATGGTTAAGTTTCCCGACCATAGACATGTGTTGTCATTTGATGAACGGGATCACATCATTAGAGAATGATGTGATAGACAAGACCCATCTGTTAGCTTAGCATATAATGATCGTTAAGTTTTATTGCTATTGCTTTCTTCATGACTTATACATATTCCTCTGACTATGAGATTATTCAACTCCCGAATACCGGAGGAACACCTTGTGCGCTATAAAACGTCACAACGTAACTGGGTGATTATAAAGATGCTCTACAGGTGTCTCCGAAGGTGTTTGTTGGGTTGGCATAGATCACGATTAGGATTTGTCACTCCGTGTATCGAAGAGGTATCTCTGGGCTCTCTCGGTAATGCACATCACTATAAGCCTTGCAAGCAATGTGACTAATGAGTTAGTTGCGGGATGATGCATTACGGAACGAGTAAAGAGACTTGCCGGTAACGAGATTGAACTAGGTATGATGATACCGACGATCGAATCTCGGTAAAGTAACATACTGATGTGTCGGTGGAAACGACACCTATGGAATCATTGGGATGCCTTCTACGGTTGGCAGGCGCGGGGTTGTGCAAAGAGCGGGTCTGGTGGCCAGCACAAAGATTGTTTACCCAGGTTCGGGCCGCAAGAATGCGTAATACCCTAATCCTGCTTTGGTGTATATTTGAGTGTTCCTGAGCTCTTGAACTAGCTGCGGTGCGTGTGTAGTCCAAAAGATCCAAATCCTTCTCCAGTACGCCTCGGGCCTCCTTTTATAGTCAAAAGGGGTCGCCACAGTGGCACACAGGAGGTGGAAAGGTATAAAGTGTACAAGCTTATCGCATGTCATTACGGGACAATGTGCATTAAATGCGCTCCTTAGGTGTCCCGTTGCTTTATTGGGGATGGCAACGAGGCCCGTCCTATCCGTCGCCGCTCCGCCTCGCTCTGACACGTGTCCAGGCCAACGAGGCATGCAGCACCACGTAGGCTGGCTGGCTGCTGAGATGGCATGGTGGTAGGGTCTTCATGAAGATCTGCATGCCACCACGCAAGTGCTTGACTAGCTGGACTAGGAGCCACGTACTGCCACGTGGGTGCTTGCCTTAGCTGGTGGGTCGGCCGCTGAGCTGGGGTGGCAAGGGCTTGCCGCAGTCTTGCGTATATTCCCGGCGAGTGTCTTGCCGGGGCCTTGTGTGCGCCCTCGGCAAGGAGCCTTGCCGGGGCCTCATGGGCATCCTCGGCAAGGAGCCTTGTGGTCGTCTTGTCTTTTGGTTCATATCTAGGCTTCGTGGACTCTTTGTCTTCACAAAGATCTGCATGCCAACTATGCAGGCGCTTCCCGAGCCTTGGTTCCAATGCTGTCGATGGTGTCGGAACTCTTAGGCTCAAGGGTGGCCGCGAGCTTGGGAGCTGGTCTGCCGCCCAAAACGCTGTGGAGGCCTTGGTGTGATTGATCTTAAAACACAGAATGCAGCCCTCCTCCTAAAGCATCTTTTCAAATTCTATAATCATGAAGATGTTCCCTGGGTGGAGCTTGTTTGGGATGCCTACTACAGAAACAAGATACCGCATGCATCTGAGGCAGTGGGTTCTTTCTGGTGGAGAGATGTGATGCAACTCAGTGGGATATTCCGAGGGATCACTAAAGTCACCCCGGGGGATGGCTCTAGTGCTCTATTCTGGAAAGATGCTTGGTTTGATAATACTCAAGACTCCCCATTAATGGATATATACCCACGAGCCTTTTCATTTTGTCTGAATGAGGATGATTCCATTGCTAAGGTTCTTACTGCAACCGACCCATCCACGATTTTTAGTCTCCCTCTCTCGACCCAGGCGAGAGAAGAAATCAAAGAGATCCAGGAGGGGTTGCCGCATAATCGGCTGGCCGCCGATAACAGTGATGTCTGGGAATGCTTGCTTAGGCGTTTTTCGTCCAAGAAGTTCTATAATCACTGCTACAAACAGGTTGTGGCAGACGAGGCGTTTGGATGGCTCTGGAAAGCTAAAAGCCCGATCAAATTCAAGATGTTTGGATGGCTACTCCTAGTTGATCGCCTGAATACCAGGAATATGCTCAAACGCAGACACTTTGTTGTCGTGGGGGGCAACTATGCATGCATGTTCTGTCAAAACCCTCCAGAGGAAACGGTGGAACATTTGTTCTTCAATTGCCCCTTTAGCCAACACTGCTGGGATGTAGTTGGAGTGACATGGCCGGCAGCTGATAACAGATTGACTCTTCTGCATGGAGGTAGGGGTAATTGGAGACAACCTCTCTTCATGGATATCTTTCTCCTGGCTGCTTGGAGTCTTTGGATGGAGAGAAACAATCAACACTTTAGAGGGATTCAGCACTCCCATGGAGCATGGCTAGCTAGATTCAAGCATCTCTTGGAGCTGCTAACACATAATTGCCGGGAGGATCTTCACCCTTTCCTGTCTAATTACATTGTAAACTTGGGCCACTAAGACCGTGGATAACTAGCATGGCCGGGGGGCCACAAAACCCTTTGTAACACATATGTAATTGTTCCTTTGTGAGTAATACAAAGTCAGTGGGAGCCTCTCCCACTGTCGTTCTCCCTCAAAAAAAAAGGTGGCCGCGATGTTGGCGTGGGTGAGCTACCCCGGCAAGGCTCTTGCCGGGGCTGCGTAGGCCGCCCTGGCAAGGATCTTGCCGGGGGAAAAACCGTTTTGCTGCTCCGCCTTCTGCGCCCCTGGCTGGAGCGCTGCTCTGGTATTCTTGTACTTCTGCTTCCTCCCTTTGCCCTGCTAATTGTGGCCGCAGGTGCAGCTCTGACTGCCCGTGCACAAGGAGAGGGGTAAAAAGGGGAGCCTCTACTTTTGTACACCGAGAGGAGCCCCCGGGCCTGGGCCACACATAAGTGCAATGCGTTGTTGGGCCGGGCCCAGAACGGTGCGCGAGCACGCAGGGCGGAGTTTTACTGCGGTAATTCCCTCGCCCGTCGCGCTTCCCCACGACCCGTGTTGAATGCGTGACGTGGGGGTCGTGCGCGGAATGACCGCAGCATGCTTGCGTCATCCGTGGTGAATAGTAAAGAGGCAGCTTGCATGTTCACTCGAAACGGCAGAGCCGCCGCTCATTACTCTCTCCGCCTTGGAACCGTCGTTCCACGTTTCCCACTACGCCTGCTCCTTATGCCATGTACGCTCCATGCACGATGCGGGGTAGGTGACAGACGCATGGAATATGGGAAGGCGCGCGGGGCGTAGAGCTAGTCTTTCGGCCTCCCCTTCCCAACTATAAAAAGGGAACTCAGGGGTAGGGGGAAGAGCATCTCCCTGTGTCTCCCCTTTGTCTACATCCCCACCCACGGTCATGGCGAGAGGGCGTGGCCGCGGCCATTCTTCTGCGGAGGCGACCAGGTCCTCCTCCCGTCAGAGAGCTATGGCGGTCAAGGAAGAGCTAGATGCCCAGGGTGAAGGCCATGCTCGAGGCGGGGCCGCTGGACGGGGCCGCGGTCGGCAAGGCAGTCGAGGCAGAGGCGACCAAGGCAGAGGTGGGCGTGGAAGGGGGATGCCTGCGTCGTCTCCGACTCCATCGCCATCTCCCCCGCTAACTCCTCCTGCTTCGCCGAGTGGTCACATCGGGGACTTGGCGCTCGAGTTTATCCTGCAGCTGCATGGGCCGCTGCGCCGCCGCCTTCTTCTTCCCCGGGCATTCGCGAGGGTGCTGGAGATCGGCCAGCCACCGCGGTTGAGGCTTCACATGAAGGGGTGTTGCCATGGCGACATGTGGGTGAACACAGGGTTCCCCGCCCCTCAAGTGATGCTCCTTCGCCGGGGCTGGAAAACCTTTGCACGTGCCCATTGTTTGATGGATGGGCACGTCCTCTGCTTCAAGCTAGCGGAGAGCAATTTGCTCTCTGTCAAGGTCTTCGGGCACTCAGGACACGGGCTAGGGTGCGCGCGGAGAGCTCGACTGATGGCGAAAGCTCCTCTTCGGGCGAGAGTGACGAGGAGGACAGCGACAACGACGACGAGGGTAGTGGGCGGGAGGATGACGGGTCCGACTAGGCGTCGGGCACATCGTTCCTGGGCGACGCCGGCAGCACCATCATCTGCATCGCCAGCTCCTTGAACTTCTCGGGGTCGTCGCCTTGGACGGCTGGCGTTGGAGGGACGGGGAAGACGAAGAAGGCGGGTGGCGGGCCGTCAAGTCGAAGTACAATGGCCTCGACGCCTTCGTCGCGTATTGCCGGGCCGCTGCCTCGTCTTTCGGCTCTTCCTCCGGCACCGTCATCACCGGCCTCCTTCCGGACGATCGCCGATATGTTCTCTTTGCGTCTTCTGCTGCTCGTACCTCACCTAGGCACTCCTTTTGCTCTTCCGCCATCTTGTTCCATTTCCTGAGGAGAGGGACAAGAAAGGGATTACGGGCATCTTATCTCTTTTTAGTTTTTAAGCCTACGGGCCTTTGTAAGATTTAAATCCCGTAACCCCCTTGCTCAGGTATGCATTCCGTACGAATTGTACTTGTTAGCAACATATTAATGAGGAGAAGGGTGTTTGCCGGGTTTTGTTTGCGCGTGTGCGAGGGCCACACCAAGGAACGAGTCCTTGTTATCTTAAGATAAACACTGCACCCCGGCAACAGGCCTTGCCGTCTTCTTGCTCTATAGCTCGGCTACACTCACGCCCTTGGCGGAGGTAGGGGCCGAGTAGGATTAGGCCCTTCGCTCTTCCCCTTCCCATCGCACTACAACCAAGTTCCGACCCAAAGTAAGGTTTTCGGACACGGGACAGAGGGAGCAAGATGGTATGAGAGCGAGCGAAGTCTTGTACGTTCAAGTTTTATATGGAGGCACAGAGTGGGCGAAAAAGACTTATCTGATGTCGCAGCCCCCGGCAACCTTGGCTTACCGTGATTGGATCCTTAGACCTGCAGCCCCCGGCAACCTTGGCTTGTCGGGGTCGGGGCGTTGGCCTGTTCTCTTTCTTCCAAAATAGCTCAGCAGAAAATGTCCATGCACCCTGCGAATCAAAAAGGACGCGAAGGAACAGAGAGATGCATACTCGACCTCTATGCTAATGGTTAGTCGCCGCCAAGCACTATCAACCCTAACACAGAGAGAGAATCAACCTAGCATGCATGCTAAAACCTAGGGCGCCTTCTCTTCATTTATTTATGCTCAGGGTTTGCGCCTGGCTTTGTACAAAGGGTTACATGCCTTTTCCGGCAAGGCTTGCACAAAAGGTGGTTTACCGGGGAGCCCGGCAACCGCGCCTTATGGGTAAAACTTGCGAAGATGTTCGATGTTCCAGGAGTTGCTCACTGGAATACCATCTTCGGTCTCCAGGCGGACTGCACCGGGCCTGGTGACTCGTATTACCCAATAAGGGCCTTCCCATTTTGGCGTCAACTTGTTGGAATTCTTGGCCGACTGAACATGCCGAAGAACAAGGTCGCCTTCCTCAAAGCTTCGGGCATGAACCTTGCGGCTATGGTAGCAGCGCAAGGCTTGCTGGTAGCATGCTGCTCGCACAGCCGCCCGAAGACGATCTTCCTCAAGGAGCGTTGCGTCATCTTGCCGCAACTGCTCTTACTCAAGCTCATCATAAGAGAGCACTCGAGGTGACCCGTACGTGAGTTCTGTGGGGAGAACTGCTTCTACCCCGTAAACGAGGGAGAAAGGTGTCTGGCCGGTGGCTCAATTTGGTGTCGTTCTGATTGACCAAAGAACCGTTGGCAATTCATCAATCCAGCTCCATCCGCACTTGTGTAGCCTGTCAAAAGTTCTTGTCCGGAGGCCTCGCAATAGTTCAGCATTCGCCCTCTCGTCCTGGCCGTTGCTTCATGGGTGTGCAACAGAAGCACAACAGACCTTGCTGCCGAGGTCCTGGATGTACTGCATGAAGGTGCGGCTCGTGAACTGCGTGCCGTTGTCGGTGATGACTCTATTTGGCACACCAAAACGGCAGACTAGTCCCTTGAAGACGGCCGACTGTGTTGTCACCTTTCTCACTGCCTCCACCTACGGCCACTTTGTGAACTTGTCGATTGCGACGTACAAGTACTCGAAGCCCCCGACAGCACGGGGAAAGGGGTCTAGTATGTCGAGCCCCCAGACCAAGAATGGCCAGGAAAGAGGGATTGTCTGGAGAGCTTGAGCTGGTTGACGAAGCTTCTTTAAATGGATCTGGCATGCTTCACACTTGGTTACTAAGGCCGTTGCATCCTGGAGGGCAGTGGGCCAGAAGAAACCTTGCCGGAATGCCTTGCCGGCAAGGGCCCTTGACCCTATGTGGGAGCCACATATGCCTCCGTGGATCTCTGCCAACAGCTCCAGTCCTTTCTCCCGGGGAATGCACTTCAATTTCACACCGTTCGGCCTTTTTCTGTACAGAACATCGTCGACGAACTGATACATGGCAGATTGATGGGCTACTTTCTCCGCCTCTTCCTGCTCCTCAGGAAGTTCCCCTGTTTGGAGGAATCGGATGGTATGATGTGCCCATGCCGGAGCCTGAGGCTCGACGACAAGGGCTAAAGGCGTTTCCTCTGCCATGGGAGCGGCTGTCTCTACGGCCAGGGCTTGACCCCCCGCCGGAGTTTGTTGCCCCATGGCAGGCTCAGTGTCCACGGCAACATCTTTGTCGGCGGCTCCTGGGAGCTCAGTGGGAAAGTACTTGCCAGGGCCTGATTTCCCCAGCTTGTTCTGCCCTGTCGATGGTTCTACGGATGGTTGAGTTAATCGAAGCACAAAAGTACCTGGTTCCACATGCAATTTGAAGGCAGCGCGTTTCGACAAGTAGTCGGCGATGCCGTTCTCCACTCGGGGAACATGCTTCGCTTGTATACCGTCAAAATGCTCTTCCAGCTTCCTCACTTCATCTACGTAGGCCTCCATCAATGGGCTTTGATAATCTTTGTTAACTTGCTTGACGACAAGCTGTGAATCACCATTGACGATGATCTTCTTGATTCCGAGGTCTGTCGCGATCCTGAGACCGGCAAGCAACCCCTCATATTCAGCAGTGTTGTTTGTTGACATCTCCCTGGGAAAGTGCATCTGGACTACATACTTGAGGTGCTCTCCGGTGGGTGCGACGAGCAGCACACCAGCACCGGCGCCTTGCAGCGAGAAAGCCCCGTCAAAGTACATAATCCAGTCGCGACTTGTTTCCTTGCCGGGGAGAGCGGTCTCCTGAATCTCTTCGTCGGGCGTTGAGGTCCATTCCGCAATGAACTCCGCCAAGACTCTACTCTGACTTGTCGAAGTGCTTTCAAACTTCAAACCAAAGCTCGACAGTTCCAAGGCCCATTCCACAATCCTCCCGGTTGTGTCTGGGTTATGCAATATCCGTTGCAACAGGAAGCGGGTGACGATGGTGATTTTGTGTGCTTGGAAGTAATGACGCAGCTTCCTCGAGGCCATAAGGAGGCCGAAGAGCAATTTCTGCACACCGGAGTACCTTGACCTAGCCCCCTGCAAGAGGGAGCTGACAAAGTAAACCGGGTGTTGCATCATCTTCTTCTTCTGCACTATTTCATTTGGTTGCGTCGCTTCTGCTTCTCCAGCGTCAGACTCTGCCAGGGGCATTGCCTTACCGGCACCAAGCCCTCTCGGGGGGAGCTCTGGTTTGCCATCCACCAGCCCTGCCGTTGCCACTGCTTCTTCGTCGACCTCTCTCTGTGCCACTAGCACGGTGCTGACCACTTGGTTCGTTGCCGCTAGATATAGCAGCAACGGTTCTTGTGGTTTAGGCGCAACCAGTATTGGCGTAGAGGAGAGGTACTTCTTCAAATCCTGCAGGGCTGCCTCGGCCTCTGGGGTCCATTCAATTGGGCCCGCCTTTTTCAAGATTTTGAAAAAGGGAAGGGCACGTTCAGCAGACTTGGAGATGAATCTGCTCATGGCGGCAACGCAGCCAGCGAGCCGACGTACATCCTTGATCCGCCTAGGTGCCTCGATCTTCTCAATGGCCTTGATCTTGTCTGGATTTGCCTCGATCCCACGCTGTGACACAAAGAACCCGAGAAGTTTTCCGGACGGAACGCCGAAGACACACTTCTCAAGGTTCAGCTTGAGGTTGATCTTGCGCAAATTTGCAAACGTCTCTTCTAAAGCTTGTACGAGTGTTGCCATGTCCTTGGTTTTGACCACTATGTCATCCATATAAGCTTCCATATTTGTATGCAGCTGAGGCTCAAAACCAATTTGGACTACTCTCGCAAACGTCGAGCCAGTGCTCTTCAACCCGAAAGGCATTCGTATGAAACAATACATACCACATGGGGTGATGAACGTTGTCTTCTCTTCATCTTCTTTCATCATGAAGATCTGGTGGTATCCCGAGTAAGCGTTGAGGAATGATAACAAGTCACACCCGGCCATGGAGTCAACAATCTGGTCGATGCGCAGTAACGGGAAAGGGTCCTTTGGACAAGCCTTATTGATGTCTGTGTAATCAATACACAGCCTCCACTTCCCATTTGCCTTGCGCACCACCACCGGATTGGCCAACCACGTCGGATGGAGTACCCCTCTCACCAAGCCTACCGCTTCCAACTTCCTAATTTCCTCTGTGATGAAATCTTCCCGTTCCAGAGCTTGCTTCCTGACCTTCTGCTTGACGGGTCGCGCATGAGGACAGACAGCAAGATGGTCCTCAATCACCTCCCTGGGAACGCCGGGGATGTCGAATGCTTGCCACGCAAACACATCGACATTCGGCCGCAGGAAAGTGACGAGCACGCCTTCCAATTTGCTATCGAGGGTGGAGCTTATGTTGAAAGCCCCTGTCGTGCCATCCTCCTTGACGAGCACCTTCTTGGTCTCTGGTGGTGCAGCTCTGGATTTCTTGCTCTTGCCGGTGGAGCTCTCTGGCACGTCCTCGACGGGAGCACTACACTCCGGAGAGGTGCGCTTGCCGGAGTGGGTGCGAGAGGTCTTACCGGTCTTCTTCCCCCGGGGGCTTCAGCGGCAGGAGCAAGTGCCTTGGCGGCAGTTGCTGTGACTGCCTCCCGGTAGAGTTGGTTAGTGCATATCAGTGCATCCTTCTTGTCGGAGGGGACGGTGATGATGGTCATCGGCCCAGGCATCTTCAGTGTGTTGTAGGCGTAATGTGACACTGCCATGAACTTGGCTAGTGCTGGGCGGCCGAGGATCCCGTTGCAGGGCAAGGGGATCTCAGCGACATCGAAGACAACCATCTCCGTCCTATAGTTCAGCTCGCCTCCAAATGTCACGGGCAGCGTGACCTTACCCTTCGGCTGACTTCTTCCTGGGTTGACCCCTTTAAACGTGCCCGTCTCTTCGAGCTCTCCATCAGGAATCTGCAGCCTTTTGATCACAACGGGCGAGATCAAGTTCAGACCGGCCCTGCCATCAACAAGCATTTTCATCACCTTGAGGTTGCGTATTGTTGGTGAAACCAACAGCGGCAAACACCCGACCGCAGTTGTGCGATCAGGGTGGTCCTCAGTGTCAAAAATGATAGGCGTGCTGGACACCTTCAGTGGCCTTTGAGCATCGAACGATGGTTCTGCTGCTGCGATCTCACGCGCCCACTGCTTGAGCTGGCGGTGGGAGGTGTGCAGCGAGGCGCCACCGTCGACGCACATGGCCTGTGTAGCTTCTGGAACTCATGCTCGCCGGACTCATCGTCCTCATCACGATCATCGTCTTCTTGCTTCTTGTCGCAGCCCCGAGCGGGCCTCTCTTACTGGTTATCCTTGCTACGGCGACCTCCTTGGCCGCCACACTTCTTGTCAGATCCCTCGGCACCATCCTGACCCTTCTCCTTGTCCTGCCTCTCATACTCAGCTTTTTGCTTCTCAGCAAGCAGCTCAACTTGCCGGCAGTTCTGGAGGTCATGGCCCTTGGTGTGGTGGATCTTGCAGTACTGCTTGTCGGAGCCTCCTGGCTTGTCGGCAATCACCAAGGCCCGGCAAGCGGCGCACCCGGCAATTTCTTTGTCGGGGTCGTCGGATCCCTCGACGGCAAGCACGGCCTTGCCCTCGCGCTTCCTATTGTGGAGCCGGCCCTTCTTTGCCGGGGCGGCGGTGTCTTCGTCTGTGGAGTCGGTTTCCGCACCGGCGTCCTCGCCGGGGTACTTCCTCCCCTCTTCAGCTCGAGCGCATCTATCGGCCAGAACATAAAGTTCGGCCACATCTTTGACCTTGTTCATCGCCAACTCTTCACGCATCTTGCGGTTGCGCACATTCTGATGGAATGCGTTGATCACGACGGCGGGATGAACATCTGGGATCTTGTACTGCACCCGGCTGAATCTCTGTATGTACTTGCGCAGGTTTTCACCTTCTTTCTGGGGGATGCTATGCAAATCGCTTTCTTGGCCATGAGCTTGGTGGCCCCCCGTAAAGGCGCCAACAAACTCATGGCACAAACCCGACCAAGAAGAAATAGAATCCACTGGCAAGTGCATCAACCATGACATGACGTTGGGTTTAAGTGCCAACAAAAAGTAATTGGCAAGCACCTTGTCGTCGCGAGCTCCGGCAGCTTGCATCGCAATGGTGTAGATGCTGAGGAACTCTGACGGGTGGGTCTTGCCGTTGTACTTCTCGCCAACATCGGGCTTGAACGTGCGGTGGGAGGGCCACTGGTACTGCCGCAGCTCACGGCTGAAGGCTGGGCAACCCACCTCATAAGGTAGGCCACCGGAGCCCCCCAGAGCTGGGTGGTCCGTAGTGGGTCCTGCTCGCCTATCTAACTGATGGCGCGCTTCGCGCCGCCGCTCGATGGTAGTTCGAGCGTCTTCATGGGCTCGCTCCCGAAGAACTTGGCGCTGATTGCGGTGGGTCCGTGGGTCGGACGACGCTATGGAGATGTTATCACAAGCGTCATCATGATGGACCGGCACCCGCGGTAGCTGACGTGTGGGAGGAGAATGAACCGTGGGCGCAGCGCCTCCGGTCCTTCCACCGTTGGCGTGCGGTGGCTCGACGGAGCGCCTGCCCGTGGGCCCCGTTGGTCGCGGCTCGTCTTTGTTGGCGATGCCGACGAGGCTCCGGATGGTGGCCCTCCATTCGTCGAGCATCTCCGCAGCAGGAGGGAAGTCGAGGAGCAGATGCGCGCGCGCCAAGGCTTCTGCTGGCGTAGGCGGCGGCGAGAGCTGCGTGGACCGTGATGCGCTCCGGCCTCTAACCACGTTAGAAGGAGCTCTATCACGGCCTTGCGGTTGTGTGCCGTCTTCGCCAGCGCCTCGGCGTGCATGCTGGCCCTCTCCGTCCCGTGAATGATGTACAGACTCTTCCCACGGTGGCGCCCAGGGTCACCGGTGTGGTGGCGCTGCTCATCGCGCACAACCTGGGATGAGCGCGTCGTGGGTGTCGGCGTAGGCGTCTTGGAAGTCGCTGTGCCACCCGTAGGCGGCACGGCGTCGCCCTTGGAGGGCCCCGCGCCACCTACGGGGGGCCCGGCTCCATCTCTGGATTTGGCGGTGTGCGGGCCGTCGTCTCGCGCACGAACAACACCGCTCGCCAGGCTTTGGCTGCCAGAGCGATGTGGGTGTTCGCGGGCCGCACCACGGCTTCCGTCCGCGCGTCGCTCGCCCGCACTGGTACGGGCCGTTCGGCTCCAGATGAGCCGATCGCCGTGATCGTCTTCTTCTTGGGAGCCATGGCGATGGAGAGCTGCTAAACTAACTGCTAGACCAGATTTTCACAACGGCGCCCCCCTACCTGGTGCACCAAAGATGTCGGTGGAAACGACACCTATGGAATCACTGGGATCCCTTCTATGGTTGGCAGGCGCGGGGTTGTGCAAAGAGCAGGTCTGGTAGCCAGCACAAAGATCATTTACCCAGGTTCGGGCCGCAAGGATGCGTAATACCCTAATCCTGCTTTGGTGTATATTTGAGTGTTCCTGAGCTCTTGAACTAGCTGCGGTGCGTGCGTAGTCCAAAAGATCTGAATCCTTCTCTAGTACACCTCGGGCCTCCTTTTATAGTCAAAAGGGGTCGCCACAGTGGCACACAGGAGGTGGAAAGGTATACATTGTACAAGCTTATCGCCTGTCATTACGGGACAAGGCGCATTAAATGCGCTCCTTAGGTGTCCCGTTGCTTTATTGGGGACGACAACGAGGCCCGTCCCGTCCGTCGCCGCTCTGCCTCGCTCCGACACGCGTCCAGGCCAACAAGGCATGCAGCGCCACGTAGGCTGGCTAGCTGCTGAGATGGCGTGGTGGTAGGGTCTTCACAAAGATCTGCATGCCACCATGCAGGTGCTTGACTAGCTGGACTAGGAGCCACGTACTGCCACGTGGGTGCTTGCCTTATCTGGTGGGTCGGCCGTTGAGCTGGGGCGACGATGTGGCGGCAAGGGCTTGCCGCGGTCTTGCGTATATTCCCGGCGAGGGTCTTGCCGGGGCCTCGTGCGCGCCCTCGGCAAGGAGCCTTGCCGGGGCCTCGTGGGCATCCTCAGCAAGGAGCCTTGTGGTCGTCTTGTCTTCTGGTTCATATCTAGGCTTCGTGGACTCTTTGTCTTCACAAAGATCTGCATGCCAACTATGCAGGCACTTCCCGAGCCTTGGTTCCAATGTTGTCAATGGTGTCGGAACTCTTAGGCTCAAGGGTGGCCGCGATGTTGGCATTGGGTGAGCTGCCCCGGCAAGAGCCTTGCCGGGGCTGCGTAGGCCGCCCTGGCAAGGATCTTGCCGGGGAAAAACCCATTTTGCTGCTCCACCTTCTGCGCCCCTGGCTAGAGCGTTGCTCTGGTATTCTTGTGCTTCTGCTTCCTCCCTTTGCCCTGCTAAGTGTGGCCGCAGGTGCGGCTTTGACTTCCCGTGCACAAGTAGAGGGGTAAAAAGGGGAGCCCCTACTTTTGTACACCGGCACGATGACAAAGGGAATGACATATGTTGTTATGCGGTTTGACCGATAAAGATCTTCGTAGAATATGTAGGAACCAATATGAGCATCCAGGTTCCGCTATTGGTTATTGGCCGGAGATGTGTCTCGGTCATGTCTACATAGTTCTCGAGCCCGTAGGGTCCGCACGCTTAACGTTCCATGACGATTTGTATTATGAGTTATGTGTTTTGGTGACCGAAGTTTGTTCGGAATCCAGGATGAGATCACGGACCTGACAAGGAGTCTCGAAATAGTCGAGAGGTAAAGATTCATATGTTGGAAGGTAGTATTCGGACATCGGAATGGTTTCGAGTGGTTCGGGTATTTTACCGGAGTACCGAGGGGTTACCGGAACCCCCCGGGGGAAACATTGGGCCTTAGTGGAGAGAGAGGAGGGCCGCAAGGGGTGGCCGCACCGCCCCCCCCCCCCACCATGGCAGTCCGAATTGGACTACAGGAGGGGGCGGTGCCCCCCCTCTCCCTCTCCCTCTCCTTCCTTTTCCCTCCGGTGGAGAAAGGAAAAGGGGGGAATCCTACTAGGACTGGGAGTCCTAGTAGAACTCCCCCCTTGGGGCGCCCCTCATGGCCGCCGGCCTCCTCCTCCCCTCCTTTATATACGGGGGCAGGGGGCACCCCAAAGACACATCAATTGTTCTCTTAGCCGTGTGCGGTGCTCCCCTCCATGGTTTACTCCTCCGGTCATAGCATCGTAGTGCTTAGGCGAAGCCCTGCACGGATCACATTACCATCACCGTCACCATGCTGTCGTGCTGACATAACTCTCCCTCGACCCTCTACTGGATCAAGAGTTCGAGGGATGTCATCGAGCTGAACGTGTGCTGAACACGGAGGTGTCGTACGTTCGGTACTAGGATCGGTTGGATCGTGAAGATGTTTGACTACATCAACCGCGTTAACCTAACACTTCCGGTTTCGGTCTACGAGGGTACGTGGACACACTCTCCCCCTTTCGTTGCTATGCATCTCCTAGATAGATCTTGCGTGAGCGTAGGAATTCTTTTGAAATTGCATGCTACATTCCCCAACAGTGGCATCCGAGCCAGGTCTATGCGTAGATGATATGCACGAGTAGAACACAAAGAGTTGTGGGCGATAATAGTCATACTGCTTACCACCAACATCTTATTTTGATTCGGCGGTATTGTTGGATGAAGCGGCCCGGACCAACATTACATGACCACGTTCATGAGACCGGTTCTACCGACGTGCTTTGCACACAGGTGGCTGGTGGGTGTCTGTTTCTCCAACTTTAGTTGAATCGAGTTTGACTATGGTCGGTCCTTGTTGAAGGTTAAAATAGCACACTTGATGAAAAATCATTGTGGTTTTGATGCGTAGGTAAGAACGGTTCTTGCTAGAAGCTCGTAGCAGCCACGTAAAACTTGCAACAACAAAGTAGAGGACGTCTAACTTGTTTTTGCAGGGCATGTTGTGATGTGATTTGGTCAAGACATGATGATATATAAATTTTTGTATGAGATGATCATGTTTTGTAAAAGTTATCGGCAACTGGCAGGAACCTTATGGTTGTCGCTTTATTTTATGAAATGCAATCACCATGTAATTGCTTTACTTTATCACTAAGCGGTAGCGATAGTCGTAGAAGCAATAGTTGGCGAGACGACAACGACGCTACGATGGAGAGCAAGGTGTCAAGCCGGTGACGATGGAGATCATGACGGTGCTTTGAAGATGGAGATCAAAGGCACAGGATGATGATGGCCATATCATGTCACATATTTTGATTGCATGTGATGTTTATCCTTTATGCATCTTATTTTGCTTAGTACGGTGGTAGCATTATAAGATGATCCCTCACTAAATTTCAAGGTATAAGTGTTCTCCCTGAGTATGCACCATTGCTACAGTTCGTCGTGCCGAGACACCACGTGATGATCGGGTGTGATAAGCTCTACGTTCACATACAACGGGTGCAAGCCAGTTTTGCATGTGCAAAATACTCAGGTCAAACTTGACGAGCCTAGCATATGTAGATATGGCCTCGGATCACTGAGACCGAAAGGTCGAACGTGAATCATATAGTAGATATGATCAACATAGAGATGTTCACCATTGAAAACTACTCCATCTCACGTGATGATCGTACATGGTTTAGTTGATATGGATCACGTGATCGTTTAGATGACTAGAGGGATGTCTATCTAAGTGGGAGTTCTTAAGTAATATGATTAATTGAACTTTCATTCATCGTGAACTTAGTACTTGATAGTTTTTGCATATCTATGTTGTTGTAGATCAATGGCCCGTGCTACCGTTCCCTTGAATTTTAATGCTTTCCTAGAGAAAGCTAAGTTGAAAAATGATGGTAGCAACTACACGGATTGGGTTCATAACTTGAGGATTATCCTCATTGCTGCACAGAAGAATTACGCCCTGGAAGCGCCGCTAGGTGCAAGACCCGCTGTAGGAGCAACTCCGGACGTTATGAACGTCTGGCAGAGCAAAGCTGATGACTACTCGATAGTTCAGTGTGCCATGCTTTACGGCTTAGAATCGGTACTTCAAAGACGTTTTGAACGTCATGGAGCATATGAGATGTTCCAGGAGTTGAAGTTAATATTTCAAGCAAATGCCTGAGTTGAGAGATATGAAGTCTCCAACAAGTTCTATAGCTGCAACATGGAGGAGAATAGTTCTGTCAGTGAACATATACTCAAAATGTTTGGGTACCATAACCACTTGACTCAGCTGGGAGTTAATTTTCCTGATGATAGTGTCATTGACAGAGTTCTTCAATTACTGCCACCAAGCTATAAAGGCTTCGTGTTGAACTATAATATGCAAGGGATGGAAAAGAGAATTCCTGAGCTCTTCGCAATGCTAAAGGCTGCAGAGGTAGAAATCAAGAAGAAGCATCAAGTGTTGATGGTTAACAAGACCACTAGTTTCAAGAAAAAGGGCAAAGGGAAGAAGGGGAACTTCAAGAAGAACAGCAAGCAAGTTGCTGCTCAAGGGAAGAAGCCTAAGTCTGGACCTAAGCCTGAAACTGTGTGCTTCTAATGCAAAGAGACTGGTCACTGGAAGCGAAACTACCCCAAGTATTTGGCGGATAAGAAGGATGGAAAAGTGAAAGGTATATTTGATATACATGTTATTGATGTGTACCTTACTAATGCTCGTAGTAGCGCCTGGGTATTTGATACTGGTTCTGTTGCTCATATTTGCAACTCGAAACAGGGGCTACGGATTAAACGAAGATTGTCTAAGGACGAGATGACGATGCGCGTGGGAAATGGTTCCAAAGTCGATGTGATTGCCGTCGTCATGCTACCTCTACATTTACCTTCGGGATTAGTTTTAGACCTAAATAATTGTATTTGGTGCCAGTGTTGAGCATGAACATTATATCTAGATCTTGTTTGATGCGAGACGGTTATTCATTTAAATTAGAGAATAATGGTTGTTCTATTTATATGAGTAATATCTTTTATGGTCATGCACCCTTGCTGAGTGGTCGATTTTTGTTGAATCTCGATCATAGTGATACACATATTCATAATATTGAAGCCAAAAGATGCAAAGTTAATAATTATAGTGCAACTTATTTGTGGCACTACCGTTTGGGTCATATTGGTGTAAAGCGCATGAAGAAACTCCATGATGATGGGCTTTTGGAATCACTTGATTATGAATCACTTGATGCTTGCGAACCATGCCTCATGGGCAAGATGACTAAGACTCCGTTCTCCGGAACAATGGAGCGAGCAACTAACTTATTGGAAATAATACATACTGATGTATGCGGTTCGATGAGTGTTGAGGCTCGCGACAGGTATCGTTATTTTCTGACCTTCACAGATGATTTGAGCAGATATGGGTATATCTACTTAATGAAACATAAGTCTGAAACATTTGAAAAGTTCAAAGAATTTCAGAGTGAAGTGGGAAATCATCGTAACAAGAAAATAAAGTTTCTACGATATGATCGTGGAGGAGAATATGTGAGTTATGAGTTTGGTCTTCATTTGAAACAATGTGGAATAGTTTCGCAACTCACGCCACCTGGAACACCACAGCATAATGGTGTGTCCGAACATCGTAACCGTACTTTATTAGATATGGTGCGATTCTGTGATGTCTCTTACCGATTTACCGCTATCATTTCGGGGTTATGCTTTAGGGACGGCGATGCTTATGTGAAAAAGCTTCAACCTGATAAGCTCGAACCCAAATCGGAGAAATGTGTCTTCATAGGATACCCAAAGGAGATAGTTGGGTACACCTTCTATCAAAGATCCAAAGGCAAGATATTCGTTCCTAAGAATGGATCCTTTCTAGAGAAGGAGTTTCTCTCGAAAGAAGTGAGTGGGAGGAAAGTAGAACTTGATGAGGTAATTGTACCTTCTCCCGAATTGGAAAGTAGTTCATCACAGAAATCAGTTCCGGTGATGCCTACACCAATTAGTGAGGAAGTTAATGATGATGATCATGAAACTTCACATCAAGTTACTACCGAACCTCGTAGGTCAACCAGAGTACGATCCGCACCAGAGTGGTACGGTAATCCTGTTCTAGAAGTCATGTTACTAGACCATGATGAACCTACAAACTATGAGGAAGCAATGATGAGCCCAGATTCCGCAAAATGGCTTGATGCCATGAAATCTGAGATGGGATCCATGTATGAGAACAAAGTGTGGACTTTGGTTGACTTGCCCGATGATCGGCAAGCCATAGAGAATAAATGGATCTTAAAGAAGAAGAGTGACGCTGACGGTAATGTTACTGTCTACAAAGCTCAACTTGTTGTGAAAGGTTTTCGACAAGTTCAAGGAGTTGACTACGATGAGACCTCCTCACCCGTAGCGATGCTTAAGTCTGTCCGAATCATGTTAGCAATTGCCGCATTTTATGATTATGAATTTTGGCAAATGGATGTCAAAACTGCATTCATTAATGGATTTCTTAAAGAAGAGTTGTATATGATGCAACCAGAAGGTTTTGTCGATCCTAAAGGTGCTAACAAAGTGTGCAAGCTCCAGCGATCCATTTATGGACTGGTGCAAGCCTCTCGGAGTTGGAATATACGTTTTGATAGTGTAATCAAAGCATATGGTTTTATACAGACTTTTGGAGAGGCCTGTATTTACAAGAAAGTGAGTGTGAGCTCTGTAGCATTTCTAATATTATATGTGGATGACATATTGTTGATTGGAAATGATACGGAATTTCTGGATAGCATAAAAGGATACTTGAATAAGAATTTTTCAATGAAAGACCTCGGTAAAGCTGCTTATATATTGGGCATCAAGATCTATAGAGATAGATCAAGACGCTTAATTGGAATTGTAAGTGCATCTAGTGCCCCTTATTGATTTTGGTGTATTGAAGACTTATAGGTTAAGGGAAAAATGTGTTTATGTGTGTACACAGGTCTATAAGTCTATGAGGAGTTTGATTTTTACAGAGAAAGTCGACCCCTAAAAATGAATGTCCTCAACTGAAGACTTTGAAAGTGAAGAAATTGGTGTGACTGTGAAGACTTGATATTCATGCGAGGAATATGAAGCGTGAAGACTTTTGTTTTTGTAGTTTCGTTTTTCTCTTTCTTGAGTCATAGGAAACACCGTACTGTTAAAGGGGGTCGAGGAAAAACTAAGGAAAAGTTTCCAAGTGATGCTCATCTCAAAATCCTACACCTACCAATCCTTTCGAGTGAAGCCATTGGAAATCTCATGCAGTTTAGTCAATTTCTTCAGTGACAGAGACGAAGATCTTCTGGTCTCTGAGGAATTTGTTCTGACTGAGGAGTTAGGAATTCACTAGTGCGGATTGCCTACTAGTGAGGAACATGATAGCCCTGAGGAATTTGAACCTCAAATTTCCGACCGTTGCTGTGCTATGCGCTAGCTGTCCCAAAATATCTTACCCACCTAAGGGCCATATCATTGAAGGGCATTTATGTCTTATCATGTCGGGCTGCTCCCTAGGCTATAAACCCCTTCAACCACTAGCTAGTTGGCTGCTCCAAGAGAAACTGACACTTGTCATTGAGAGCATCCCATCCTCCGAGGACTTTGAGCGAAAATCATCAAGTGAGGAAAACCCAAACCCAAACACCTACAAACCCAAAGTGATTGAGCATCACTGAAGAGATTGTTCTTGTGTGGATCCGACGCTTGTTACCTTCGAAGACTGTGCATCTTCCAGACGGTTAGGCTTCATGGTCTAGAGCATCCAAGAGAAAATTGTAGATCGCCGAGTGACCGAGTTTGTGAAGGTTTGGAAGTCACCTGAAGACTTACCACGAGTGATTGGGCGAGGTCTGTGTGACCTTAGCTCAAGGAGAATACGGTGAGGACTGTGTGTCCTCAGGTTTAAATACCTAGCTGCTCCAACCAGACGTACAACTGTCATAGCAGTTGGAACTGGTCTACCAAATCACTGTCTTCACCGAGCTACGGGTTCTATTTCCTCAACCCTTTAATTTCCTCATTACTGTGTTGTTGTTCTTGATCGTTACTGTTTGAAGACTTTGACTAGAGACTTTCTCCATTTCCTCAGTTCAATTTCTTCAGTCAGTTTGTCTTCAGCCTGCTTATCATGTGTTTACGCTACTTGTACTATGTGCTTGTTTTCATTTCATCATGATGTCTGTGCTACTGTTCTGTTATGCTTGCATCTGAGTACTTATTCCACTGCTAGTCATTCGTGACTTAGGAATTTCCTCACCCTAAAATTCCTCAGTGATGAATTTGTAAAAATCGCCTATTCACCCCCCTCTAGTCGATATAACACACTTTCAATTGGTATCAGAGCAAGGTACTCCTTTGTTTTGTGTGATTTTGGTTTAACCGCCTGGAGTTTTAGTTATGTCGATCGCTGGAATGAAGACTATGTCATGCCCCATCTTTGACGGTCATGATTATCCCAAGTGGAAGGCCATGATGAAGTAGCGCAGCATGGCGATGAACAGCGAGCTATGGACCGTCACTGAGATTGGTCTTACCGATCTATGCAAGATGGCGGAGGCTGATGATATTCGCAAGTACACTCTACTTAACCTCACGGCGAGGGACATCATCTGCTCCTGTCTATCCCAAAATCAGTTCAGGAACATTATGCATCTCAGCCATGCGAAGCTTATCTGGGACCGACTCTCTAAGGTCTATGAAGGTCATCGAACTCGTCATGATCCCTGGTTTGAGGATTTCAAGGAATCGCTCAAGGCGATGACTTTCGATTCGGAATCATCATCCTCTGCACCATGCCTTATGGCAAAAGGTGCAAAGGTAATTGAATGCTATATATCTGAGTCTAGTGATGACGAATTTGGACCCAGCTATACCAAATTTCTTCCCTTGCCACTAAACAACAAAGAGCTTTGGAAAAAGTTCAAAATATGCTTAATGAGAGCGATGATATGTTGGGTGAAGAAATGGATCGCACTCAAACCTTGACTGATAATCTTCAGAGACTTCAGTCCAAGTTTGATAACCTTCAGAGTCATCATAACACTCTCTTATCTGATCATGAGAAGCTTTCTTATGAATTTCTTCAAAGAAAGCAATATCTTGAGAAGCTAAGGGAGAGTTATGAAGATCTTCAGAAGGAACGTGATTCATTGCTTGCTCAACAGATCAGTGCTGCTCGGGAGGAATTCATTCCACCGTGTTTTAAATGCATTGAACGTGAATCTGCTAATTCTTCACCTGAAAGTTCAAATGCTTCTGTTGCTGCAAATTCTTCAACTGTCTCTGCTATCACAAATTCCTCATCTGATGATGCTACTAGTATCACTGACAATGCAGGGCTGAAGGAATTGTATGTGACAGGCATGTACAAAAGCCTCAAAGGGCATCGGGCTCTTTGTGATGTACTTAAAAGCAGATCCTCAACAGGAACCCTAGGAAAGAGGGTATTACCTTTGAGAGGAAACTCAATGCTGATGGAACATACTGGAAGCCTGAGCAGTATCCCAAAACCTCATGGGTTGCTGCAAAGGGACCTCCAGTAGATCCATCTACTTTATCTGGCTTTACATGTGAATCTTCATATTATTCTGATGAGTCATTTGACTTCAACTATAAGCTGTTCAAAAATCAGAATGGTGAAGTATTTGCTAGATATGTTGGCACTAACTACAGGAACGGTCCCGCTATGAAGAAAATCTGGGTTCCCAAAATATGCCTTGAGAGTCTTCAGGTGAATGTCATCATGATACCCCCTGTGAAGAACAGGAACCCCAGATCAAATTCTTCATATGGACCAAAGTCTTCATATGGATCCAAGTCCTCACATGGACCAAATTCCTCATATGGATCAAAGTCCCCATATGAACATCATCGTGCTAACACTTCTGTTTCGCAGGGAAGATCTAAGGGCTATGAATATGTGCATTATTCTTCAAACCATTATGTTCATAATTCCTTGAAGAATTTCTGTGCTTATTCATATGCTTACCCTAACCCCTCTTATGTGAAACGAAGTGGACTGGCATCTATGCCACCTTTCTCTTATGGAACTCGCAGAATGATGAACTCTTTGCCACCCCTCTAGATGTGGGTGGTGAAGAAAAGGAACTGATCTCTTATGCAGGGTTCAGGTCTCCATACGAACCTAAACATCTGAAGAATTTGCTAGAGACATGAATATGCTTGAAAGGACGCAAGCTAATCATGAAGAAATGAATTTTCATATCTCACATCCTCCTACTGCTATCTGTTCTATTGCTTGATGAAATTGATCTGATGAATTTGATGTCATATTCTTCACTGATGAAGTATATGAGTTCGTAAGCTGCACTAATTCATCTGCAGGATGATCAACCCAAAGCCACTGAGTGGGTCCTCGATAGTGTATGTACAAATCACAGGACTGGTGACAAGAACTTATTGATGGACACTGCTTTATCTCCATCGCATCTGAAGCATATCACCTACGCTGACAAAGGCAAAAGCAAGGTATTGGATCTAGGTAAGGTTGCGATCTCAAAGGATCGACACATGGATAAAGTCATGCTTGTCGAGTCCTTAGGATTCAACCTCATGTCTGTCTCAATGCTTTGTGATCTTGATATGGTTGTCATCTTTGGCAAGTATTGTTGTGTTGTGATCATGGAAGCTGACCATTCCAAAGTCTTCGAAGGCTTTAGGAGAGGAGATCTGTATATTGTTGATTTCTCTACAGGACCACAACCTGCTACATGCCTTCTTGCAAAAGCTTCAGAAGGCTGGCTATGGCATCGACGGCTTGGTCATGCTGGCATGAGGAACTTGCACACGCTCGCGAAGAAGAAGCATGTCATTGGCATCGAGGATGTCAAATTCCTCAAGGATCACCTATGCGGAGCTTGTGAAGATGGAAAGATGACCAAGGCCAAGCATCCCTCAAAGACTATCATGACTACCACTCGTCCATTTGAATTGCTTCACATGGATCTCTTTGGCCCTAATCATTATTCCTCATTCACCAATGAAGCATCTTTATATGGCTTTGTTATTGTTGATGACTATTCTCATTATACATGGGTGCATATCGTCACTTACAAACGTGAAGTGCAGGAAGTCTTCAAACGATTTTCCTCAAGGGATTCAACCAACTTTGGTGTGAAGATCAAGCACATCAGAAGTGACAATGGGACCGAATTCAAGAATACCGGTCTGATGACTATCTTGATGAACTTGGTATTACTCATGAGTGATCTGCTCCTTATACTCCTCAGCAGAATGGCATCGTGGAGCGCAAGAACATGACTCTTGTTGAGATGGCTCGCACTATGCTTGATGAATACAAGATGCCTCGTCAATTCTGGATTGAGGCAATTGATACTGTGTGCCACATCATCAACAGGGTATATCTTCACAAATTCTTCAAAAAGACCTCATATGAACTCCTCACTGACAAGAAACCCAATGTGAGTTATTTCAAAGTCTTTGGTGCTAAATGCTGGACTAGAGATCCTCATCACAATTCAAAATTTGCACCGAAAGCACATGAAGGTTTTATGCTTGGTTACGGAAAGGACTCGCACACCTACAGAGCTTTCAACACCATTAACCACAAGGTTGTTGAAACTGTAGATGTGCGGTTCGATGAAACTCATGGCTTGCAAAGAGAGCACCTACCATTTGTGCTAGATGAAAAGTCACCTGAGGAAACCATCAACTTCAAGGCTACTAAGGATGTCATTCCTACCAAAGAATCTGCTGAAGAAGTCATTCCAGAACGTGAAGAACAGCAAGATGGTGCACTTGAAGAAAATGGCTCTGAAGAAAATGCTGAGCCAACTCAACATCGCCAACCCGCTCATCCTCGCGTTGCAAATGAAGTGCGGATCGAGAAAATCATCAGCGACATCAACGCACCAGGTCCTGTCACACGCTCAAAGGCTTCACATTTGTCTAACTTTTGTGGGCACTTTGCTTTTCTCTCTATCACAGAGCCCACCAAAGTAGATGAGGCATTTCTGGAGCCTGAGTGGATTCAAGCAATGCAAGAGGAATTACATCAGTTCGAGCTCAACAATGTCTGGGAACTTGTCAAGCGACCAGACCCTCGCAAGCACAATATCATTAGCACCAAATGGATCTACTACAACAAGCAAGATGAAAATGGCCTTGTGGTGAGGAATAAGGCACAACTTGTAGCTCAAGGCTACACACAGGTTGAAGGAATTGATTTTGATGAAACTTTTGCACCTGTTGCTAGACTTGAGGCTATTCGCATATTGCTTGCTTATGCTAACCATCATAATATCATCTTATATCAAATGGATGTGAAAAGTGCATTCCTCAATGGTAAGCTTGAGGAAGAAGTATATTTTGCTCAACCCCTAGGTTTTGAATATCCAAAGCGTCCTGACAAAGTCTTCAGACTCAATAAGGCCCTCTATGGCCTCAAGCAGGCTGCTCGGGCGTGGTATGATACCTTGAAGGAATTCCTCATGAAGAAAGGCTTCAAACCCGGTTCACTTGACCCAACTCTTTTCACCAAAACCTATGATGATGAATTATTCGTGTGCCAAATATATGTTGATGATATCATCATTGGCTGTACTGACCAACGTTATAGTGATGAATTTGCCTATATGATGAGTGAAAAATATCAAATGTCTATGATGGGAGAATTGAAATTCTTCTTAGGTCTTCAAATTCGTCAACAGCGCAACGGCATCTTCATATCTCAGGAGAAATACCTCAAGGATGTATTGAGGAAATTCGGCATGCAAGATTGCAAAGGGGTTAAAATCCCTATGCCCACAAATGGCCATCTATGCACTAAGGAAAATGGTATTGACTTCGATCAAAAGGTATACCGCTCCATGATTGGCTCTTTATTGTATCTATGTGCATCTAGGCCAGATATTATGCTTAGTGTTTGTATGTGTGCCCGTTTTCAAGCTACACCAAAGGAATCACACCATAAGGCTGTGAAGCATATTCTTCGATATTTAGCTCACACTCCAACACTTGGATTATGGTATCCCAAGGGCTCGGCTTTTGATCTCATTGGATATTCAGACTCTGAGTATGCTGGTGATCGTGTGGACCGCAAGTCAACATCAGGCACATGCCATTTCCTCGAACGATCCTTGGTATGTTGGTCCTCGAAGAAACAGAACTGTGTATCACTCTCTACTGCTGAAGCTGAGTACATTGTTGCTGGTTTGTGCTGTGCTCAATTGCTATGGATGAAGCAAACCCTCAAGGACTATGGCATCAACATGAAGAATGTGCCTCTCTACTGTGACAATGAGAGTGCCATCAAGATTGCTCATAACCCAGTTCAGCCCTCGAAGATAAAGCACATTCAGATTTGTCATCATTTTCTTCGTGATCATGTGTTGAAGGGCGACATCTCTATCGAGCACGTGAAGACTAAAGAACGGCTAGCCGATATCTTCACAAAGCCCTTGGATGAGAAGAGATTTAGCAAGTTGCGGTGTGAGCTAAATATCTTAGAATCTTTGAATGTCCTTTGAAAAGGACACACATCCTAACACTTATGCAAATTTGATGACTTAGATGTGCAACACACGAAGTAACGTTTTTCCTCAATCAATGAAGACTAACCCTCTAAGTGTGAAGAAATTAACGAAGAATTTGATTCTCAGAGCCCTACGACAATTGTACGCGGCGTCTGAAATCATCATTCTTATACGGTGGGTCACGCCACCACCAAAAGTTAAATTCTTCAATTTGAGTTCTTCTTCTGTTTTTGAATTTCCTCAGTTGTTAAATTTCTTCAACTTTGCATTGTCTTCACTCTTTCCGTCTTTGTTCTTCATTGACTATATATATATATATATATATTTGAGTTTTCAGTCCTCTACAGCATTCACTTATTGCTAATTCTTCAAGTTGGCTTTTTTGTTAAGTGAATGTGATCTGACCCGTCCCCCTCTATGCTAAACTCAACCCAGTCTGTTCACAAATTCTTCATGATCATTCTATTTGAAACCCGTTCAAAATCTTCACTATGTCCTTGTGAGCTGAAGAATTTGCGAACAAAATGTTAAAATATTCTTATCTGAATTTTCGGTTGTTGCCGCTCAAACCATTCCACATCCCATGATAGGATTTATCTATTCACCCACGATCTCACACGATCGCCACCACTCTGTATGTGGGTGACACATGTCGCTAGGATGAGAAGGGTCAGGGGCACGTTCGTCCATTTTCCTCGGGCGAGCAGTTTTTCACCTTGGTTATAAATACCCCTCACCCTCCTCAGACTGCATTTACCCCACTCGACCTCACTCCCCTCGCTCGATCTCTCAAGACCTAGCGCCGCCGCTACTTCCATCATCACCGGTGAGGAAGAGCTTCACTGCCTCGACCTCGTCGCCGTCGTACTCGCGCCGGCCGTGGATATCTTGACTCCACCGTTGTCGTACTTGTCTTCCTCTGCCAAGTTAGGGCATGGAAGATCTGGACTGGCGAACTTCCAATCTACAACTCCCAGTTCGTCGTGTCCTTCATCAAGGGTAATTAAAAGTTACTTTTACTGCCCTTGTTGATTCTGATGTTTTCCACAAAATCTTCAAAAGGTGTTTATTCTTCAACTTCCACACTTTAAACACCTCACACAAGCATCTGTTCTTGATATGTTTCTCTAAGCAATGTTTTTTCTTCAAGATTCCTCAATTGTGTAGATTTTTTAATCTATACAACTCTGGAACCTAAGTAAAAGAACGCTTAGTGAAATTCCTCAAGACACCTCTGGTCAAATTCCTCAAACTTGTTCATTTTACAAAAATATCTGAGAACGCATATGACCTCTCCAAATTCTTCACACCTATACTCTGTTCACAGGTACACATGTCCACTGCTGAATCACTAGGTTCTCATCAACTTAACTCATTTGCAGCGTTCCTCGAAGACAAATTGCATACCTCTTCAGAGAACTCAATTGTTCAAAATCCTCAGCTGAAGAAAATGGCAGATGGCAAGAAACCTCAGAAGGGAGGCAAGAAACTGGAAGTGAACACTGCCTTTGAAATCCCTGATGATATCTATGCAGGGTACTGCACTCCTGATGAAGCAATTCATGGAAAGGAAACGAAGAATGAGCGCAAGGTGCACATTCAGAGGATTGAAAGAAGATGGGCACGGGAATGGAGGGAGTACAGATATGTCACACCTAAGTATATGAAGAAATTCGCAGTACACCCTCCTTGCCCAAGACCTCCACTGGCACCTGGGCAAGAAGCTGATCCCACTAGCCTCAAGCGCGGTGAGGACTATCCTGATGAATGGGCCAAGCGGCAAGCAAAACTGGCCAAACTGGCTAAGGAAGCTAAGGAAATTCAACGAAGACTCTACTGCTGCCGCTATTGAGGCCTCTGCTAGCAAGCCCAAGAAGGCTATGCCTAAGAAGCCAGCTCGCAAACCACCAAGTTCCTCAGAAATGCCCTCACGGCCAAGCTCTTTTGTGCCATCAAAGAAAATTCCTCAAGCTGCTCCAATTCCTCCAGCTGCACAATCTTCAGCTGCTCCTGCAAAGTCCTCGGCACCTGTGCATCTCACTGTCGGTGTCAAAACCGGCGGATCTCGGGTAGGGGGTCCCGAATTGTGCGTCTAAGGTCGATGTTAACAGGAGACAGGGGACACGATGTTTACCCAGGTTTGGGCCCTCTCTATGGAGGTAATACCCTACTTCCTTCTTGATTGATCTTGATGAATATGAGTATTACAAGAGTTGATCTACCACGAGATCGTAATGGCTAAAACCCTAGAAGTCTAGCCTGTATGATTGTGATTGCCTCTACGGACTAAACCCTCCAGTTTATATAGACACCGGAGGGGACTAGGGTTGTACAAAGTCAGTTACAGAGAAAGGAATCTTGATATTCGAACGCCAGGCTTGCCATCCACGCCAAGGAGAGTCCCATCCGGACACGGGCGAGAGTCTTCGGTCTTGTATCTTCATAGCCCATCAGTCCGGCCCATATCCAACAGGCCGGACGCCCGAGGACCCCTTAATCCAGGACTCCCTCCATAGCCCCCGAACCAGGCTTCAATGACGAGGTGTCCGGTGCGCAGATTGTCTTCGGCATTGCAAGGTGGGTTCCTCCTCTCATGACTTCAAAGCACCTGACTTCAAAGAGCTGTATTCGGCCTTCCATTTAATATCGTACTGATGTCTACTACGCAACCTTCTTCTTGTAGACGTTGTTGGGCCTCCAAGTGCAGAGGTTTGTAGGACAGTAGCAAATTTCCCTCAAGTGGATGACCTAAGGTTTATCAATCCGTGGGAGGCATAGGATGAAGATGGTCTCTCTCAAACAACCCTGCAACCAAATAACAAAGAGTCTCTTGTGTCCCCAACACACCCAATACAATGGTAAATTGTATAGGCGCACTAGTTCGGCGAAGAGATGGTGATACAAGTGCAATATGGATGGTAGATATAGGTTTTTGTAATCTGAAAATATAAAAACATCAAGGTAACAAGCGATAAAAGTGAGCACAAATGATATTGCAATGCTAGGAAACAAGGCCTAGGGTTCATAATTTCACTAGTGCAAGTTCTCTCAACAATAATAACATAATTGGATCATATAACTATCCCTCAACATGCAACAAAGAGTCACTCCAAAGTCACTAATAGCGGAGAACAAACGAAGAGATTATGGTAGGGTACGAAACCACCTCAAAGTTACTCTTTCGGATCGATCTATTCAAGAGTCCGTAGTAAAATAACACAAAGCTATTCTTTCCGTTCGATCTATCATAGAGTTCGTACTAGAATAACACCTTAAGACACAAATCAACCAAAACCCTAATGTCACCAAGATACTCCAATGTCACCTCAAGTATCCGTGGGTATGATTATACGATATGCATCACACAATCTCAGATTCATCTATTCAAACCAACACAAAGTACTTCAAAGAGTGCCCCAAAGTTTCTACCGGAGAGTCAAGACGAAAACATGTGCCAACCCCTATGCATAGGTTCATGGGCGGAACCCGCAAGTTGATCACCAAAACATACATCAAGTGGATCACGTGATATCCCATTGTCACCACAGATAAGCACATGCAAGACATACATCAAGTGTTCTCAAATCCTTAAAGACTCAATCCGATAAGATAACTTCAAAGGGAAAACTCAATCCATTACAAGAGAGTAGAGGGGAAGAAACATAATAAGATCCAACTATAATAGCAAAGCTCGCGATACATCAAGATCGTGCCAAATCAAGAACACGAGAGAGAGAGTGAGATCAAACACATAGCTACTGGTACATACCCTCAGCCCCGAGGGTGAACTACTCCCTCCTCGTCATGGAGAGCGTCGGAATGATGAAGATGGCCACCGGAGAGGGATTCCCCCTCCGACAGGGTGCCGGAACAGGATCTCGATTGGTTTTTGGTGGCTATAGAGGCTTGCGGCGGCGGAACTCCCGATCTATTCTGTTCCCCGAAGGTTTTAGGGTATATGGAGATATATAGGCGAAAGAAGTCGGTAAGGGGAGCCACGAGGGGCCCACGAGGATGGAGGGCGCGCCCAGGGGGGTGGGCGCGCCCCCCTGCCTCGTGCCTTCCTCGTTGATCCCCTGACGTGCACTCCAAGTCTCCTGGATTGCTTTCTTTCCAAAAATAACTTCTCCCGAAGGTTTCATTCCGTTTGGACTCCGTTTGATATTCCTTTTCTTCGAAACACTGAAACAAGGGAAAAAACAGGAACTGGCACTGGGCTCTGGTTAATAGGTTAGTCCCAAAAATAATATAAAAGTGTTTAATAAAGCCCATAAACATCCAAAACAGATAATATAATAGCATGAATACTCCATAAATTATAGATACGTTGGAGACGTATCACGTACCCATCGGCTTCTGTGCATCCATAGCTTCAGCTTCCACGTGTCGAACGAATACGAGAGGTCAGGGTATTTTGCACATAACACCCCGGCCAATTAAGAGAGGCGTCTATTAAAGAGATTGGATCTCAGATCCATTCCACACCAAGCGGAAAATCCTCACAGTTTGCTAGGAGAAACCACTCCAACATGGCTAGCGCTCCCAGTTCTTCCTCCCGCCCCCACGGCTCCCAAAAAGGCGATTGGGAAAGATGCTCCGTATCCCACGATCAGCTGGTGAAGCTGCAAACGCAGGGATTTCTTCCCCTCACGGATCTAGTCCCCGTTCGGGCAGGATTGACCTCCTTCAACGGCGGGGCTCAGGCGGAGAATTTCCCCAATCCATCCAGGGGGAACGAGTGTGCTTCGTTCCCTACTTGTTAAGAGGCATCGGATTTCCAATCCACCCTTTCCTCCGAGGACTTCTGGAGTATTATGGCCTCCATCTGCACAATCTCACTCCTGCCTCCAGCCTGTACATCGCGGGTTATGTTGCTCTTTGTGAGCTATTCCTGGGTTGTGAGGCCCATTTTGAGTTATGGAGGAGACTATTCTGCCTCGTCCCTCGCAACCAAGAGGGATCGATATTCGAAGTGGGTGGTGCCGAGGTATGGCGCATAGCTGGGACCGGATACCTGTCCGGCACACCGAAGAAGGCATCCGAAGAGTGGCCTTCCGAATGGTTCTATATTGAGGACGTCGCTCTCCCTGACCCAGTTCGAATGGGTCTTCCCGAATTTTCAAATGCTCTGTTGAAGAAACGTCACAGCTGGCGCCCTCGGAGCCTCGAGGAGGAAGATAGCGCGGAAGTCCGTCAATTGATGGGCAAGATAGGGACACTTGCCCAGTCCGGATTATCAATAATCAAGGTAATGGCGACTTCCATAGTGCGGGGGGTCTAGCCACTCCAATAGAGAGGGCTTCCCATGTGGCACTATAATGGGAAGATGACGCCTCACGCTGCGGTCAGAAGGGTCCGGACACCCCCGCCACGTTGGCCAAAATATTGGCCGAACTGTACAAAGGGGAGAAAGAGGAGTTCACTGGTCTTAAACGTCAAGATGGATTTTCCATGTACAGTCCTCCTAGCTGGGTGAGTTCTAATCCCACCACTTTACTCAATCCTCTCCCTGAGTCACTTTCAATGCACATTAACCCATCTATTTGCAACAGGAATGGCGGAAGGTTACCGAGGGGATCCATAGCCCCGACCCACAGCCAGAGGATCACAACCGGGACCTTGACCCCGGATTTGAAGAGGATCCGGACATATTTGTGGAGCTTGAGGATGGAGTGTTCTACCAGGCGAGCAATGACGGCACGGAAGTGGCCATCATCACCGACTATCCCGGCCTCCTCCCTGCCTCGCATGTAAGTGATCAAGAGACACATTCTTCGAAAGAGCTTCCTCATTACGCCTCACCCACCGCACTTTCGTGCTCCAAAGGGGAGGCGCCCGACGTCTCAACGTGCGCCAGAGGCATCTCCTAAGAGAGCGGCGCCCGCGCCGAGCAAATCTTTGAAGAGGAAGGCGAACGACAACACAACAGAGCCTTCATCAAAGAGGTATGGTTTTTTAATCATGCCCCCTGGCAGTCACATCAAACTGTGACATTATCCGCTGTGTCTTATCAGGAAAAGCGTTCGCCGGACTATGTCCGAGGATCCTGCCGGCCGCGCCTCCACAAGTCAAGTTCCCGACCCTGCCTTAAAGGCGAGGGCTGATACGGGAGTGACGCCAGATTGTCCTTCGGCAGAGGATTCGGATGATGTATCCGTCACAAACTCTGAAGTGGAAAGTGCCATGAATCATCGGCGCAGGCGGGCCGCTCTTCGCGACCCCGGTTTTACATTCAACGCCTTCAGCTCAGCTGATGCATACATCCGAGCTGCTCGAGACGGGCTTACCAGAGCCACGGACTAGCATTTGAAAGATATGCTGGTAAGTACACATTTGTACAAATCTGATAATTATATACCAGTAGCCCCCAAGACTTGAAGCAGTTGATACAACTGATTTAAGGATCATTGTATAACCAGGTCCTCACAGAGAAGAACAACCTGTTGTCTCAAGAGCTGGAAAAGTGTCGGACCCAGCTAGCTGCTGCTACCACTGAACTGGAGAAATCCAAGAAGGCATCGCCTGGTAATGTTCCCCTCCATCGAGAAAATATAATCATATACCAGCAATATTAAAACTTTTTGTACTCCCCATGGCAGAATCGTCAGATCAACTGAAGGAGGCCCTGCAAGTCGCGCAAGCGGGGGAACAAGAGGCCAAAAGGCAACTGGCCGTGGGCGAACATGTGCTGACACGGGTCAGGGATGAGAAAAATAAGCTGCAGGATTCCAACACCCTGCTGGGCGAAGAACTAAAAGATGTGCGAGCCCAGCTAGCCGACTCCATGAAGGAGAATAAGAGGCTACGAGGCGGCATATTCAGTATGCTTTTCAAACTTGCCTCCATATAATTCGGCGAGGACAGGGACTGACAGATTTATGCCTGCAGGTATGCTGACTGGTCGTCCCGAAGAGGAAATGTCTAGACCTCAAGGCGACCTGCTACAAGAGCTGTCCCAAATGCACGAGCGAGCTCGGCAAATAATGCTGAGTGTTGCCAAGGCTTTATGGCCATCCGCCTCCCCTCCAGGAAGTATGGCGGAGCTCGTGGAGCTATTCAAAGGAGCACGGCGGCGTATTCGATTATGGAAGATACACTACAAAAAAACACACTTCCGTGATGATATGTGTTTGTCACAGTAGGTCTCGTTTTTTGTCATGCATGTACATCCATGACGATTTTATGACAGAATCAAGATAGTCATACCTGTGCTATTGTAGAAGTGTTCCATGACATTACCAAAATTATCATTACGGAAGTGTCCACTTCCATGACGATAAATCGCGCGTCACAGAAGTGCTTTCGTCCAGGGTGACCGACACATGGCATCCACCGTAACGGAACGCCGTTAAGCTATCGGGTCGGGTTTTGGATCCGATAACCCGTTAACAGCCCCGACCAATGGGAAATTTCCACGTGTAAAATTCTTATTGGCCGGACGAAACACGTGTCAGCTCGTCAGTGGGTCAGATAGGCGCCTATGATATGTCGACACGTGCCATGGCCCACCACTGGCCCATTTAGCTTACAAAGCCGTCCCATTTGACTTGGTCAAAAGTTAACGGGCTGGCCCATGAAAAGCATGTTAACGGTCTCTTCGCAAATAGCCCATTTTACGGCCCGTTAACTCACGGCCCGTTAGGCCCTAAAGGAAATCGGCCCAATAACGTCATGTGGGCCGTCGAATATAACACCAGCCCATTTCACTTTCGGCCCATGTATGGCCCACGACGTCTTTCGGCCCATATGAGGCCTTCGTATCTTTCGGCTCTTTATAGGTCCACGGTGACTCTAGCCCATAATGAACAGTAATTTTCTTTATACCCATTAACGGCCCGTGATTTACATGGGCCGTTTCCAGCCCGTGTTAGCTTTCGGCCTATTGATGGCCCATACGTTCTTGGGCTCCTTTTCGGCCCTCGATTACTTTCGGCCCATTACTGGCATGTTCCCCTAATGGGCCAAATTCGGCCCATGGCAAGAGTCGGCCCGTTACTGGTCTGTTCCCCTAATGGGCCAAATTCGGCCCATGGAAAGAGTCGGCCCGTTACTGGCCTGTTACCCTAATGGGCCAAATTCGGCCCATGGCAAGAGTCGGCCCGTTTCTGGCATGTTAACCCGTTGCGCCGTTTCCAGCCCGTCCTATATTCTGTCCCATTAACGACCCGTTATGCCTGTGACAGAATTAAGCCTTTGCTGTCCTACAGCCTGTTAACGGCCTGTTACCATGCTGGGCCGATACCAATTACGCCCGATTACGGCCCATGTAGACCCATTTATCCGACGGCCCGTAGGAGACCCATGGATCCTACGGCCAGTATATGGCCCATGGTAGTTGCGGCCACTAGCAAACCAGGGAAAAAGAAGACTAGGAAATAAATAAGGCCGAAACTAACGCTAGGCTATTAAGGAGATTGCACAGATTACATCCACTCGGCATCAAAGATCGCCACCAGTGCAAATATAGGGAACACCCTACACTATACAAAAATGGCTTGCTGTTTTCTTCAACCGGTGGCTGCATGTTAAGAATAAATTTTGTATCGCACCAAAACAAATTACAACTATATAACAAAAGGAAGGCTGGCATAAAACTTAACAGTCTAGCAAATAAATGCACCACCAGAAGTTCAGAAGCTCAGTTCATTTGACCTGACTGTTATGTTTTCATGCTGTATTGTCCGATGGAGCACCATAACCCTCGCCTTCATTTCCCCTAGGCTCCTGAACAACATAGCAAATGTCTGATAGTCTGGTTTCAAAACCATGTATATCTTGACGACATTGAGCAATGTTTCTCCTTGTTTCACAAAGGGTCTCTGTTAGGGAATGGACTTGTGTCTGGAGCGCAGATACAACATTGCTTTGAGCTTGCATATCTTGATCATGAGGCAGTTTGGACGATATTGCCTTAACAACCAACCCAGTATTACGCAGGAACGTGCTTTTGGCACTGTTAGTGGACAGGTACTGACCCACTGCAGCAAGAGCTGACATTGCGGTTATAGTTGCCTCGCCACCTTCAGAAGGTGGCGGTTCCACCATTTTTTCCATAGCTTGCTGAAAAGTTGAGGTTTTACATTAGTAGTACCAGAACAGAAGATATTAAGGAGGCAGCAAAACCAAACAAAATAGCTTTGGTCTATATACAGAACTTATTCTGGTGAACCCATGTAAAATATTAGTTGTATTTTATTGCAAAGTACATAATAAAACCAGGTTCCAAACATATGACCATGTACCATCGCTAATGTATTGTCTATTTCTTCACATTGTATTGAGGGCTAAGGATAAAGAGACGAAGTTTATAATACGGTAAGCATAGTATGACATCATTCATATCACAAAACAACTGAGAACAGACAAACAGGCAATTGTAACGTTGTGTGGGCAAGTCCAGCACGGAACTAGATTACGGGTCAAGATCAAAGGAACATCACTCCTCTCTTTTAAACCTTGTAAGGTGCAATGATACGCTAAGACAATTGTGTATAAAATTGAAAAGAGTAATAGACATTGGCTGCAAACCATGCAGTTCAAGGCACAAGTCAGAGTAAGTAGTAGTTAAAAGGCATGAGGATTAAGGACTTACAACAGCGGCTTTGACTGGTGTAGTCATGCCCTTCTTCTTGCTGGTGTGACAGTCCTTGAAGATTTCCACAGCATTTGGTTCAGGTACTTTTTGGTCCTTGCGGGCTTTCCTCTGCATTTCGAACAAGTCAATATAGATCTGATAATATGGTACAGCGAAAAGAGTGAAACAGCAGCTAATTACAAGAGCCTCGCAGTGTGCAATATAGCTACGAGATCCTGTCGTCTGTTGGAATTTCACTTTCGTACGGTTGGCCTTGTTCTTTGAACAGTTCACCTACAAGAAGATAGATTTGTGTGGCACATGCGTAAATAGGACTTCAACATGTGATCTGATCACATATATATAATGTACCTGATACTTCGGATCAGACCAGTGTTTAACAAGGCCCCTCCAGTCTTCATCCGATATATTTTCCACTGGAGATGTTTGGGAAAGTTCACTGTTAGCCTTGCCTTCAAAGTGAGTTTTCCTCAAGTTATACCGATACTGTCGCAGAGCAGACTTGAAAACATGGGTGCAAGCTTGTCTGGTTGCATCATCTTGGCTATCCAACTTGAACCTCATCTGTTGAAAATTATGGGAGTCTCATTATCAGCAACCTAGAAAGTATGGGACAGAGCAAGACGATATTACTAGTTTCCATACATAACCATACTTACAGATAAATGGTCGAGGAAGGTGTTGAACTGGGTTTCGTCTTTGTCATTCCTGTACTGAATCCATGTTGGGAGGATACGTACATGACACCTAACGGCAACCGCTGCCTCTGATACTAACTTGGCTGACTCTGTAGCATCACGTGGCCTTTTTAAACCTGCCTCAAAACGGATCTCCATTCTTCCTCCTCTAGATTTAGTTAACCTATCGAGCATTATCCCTGATGTTTGTTTCCTCTTGCGCCTAGGTGCTAGTCCAACAACGAACATAGGAAGTGTTAGTGTACATCAAACTGTGAGACTACATATAAAGAAGCATGCAACTGTAACTTGACTCCAGCAACTACCTTCTTGCTGTTGAAGCTCACAAGGTTCATCTGATATTGCCAACTCGTCTTGTGTCAAGAGTGCTTGGGAAGTAGTGTCAGGTGGCAAGGGAGCTTGGGAACGTGCTGCTAGCTCAGTTGACGCACGAGTAAGTCGTGCAGCTGGTAGTACTGTGGTAGGTGTTGCAAGAACTAGGGCTGTCTCTGCTTGTTTGGTGGCAGCTATTTGTTTCTGTTTGGCTTTTTTTGCAACTCGTGTAGCATGGGATGCCGTGTTTGTAGAATTTTCCGCTGGACTTTGACCTTCTATTGCACCATCAGTACCAGCAGAATCTGCAGGATTCATCCGCTTCTCATTCCCTGCCATTCTGTGTTTCTTCCTCTTTCTCTGTGCCATGTTAAGTCAAGCCGACAAGAAAAACGAATAACAATTTAGTTCTTCAGAACAAATTGATGCGTGATGCAGACGAACTGAACTTTGATGTTAGACAACCACATGATAGGAGGATGTAATATGTATGAAAAACAGGACGGAAGAGATAACCAGAACTATGATGTGTAAACTAAGAAGAAGACATTTCACCAAATTAGAAGCAATGCAATGGAAGGTAGACACCATATGAAAGATGCTACAAATATCGCTCTGCCAAGTTAACAGTGTCTCATCATAAATGGCGTTTAAACAAATGTGAAGCAGTACAAGAAATAAATCATATGCAAGATGCAAACAACATCACACTACCATGTTAGAGGTCTCTCGTCATTAGTGCCATTGCATATTCACAGCATTGCATATTCACAGCTTATGATGTGTAAACTAAGGAGAAGGCATTTCAACAAATTAGAAGCAATGAAAGCTAGACACCATATGAAAGATGCAACGAATATCACTCTACCAAGTTAAAACTGTCTCGTCATAAGTGCCATTTCAACAAATTAGTAGTACAAGCTAGAAAAGAATGTGAGATGTAACCTATATCACACTCCGAAGTCAAACGTGTCTTATGATAAGTGATTGTTGCAGGTTACACAACAGTAGTAATTTGATGTAAGAACATGGTGTGATAGACAGATATTGTATGTTCTAGAAACAGGAACACGTGTCTTATTCAAGTATAATGTGTAAAGTAAGCAGATGGAATTCAACAAAATTAGAAGCAATACAAGCTAGACATCACACATAACATGCAACCACATATAACAGTGCCAAGTTAGAGGGAGCACCGGTGATGCTGCACTAGGGGAGACGTGCTCATCATAAACACAGCTTTGTTGAGTGTCTATGCATGTGTTGTCTTGGAAATCATCTTGGGGGTGTGGAGGAGTAGAAACTGTAGAGGCCCTCCGTTCGGAAGGAGCACCTTTATCCGCTGCCTTGCTAACTTCCTTCCGCTTTATTGATTTTGAATTGTCAAGTAAAACCGACAAGAAAAAGCAATAAAATTCTCTCTTCAGAACTCATTCATGCATGATA
This sequence comes from Triticum aestivum, assembly GCF_018294505.1. Classification (NCBI taxonomy): domain Eukaryota; kingdom Viridiplantae; phylum Streptophyta; class Magnoliopsida; order Poales; family Poaceae; genus Triticum; species Triticum aestivum. The sequence continues at coordinate 414,985,877 of NC_057814.1, read as the reverse complement.
CTGACAATCACTACTTTGATGTAAGGCAAACACATGATACCAGGATGGAATATGTACGAAAAACAGGACGGCATGGCATGTTCACAACTGTTTGTGTAAACTAAGCAGAAACCATTCCAGCAAATAAGAAGCAATGCAAGCTAGACACCACATGAAAGATGCAACCAATATGACTCTGCCAAGTTAAAAGCGTCCCATCATAAATGGAATTTCAACAAATTAGAAGCAGCGCATGCTATAAATCATATGAAAGATGCAACTAATATCGCACTGCATATACTAAAGGTGTCTCGTCATGTTGATTGATGCGGGATACAAAAAAACAATAGTTTTATGTAAGGACATGCTTAATAGACAGATGTACTATGTACTAAATACAGGAAGGCATGTCACATTAACAGGTATAATGTATAAGCTAAGCAGACTAGCACATGCAGTTTAACCAGATTGGAAGAATTACAATCTAGACACCATATGCAACATGCAACCACATATCACGCTGCCAAGTTAGAGCAAGCACCTGCGATGCTAGTGTAGGGGAAATGCTGTAATCAACTACAGAGCTACGTTCACTATCTTCATCTAGCATTTCTGTTTCTTGAGAATCATGTCGGGAGGCTGACGCTGCATTCTTTAAATGAGGAGTAGTCCCCTTGCCTGCCTGCCTCGTCATAAGTGATTGATGAGGGATACACAAGAACATTAGTTTGATGTAAGAACATGGTTAATACACAGATGTACTAGTATGTACCAAAAACAGAAAGGCATGTCATATTCAAAGGTATAATGTGTAAGCTAAGCAGATGCAATTTAACCAAATTGGAAGCAATACAAGCTAGACATCCGGCTGGAGTGGTGAGCATGATCATCTAGGACCTGAGAGCCTGGTGGGAGGCGGGCTGCTTCGCCACCATCGCAGCTTTTTAGTTGGCTTCCAGGTGATGCCTATCTTTGCTGGGCTTGTCACTGGCTCGGCCAGTGCCCTGACTAGCTATTTGTCTTCTGGTGCTCACGGGATGGTGGTTCATGTAAAAAAATATCTTTCCTTATCTTACCGACTTCGGCCTTTCGAATACAAGCTAGACACCATATGGAACATGCAACCACATATGACACCGCGAAGTTAAAGCAAGCACCTGGGATGGTGGTTCATTGCGAGCGAGGTCATCAACTCCAGAGCTACGTTTACCGTCTCCATCTGCTGACACTGCACCCTTTATAGCGCTGTAACGTGTCTTGCCTACCCGCACACGAAGCTGGAGCGACTTCTCTCTTTTCTTTTTGGCTTCTCTCATGGCAGCAGAGTCTGAAATACCCTTGCATAAAAACACAATAGTGAGAGTAAGGGTGAAGTGTGTGCAGAACTAGTGCACTGTAAAAGTAGCAGATAGCAGGTGGCTGAAAAATAAATGACAGGAGACATATGATAGCTCTACAACATTGCATGGCAAACAAAATTAGATTCTACTCCGTATGATTTTGTAATATATGAGCACAGGAAATGCAGGTACTCCTCCAGCACACCACCACATGTGGTCATATCTAAGATAACAGTCGACTGAAAATAAATAGGTCAGTCGATTTTTTTAATGAACCGTCCGATCTATAAGGAACGGGCAGATGGCCTTCGTCTACCTCCCGCCAGTCACTGTTGACGATCTTTCTCGAACCGCCAGCGACCACCGGCCCAGACCCCTGCCTCCGCCGCCCCGCCCTCCCATCGACCTCACACCACCGCCGTGCTTGGCAGCGCCCCCAGGCCATCCCTTTAATCCCGGCCGACCTCCAGATCGGGCGCCAGTAGCTCTAGGCCGCACACGCCCCTAAGATAAACACCAAGGCGCTGCTTCCCCGGCGTAATAGGCGTACTAGCGCCTGTTACGCCGGGGAATGCTTCCGTTAATTGGGAATCAACTGGCCAGAAATTGAAATTCAGGGGGGCGACGGACCTCTAGCTAAGGTGAAATAGTATATGAGGAGAAACCTTGTGCATCGCGAGTTACTAGGAACATCTAGTATCAAGAAGAAGCGGTCAACTAGTGTCTTCTGTGGGATGAATACCGTGCAAGCAGAGACGTAAGATTTGCACGAATAAGGGAAGAGGAGTACCTTTTTCGGTTGCCGGTGTGGTCACCTCCACATGTCGCGCCGATCTTCTTCTTTTTACCGGGGAAACCGATGTTCTGGAGGGTGCAGGCTTGGACGAACCCATGGCCAAATTGTTGACTGTGTTGCCGTGGCCGTATGTCGGCGGAGGGGAAGCAGATCCGAGGCGGCGAAGGACGGCGTAGCAGGAACAGCTCCGGTGCGGTGGAGGGTGGCGAAGTTGGAGCGGCAGCGGTGAGGCGCAGGACGGCGTGGTTGAACTGGCTCGGGTACGGACGGCTCGGCCTCGGCTTCAACTACTAGCCGTGGAGGGCGTTGCGGTTGAGGTTGCGGTGGACGACGACGTCGGGGTATCGGCTCCGGCGTGATGGAGGAGGGCGGCGGTTGATGGGTGGGATGGGGTGGCGGACGGAGGACGCCGGGGTTTCGCGGCTGGTGGAGAGGTAGTTTTGGCGCCCACGGAGTACGAATGGGGAATCAGACGGGTGGGGGGAACCATGTTTCGGTCTGGGACGCGCTTGTTTTTGGCTTTTTTGAACAGAAGATGGGACGCGCTTGTTTGAAATTTGGGGAAAGTACAAACTTTGCCCCCCTCTTAAATTTCGGACCTACTGCGGGTCGGGGGTAGGATGGTAATCCCAGGTGTCCCAAATAGTGGGCGGGAGCGATTTCGGCCGCGCGCATGTGTGCTTAGGCGGCCATTGTGTATGAATGTTTTTCGGATGCGGTTGCGTGGCGTCTAGATGAAGCTACAAACCTACCCCGGTTTAGACCTTTGGACGTCGGGCCGGTAGGTTTCACGGGTCGGAGTTATTAGAAAAGTAATTTCCTTGTACTACCAAACATTGGTCTCACGCGGTTTCGGGCGAGTAGAGGCTCTTTTGGCGCTTCGTTCGAAATTTTGAAACACAAGCATTCACGTTTAGAGTACTCTTGAACTATGAGGATTGACCTAAATAGACAACGTTATATTTGACCTTGTATGTTTGAAAACCTCATTAAATTATCCGCTTCTTTTTGAAATTTTGACACTTGAAAATCCTATAACTACGATTATTTTGGAATGGAGGAGCTAAATTTGAATCTATTTTGTACACGACTACATATGCTATTATGTACAAAATCAGAGCAAAGATTGGTGCCCCCATAATTTAGGTATGGTTTACAAATGCCATGATATCAAATTCAAATAATTGAATGGACTTCATGTTGAATTCGATTTTTTTAAACCACCTTAAGTTGAATTCAAATGTATGCTAGTTCATAGGTAGCTATTTATAATGTCCATTGTGTAACTTTCGTATGTATAATGTGCTTTACACACACAACATGAACTATACTCACGTTTATATTCGATTGCTAAAGCGATGCATTGTCTGGAGTTCAAAATACTAACTATGTGGATCAATTGTGTCGAATAATAACATAGACATGCTCAAATTCGATAGAATCTAGATGTCTGATGGATCAATGACCGCTCCTTACGCGAATTGCAAATATCATGATCCCATCCTAATATTTGGATACAATTTATATCTTTAATCAATGTGTAGAGCAGTCTTTTACGTGTAGTTTCACTCTCCATCGGTGGTCTCTCACACATGCTCACACACTCTCTCCCGAGGTGTCTTTCTCGCACACATGCTCTAGATATAACCCTCCCTCCCTCTCGTAACCATTTACAACTGTTTTCACTAACCTTTATCACAAGCACTCTTCCTCTCGCAAACATACACACGCACAATCCTCATCGACCCTTTCTATATACATGGACCTGCCTACGTGTCTCATGTACGCACATTATCTTTACGCCTGTCTCTCACGCATTGTCTCACACCTCTCTTCCTAATCGACGAGTATGATTCTAGCAGAGCATTCTGTAGGATGCCCCTTAAAGTTAGGTTGGATGAATAGTAATATCAGAGATAAAGGGGTTACCTTAGTCCGAGAACCTAGGGTTACAAATCCTAGCCGGCTTTGTCAGTGGACATAGAGTCCTTCACAATTCTGCTATCTTTGTCTTGTACGACTAGTCATCCATGGGTCTTCCTAAATGCGTCACGGGCCGACCAATGTGGCGCAGGTCGGAACCGAACGAAGGGCCTCACCTCGACCCACCGGACCTCACGCGGTGACACACCCTCTGCCCCCACGTCTCATTATCTTCTCACACCCACACATACCAACACAAACACCACACACACAGAAAATTTCTCCTGGTGCCTCTATTCCCTCCCCCTTGCATATACACACTCAAGGGAATGGAATCTCTTGTCGTGACGTCATATTCGTCTCTCTCTCTAGACCACTCTCATTTCTCGTGCTATCTCTCCCACGCCCCCCCCCCGTCGGCCCCTCTATCCATGCCTCTCTCGAATACGTAATACACACACATACCTCTCTAGGCCCCGCCAAATGCATCAACTACACATTCACACATGTTACATCACGTACCCCATTGATCTAAAAAGCCCTCTCTTCACGTTTATTTCGCATACAACATTCCTTTTGAATAAAGTGTGGCCAAAAAATTATTTTAGAGTTTCTACATATATACAACATTACAAAGTTATATGGAGGAGTACGAACGCTAATTTGCATTGCATGGTGCCCACAATGATATTTATTCCGCACTGTGAATTTGTATATTTTTATACTATATACAAAGTTAGTCATAATAAAGAGAAACGAAGAGCATCTCTCTCTCCATCGCATACCCCCCCTGTACGCCCCTTTCACGTATGCACACAAAACTATCTCCAGGTCCTCTAAAAGTAAGCCCCCAGAAAATTCACGCATGTTTCATCTTTCTCTCGCGATATATGCAATGACGATCATTGTATTTGAAGCGAAAGCACGATACATACATTGGACTTCAGAATCCACTCATTACGGTCACCATTTACGTTTAGTGGTTATTATACAGTCACGGGCTCACCGTACAACTCTGTATTTGCTCATGACATGACTAGTTGACCAGTTAAACGCTCCACGTGGCACCTCTAGTGTTGCATCACATTATCTCACTACCATCGTGCCCACCTGTCGACTTGTATCTACTCTACATCTACACTCTTATAAAATACATAAAATACACTCTTATAAAAAACAGAGTTGGTGATGATGGTGTGCCTGCCATCCTGCAATATAGGCCGTCCGATTTATATCTGACGGATAGGAAAGAAACTATGGCAATTTTGCAAAAAGGTACCCACACACCTCTCCACATTTGCAAATAAGGCCTTCCCTCGTTCATCCTTTTCTCTCACAAGATAAACAAGTCATACAAATGCATCTTGATGTTACGTGCAACGCACGGGCATCTTGCTAGTAAGAATGAAAACAAACGACAAAAAAATATTTGGACGGTGGTTCGAAGTCATGACCGCGGGCACAGCGGACAAGGTGGCCTTGTATTGGTATGCTGAGCCGTCTGTTTTAACACACAGGAGCTGGTGTGGTGATTATACACACACGCACGCATGCACACGAACTGCATCCACGCAACACTCACACAAACACATGCACCCACGCACGCACGCAACACTCACACGTACACACGCAGCCACGCACGCACGCAACACTCACACGCACACACGCACGCATGCATGCACACACCAGTACACCACACGACCAACACACACTCTCACGCTCAAGTGCTCAACCTACACGTGCATGCGCACACATCAGGCCCTGACAGACACATACACAACCAGGTGATTCCCGCGCACGGGTTGGAGCCTTGTCGCGCCTGCGTAAATTTGTGTTTATCTGACCTTTTGCCTATGCGAACTGACAGGTGGGACCCACAAGGAACGTGGTCAATTTAACTAGTCAACATGGCGCCACGCAGACTATTTGGCCGGTCAACAGAGTGCAATCCGATGCTGAACTGTGAGCAAGTGACCGTATAATCACCGCAAAACGTATATAGTGACCGTAATCAGCTTATTCTGAAGTTCGGTGACCGTATTACGCTTTTCTCTCTGTAGGCCCTCCAAAACTACATCTCTACACGTTCTCGCATGTTACATCTAACAACTATGCAATACAGCACTACTACTACACTCTAACACAATAAATCATATGTGTTTTTAGTTTTACTAGATATCATATTGTTACTTATAATTATTCAGTTTGCATACATTAAAATTGCCTTTGAAATGTATGGCCAGTATCATCTACCGCGCGGGAAAAATCCCGCCCTTTCCTGTTTAATCGGGTTTGTATCGATGGATCGTGCGAAACAGCAAAACTATAGTACTATACAGTACTACAAGTGACAGTTCACTGGGCCGTCGTGTCGTCTACTCCTCCGTCGTAAGAGTGGAGCGCTCGCTTTCATAAATCTTCTAGTCCCTTTCGCCGACATGTGGGACATCAAGCTACCGGGTCCACGTGCCATACCGGAATACAGTGCAGAGCAGCCGGGGTGAAGCACCCCAGTCATGGCGCCGGCGTAGTAATGAGCAATGAGGCGTCAAATCACAAGCTGCACCTTTCCCGCAGTTAAGTTGGAGGGACGAAGCAACCATCATTTCACTCGTTGCTGAATCCGCTTCTCCCTCATCTTCTTCAACTTAACCACGTGTTGCTTCTGCCGTTGTTCTGCCTCATGTGGGACGCGGATCGGCTTGGTAAAGCACTGACACGTGGGACCGCATGTTAGCAAACCGCCAGGACAACGTCCTCCGAAAATAAGAAGCCTAATCCTAGACTTACAAAGGGCTACGTAGCTGCTACGTATACTTTCCATCTAATCTATATATGCCCCCTGATTTTCAGGTGGGGTGGGCCTAATCCTCTCCTTTAATCCAATCAAATAGTCCCACATCACATCAGTTCGTAACTTTACGTAAACCATTACGTGGATGTAGCATTGCTCAAATAAGAAACCTCCCCCGCCATCCGCGCGGCAAAATCACCTCCTTTTTACTAATCTTGATTCTATAATTTTTTAGATCAATATAATTGAGATTTGTATAGATAGCACACAGGAGCAAAACCAAGTGGTACGGTTAAGGGCATCCACAATGTGTAGCCAAATGTGAAAATAGCTTTTGGCATCGTGGGAACCATTGTGGACGGTGTTGCCAAAGCCAAAAAGATGGAACCGAAGCTCCCTGATTGATTGATTGAAGGAATAGAAAAATGCAACGTCTCTCCTCTTTCTCCCATGCTTGGACGCATGTAGTACAGTATAGAGCACAGAGTCTACTCCCCTGTCCCTTCTATCACAAATCACAAAGCAGTGAGGCGTCAAATCACAAAAGCACGGACGAAGCAACCATCATTTCACTCTTCGCTGACTCCGCTTCTCCATCGTCTTCTTCGAGAAACCATCTCACCGCACTAGTACTCCTAGTAGTACTAGTAAAGGACTTCCTGGATGCAAATAAGGCGGTTGTCTCGGCTTGCAGGCGGCACTTGCGAACGACTTACCGTGGTCTCCCTCAATGGTGTTCTCCGTCGAACGCACTTCGCCAAACCACCAAAAAAAGATATCGTCGACGTCACCGCAATGGGGAAGGAAGTCAAATATAGTTACTACCTCCATTTTTTTGTACACAAGGCCAGTATATCAAAATTACAATTTGCAAAGGGCCACTAACACTAATCGAGGCAAAATTGATGGGGTTAGCAACCAAGGACATTAATATCCCCTGCATGCATGCGGAAGTGAGAAGGTTGGTTTGCATGGCGCTGCATTAATCAAGCGATGAGGAGTGAGATGGTTAGCTCTTTGGTCTTTGGAGAAAAAATACGCATTAATTGACACGTGAAACGAGGATTTGTATCGATTAAATCCCGCGAAGGAAAACCCCGCCTTTCTTTTTTAACACTAGTACTCCTAGTACGTACGTACTTATCCTGTTTGGGTCTAGGCCTTGCATTGCCAAACTTCGCCACACATTTTTGCCAAGCTTGCCTAAAGTTTTCAAAATGAGAAGGAGGTACACTTGCGCACGGCTGTCGCGGTCGCACCGCACCCTCACACGGTCGCTCCTGCACGCCGCGGTCGCACCGCACCCTCACACAGTCGCTCCTGCACGCCGCAAACCCAACCAAGGGAACGCACCCTCACTGACACGTGCTGTCGCATGTGAACAAACCAAACTCAGCCATCCTATCGCTGACACATAATTTTCGTTCATAGAGTATGTTTATCCAACCGCATGTTGGGGAGTATCCGTACGGCCCGTGCGGTGGTCTGTTGGGGAAGAAGAAGAGGTGAGGAAGAAGGAAAGAAGGGTTAGGAGACGTAGGATATTCATCCAACCGCCTGAAATGGTAGACTGACCCAAGTCAGGCGACTTGCATAACAAATATATGTTTTTACACAGCAAAAGATCCATAAAAACAACAACATAAAGAAAAACTATCACTGCTCGCGGAAAGAGACGGCCTCGTCGTCTTTGGCTGCCGGCGCGAACCAGCCGTCGCTGCCGACGTGTGTCTCCGCACCGTGGTTGTCCTCGGCCTCCAGCTACTCGTTCAAGCGGAGCGTGCGGGCGCTCTGCACGGACGAGAGCACAGCCCGGTTCAAGTCGAGGACGTCCGGTTCCGCCTGCAGGAGGGCCTCGATGGCAGCGGCATCCGCGCGCTCCGCGTCGAGTCGAGCCTCCGCCGCCCGGTTCAAGTCCAGGACGTCCGGTTCCGCCTGCAGGAGGGCGTCGATGAGAGCGGCATCCGCGCGCTCTGCGTCGAGTCGAGCCTCTGCCGCCCGGTTCAAGTCCAGGACGTCCGGTTCCGCCTGCAGGAGGGCCTCGATGGCAGCGGCATCCGCGCGCTCCGCCTCAAGTTGAGCCTCCGCCGCCCGGTTCACATCCACGACATCCGGTTCCGCCTGCAGGAGAGCCTCGATGGCAGCGGCATGCGCGCGCTCCGCGTCGAGTTGAGCCTCTGCCTCCCGGTCCTCCTTTAGTATCGCCATGTTGAACCGCTGGTCCGCCTGCACCATGGGGGACTCGGACGCCGGCACGAAGTCGACGTCCATCGTCTCATACCCATCGGGGGCCTTCTGCGCCGCGACCTCCGCCATGAACATTGGATCGGCTTCCTCCTCCTCGTAGCTTGGCTCCAGAGAACTCGGGGATTGGCCCGCCGCAAAGCGAGCTTGGGAACGGAGGTCTGTGGCGCCGACCGCCGCCGCGATTTCTGCGCGGCGCTCCGGCGTCAGCATCTTGTAGTAAGTGATCTTGCGGCGCACCATGGCTTTCCGGCGAACTAGGGGACGCTTGATGCGGGCTAGGGGATCGAAAGGTGGGGGAATGGGCTGGAGATTTGGTGTGGTTTTAGGGCAGTGGCTGGCGTAGGCCGAGCAGCGAAGGTTCTGGTGTGAATAGTGGTTCCGGTGACGACCGGTCAATCGGTTTTGACTGTACATCGCTCTTGTCGCGTTCGCGTTGCAGCCCGGCACGCTGGACCCTCCACGTCGCTCACCGAATGGAACGCGCTTCGTCTTGCGTTTTCGCTCGCTTGTGGGACCGCAGTTGAGAGCAAACCGACGTCCCTCCCCCTCCCCCGCCCGCGTCATTTATTATACCACCACTCCCTCCGTTTTATGCGGAGTAAATAAAAACAGAGGGAGTATACTACGGATGAGGATCCCCTGACGTGGCCGAACCCATTGAGTAACTGACATGCGGGGCCTAGCAAGCATGGGGTCCGCCAGTAAGTGACCGAAAGGGAGGGTAAGGCAGGGATACCTACGTCAGAGGATCCACTTCCACTATACTACTTTGACCAAATGTTAGAGTAATAATATATGACATGCAACTTACACAAATGTTAGAGTAATAATATATGACATGCAACTTACACAAAGCATACAGGGTCTAATGCGTTTTTCGAGGCTAACTTTGACCAAATGTTAGAGTAATAATATATGACATGCAACTTACACAAAGCATACGGTCAAATTCGTATGTGAAAGGAGTTTCCAATGATATAATTTTCACATTATACATCTCATGTACTATTAATCTTGTCAATAGTCAAATTGGAAACCATCTCGAGTACAAATCTAGGAGTACGTACGAATCTAACAATATTGATTGGGCGTTGTTGAATGTTGATACCTTTTTGATCAAAGTAGAGATACTTTGACTACACATAAAACTTATATGTAAACTAGAAAGGATAGGGGGAGTATATTGTACGTTCAAAAACGAAACGAACATTGAATACCCTTTATATATGATTTGCGGATGCTATGATCACCGGTTCAAAATTTTGAATCCGCCTTAGGTATCACGTGCCCCCACTCGTTCCCTCTCGATTTCATCTCGGGGTCCGGAGATCTATTGAAAGAGGACTAGGGTGGGTACATGCGAATGATACTCGGCGGAATGTTCAAATGAGGCATGCGGGAGGATGGACTCGACTGGAGGGCGACATGATCGATGGAGAAGAGGGTTGGAGAGGAATGAGAAATAAGCAAACGCCACATGATTATACTTGAACGGCTCAAATAAACAATAAGTTGTCTCGCTTGGCCTACATAGTGAAAGGCCTAATGCGCAACGCGGAGCACTGACGCTCGAATATGGCCGGGAAAACAGGGAAACCGACATGTGGGGCACACCCGTCGGGACGACGTAGCGCAGACTAGTCCAATGGAGGAGCTGGCCCACGACCTCCTCGCCACCGACAACCGTTCATGTGGGTCGTTGGGGCCAACAACGGGGCGCAGCTCCAGCACCGCCTCTGGACACGGCGACCGCGGTGAGCGACACGCTCATATCGTCGCTAGACACGGTCGGTTTCAGTGTGCCGAGGGTGGCGTTAGTGCTGTGGCACGACCAACGGTATGTTTGGTTTGTGCCCAAGGTTGCCCCATCAAAGCATTGGGTAGCCAAAATTTTGGTTGAGGTATTGGTTGCCCATGATTTGGCCGACATTGGCAAGAAAAATGAACTAGAGTTGGCTAGAGTTCATTGGCATGCCAAAGAAATGGCAACCATCCAAACAAAGACCAATCTTTGGGTCATGACCAAAATTTTGGTTGAGGTATTGGTTGCCCATGATTTGGCCGACATTGGCAAGAAAAATGAACTAGAGTTGGCTAGAGTTCATTGGCATGCCAAAAAATGGCAACCATCCAAACAAAGACCAATCTTTGGGTCATGACCAAAATTTTGGTAAGGTGCACTTTGGCCACAATCCAAACACACCCCAACACCCGGCTCGTCGAGGATGCACGGGGCGCCGCGACGCGTCCGCGGAGTGGTGTAGCGCGGCCAACTGCATCCTCTGGACCTGAGACCATGCCGGGTCGTCTTGCTTTTTCAATGACATGCGGGGATCGCATGTGAGCAAAGGGCATCTCCAACGTTGCCACGACCGCAGCTGACTACCCTGGCACACCAAAACCCTCGTCCCTCGCGCCGTCGCGCGGTGCGTTCCCAGCCGGCGCCAGCTGCCCGCATTCATGCCGTCCGTTCGTATGTCGTCGTTAAGAGGCTCGGTGCCCGAGGAACCAACTCCGGCGACTTAATGACGCACCCGGACGCTTGGCCTCACCGGAATGCGCTACTTAAAGCGGCAACGCCCAGCTAACCTCCACACCATAGCGCATCGTCCTCCTACCTGGCACCACATCCGCCATGACCGCAAGTGCGAACGCTCTGCGGGAGAGCTTGTCTTCGGGGATGAAGCTCGAGGTCGCCGCCCTCGCTCAAGTCGCCTCTCGCGACGCAATAGCGGCGTAGCCGGACGCGGACGCGACCGCACAAGCGGTGGCCACGCTGGCGGCCGACGACGGGAGCACCGTCAGCCACGCGTCCTACTTGCCGCCGTCCAACGTCCGGCACCGCCGAGGTCGGGGACTCCTCCGAGGATGAGTAGGGCATGGGAGGCGGCAGGGCATGGTGTGCCAACTGGCCGGTCCGTATCCCGTGTTCTACTCTTCCTCGCCGGAGACCGCACCTTCACTTCACGGGTCTTGAACCCCGCCCCCGTACATAGAGATCGCAGATGGAGGACGTCGGTCGCCGCCGTAGAATAGGTTTAGGGTCGGGTTTCTTTTATTTTTCTGTCCTATAAAAGTTCGAAATGTAATGAAAATCTGCCGTGTTTGCATTAATCTCGGCCGGTGTATATGAACTTTCACAATAATATACATATTGTAGGAGTACTAGCAAGATGCCCGTGCGTTGCACGGAAGATCAAGATCTTGTGGGAGAAAAGGATGAACGAGGGAAAGCCTTATCTGCAAATGTGGAGAGGAGTGCGGGTAAATTGTCATAGTTTCCTTCCTATCCGTTAGATATAGATCGGACGGCCTATATTGCAGGATGACAGGCACACCATCATCACCAACTCTGCTTTTTATTGAACCGAGACAAATCTAACATGCGAAGTAAAATAAACACATAGGGTCTATACATACACAAATTATCTTAGGCACTCCAATAGTACGTCCACTACACATTCACGCATTTCACATCTTTCTACATCTATGGGAACCTACGAAAGGGTTAACGTAAATTGCCTCTCTCTCTCCACCCCTGATTTTCATGGTGGTGGGCCCCTCCCTCCCCCCAATCTACAATCAACAGCTCACACGTTTCACATTACGTTAATTACGTAACTGGGATTACGTAGGTGTAGCATTACTCGTCCTAAAAAACCCAACTAAGCCAACCTCCCAGCATATCGCGCGGGAAAAGACCCGGCCGCGCCGTTTTAGTCGGGATTACCGGATTACTAGTAGTAGTATCGATGAATCGCGCGAAGCAACAATTCTTTTTAAGGGGGCGAAGCACCTATTTTAAAAGGAAAAAAGGCGGTACACTCACAGCACTCCTGTCGCGGTCGCATTGCACCCCACACACGTTCGGTCCTGCACACGGCTCACGCAAACGGAACGCGCTTCGGCATGCCTCTTCACTGACACGTGGGACTGCACTTGGAGAAACCGACCATGCGCCAAACTCCCCCCGCCCACTGCGCGAAAATCCTCCCCCCCCACACCCAAAAATTCCTCCCAAATCTGATTCAACCGCCCTTCGGCCAACTAGCCAATAATATTCCCCAAACCCCCCTCCCCCCTGTCCCCCTCCACTCCATTCGCTCCGCCAAAGCCGCCCTCCCCGCCGCGCCGATACGTCGGCGCCGCGGTTCGGCGATCCTCTCGCTCCCACAGTACGCTCTCGTAGACTGCCGTCCTCTAGCCGCGCCGCCACCTCTGGCTACGTTCTTGTGGAGGCGCACGGCGGTCAGCGCCGCCACCGCTGGCGACGTTCGTGTGGAGACGCACGGCGGTCAGCTTCTCCCACGGTACGCGCATTCTAGACTGAGGCCCCGTTCATGTCGGTGTAGCGCTGAATGTTAGCTGATAGACGCTGTTAATCTCACTGTTTGCCGAAGTAGTTTACTGTCAATATGCTCTGCTTAAGAAGCTTCCTTGCCCTGTTCTGCACTCAATCTGCTTAGCTGAGATGGCATGCCAAGGCCGATTAGTTGCTAAAATATCCTGCCATATATTTATTGTGACGTAGATTGCCATGGTCTAGTAGCCAATCTGTTAGGTGAAATAGCTCTACACCGTTTTATACTCGATCTTTGTTGCTGCGATGGCCTTCGATAGTTCGATGGCTGTGTGCTCGGCCTCATTGACTGCTGAAACAGCCTGCCATAATTTGGCACTCAAATCTGTTTGCTGAATTAGCTTTACATATATTTCGTTACTTAGATCTGCTCGTCCAAATATCTTGCCATAGCTTTAGACATCGACCTAGGTATTTTTTTCTGGACTTCATAAAAAAGCATATATGTTTTTCCTGTAATATCTAGTAGAAGAACTAATTTGTATGTCTAACAGATGGACAGGACTTGGATAACTTCTGCTCGAAGATTCTCCGCTGCATATGTCGAGGGGGTTGAAAACTTCATGAACTTTATCAGAGCTGAGTACGGTGGTCCGAAATCAGATGTGCTCTGCCCGTGTAGCAGTTGTATGAATTCAGTTACAAGACCCCAGTCAACTGTGCAAAATCATCTACACTTGTATGGGATGTCGGTCACATATACTAGGTGGGTTCATCATGGTGAAGCTGTGAACGTCAATGTTATTGACTACGTGGAAGCAGCAGATCACCATCTTGATCTGCCTGATGCTCAGGTGGAAGAGGAGGAGGAGGTGGTGGTGGCGGAGCCAGTGAGTTTGACCAACATTGAAACAATGCTACGAAATGCTCGTGCATTCCGTGAACTTTCACCTGCAGAAGAAAAACGGTGGGCCCGCATGTTGGAACAATGCAACGTTGCTGTCACCCCAGGAAATAAGCTGTCAGTATTCTCAGCTATGGTCACCTTTCTTCAGGTGAAGACATCTGAGCGGATGACCAACAAATCATTCGATGCGATGTTGGCTGCTTTCCGCGAATCTTTCCCAGATGCGTCTGAGCTGCCACACACCTACAGTAAAATGAAGAATTTCCTTCGTGCAGTTGGAATTGGATATGATATGATCCATGTTTGTAAGAATAATTGTGTTCTGTTCCGGAAGGATTATGCCAACTTAAGTGAATGCCCGAAATGCAAATCATCAAGATGGAAAGATGGCGATGCTGTGAAGAGGATTCCTCATAATGTTCTGAGACATTTTCCAATTATACCAAGATTGCAGAGGTTGTTTCATGATGCTGAAACAAGAGAGGATGTACTGTGGCATTCTAGGAACCAGGAGTACAGAGATCAGAATGTAATGAGCCATCCATCTCATGGTAGTGAGTGGAAAAGCTTCAATGATAAACACAAAGAGTTTGCTGCTGACCCGAGACACATTAGACTTGGCTTAGCTTCAGATGGATTTAACCCATTTGGCCACCAGAGCGCCACATATAGCATGTGGCCAGTGCTTGTTATCCCTTACAACATGCCTCCAAATGTCTGCACCAAAGAATCAAACTACATGATGGCCTTGCTCATCCCAGGTCCAAAAAGTCCTGGAAAGGATTTTGATTTGTTCATGGAGCCTCTTGTGGAGGAACTTCAACAGCTATGGAAGGGTGTTCTCACTCGAGACCTATATAGCAGCCCACCAGCTGATTTCTTTCTGCGTGCTGTTATAATTTGGTGCATCCATGATTATCCGGCTTTGGGCACTATGTCAGGGCGAACGACACATGGTTACAATGCATGTGTTCGCTGTGACAGGAATCCGCTGTCATACGCAATACTTAGCAAGATCTGTTACATTGGACACCGCCGTTTCCTTGCCAAGGACAAGCCGCATCCTAGAAAATACCGAAGACATGTGTTCAATGCAAAGCATGAAAACCGTGATGCGCCAAAGAGGCTCACCGCCGATGAGTTGCAAGTGGAATTAGAGAAGGTCAGGCATATTACACCAGGAAACCATCCTGGTAATGGTAGCGGGAAAAGGAAGCGTGGCAGGGTAGAAGAGAGATTATTGTTTACCCGCAGGTCCACTTTGTGGGACTTGGAGTATTGGAAAGATTTGGATCTGCGGCATAATCTTGATGTGATGCACATCGAGAAAAATATATGTGACAGCATTATCGGCACACTTCTTAATATTGAAGGCAAGACGAAAGATACCTTAAAATCTAGGATTGATTTGACACACCTGGGTATCAGAAAGGATTTGCAGGTGCAAGATGAAGGTAAACCACGGGATATGGCACCAGCTGTGTACGTCTTGGACAAGGTAAAAAGAAAAGAATTCTGCGAGGTCCTGTCACGTGTGAGATTCCCACATGGATTTGCTTCCAACCCTGAAAGGAGAGTCAGTGCAGATGGAAACAAGGTACAAGGGTTGAAAACTCATGACTGCCACGTCCTACTTCAAAGGGTTTTACCTGTTATCCTTAGAGGATTGGGCCGCCCTGACTTATACAGAGCAGTTGCAGAGTTGGGACAATTCTTCAGGGAACTCTGCAGTAGGAATATCAGGATAGATGCTTTGGAGCGTCTTAGAGACAAGATACCAACTATCCTATGCGACCTTGAGAAGATATATCCTCCAGCCTTCTTTGATGTGATGGTGCATTTGGCTGTTCATCTACCTGATGAGGCACTACTTAGAGGTCCAGTACAGTATGGCTGGATGTACCCTATTGAAAGGCGGCTAGGCACTTTCAAGGGCTATGTTAGGAACAGAGCTAGACCCGAGGGTTCCATTGCAGAGGCCTACATTGCTACAGAAGCGTTGACATTCTGCTCAAAATACATTGAAACAGCTGATCAGCTTAGCAAAGAGGTGGGTGAAGACAATCCCGGGCTCAATGTTTTCGATTATTCTGTTCGAGTTACAGGGAAGAGTCGACAAGAGGACAAACCTAAAGATTTGGACAAAATGGTTTGGTATGTGTTGAATAACTGTCCTGAGATACTACCTTATATCAAGTAAGTGCAGTACTGCAGCTTATACATCGTAATCTACTAAACTTGCAGCACATTCTTATATATTTAGATGTTTGACGCGATCACTATGTTGTGCAGCATCTACAAAGAGGAGTTACTGCCGCAAAATCCAAGAAACATTGACAAACTGGTTATGGCAGGATTTGCGAAATGGTTCAAGAACCATGTAAGCTTTTGAAGTGCACTGTCAGTTTTTTTAATATATTGAGTACATAAGATGATCAGCTTGTCTATTTTCTAACCATAGGTTAAGAAGATGCGGGAGGATGGGCAGGCAGTTGATGATGCCCTTTACTCACTAGCAATGGGTCCTGATACTCGGGTAAGACATTATGAATCTTGCGTTGTTGGAGATGTGCGCTACAACACCCTTGCACGAGACGAAGGCAGGAAGACACAAAACAGTGCCATCATGAGCACGGATACGTATGACAAAGAGACAACTGAAATGTATGCTAACATAACAGACATTGTTCAGTTGCAGTATATCTCCAGTTTCGAGGATCATCGGTGTGTGGTTCTGTTGTGCTGTCGTTGGTATAACCTGTTTTCCAGGATCGCAAAACCCAGAGCTGATGATTATTTCAAATCCATCAATGTCAAGGCGGCGTACCAGACCAACGAGCCTTTTATTTTGGCAAATCAAGCAACACAGATATTTTTCTTGGAAGACACATTTGCACGTAGCGATGACTGGAGAGTATTGCAAAGGTTTGAGCAGAGGAATTCGTTTAATGAAGTTGCACAACAAGATGATGCTTACACTGCTCCTGATGTACAAGATAACACAGATGTTCCTAATATCTTTGAGAACCATCACGTCAATGACGCCGGCGAAAAGATTGCCTGTCGTGCTGTGGACATACAAGAGTTGATCAAGAAGAAGCCAACGTTCGAGGACGTTGAGGACGAAGAAGAAGATGACACCGTGGGGAATTACGATTCAGACTGATACACATGGCGAAGATGTTGACGCTGCTGCTGCGGATGATGATTACATTGCTTTTGTCGTATTTGCCTGTCAGAAGACGTTTTTTATCTACTATGTGAAATTGTGTTTGCTATGACAACTGAAACCTGATGAACATGTTGTTTAGTATTTTGCTGTGAGAACATCACTTGTTATGTATGCTGATTTGTGTTTGGTGATTGTATGACAACTAAAACATGATGACATTGTTGTTTAGTTGTACTCATATTTGGCTGTGAAACTTGAATTTGATGACATAGTTTGCTGTTGGACTGCAATTTGCTCGACGTCTTCGAATGAGAACAAAGCTGACCCGACAGGGCCTCTGCTATTTATTTATTTATATGAGCAAAAGGGGATACCCCCTGATTTCCGTTAATAGAAATCATTAGATGTTCACAACACTACGCCCAGCCTGCTACACAGGTTTCATTCATTACTAGTTTCAGCAAAGTGCTCATGTCGTAGCCACTGAATACATCACGAGTGCTACATACACTGCAAATAAAGAGACAATCATCCTACAGAGCACATCGATTTTGCCCATTATCTTCACAAGCTCTTTCATCTCCTCATTGCTGTCAAGGCCGTTCAGCAGCTGTTGCTTGGCCATGATCAGAGGAACTGCATCTTTAACCTTCTGCTCTGCATCTTCCTCTTCTGCCGTTCCTTCAGTTACTTGTCCAACACCCCAACCTGCTGGTATTGGGATTCCTCGGCTAACCAAATAATCAGCGTAGTTGCATTCCCCCACATCAGCAACTTCCCAGAAATACAAATCACACGAATCTTCCCTTTTCTGCACGAATCAAATTGGAAGATCATCAACCAAACTATTAAAAAAATCAGCAACTGAAAGCAGCAGAACAACACTTAAACATATTATTACCCCATGATTCGGGCATTTGTAGAAGACTCGGCCAGGGTTGCGGATTGTGGTTGAGACGCGACGGATGACTCTGCGTGATTTGCAGCAGTGGCACCACACCAACGGCAGCGGGTTGCGATGAGCAATCGGCTGCGGTGCGCGTGCCGGCGGGGGTGTGATGAGACCCACAGGCGATGGTACGGGTGGCGACTTGGCGCATATCTGGTTGTTGCCTGCTGAAGAGCAGGTGGACGAGCAGCCAGCGGACATGGTTGCTGCGGCCAGAGCTTCTGATGCTAGGCAGAGTAAGTAGAGAAGAGGAGAAGCGAACGTTGGATATGTCAGTTTCATTACTTGCAGAGTAGCATAGCACCATATATAGTCATAGTCTAGGTTTGGATTCGAACCAGCTACAGGAGGGACCTCCTTGTTTTGCGAAAAAAATTATTTCTCCACCTGACAGCTGGGACCCACCGGCTGTATCTTCGCACGGAAGGAAGTGCCTCCTTGTTTTGCGAAAAAAATTATTCATCCCGTTGACAGCTGGGACCCGTCAGATTTGGTGACTGACTTGTGGGCCTACTAAGCGGACGTGTACGCACGGCTTTGTCAACTTAATCAACAAATGATTCTAGCAGCTGGACCGTTGGATGTTAATCCAACAGCCGTGCTCCTTCTTCAACCTCTGTTCTTGCTCCTGTCTCCCGTGGGCGGCACCGCGGCTGTGCTGCCGCGCACCCGAACCAGTGAAGTTTCCCACTCCTCTCCATCTGCGACTCCACTGCCCCGTCTTCCCCATCTCCGGGTCGTTCCAGTCTGGGTGCGCTCGGCACGGTGTGGTCAACGTGGTCAACAACCGAGAGTCATCGGAAGATGACTGTACGTGAGAGGCTGACAGTGGGGACGCACCACGCCCATGGACGCATGCATGCAACGGAACGCGGCGAGGTCAACGTGGTCAAGGAACGACTTCCATCGGAAGTATACTGTACGTGGAGAGTCTCAGCTGGGTCCACGGCCGCAGCAAGTAAGTGCCTCCTTATTACGCGGAAAATAATGATTCCTCCAACTGACAGCAGGGACCCACTGGACGGGCCACCGTATTTTGCGAAAAAAACGTTTGCCCCCTGACTGCTGGGACCCACCTGACGGGCCACCGTATTTCGCGAAAAAACGTTCCCCCCGCTGTCAGCTCGGACCCACCGGAAGTGCCTCCTTATTACGCACAAAAAAATGAATACTCCCCCGGCTAGCTGGGACCCACCTTGGTGGGAGGCTGACTTGTGGGCCTACTAAGTTGACGGGGACGAAGGGCTTTGTCAACTTAGTCAATATGAACGATTCTAGCTCCAGTGACCGTACGATGTCCATCCAACGGCCGTAGTGCTTCTTCAACCTCTGGTCTTCTTGCTCCAGCCGCCCAAAGCAGCGCCGGTCGTGCCGCATGCTCCTGCCTCCCGTGGCCGGCTGTGCTGCCGCGGAGGCCTCACCGCCCCCTACTATTCCCACCGCTGGCCAGGCCCTGCGGCGACGGCAGCCTCACACCGCAGCCGAACCAGTGAACCCTCGTACTCCTCTCCGCGCGGGCTTCCACTGCCGCGTCTTCCCCGGCTCCGCGTCGTCCCCTTCCTAGGCCTCGCCGTCGTCCACCGCCGTGGTGCTCTCCGCGCGGCGTGGTCAACGTGGTCAAGGAACGACTTCCATCGGAAGAGTACTGTACGTGGAGAGGCTGACAGCTGGGTCCACGGCCACAGCCCAGTTTTTTTGTGATTTGCCAAGTAAGTCGCTTTGTCAGGCCTGTTGGGCTGCAAATCTTTCAAGACGAGGAGAGCTTTCATTCGGCTGGCCGAGAAAATGGCCCATCAGTAATGAGAAATGGGTTGTACATTTTTAAAACACATCAAACCGGCAATTAGTTTCAAATATCTTTTTTTTCATTTCGAGATTTTAAATTACATTAATTTTTATGCGTGGAGAATTTGTTGGATTTTATATTGATATACATTTATTTTTAAAATCAGTTTGAATGTGAGTCGAAATTTCGGGATTAAAAACAGTTCGGACCGCACCGAAATATGCAAAATTTCGTATAATTTTTTAACCGTGGCCACAATATGGGCTGTAATGCTAACAAAAAGAATATGGGCTCCAAAAAAACCTTAATAATTAGCAAATGGGCTGTAAATTATTAGAAATAATGGCAGATGGGCTGTATGCTGTTTTCCACAGATTTGAGGCTTTCCTAAAAAAAGGTTGACGCACAAGCAGTGACTGTTGGATGGCCATCCAACGGCCGTCGTGCTTCTTCAATCTCTGCTCTTCCTGCTCCAGCCGCTCAAACAAGCGCCGGCGGGACTGCCTGCTCCCTCCTCCCCGCGGCCGGCTCTGCTGCCGCGCAGGCCTCACCGCCCCACCGTACTCCCATCGCTGGCCTAGCCATCCCTCTACTCACCCACACCTGCTGTTATTCTCCGGCGACGGCAGACGAACCAGTAAACCCTCGTACAGTCGTACTCCCCTCCGCGTGGGAAACAACTGCCGAGTCTTCCCTGCCTCCGTGTCGTTCCCTTCCTAGGCCTCGCCGTCGTCCACCGCCCTGGTGCTCTCGGCGCGGCCTGGTCAACGTGGTCAACGACCGACATGCATCTGAAGTGGACTGTACGTGGAGAGGCCGACAGCTGGGTCCACGGCCGCACGCAAGGAAATGCCTCCTTATTACGCGCAAAATAATGATTCCTCCACCTGACATCAGGGACCCACCGAAAGGGCCTCTGTATTTCGCGAAAAAAACGTTACCGCCGCTGACAGCTCGGACCCACCAGCTATATCTTCGCACGCAAGGAAGTGCCTCCTTATTACGCACAAAAAAATGAATACTCCCCCTGTTAGCTGGGACCCAGTATAGTGGCAGGCTGACTTGTGGGCCTACTAAGTTGACGGGGACGGAGGGCTTTGTCAACTTAGTCAATATGCACGATTCTAGCTCCAGTGACCGTACGATGTCCATCCAACGGCCGTAGTGCTTCTTCAACCTCTGGTCTTCTTGCTCCAGCCGCCCAAACCAGCGCCGGTCGTGCCTCGTGCTCCTGCCTCCCGTGGCCGGCTGCGATGCGGCGGAGGCCTCACCGCCCCCTACTACTCCCACCGCTGGCCAGGCCATCCCTCTACTCACCCACACCCCCTGTTATTCTGCGGCGACGGCAGCCTCACACCGCAGCGAACCAGTGAACCCTCGTACTCCTCTACGCGTGGGCATCCACTGCCGCGTCTTCCCCGGCTCCGCGTCGTCCCCTTCCTAGGCCTCGCCGTCGTCCACCGCCCTGGTGCTCTCGGCGCGGCGTGGTCAACGTGGTCAAGGAACGGCTTCCATCGGACGTGGACTGTACGTGGAGAGGCTGACAGCTGGGTCCACGGCCGCAGCAAGGAAGTGCCTCCTTATTACGTGCAAAATAATTATTCCTCCACCTGACAGCGGGGACCCACCGGACGGGCCACCGTATTTCGCGAAAAAAACGTTTGCCCCTGACTGCTGGGACCCACCAGCTACATCTTCGCACGCAAGGAAGTGCGTCCGGGCAAAAAAAACGATTCGCCCCCTGACTGCTGGGACCCACCAGCTACATCTTCGCAGGCAAGGAAGTGCCTGACAGTCGGGACCCACCTGGTCGAAGCGTACGTAGCGTTGTCATTCTGGTCGCGAACGTGTACGTACATATATACTGGTGGATGTAGAGGCGCGCACGTGTCGTAGTAGAGGCGCGTACGTGTCGTAGTAGAGGCGCGCACGTAGCATGTACACGTACGTACAGCGGCCAGGGTGCAAGAAAGAAAATACGGCCACGTATGTGTACATACGGGCGGGGTCTCGAACGCCTACTCGCGCATACGTACGGCCAGGGCTCGTGTACATGGCTGGGTCGGAACGGAGAAACAGCGTCGTCGTCGTGTTCATGGGGAGGCAACGGAATGCGTCGTGTTCATGGGGAGGCAACGGAATGCGTCGTGTTCATGGGGAGGGGTGTGGCGTACCGCAAAACGGAGGAAACGGACCTCCTACGGTCGAAACGGGGGTCCTGTTGATCGGGAGGAGTGTGGCGTACCGCAAAACGGAGGAAACGGACCTCCTACGGTCGAAACGGGGGTCCTGTTGATCGGGAGGGGTGTGGCGTACCGCAAAACGGAGGAAACGGACCTCCTACGGTCGAAACGGGGGTCCTGTTGATCGGGAGGGGTGTGGCGTACCGCAAAACGGACGAAACGGACCTCCTACGGTCGAAACGGGGGTCCTGTTGATCGGGAGGGGTGTGGCGTACCGCAAAACGGACGAAACGGACCTCCTACGGTCGAAACGGGGGTCCTGTTCATCGGGAGGGGTGTGGCGTACCGCAAAACAGGACTCCACGGGATACTGTTCATCTCCACCGTCGACCTCCTCCAGCCTCCACGGGCTCATGTTCATCCAGCCTCCACCACGCGCTACTCCACCGGCTACTGTTCAACCACCCCTCCACGGGCACCCCTCCACCGTCTACTGTTCATCCAGCCCTCCACACCACAGGGTCCTGTTCAACCACCCCTCCACGGGCACCCCTCCACCGTATACTGTTCATCCAGCCCTCCACCACACCACGGGGTCCTGTTCATCCAGAGGCAACGCCACCGCTCACTGTTCATCCAAACCCCCCCGCAACACTCACTGTTCATCCTAGAGGCAGCATCGATCGTCTTCAGTTAGCAGCAGTAGCGAAGGAATCGCTCGATCGGGTGCAGTTGACAGCCATCGATCGATCGCTCGGGTTCAGTAACGCGTAGCCTGCAGTGCAATCGCTCGGGTTCAGTTAGAGCCCATTGCCTCGCTCGGGTTCAGTTAGAGCCAACGCCTCGCACACACGCGCGTACGTGTACGACAGAAACGCGCATCGCTCGGCCCCCGACCTCCCACCGTAACCGGGAACTCCCCAAAATTTTCCTCGCCCTCGCTTCTACCACGGTTTTTTCTGTCATGGACGGCCCAAAGAATGTCATGCAGCTGCGTCTCCGGCCCGCCCAGGATGAAAAGCCCATTTTCTGTCATGATTTTTTGTCATAGAAGTAGGAGCCCACCACATCTATGATGATACCGGGTTTTGTCACAATTATCGTCATAGAAGTGTCATATGTATGACAGAAAAAAATTGTTCGGCCCAAAATGTCATGGATGTGTCTTTTTTTGTAGTGATATCAGCCTGCCGAGAAGGTGCGCGGGAGGCCTGGGCCATGGTGAAGACACGGTACACCAAGCTTGATCCAAATCATATGGCCCGGGTTGGACCTCTAGGGTCGGACCGAAAGGAAATTCCCGTTAGTTTGGTATATGACCAAGTAAAAGTAGCCGCAAAATATTCCCAACAAGATTGTAAGTTAGACAGCCTGTTAGATGGCATAGAGGAGGAAATTTTTGAGTCCAAGTGACTATGTACTTCCCTTGATATATTTGTCCCTAGCCGGATTGTAAAACGATTGTCATGGCAGACCTTTTCGCTTCGACCTCTGGACCCGAAGGTACGGAGTGTTTTTGAATAGCTGAGTGGCAAGATAGACCGGGGTATGCGTGGAAACCAGGCGTAGGGGTCATAGTTGCTTAAACAGACAAGTTGTATCCGGCTAGCTATGTTATATTACATTGTAATTGTAAGAAACATCTTCCACAGAGAATAGTTCCGTTAAGGGTTCCTTTCCCTGGGTGAACATGCATTAATGTGCACGCCTGAACTGTGATTGAGAAATCGCAGTATACTTAACATCTGGGGGTTCATAGTGTAATGAGTGTGAAGATATCTTTAGTCCGCCACCCGAATATTCCCTTAAGAACGCTAGCTTTCGGCTTCACCCAGTCCGAGGTACACATCCGGATGACCCGGCAGTAACAATCGCAGAGGTGCTCCCTTTATGCCCTAGCCGAACAAACGGGAACGTAGGGCATAAGCATAGGAGCCAAGCAACCCAGCTTGGCCAAAACTTAAGTCATAACGATGCATATAATGGCGAAGAAAAGGTACATATGAGGAAAAAACACATATGTGGTGAGCTTGATGCCAGGAAAATAATAATAAGCTTCTGTACAAGAAGCCCCCAGGTATTCTGGGCGTACATATTTAAGGATGTGTACGTCGTAGGTGCACGGTTTAGCCACACGAGAGCTTAAAGCTAAAAAGAACGAAAGAGAGGAAAAAGTAATGGAAAAAAGGGGAGAAGAAGACAAACAAAGAGTTCGGCTCTAGGCGTAGAATCTTCGGAGTATGGCCGCGTTCCATGGGTTCGGCTCTAAGCGATTATCTGATGCATCACGCAGGCGGTATGCTCCTCCAGTGAGAACTTCGTCAATGATGAAGGGACCCTCCCACTTGGGCTTGAGTTTGTCCTTTTTCTTCTCTGGCAAGCATAGAACGAGTTCGCCAACATTATAAATCTTGGCCCGCACTTCTCTGCTTTGATATCTACGAGCCTGTTGTTGATACAGTGTGGAACGGGCTTTTGCAACGTCGCTCTCCTCCTCCAGGGCATCTAAACTATCCTGCTGATCAAGCTCGGCCTCTCTCTCTTCATACATGCGCACTCGAGGTGAGTCATGAATAATGTCATAGGGCAATACGGCCTTTGTGCCGTACACCATGAAGAATAGTGTGTATCCGGTAGTACGATTGGGCGTGGTCCGCATCCCCCAGAGTACGGAGTCGAGCTCCTCAACTCAGTGCTTGTCTGATTCTTTCAAAGACCGCACTAGTCTAGGCTTAATGCTGCTCATAATAAGACCATTAGCTCGTTCGACTTGACCGTTTGTTTGCGGGTGATAGACGGAGGCGTAATTGATGAAGCACTGATTAGCACACCAGGTTTTCATCTTCTTCATCAATTTCCACGTCTTCATCTTCTTCATCAATTTCCTCAACGCCTGCCTCTTCAGCTCGTTCTTCATCAATTTTCTTAATGCCCAGATTAGCACACCAGGTTTTCACCTCATCGGCTGTAAAATTGGAGCCGTTATCGGTGATGATGCTGTGTGGGACGCCATAACAGTGCACGACACCGGATATGAAGTCTATCACTGGTCCGGCTTCGTCCGTTTTAACTGGTTTGGCCTCTATCTACTTAGTGAATTTATCTACCATGACCAGCAGGTATTTTTTCTTATGGCTTCCCCCTTTAAGGGGTCCGACCATATCAAGCCCCCAGACCGCGAAGGGCCAAGTAATGGGGATTGTTTGTAGAGCGGTGGGTGGCATATGGCTTTGGTTGGCGAAAAGCTGGCATCCGACACAACGTTGGACAAGGTCCTGTGCATCTGCTTGGGCCGTCGGCCAATAGAAATTTGTACGGAAGGCCTTACTTACAAGGGCCCGAGCCGCGGCATGGTGACCACCGAGACCACATCTTTGAAGTACTTCGGTAGCGCTTTTCTTGTAGAGTTCTCCGTCATGGACCTTGTAGGCTTTCGAACGCCAGACAATGCAGCGAGCCTCATTCTGATCCTCAGGAAGCTCTCGCCTATTAAGGTAGGCCAAGAAGGGTTCGGTCCATGGGGCAATTACTGCCATGATAAGATGGGCCAATGGTGTTATTGCGGTGGCTGAGCCCCCGATGAAATCGGTATTGTGTTCGGAATCTGGGGGTATAATCAGATCCGAACTGGTGTTGCCGCTCTCCCCTTGCCACACCATGGATGGTTTGAAGAGCCTTCCTAGAAAGATGTTAGGCGGGACGGGGTCACGCTTGGCACCAATGCGAGCGAGGACGTCCGCCGCTTGATTACTTTCTCGAGCCACATGATGGAGCTCGAGTCCTTCGAATCGAGCCGACATTTTGAGAACGGTGTTACGATAGGCCGCCATCTTTGGATCTTTGGCGCCGAAATCTCCATTTATTTGGGATATTGCGAGGTTTGAATCCCGGCGCACCTCCAGGCGTTGTATGCCCATGGAGATAGCCATCCGAAGACCATGCAATAAGGCCTCGTATTCGGCTGCGTTGTTGGAGTCCGTGTATAATATTTGGCGTACGTACAGAACTGTATCTCCAGTGGGGGACGTTAAGACAACGCCCGCTCCTAAGCCCGCCAGCATTTTGGAGCCGTCGAAGTGCATGACCCAGTTGGAATATGTGTCGTACTCTTTAGGGAGTTCGGCCTCTGTCCATTCGGCGATGAAGTTAGCCAGTACTTGGGATTTAATGGCTCGGCGCAGTCTGTATGTTATGTTGAATGGAAGGAGCTCAATGGCCCACTTGGCAATCCGGCCCGTGGCATCGCGATTGTTTATTATGTCATTCAGTGGCACTTCGGAAGCCACCGTGATTGACCGTTTGTTTGCGGGTGATAGACGGAGGCATAATTGATGAAGCACTGATTAGCACACCATGCCTCAGTTCACAGCTGAAGAGGCAGGCGTTGAGGAAATTGATGAAGAAGATGAAGACGTGGATATTGGGTGTTCCACTCCTATTCTGAGTGATGACTATTGGGAAAGTCATCACCCCAATTCATCACTGTTCACTCCTCTGCAACAAATTCCTCAGTCCCCGGTTCAGACCGAAGAAATTCACATGGGCTCTAAAGAACCTCAAGCTTCTCTGCTTGCCATTCCTGAAGAAATTCCAGCCACTAGTGCTGATGTGAATGTTGTTGATGACATGGAGACCCAGGCTGCTACCGATGACATTGCACCTAAAATTCCACAGCCCGCGGCTCCTGAGACTATGGTTCAAGAGGCTGTGAAGATTCTTACTGATATACCTCAGCCCAAGCCGAAGAACCCCTTCTCAAAGAAACAGAAGTTCAAAGCTGATGATTTCTTCCATGAGCACGTATTCTTCACTGATTACAATCCCTATGACTCTGCTCGTCTTTGACGGAAGCGCTTCTAAACCTCAAGTCAAATGAATTTCTATTCTTCACTGCTATTCGATAAGGACAAGATCTTTGACCATGAGCATATTCCTCATGTTGATATGGAGTCGCTGCCCTGCTTCACCCCAGTCCTCAGTGTTCTTCATGATGCTGGGCTGCTCAATTTCTGCACCGACATCTGTGACTAGAATGAAGAGCTAATTCTTAAGTTCTATGCTACGTTGCACATCACAGGCAACGCTGGAGATGTGAATTCATGGGTGTTGGACTGGATGCCTGAGAACACTCACTACAAAGCACCGGCCTCTGAATTGCTTCATGCCCTACCAGTCAGTCCTCCCCTTGAAGGTGCAAGACTCATCTACCATGAACCTGAGCTATCTGATCATTTCATGCAAGTGTTGATGAAGCCTCTGAAGCCTGGCCAAGCCCCAAGAACCAAATTCCTCGTGAAGGAATTGCTCTATGTGCCAAGGACTGTATATAGAATATTGACCAAGACCCTCAGTCCAATCAAGGGCCACGAATCTAATGAAGAAGAGGTCGTTGGCATCATGAGGAATCTGCTATTCAACACCATCCATGGAGTTCCTATCAACTACCATGATTTCTTCATGAGGACTATGGCCAATGTTGCTCTTTCACCATTTGAATTGAAGCCTTATGCTCCTTGGATCATGAGATTCATCAGATCAAGGTCTTTAATCAACTACAAGGCTGATACTCTTAACCATGGCAGTTACTTGCCCCCAATTGAAGTCCTCAGACGGACCACTTCCTCGGCTGGTGAGAAGGGCAAGGCCACTGTTATTGATGAAGGCACACGTCCATTGGATGGACAGTTTCGCAAAGCAGCATCCTATTCCACCAATGATGACTCTGCCACTCATGACTCTGCCGCTAACGCTTCAAAGCCAAATCCTCAAGCCACTGCTCCTAGAGTGATGACTGATCGTGAGCTTCTCCTCGGTCTTCATCAAAAGGTCGATCACAATCACAAATGGGCCAAGAGGCAGTTTGATTCAATTTTTCAGAACATGACAATCACTCAGAACTCAGTGAAGAAAAACCATTACTATCTGCATGAAGTATTCGATCGTACATGGGTTGTATTGTCTCATCTCTACGGTGAAGAAGATCTCAAGCAGATGGGCTTCAAGCAGGACTTTGACTGGTCTCAGCCACCTTCGAAGAAATTCAAGAAGGTCAAAGTTCCTCACTTAGTGGCCACCTCTTATTCTTCACCACGCGAGACTGATGAAAATGAAGACTTGGACGACACTGCGGCAGGCCCTACTTCAACAACCGACCCCAACAACGCTGGTGCTCCTCCATCGACTTTGTGATGATATTCTTCTGGGGCGTTAGTCCTCATTTTTCGTCCCTTTTGGTCATTCGATGACAAAGGAGGAGAAATTTGAGTTAGTCTTCAAGCAGGTCTATATATGGGCGTTTTTGCTAAGTTACAACTCTCGTTCTTCTGAAGTCTTTGTTGGATCGAGTTGTAAACTTAAACCCGATGGTGGTCTGATACTTTTGCTATGTTCTTCTGCATTCTATTTCCTCATATGTGTTAATGCACGCATGCTGAATTACATCAGTCACCATATTTCATCATGCATTTCAAATTCTTCATATCATATCTTAAATGCGTGTATGAATTACAAGATATAGGGGGAGATCTCCATGATTCTATACTTCAATGTGCATTGCTTCTCAAAAGCAAATTCCTCACATATGCACATCTTCAGGGGGAGTTCTTATATATCTTGCAATCAAATTCCTTAATGTCAGTAGTTACACTTTATATGTTTATCCCCGTTGAAAACTAACCTATATTGTCATCAATCACCAAAAAGGGGGAGATTGTCAGTGCATCTAGTGCCCCTTAGTGATTTTGGTGTATGGAAGACTTATAGGTTAAGGGACTAATATGTTTGTGAGTGTACACATGTCTATAAGTCTATGAGGAGTTTGATATTTACAGAGAAAGTTGAACCCTAAAAATGAATGTCCTCAACTGAAGACTTTGGCTTTCTGAAGACTTTGAAAGTGAAGAAATTGGTGTGACTGTGAAGACTTGATATTCATGCGAGGAATATGAAGCGTGAAGACTTTTGTTTTCATAGTTTTGTTTTTCTCTTTCTTGAGTCATAGGAAACACCATACTGTTAAAGAGGGTCGAGGAAAAACTAAGGAAAAGTTTCCAAGTGATGCTCATCTCAAAATCCTACACCTACCAATCCTTTCGAGTGAAGCCATTGGAAATCTCATGCAGTTCAATCAATTTCTTCAGTGACAGAGACGAAGATCTTCTGGTCTCTGAGGAATTTGTTCTGACTGAGGAGTTAGAAATTCGCCAGTGCGGATCGCCTACTAGTGAGGAACATGATAGCCCTTAGGAATTTGAACCTCAAATTTTCGACCGTTGTTGTGCTATGCGCCAGCTGTCCCAAAATATCTTACCCACCTAACGGTCATATCATTGAAGGGCATATATGTCTTATCATTTCAGGCTGCTCCCTAGGCTATAAATAGCCGCCCCTTTCAACCACTAGCTGGTTGGCTGCTCCAAGAGAAACTGACACTTGTCATTGACAGCATCCCATCCTCCGAGGACTTTGAGCGAAAATCATCAAGTGAGGAAAACCCAAACCCAAACACCTACAAACGAAAAGTGATTGAGAATCACTGAAGAGATTGTTCCTGTGTGGATCCGACACTTGTTACCTTTGAAGACTGTGCATCTTCCAGACGGTTAGGCGTCATGGTCTAAAGCATCCAAGAGGAAATTGTGGATCGCCGAGTGACCGAGTTTCTGAAGGTTTGGAAGTCGCCTGAAGACTTACCACGAGTGATTGGGCGAGGTCTGTGTGACCTTAGCTCAAGGAGAATACGGTGAGGACTGTGTGCCCGGGACTGTGTGTCCTCAGGTTTAAATACCTAGCCGCTCCAACCAGACGTACAACTGTCACAACAGTTGGGACTGGTCTACCAAATCACTGTATTCACCGAGCTACGGGTTCTATTTCCTCAACCCTTTCATTTCCTCATTACTGTGTTGTTGTTCTTGATCGTTACTGTTTGAAGACTTTGATTGGAGACTTTCTCTATTTCCTCAGTTCAATTTCTTCGGTCAATTTGTCTTCAGCCTGCTTATCATGTGTTTACGCTACTTGTAGTTTGTGCTTGTTTTCATTTCATCATGATGTCTGTGCTACTGTTCTGTTATACTTGCATCTGAGTACTTATTCTGCTGCTAGTCGTTCATGACTTCGGAATTTCCTCACCCTGAAATTCCTCAGTGACGAATTTGTAAAAATCACCTATTCACCCCCTATAGTCGATATAACGCACTTTTAGGACTTTCACAAAGTACATACCTTGATAAAGTTTTGAAGAAGTTCAAAATGGATCAGTTAAAAAAAGGGTTCTTGCCTGTGTTACAAGGTGTGAAGTTGAGTCAGACTCAATGCACGACCACTGCAGAAGATAGAGAGAAAATGAAAGTCATTCCCTATGCCTCAGCCATAGGTTCTATCATTTATGCAATGTTGTGTACCAGACCGAATGTGTGCCTTGCTATAAGTTTAGCAGGGAGGTACCAAAGTAATCCAGGATTGGATCACTGGACGGCGGTCAAGAACATCCTAAAATACCTGAAAAGGACTAAGGATATGTTTCTCATTTATGGAGGTGACAAAGAGCTTGTCGTAAATGGTTACGTCGATGCAAGTTTTGACACTAATCCGAATGACTCTAAGTCACAAACCGGATACGTATTTATATTGAGTGGTGGAGCTTTTAGTTGGTGCGGTTCCAAGCAGAGCGTCGTGGTGGGATCTACGTGTGAAGCGGAGTACATAGCTACTTCGGAAGCAACAAATGAAGGAGTCTGGATGAAGGAGTTCATATCCGATCTAGGTGTAATACCTAGTGCATCGGGTCCAATGAAAATCTTTTGTGACAATACTGGAGCAATTGCCTTAGCGAAGGAATCCAGATTTCACAAGAGAACCAAACACATCAAGAGACGCTTCAATTCCATCCACGATCAAGTCAAGGAGGGAGACATACAGATTTGCAAAATACATACGGATCTGAATGTTGCAGACCCGTTGACTAAGCCTCTTCCACGAGCAAAACATGATCAGCACCAAGACTCCATGGGTGTTAGAATCATTACTATGTAATCTAGATTATTGACTCTAGTGCAAGTGGGAGACTGGAGGAAATATGCCCTAGAGGCAATAATAAAGTTCTTATTTATATTTCCTTATATCATGATAAATGTTTATTATTCATGCTAGAATTGTATTAACCGGAAACTTAGTACATGTGTGAATACATAGACAAACAGAGTGTCCCTAGTATGCCTCTACTTGACTAGCTCGTTAATCAAAGATGGTTAAGTTTCCTGACCATAGACATGTGTTGTCATTTGATGAACCGGATCACATCATTAGAGAATGATGTGATGGACAAGACCCATTCGTTAGCTTAGCATAATGATCGTTAAGTTTTATTGCTATTGCTTTCTTCATGACTTATACATATTCCTCTGACTATGAGATTATGCAACTCCCAAATACCGGAGGAACACCTTGTGTGCTACCAAACGTCACAACGTAACTGGGTGATTATAAAGATTCTCTACAGGTGTCTCCGAAGGTGTTTGTTGGGTTGGCATAGATCAAGATTAGGATTTGTCACTCCGTGTATCAAAGAGGTATCTCTGGGCCCTCTAGGTAATGCACATCACTATAAACCTTGCAAGCAATGTGACTAATGAGTTAGTTGCGGGATGATGCATTACGGAACGAGTAAAGAGACTTGCCGGTAACGAGATTGAACTAGGTATGATGATACCGACGATCGAATCTTGGGCAAGTAACATACCGATGACAAAGGGAATGACGTATGTTGTTATGCGGTTTGACCGATAAAGATCTTCTTAGAATATGTAGGAACCAATATGAGCATCCAGGTTCCGCTATTGGTTATTGACCGGAGATGTGTCCCGGTCATGTCTACATAGTTCTCGAACCCGTAGGGTCCGCATGCTTAACATTCGATGACGATTTGTATTATGAGTTATGTGTTTTGGTGACCGAAGTTTGTTCGGAGTCCCAGATGAGATCACGGACATAACGAGGAGTCTCGAAATAGTCGAGAGGTAAAGATTCATATATTGGAAGGTAGTATTCGGTCATCGGAATGGTTTCGAGTGGTTCGGGTATTTTACCGGAGTACCGAGGGGTTACCGGAACCCCTCGGGGGAAATATTGGGCCTTAGTGGAGAGAGAGGAGGGCCACAAGGGGTGGCCGCGCCCCCCCATGGCAGTCCGAATTGGACTAGGGGAGGGGGCGGCGCCCCCCTTTCCCTCTCCCTCTCCCTCTCCTTCCTTTTCCCTCTGGTGGAGAAAGGAAGTCCTAGTAGGACTCCCCCCTTGGCGCGCCCCTCCTGGCCGCCGGCCTCCTCCTCCCCTCCTTTATATACGGGGGCAGGGGGCACCCCAAAGACACATCAATTGTTCTCTTAGCCGTGTGCGGTGCTCCCCTCCACGGTTTACTCCTCCGGTCATAGCGTCGTAGTGCTTAGGCGAAGCCCTGCGCGGATCACATCACCATCACCGTCACCACGCCGTCGTGCTGACGAAACTCTCCCTCGACCCTCTGCTGGATCAAGAGTTCAAGGGACGTCATCGAGCTAAACGTGTGCTGAACACGGAGGTGCCATACGTTCGGTACTAGGATCGATTGGATCGTGAAGACGTTCGACTACATCAACCGCGTTAACCTAATGCTTCCGCTTTCGGTCTATGAGGGTACGTGGACACACTCTCCCCCTCTCGCTGCTATGCATCTCCTAGATAGATCTTGCGTGAGCGTAGGAAATTTTTGAAATTGCATGCTACGTTCCCCAACACTTCCCACTCATCCTGCTCAACGGCAGGCTCGACGGGGTGGTCGGATTCTTCGACATTCTCCGGAGTGTTATTGTCTCCAGTGTCGGTGTTACTTTCTTTTTCCCGACGCGATCGTGAGCGGCGCCGCTGACGTCGGCGCTTTGGGGGTGCTTCGACGGGCTTGTCCTCAATCGGATCCTGAGTTCCGTCATCGTCCTCTTTGGGTGTATCTACCATATACACGTCATATGTAGAGGTAGTCGTCCAACGCCCAGTGATAGGCGGATTTTGGCCTGGGTCGGCTCCGGCATCGTCGTTCATACCATCGATGTCTTCGGAGGCATAGTCGAGCATGTCGGTTAAGTCCTCGACAGTGGCTACCAAGTGGGTTGTGGGTGGGACGCAAAATTCCCCGCACTCAGCCCCTAGTTCGGGCTGGGCGTAGTTTGGAGTTGATACTTCCGTAATGGCGAGAGATCGCATTAAGTCCAGAGCCTCGTTTAGGAGCGAAGGCTGGACAGGAAACCGAGGACCTGTGGAGCTGGGCATGGTAAACGCCGCCTGAATGTGCTCAATGGACGCAAACCTCGAGAGTTTGGAGTTAGCATCCAAAGGTGAGTTTGGCTTTCCGACGACAGGAAGAGTCTTGTTTGATTTCAGGTCCGCGAATAACATGGCCGCCTCTCGGTCTCCGGCTGGGAACTCCGTAGCAGGAGAGAGCCCGGTGGGCTTCAAACTCCCATCTTCGGATGAGGTGGTCTGCTCTGGATCTAAGTCAGGGCAGGGATGACAGTTAATTCTTGAACGGAGCCTGATGGTGGATCCGACAGGTTTCTCTCTTGTGGATGAAGAGCGGTCAGGGCCGAGAACCCTTTGAAGATCAAGTCTCCTCGGATATCAGCGACGTAATTCAGGCTTCCAAACCTGATCTGATGACCAGGGGCGTAGTTGTCGATCTGTTCAAGGTGGCCAATTGAATTGGCACGTAGGGCGAAGCCGCCAAACACAAAAAGCTGACCAGAGAGGAAAGTCTCCCCGGAGCAGCATCGTTATTGATGATCGAACGAGCCATCGAACCTTCTGCCAACGACACCATGGAACTCTCAATGAAAGCACCAATGTCGTGTCAAAACCGGCCGATCTCGGGTAAGGGGTCTTGAACTGTGCGTCTGAGGATCGAAGGTAACAGGAGACAAAGGGGACACGATATTTACCCAGGTTCGGGCCCTCTTAATGGAGGTAAAGCCCTACTTCCTGCTTGATTGACTTTGATGAGTATATGGGTTACAAGAGTTGATCTACCTCGAGATCGTAATGGCTAAACCCTAGCTGTCTAGCCTGTATGAATTCCGATAGCCTCTACGGACTAAACCCTCTGGTTTATATACACACCGGAGGGGCCTAGGGTTGTACAGAGTCAGTTTACAGAGGAAGGAAACTACATATCCGGACACAAATCTTGCCATCCATGCATAGGAGAGTCCTATCTGGACACGGGGGAAGGTCTTCTGCCTTGTATCTTCACGTCCCATCAGTCCGGCCCACATCACACAGCCCGAACACCCGAGGACCCCCTAATCCAGGACTCCCTTTGTCTCCTGTCTGCATCTACTACTATTACTCCACACATCGACCGCTATCCAGCATGCATCTAGTGTATTAAGTTCATGGAGAAACGGAGTAATGCAATAAGAATGATGACATGATGTAGACAAGATCTATTCATGCAGGAATAGACCCCATCTTTTTACTCTTAATGGCAACGATACATGCATGTCATGTCTCCTTCTGTCACTGAGAATAAGCACCACAAGATCAAATCCATAACAAAGCACCTCTTCCCATTGCAAGAAAAATCAATCTAGTTGGCCAAACCAAACCAAAGTTTCGGAGAACAAATACGAGGCTATAAAGATCATGCATATAAGAGTTCAAAGAAGACTCATAATATTCATAGATAGATCTGATCATAAACTCACAATTCATCGGATCCCAACAAACACACCGCTAAAAGTCATTACCTCAAATAGATCTCCAAGAACACCGAGGAGAAAATTGTATTGAATATCCAAAAGAGAGAAGAAGCCATCTAGCTACTGCCTACGGACCCGTAGGTCTGTGGTAAACTACTCACGAATCATCGGAGAAGCACCAATGAGGATGACGAACCCCTCCGTGATCGTTTCCCCCTCCGGCAAGGTGTCGGAATAGGGCTCTAGATTGGATCTCGTGGTTCTGGAACTTGCAGTGGCTGGAATTGTAGGGTTTTTGTAATATTTGGGTATTTATAGAGCTGAGAGGCAGTGGAAAAGATCATCGTGGGCCCCATAAGGCACCAGGGCGCGCCCTGGTGTCTTGTGAGCCCCACGGGCCTCCTCCGGTACACCTCCTGGGCTCCCTGGGTCTCTTCTAGGCAGAAAAAATTCTCCAAAAAAAATCGCTACATTTGGACTTCGTTTGATGGATATTCTGCGAAGTAAAAAATAAGCAAAAAACAGCAAATGGCACTGGGCACTATGTCAATAGGTTAGTCACCAAAAATGATATAAAATTGCTATAAGATGAATATAAAACATCCAAGATTAATAATATAACAACATGGAACAATTAAAAATTATAGATACGTTGGAGACGTATCAATATTCGGGATGCACCATCGTCCCACGAGGCCATGGCACGGCGTGCCCGCCGCGCAAGGCGCCGGGCACGGGAGGCGGCGGCGGACATCGGCGAGGCGGAGTCACATTCTCCGGCGCCCTGTATGGGGCATCAGTCCAGGTGACGCAACCGCATCGTGGTGGTTGTCGACGGCTCGTCCCCTGATGAATCCATCATCGATCTGACATCCACCGATACCGTTTGGGTTCCCGACTCCGAAGAGAAAGAGTAGGGCATGGGAGACGGCGGTGCCTTGAGTCCTGTGAGCAGGCTCGTGTCCCATGCCCTACTCTACCTTGCCGGTGACCGGACCAACATTCCGAGGAGCGCAACCTATCGCCGGACATGGCTAGGGCGGAGCCGGGCGAGCGGGGAGCGGCACCGGGCGAGCTCCGTTTAGATTAGGTTTCATGTTGCATGTAATAATATGGATTTGAGGTTTTTAATTTGAGGTATCTGGATGTGGAATGCATTTTTTGAGGCATGCCCGGTCACTGTTCACGGACGCGACCAGGCGCGTCCGCGGACGTTTGAGGGGTCGGATTTGCCAAGTCCGGCTGTAGATGCTCTAACACAGTCACCACATATAATCACTTTCCTAGTAGTGATTGCACATCAGGGTATTTTTAATATTAGTGGGTACGAACTACAATGAATAAATAGATCAAACCGATGAATTACTTAAGTTTCAATCATATTAACTTACTAGTACAGTTTCACAATATTAAGTTTCTATCTCCGTGCAACTTAACACAAAACTTTTTTGATAAGTAAAGCTAGTGTCACCTTTTTATTTGTTGTTAGATCCGAGATGAGAATATTTGATACTAGGAAAATTGAATAATTCCAAGTGAGAGTTCTTCGAAAAGAACAAGTGGGTAGAAGAACAAACAGCTAGCAGCATAACCATCAATAGTGTGATTTAGCACGTAGCAAACAGATTCAAGAGGTCTAGCAACAAAACAATCTGAATAATCACATAATAAACAGATTCAAGAGGTCTAGCAACAAGAAACATCAATGTAGATGAAATATACAACAAGAACCAACTTTTTGAGCAAAAGCTCCAGATATACCTCTGCTCTTGTTGTTAATGCCGTTGATGTATTTCAATCGCTGAGAAAAGCAAAGGTTCTCTGCCTTTTCTTCTACACAATTTCTCGTCCAAGACAAGTGTTTTTGGAGGAGAATAGGGTAGTACAAGAATAGACAACAAGCAAGAAGAAAAGCACAATAAATTGTTTTTGCACAACGCTGATATTTCTCTACATTAGTCCCTCTTCATCCATTGTTATGATGTGCTACTTCTTGAGCTTGCGTTGTTTTTCC
This sequence comes from Triticum aestivum, assembly GCF_018294505.1. NCBI lineage: Eukaryota > Viridiplantae > Streptophyta > Magnoliopsida > Poales > Poaceae > Triticum > Triticum aestivum. The sequence continues at coordinate 414,948,762 of NC_057814.1, read as the reverse complement.
CTTAAAGAGGAAAGTGTGATGCAGCAAAGTAGAGATAAGTATTTCCCTCAGTTAGAGAACCAAGGTATCAATCCAGTAGGAGACAACGCACAAATCACCAATACCTGCACAAAAAATCAAACACTTGCACCCAACGCGATAAAGGGGTTGTCAATCCCTTCACGATCATTTGCAAAAGTGAGATCTGATAGAGATAGATAAAACTAAACAAAAGATAAAGTAAATATTTTAGGGGTTTTTGGTTTATAGATCGAAAAGTAAAAGTTTGCAAAATAGTAGACCAGAAACTTATATGATGGAAAATAGACCCGGGGGCCATAGGTTTCACTAGAGACTTCTCTCAAGATAGCAAATAATACGGTGGGTGAACAAATTACTGACGAGCAATTGATAGAAATGCGCAAAGTTATGACGATATCTAAGGCAATGATTATGAAATATAGACATCACGTCCGTGTCAAGTAGACCGCCTCCTGCCTGCATCTACTACTATTACTCTACACATCGACCGGCCTTGCTACCCCTACTGTCACTGGGTGAGGACACCGCAAGATTGAACCCAAAGCTAAGCACTTCTCCCATTGCAAGAAAACCAATCTAGTTGGCCAAACTAAACCGATAGTTCGAAGAGAGTTACATAGATATCAAATCATGCATAAAAGAATTCAGAGAAGATTCAAATAATATTTCATAGATAAGCTGGTCATAAATCCATAATTCATCGGATCTCGACAAACACACAGCAAAAGAAGATTACATCGGATAGATCTCCAAGAACATCGAGGAGAACATGGTATTGAGAATCAAAGAGAGAGAAGAAGCCATCTAGCTACTAGCTATGGACTCGTAGGTCTGTGGTAAACTACTCGCGCTTCATCGGAAGGGCAATAGAGTTGATGTAGAAGCCCTCTGTGGTCGAATCCTCCTCCGGCAGGATGCCGGAAAAGGCCCCAAGATGGGATCTCACGAGAACAGAAGGTTGCGACGGTGGAAATGTGTTTTCGTGGATGCCTTTGGTGGTTTGGGAATATATGTGAATATATAGGGCCAGGGGTTAGGTCAGAGGAGTCCCGAGGAGGCGACAAGGCAGGGGGCGCGCCCTCCCCCTTGCCGCTGCCTCGCGGCTCTTCTGACTTGATCTCCAAGTCTCCGGGGTGTCTTCTGGTTCAAGAAAAATCATCGCGAAGATTTTATTCCGTTTGGTATTCATTTTCTGCGAAGCTCAAAAATAAGAAAAAAAACAGAAACTGGCACTAGGCTCTATGTTAATAAGTTAGTCCAAAAAATAATATAAAATAGCATATTAATGCATATAAAACATCTAAAACAGATAATATAATAGCATGAAACAATCAAAAATTATAGATACGTTGAAGACGTAACAAAAAGATACTATATCGCTTCCCATTTACGAGTGCATTACACACGTATAGAAGGCGCTATACGAGAGAAAACAGACAATATACACAATTAATTTGCCCTGCCACAAATCGACGGTCCACAATATATGTCTTGCCGATCCCGCGTGCAACAAACCCCCTCGTGCTGAAGGAGGCCTGCAGAAGACCCGGTGCGAGAAGAAAGTCACTATAGTCAGTTTTCTTGGATGACGTTGAGGCATGATGAGTATTTTGATCTAGCCAACGAAGAATAATGTGGTGTCGACATTGTTATTTTCTTTTCTCTTGACTCACGAAGCCAAAAAAAAAAGTCACATGTGTCGGCAATGCTACGTACGTGGCTTAAAAACAGATATTCAGCTAGGCACGTTGCCAGACTAGCAGTAGCAGTTTGTTTGCGTGGCACACGGGTGAGGGTCATCCACGGCCAGCACTAGATGCTTCTGTTCCATATGCATCGTCGTTATGAATATTAGCAGCATAGCATTGACAAAAATGTCATAGACGCTGCAAAGAGCCAAAGATCATGTGTGGACAATCCATCTCACGGCATCTAAAGTCAATCTGGAATTGGTAAACCGATGCCCAAATCAATTATTATTGTATCGTGGAAGAAACTTTGGATTTATGCATACCACTGCACTACAAGAGAACATTATAAGTAACAAAATTTATAAACAGGTTTGTGGACCACCTACCAACAACTATAATTCATATTTAAAATTGATATTACTTGGACGGAGGAGAGATGTAGATCCAGAAAGTCATACATGGCTTATCTAGTTGCTACTATTACATATGTACTTACCGTTCACCGATGCAGATGGGCACCAATCAATACTCTACTCTTGTTCACCCTAAAGAAAACAATACTCTTCCTCGCAAAAAAAAAAACAATACTCTATTCATGTGAAACAAAACCTTTTTATTTCAAAACAAAACCCTTGTTATTTAAAAACACTAGTCTTATTTTGAAAACGTCTTACTCCACCCCAAGTCCCGTCATGCAGGGAGTGTGAAAGTAAGCAGAAGAGGATGAGATACCGCTGAATTGGCTTCTGGGTCTGTCCGGAGTGTAGACTAATCAGGCACAATACCGGACTTTCATCAATTTCCTTTGTGATTTCGGTCATCTACAACTAAACACAACATCAGGCTTTTCCGGCGAATCCAGCAAACTTGTGTACGTAGTACGGTAAAAGTCGATCCGTATAACTCATTTAGCAGTCAGCAGATGTGCACATTTGTATAATCGGAGAACTACAAGAGTACACGACGGCCGGCCGGGCGGCCAGCCAATGTGCTGGGCCGGTTGGTGAGGTGGTCATGTGAAACAAAACCTTTTTTCCATCCAATTTAAAAAAAAAGGAATCCTCTCACGATTCGCTCCCCTCCTCCCTCCGGTCTTCCTTCTCCCCCCTCCCCTACCGACCTCCAAACCAAGTCCCATTTCCCCATCTCAATCCCCCTCCCATAAATCCCCTAGCCTCGCCTCCCGAATCCCCTCTCGCCTCCGCCGCAGCGGCTGCAGAAGATCGGCCGATACACCGGACCGGGCTCCTCCTCCGTCCCCGTGCCGTTCCACCTTTTCCTGCGCATCTTTTGGAGCAAAGCTCGCGCCGGAAAGCCTTTTTCTCGCTGGAGGAGAAAGGTCGCGGGTTCAATCACAGGTGGAAAGCTCGTCGCTTTTGCTCCCCTGTCCGTCTTCTTTGGCTTCCGGGGGCTTTGGGGAAAGCGGAGGAGAGATCGCTCGCTGCTGGCCTCGGCCGCAAAAGGTTGGGATCTCCTCCCCGCGGAAGAGGAAGAATCTCTTTCAAGTTTTGGGTCGTCAGGTCGAGGAGCTCGATTTGGGGCCGGTGAGATGGCCGCTCCTCCTCCTTCACTCTTCCTCCTCTGCATCCACCAACGCCTCCATTTCTGGCGTCCAATTCCTCCACTTTTTGCAGCGAACTTCATATATCTAGCATATGTTTCCAGCGCTCTGATTGCTCGATTCCATGTTTATTTTCTTTTGTTTAGGCTTAGATGAATTGTAAATTCTTTTTCTCTTCCATTTCACAACATAGAAGTACGGGTTTTCTCTGAAGTTTCTGTAGATCTTGTACCTGCCACAGTAGCAAAGAGATGTTACTATGCAACTGCACTGCAGGTCATAAAGGATAAAAAGGTCAAACTTTGTTCCTCTGAGAAGAGTGGGTCAAAATTGTGGTGCCATGCCTGACGTGTGGCACGATTAGGTTTATACCAGTAAAATGGCGCCTTCTGTTAGCCTTTCGCCATCAGTGGGCTTTGTTTTTTCCATCCACCCATCGCCGTCAGAGAGTTGGCTGTCTGTGTAGCCAATTTCCCATCATCTATCGTGCATTCAGTGCGCGACTAGAACCGCTAGCCCACTGACTCGAGACTATTCAAACAAGAATGGTATTAGTAACGAAGCTGTATTAGTAATCTCTAGTCCGCGATTCGTTAGTCTATACGCGCTGATTGCTTTTCCTAGTGGATGATTATTTTACAGCACCACTAGACGCTAATCTTCCTCCTATTTTGCTTTCCTTGTGTATATGCAGTGCCGGAAAGCTCATTCAGAAGACCTTGACCACTAGGAAATCGGGGAAGTTCTGGTTGTCATCGCAGAGTCTCCGGCAGATATGTCTTTCCGCAGCATAGTCCGCGATGTTAGAGAGAGCTTCGGAAGCTTATCAAGGCGGGGCTTTGACGTGAGGATTTCAGGCCTCCCTGGTCTTTCCGGCCATCATCACCGGGGGAAATCTTTCGGGCCACCGGGTGAGCCGCACGGCGGAGCTGTGGTGGCTGATCAGAATGGCTGGGTTGGCCTTCCTCCTGAATTACTTCGTGATGTGATGAAAAGGCTGGAGGAAGGCGAGAGCACTTGGCCCTCGCGCAAAGATGTCGTAGCTTGTGCGGCGGTCTGCAGCGCGTGGAGAGAGATCTGTAAAGATATAGTTCAGAGCCCGGAGTTCTGTGGGAAACTCACTTTTCCGGTGTCGCTTAAACAGGTAAACATCCAACTGAATTTATCATGAATATTTGCAGCTGTCGTTCATGATGGGTAGCTTGTATTTTTTTCTCATGTTACAGCCTAAATAAAAAATTGAAACTGGGAAATGGTGGTCGCGTGAATCTTAAGAAATCGACATAATAGTAGTTGGTATGCTTACCTAGTAGTAATTTGTAGCAATTTTCTCGTAGGCAATTGAAAAGTAAGATATGCCTGCTTACAAAAGTTTGCCTACTGAAAAGTAGCAGATAGAGGCTTCTTAAGTGAGAAAGACATGCCTACCTACGTCGATGCCTACATAGTGCATATGAAAGGTTGCACCTGTCTGACTCTGATTTGATGTTTTATCTACAGCCAGGACCTCGAGATGGATTAATCCAGTGCTTCATTAGAAGGGACAAATCAACACTAACCTATTATCTCTACCTCTGCCTTAGCCCTGGTAAGCATATGTGCTGCTTCTCTCATTAATCTCATACAGAACAATTGCTGTGTGCATTGCTTAGCAACGTGGTAGTCAATGTTGCTGGATGCTGTGCTGATTATATGTTATGTGACATGTAGCTGTGCTTAGTGAGAACGGAAAGTTCCTGCTAGCAGCCAAGAGGAATCGACGAACAACATATACCGAATACGTAATTTCTGTGGATTCTAAAAACATCTCGCGGTCAAGCAACGGCTATGTTGGAAAAATGAGGTGAAGTACCTTCCTTCACAACGTTTTTCTTACTATCTAACCTTCAGTGATTTAGATCTGACATTGTATGTACACCAACAGGTCTAATTTCCTCGGCACGAAGTTCATCGTCTACGACACTCAGCCGCCATACAATGCCGGGAGCCTCGTCCCATGCCAGCGCGGCAGCCGCCGCATCTCTTCCAGGAGGGTGTCACCAAAGGTGCCCACCGGTAGCTACCCCATCGCCCAGGTGAATTACGAGCTCAACGTGCTGGGCACCAGGGGGCCGAGGCGTATGCAGTGCACGATGCACTCCATCCCAGCCTCTGCAGTCGACCCGGATGGCGTGGTGCCTGGGCAACCCCAGCAGCTGCTCCCCGGTCCGTTCGACGAGTCCTTCCGCAGCACGAACGCCTCCTCCAGGTTCTCCATGGCAGACTTCAGCAGCTCTCGCTTCTCAAGCTCCCGATTCTCAGATGTAAGTGGTGGGTTGCGGCGAGAGGAAGAAGATGGGGAGGCCAAGGAGAGGCCATTGGTTCTCCGCAACAAGGTGCCGAGATGGCATGAGCAGCTGCAGTGCTGGTGCCTCAACTTCCGAGGCAGGGTGACTGTGGCCTCCGTGAAGAACTTCCAGCTGACGGCAGCCGCGCCACAGGTGGCAGCTGCTGCATTGCCGCCGTCTGAACCTTCGCAGCCGCCCCAGCAGCAGCAGCTCCAGCCTTCAAGTTCATCGTCGTCTTCGACGTCCGATCACGAGAAAGTGATCCTGCAGTTTGGTAAGGTTACCAAGGACATGTTCACCATGGACTACCGGTACCCGCTCTCGGCGTTCCAGGCGTTCGCGATCTGCTTGACCAGCTTCGACACCAAACTGGCCTGTGAATGAATAGAGCAATGCAGTGGCACAAGTATTTATGTGTGATAAGTCCATCAAGATCCTTTTCTTTTTCTATTGCTGTTGTTGATTTACTTGTTTATTTCCCCGAGTGTCAAGAATGGCAAGAAATATAAAGATTTGGTCGTTGCTACGTTTTTCGTGCCTCCGAACTTTTCTGTACATTGTAACACACATGAAGCCATATGTAATAAATCATGCTGCAAACAGTCAATAGGGATTAAAATTCTGCATGTCAAACCAGCAACTGGGTTTCTGGGATCATCAGATGGCCGGTGGAAGGAGCATTTAGACAGGAGAAATAATTATACAGTTCAATGGTCTACACCTATGCAGATTATCTACAATTAACAATCCACAGTCGACTACCTTCAGATACTCTTCCTGGAATCTTGCTAAAAAAAAGAAAACTACAATCTCTTAAAACCTTCACAATAAAATGCATAACTGAGATGTTTACAGAAAGAGACCTATCACCAATCAATCAACATTCCCCAAATCCTACAAAAAGAAGGCAGCAGAGAGCATATGCCAAATTCATCCAAATTTCAAACATCCCGCGGCCCTCACTGACGATCAACTTGTTGGTTTGCGCCCTGAAAACTGTTTCTCACTGCAACGGCACGCTCATATACAATCAGCGGAGTTCATCGGGGAGCTGCCTCTGCTCAGGAGACGAGGGATGTGCAGCGTTGGTCACTGAATAGAAGTCCAGATCCCTAGTTTGATCGGAGCTCTCAGTAATTGTTCTGGTCATAACCGGGATCTCAGTGTCTGAATCACTTCTGCGATATCTTGCACCATTGCTTGCAGTGCCCAACTCTAAGTCACTCAGTTCATCTGACCGGCGCCGTGAGGTCTTCAGGATGTCAAGGCCCATCTCAAGGTCATCCTCCACTTTGGCTCGTGGACGGTGGGGCGTCTCATCTTCGGGCACACTGGAACGGCTGATTCGTGGCAGGGACGCAACATGTTCCTCTTGAACGATGGCTCGCAGGTTGATCCTAGAAGGCTTCCTTTTCGTGCACAGGACCTCGAAGCAATTGTGTATGCAACCACGGTCAAACGCATTGGGTTGGTTGCTGTACTTGTACTTGATATTCTCATATGTTGTCTTGAGAAAAAGGAAGTGAAAATTTAATCAAGTTTAATGAAGTTGTTATTTGAAATAAACATAAAGTTCTTATTATTTCTATTCCCTCCGTTCCTAAATATAAGTCTTTCTAGAGATTCTAATATGGACTACATACGGATGTATATAGACGTAGTTTAGAGTGTATAGTCACTCATTTTGCTCCGTATGTAGTCTCTATTGGAATCTCTAGAAAGATTTGTATTTAGGAATGGAGGGAGTACAAGGATGTACTACCCAGCAATGCATAAAAAATATCTGCCATGGAAAAATCATCCAATGAGATTTCAAGTGATCACTACCTTTCAGATTAGCCAGTGTAAGCACTATATCTTATCCTTATTTGAGAGTAGATAGCTCACTAATGAACATAGGAACTTTCTACATTGTATCTCAAGGCAGTCCGTGTACCAATGTTTTCATGTGAGGTATGCCTTAACATTGACTTCATAGGTTTAGGGGACTAACCTTATTTGTTGCAATGAGGTAAGAGTGGAATCCGGTGAGACCACCAACAAACCAGAAACAAATGAAACAGTATCCCATGACTGCCACTGATGCTGGAGAGGCTTTAATTGCCTCCACCACTGAACGGTGATCCTTCATGAGTAGACTGATGTACAATGCAGACATTGTAAATACATAGAAACACAGGATTGCTGCCGAACAAACAAACCAGAAGAAGTAGCGGTAATTGCGCTGCAAAGGTGAACATAAATGCAGATAAGCTGAGATTGTTTTGACAGTAAGGGCTGTCAGGTAGTCAATGGTTAAATAACTAGTTTGATTCTTTGAAGGATAAATAAATCAGCACAACAAACCTGTCCAATACATTGACCAACCCAAGGGCAGTGGTGATCAAATCGCTCGACACAATTATCACATTTGGAACAGTGGGAGCAACGAGGAGGCCGATATAGCATGCAAGTTTCACAATATTTTACTCTCACGGGCACACCATTGATCATGATCTCTTTTATCCGAGGGAACTGGAGAGTATGAGGAGCTGAAGAATCATGAGAAAACTCCTCCACAGGTGGATTTGAATTCCTTGGTACAATACCTGGATCTTGAGATGAGGTCAAGAAGAGCAGTAACAGTACCTAACAATCAGATTTTGCAGAGAGGATACTATAATTTGGCAGTTGTTTATAAAGTAGCATGAAGTAAAATTCACAAAATAACTTCTACTGGAGAGAACATAACTCATGGAGAACGGTACCGTAAACAGATAAATTAGTTTGCAAGAGCAGAATATAGATAAAACTACTAGTGAATAGACCAAACCAACAACAAAATTGAATCGTGGGTTTTCCAACTCAGGAAATAAATATAGAACCATGCATGAAACATGTCTAGGTGAAAAAGGAAGATCAAAAGATCACAAAATGCTTTGACCAGTAGAGCCAAGTACAGTGTTTTATTGGCTGATGAGAGAAATTACAGTTTCACATATATTATGCAGTTACAAACAAAATTCAATTGATGTATCATCTATGCCAAGGTTGATCTACACTACTTCGTAACTACACGAAAAGGTATCATCCAAGGTTCCCTTGATAAGAGAAACTAGGTTCTTAGCATGTTCGCAACTATATCCGCATCACAAAGTCTTAAACGCAATCATGGACAGAAGATAGCGATGGCTTAGTGCACTTTAACCATTCACTGCTGCTGTATGATCATAATGGTCTCGAACTAACTGCTAGCCACAAAACTACACCTTGCCAAACATGCTGACATGCAAGTGTGCTTAACTTTTATCAGTTAGTACATGATATCTTGCATCTTGCAAATTACTTTTACGTTGAAGCTCTCAGAAAATACGTCGCCATTCAGGACTTTTCTCCAACTGAACGAAGCAAACACATGAACTGTGGTGAACACAAATCCTACCATCCTATCCAAAACCCTCAGCATAACTGTGTAGTAGATAGGCGAAGAATGCTTACTCACATGAATTGTCAGGGCTACGGTAACAACCAGAATTGCATACCCTGCGTTATATGCAGGAAAGATGTGTATGAGGTTTTTGCCCACAAAGATGCAGAAGACAACAACAGGGGCCACGATCAGCGAGAAAGATAGTAGAGTAGCCTTGGCATCTGGTCCAAAGATCAATCTCCCACCACACCAGATTATCTGAAGAAAATGAGAGACGTCACTGAAACATTCGATAGCTTCACGCTACAAAATAATACAACAAGCAACATCATGAGCAGAGTGAAGATGTCAAAAAAATAAATTCATCTCGTACAAGCCCCCTCCCCCTTTGCCCCTCTAAATTGCCCTTCCCTTCCTTTAAACCCTTGAACTGATGGAGTATGTTTGCAAGCCCTGTGCATGATTTTCTAAGCAACCTGAGCCCTGGTTGGATTAGCAGCAACAGGGTCTGCACAAAGACAAGAACCTGGACCTCCCTCCCAATTGGATTACCTTATTGGGGAGAGGACCGGTCGCCATTCACTACGGCGCCCAAGCTCCAAACCGATCCACAATAGTTTATTCATCCGTCTCGTCAGCAGTGTATGTAGTTTAATATACAAATCACCCGCAAATCAATCGAGTAACCAGCTAACCAGATAAAGATACGGGCCTTATCCAGGAGCAGTTACCCCGTTCCCACTTCTTCCTCGCCAGGTAAGGTCAGACAGAAAGAAGACAATCGATCCAGAGCACACGGATTTTCTGAATCCAAGAAAGAAGAAGGGGGGGAGGAGGGAGACGATGATAAAGGGAGTTAATCTAATCTCACGTACGTTGTTGCCTCTCCAGACTTGGTAGACCCGCAGCTGCTTGGCCATGGCCGCGCCGCCCGCCGCCGCCGCCGCCGCCGCCGCCAACCCGGCGCAAGAAGGGAAGAAATGGAATCCACCAGTCGCAGTCGCAGCCGCAACCAGCCCTTGTACTCCTCCGACCTCTCCCTCTCTCCACTGGGAAGAACTCTTCTTATCCCTCTCCACCTCTCCCTCTCTCGTAGATTTCGTCTAGAGAGGGTGAGGGGACAGGGCCACGGCCAGGGGGGCACGGGAGCGAGATGCCATCAATCGCCGCTGGCGCTGGGTCTTCTTCCTCGGTGTGACAGGGATGAGATGAGATATCTGGCTGGCAAAACTAAAAGATTTGATCTTTGGATGGGCTATGCCTGTGGGTCTAGACTCTAGACGAGGGGAGGAGGCAACGTCGTTACGCCGGAGTACCAAAGAATCTGTTCTTTGTTCCCTGGGACACTTTTCTCTCTTCTTTCTCTCTCTTTTTCTTTCTCTTTCTGATAATAATATACATACAGTATAATAAATGCCATATTATTTTCTTCTGTTCATAATACTGAATGGTATTATTAATGTCTAAATATTCGTTCGATCGATCATCCGGTCCTGGAGTAAAATGGCAATTTATCAGGCCCCTAAAAATAGCAGTTTCTGCAAATTGATGGTACTATTGCAGTGGGGATCCAGCATAGCATAAGGATCACATTTTAGATCCCTTGATTAAGATCCATGTGTCAACAACTATATTCATGAGGATATCTCTCTTGATTAGGATCCGTGTTTCAATTATTCATGACTCACATCCTGAATATGGATGAAATTCTATGTGTCTGATTTTTTTTCCCAGTTTGTTAGGAAGGGCAGGTCTGACGTACGTAGTTGTGAAGTACTCCTCACTTGTGCCAAAGAGGTAGTGTAAAAAAACGCTTTTATATTTATTATGAGACGGAGGAAGTAATTATTCTGAAATTTATTAGTTATATTGGAAACGTCAAGCGGCGAGAAGTTTTGTCTATCTGGCAAAATGCTTATTCACCTCCACAGTTTACACTGCCTTTAGAAAAATTTCCACGCGTGGATCATACACGATCCTCGACGCTGGAAAGAATATCGGCAAAAGGTAACTTATTTAAATCAAAACTTCAACAACACGTTCACGATGCCACTAAAAGTTATTCTTACTACCTGGGAGGGAATATATGCTCTCAATTTGATGCTATTCTCTCCCTGCCTAGCTACCGATTGAGAATAATCTGGCATGTGCGTGAAGCTCGTCTCAGAACCAGATGATCAATGACCAGCGGAAAACCGGGATTTCTCGGAGGGAAAAGTGGGCATTGTTCTTGCGTGGGTGAAAAACAGGCGACATTAATCAATCCCATGTGATGCGATGTGTAAATAGTTGGCACTGCTCACTGCATGATGCTGTCTGCTTGATTGGATGCTGTTCTGGATTTGGACCAGCGATTTCACCTGTCACTCACTCAGTCAGTCGGATCATGGGTCCTCCTCTCTTTCTTCCCCGGCACTCATTCAGATCCATATGAATGTACTGCCTCCGTCTCAAAATATAGAACGTCTTTGTAGGCTAAGTTCATCTAGCCTACAAACTGGAGGTAGTTTTTTTTTTTTGGAATCTCTTATCTTTTTGTTGAGTTTTTTCATTTATTTCTAATCATCCTTTTGTTGAGTTATTAAGAGTTTTTCAGCCAATTCTCCTAGCTGGGATGTACTCCCTCCGTTCCTAAATATAAGTCTTTTAAGACATTTTAAATAGACTACAATATACGAATGTATGTAGACATATTTTAAAATGTAGATTCATTCAATTTGCTCCGTATGTAGTCATTTGTTGCAATCTCTAGAAAGACTTATATTTGGAAACGGAGGGAGTAGTAATTTGATTTCTCAGCGAAAGCATATACTCCCTCCGTTCCCAAATATAAGTCTTTCTAAAGATTTCACCAAGTGACTACATACGGAGCAAAATGAGTGAATCTACGCTCTAAAATATGTTCCCAAATATAAGTCTTTCTAAAGATTTCACCAAGTGACTACATACGGAGCAAAATGAGTGAATCTACGCTCTAAAATATGTCTACATACATCAATATGTTGTATTCCATTTGAAATGTCTAAAAAGACTTATATTTAGGAACGGAGGGAGTAAAAATTAACTGGCCATGTGGAGATATATCAGAACTCTGATCGAGACAGGATCTGCCCTGGATAACAAAAATGAAACATTTGATTTACAACTCACTGATCGGGTGGAACTTCTCTGCCAGCTAAGGGATGATTTACAGCTCGAGCAATCTCGTGACCAACAAATGAAACTGAAGTAGAAAACTTCTGCTCAGGATGGCAGAAGCACCACAAGTGCCACACCTAACTGAAGCAGAGCGCCCTTACGAGAGGAAGAGCAGAGCCAGGGACGTCAGTCCGAGGAAGCAGCTCCACTGGAAGGCCGGAAGCCGAGCCACCGCCGCACTGGGATCGCCGCCTGGGCTCGTACCCTTGGCCGGCGCCCTGGGCGGCGACGGCGGTGGGGGCGGAGGTATCACGCAGGTTCCGAATGTCGAGTTGGCCTGCAGCTCAGTCAGAGGTCACAACATCAGCATGCAGTTGCAAGAAACAGAACATTATCTTTAAAGAAGTTGTTGCAAAAGGAGATCAACGTTATCCAAAAAGTAGGTGGTAGAAAACATAACAAGACCGAACACTGTGAGACTGATGCGTCCTTACCTTGCAGTAAGCAATGTTGTCACAGCCACATACTAGATGGCCATTAGCCACATCGGTGGCCAAGGGAGCGCCTCCGCCGTCGCTCCTCTGCGTGATTCAAATAATAAGAAACCGATCTGATCGACGACTAAATAAGCTTCATTTAGATAGGATCTTTAGCATGTTGGCATACCATGTAGTAATCAACGGCGATGTAGTTGGGCCACCGATTGCCCGACAGATCATGGCAGGTCTTTAGCATGCTAACAAGTGGTGCTGAATTGTTCCCGCAAACCCCGGTGGGGTTCGGGTCCGTCGTGAAGAAGTTCACCAGAACAAGCGACTGGCTCTTGGAATCCATGGCAGGGGACTCTCCGCGATTTGGGCACTTGCCCTCCACCATACCCTCATTGCCATCTACACAGATAAAGCTAAACCATATCAACAAAGAATGTCTTGAAGACTAAATTAAAAAACTTACATTCTGATTTTATTTTCTTATGTTGGAATCCTACATTGGCTTTCTACGACGTAGTTCCACTCGAACGGAATCCCCTCGCTTGCTTCTTTTGCTTTCTTTGATGCGAAGACAAGCAGACGCTCATTCTGGCTGATCATGTCCTTGAGCAAAGGCCAGTTGCCACCGCTCTTGGGCATTTTTGCCACCGGGAACCAATACTTCATCAGGCCGGAAGCATTGAATACTTTTGGCAGGGAACCTGCAACAGTGTAGTCTTCCAGGAAAACCGTGATTACTGCTGAAGGGTTTGCTTCAAGGAATGTCTGGATTTCTTTAAAGACATTGATGGCAGGTTGCTGAACAGACCCAATTTAAGATTAGATATACACTAACAAGATGCTCTGACGACAGCATGGAAAGTATTCAACTGATAATGAGATAATCTTACAAATGCTGTAATATTGTAGCATTTCCCACCAAATGAGTGGCACAGCCAGACATCATTGTTGAAATCGTAAGTGTCAAGCATCAAGCCCCTAACACCATTCTGCCCATAATCAGACAAAGATTCACATGGTTAATATTTTCAAATTAGCATCTGACGGTCCGCAATTCAGAGTATGAATGAACCACAACAGGATACAGCTTGGTGGTGTGCAGACGAAACGGTAACTGAAAATTAGACAGTTATCTGTATAATCAGTAACTACCCCAGTAGAATGTAGTTTGAAACCAATGGCATTTTGCAGAAGCAAATTTAAAATATCTGCACACCAACAGAAAATAGAGTAGCAGCCTGCTAAATTGTGTTGGGTTGGCTTATTCTTTGCTTCTTTAGTTTTCTTTCTTTCAGTAAAAAAATAACTTCGGAAGTGTATATGAGACATAGGGCAAGCAGAATACTTCAGGAACACTGGCTTGTTTCATAACTGCAACGCAATGTTAGCCTACTTGTGAAGCTTGACCAGAAATAATTACTCAAAAAACGTGCTCCAAGTCTCCAACACGAACGCTGTATTGTAAGATTCTTTTTATATGAAAAGGTTCTACTTTCAGAACAGTGATTTAAAAAAAAAGAGAGGACGGGACGGGCATGATAAGCTAAGTGAGTGTGGCCCTTCCCTTTCCTTAAGACCAAAGCAATCGACACCTTCACAGCATAATACCAAGAACTAGACATGATTACAACAAGGCTTGTTTCGCAATCAGAGACTTCAAGAATCCTTCTTTTATTTTCTCAATGCATTGAGCCTCAAACCACCTAAAGAGGCAAAAGAAAATAAACGAATGAACCAAGTCTAAATCGCAACAAGTCATCCTCATGGCGGAAAGGGGAAACACCAGTGTCGTTGAGGGTTTACGCACATTTATTCTACTACTTATGAAAAACACTTTTTTTTGTTAAAAATGGAAGTGTAACAAAGTTAGTTCTGATGATTATGCTTTTAGCATCTTCGTGACAAATCACTCAATAAGCCTAGCCAGCCACCGCATGAGTTTACTAAATTTGGGTACCGAGGCCAGTGGCCATACTTACAAGAACCTCTGAGGTGGCAACTAGACCAACCAAAGGCAAGTATGGAACATCTTCAGATTTGAGGTGGTGCCATCAGTTGTACCTAAATACTAGTGGTTGGCATCTGTGCTTACATATTTAAACAAATCTGGCAACAAGGGTACATTATTCATAGTAGCATAATCCACGGTGTGATGGGGCAGCACTACACATGGTGGTACGCAAAGAAAACTAAAAAACTATTTATACCTGATACTCCTTTTTTCCATGCTCTATGTGAAACAAAAAAAGATTCATTTTATACACATGTATACTTGAAATTAATTAGCGCGTATTCGTCTTAGACATCCATTCGTCTTTCCAGGCTCTAGGATGATACGAGCCTTTGGGCAAGGGGCAGACATCCGAGTCTTTATGGAAAAGGAAAACAGATGCCCATACCTGGATTGAATTCAAACGAAAGCAAGGGGAAAGAGGACAGAAAATAGTGGAGCAGTAGTAGAGCATGTGTCAAGTGTAAAAAGAAGGCGTTCTTATGTGTGCTGCGCAGCAAGCTTTTGTGAATTTCGCTGATATATATTCCTCCGAAAGGGAAAAGGTTGGGCAGGTAGGACAGTGAGACCTTGTGCCCTGCTCTGAGTTTTGGACTAAAGAGACCCTACTTTGTCTGATCAAAGGGGAGGGGCAGGTGGAAACTTAAGGAGGAAGGCACATTACATTACCCATCACCAGTAGAGAAATGAAATGGTTAGATTGACATAGCAAGATGCATAATTAAAGCCTCGGTACATAAGTGCAAGACTGAATTCAGTACTGTAGTACAGTAGTTAATTTTAGAAGGTGGTGGCAAATTTAGTTGGATCAGTGAACAAGGGTAATCTTTAGGGCATTTTGGCATAGCTATGTATTGGATTTCCAAAGAAATAGTATTTCCAAAGAGTAATATGCACTGAGAATAGTAATAGCATTTTCAGTGCTGATTAGTTAATTTTATTGGGAGCAGGAGTAGGCATTGACCGAGCAGGTAAAAAGATGAGATAGAAAATGGCGTTGCGGTGAGATTTGGTAATGGTAGGTGGTGGCAGGCACGAGCACATGGACATGGACATGGACATGGGGCGACTCCACGGAGACACAGGCTGCCATGGGCGAGTTCCCCGTCGACCCCTTGGTGTTGGGGCGGAGGGAGAAACTGGGAATGCTAACAGAGTAGTAGGGGGCGGTTGGGCGGTGGTAAGAGTTGTTGTTACCTTGAGCTGCGCGGTGACGGAGTCCTCCTGGTTGGTGGGGGCGATGATGGCGGCGCCGGTGGCGGAGGGGGCGCCGGCGAGGGCGAAGGAGTTGTGCGTGGTGAGCCAGGAGTAGTTGTTGAAGGGGAGGCCGGTGCCCTGCGATGAAACCAATCCGAAATGAAGCAGCGGCGGTTCTTCTCTGAATGGACGAAGGAACGAAGGGAAATGAGCCGCCATTGCGAGCAGGAGGGGGGGCGGCTTACGTGCGTGAGGGGGTCGACGGGGGTGGCGCGCGCGCAGACGCCGGCCCCGCCGTCGCCGCAGGCGGCGCAGTGCAGCCCCGAGCCGCAGCCTGCGCCGGCGGAGCACTCGTCGCCCACCCTGGCGTTGGCGGAGGCGACGGAGAGGAGGAGGAGGAGGGCGACGGCGAGCGGGCGGAGGCCGGCGGCGGGCATGGCGTCGCCGCGGTGGGCGGTGGCAGCCGTGCGGGAGCGAGGCAGGAAAGCTCGGTGGGTGTTGTTGGGAATGGGACGTTTCGGTGCCAATCAGTCTCTGGGGCCTTATGTGTACCGCGACGTGGCTATGGCTGAAAGATGGATCAATCAAAAACAACGGAGGCGATTAGCCAGCGTGGTGATAGACGCAGCGTCTGGAAATAATCAACCGTTCAACACGTCTCCCTGCGTGGTGACGTACCGCGTCTGTGTGTCTGCCTGCCTCCCAGCCCACGAACGCGTCTTCCAGTTTGACATGGTAACCTTCATCCCCGCCCACGATCTCTCCTCTCCCCCCGAGAAACCTTCTCTCAGTTTTCAAGGGAAACCGTTTTCGCTTCGTTATTCCGCACGTTCCTTCCATCTGTCTATCCGAAGAAGATTCAGTCTGGCATGGCAAGTTGGCAACCTTCGCTGCGCTAACAAGCGACCGACTCTTCTCGTACAAACCAGGTGGTTGGAACGGACATGGCAACTTGGTTTCTTCGCTACTCCCTCCGTAAACAAAACAAATATAAGAGCGTTTATAGATAACTAAAGTAGCAATTTAAATACTCTTATAGTATTAGTTTATTTACGGAGGGATTACTATATAATTTCCTTCCAAGGTACAACTCGAATTTTGTCAATGTGATACAAAGTCAAGCTGTGTAATCCAGATTGGGGCGGCGAAACCCAGACCAGACCTACCGCGCGCCTTGTCTACTACTAGGACCAATTCTAGAGCAGACCAGGCACAGCACACGCCAGCCAGATCAACTCCATAATCCAATCTAGATGAGTCACATATACGTACTGCACCAGGGTTCAGGACTTCATGCAGGACAACAGAGCAAAAGGTACCGTTAATTAGACTACACCGCTTGCTCACAAACTTCTTTACACACCCAGCCCACACCAGTAGCGGTTCACATTTGCATAATTACAGTGCTGTAAATTCTCAGAAGCACTATGCATGTACTGTATTTTATATACTTTTTCATATATAAACCCTATGTATTTTAGTATATACTTTTGGGGCTATTCTTTCCACCCTTTCCAGTGGCTTCTTCCCTTTGATCTTTCCACAAACCCTATGTACACACAAGCTTCAGATGGGCTTCCACACGCTGAGCACTTCCTGGAACATCTCCAGGGTGAGCTCGCGGTCCGCGTGGTGGAAGAACCCGCTGATCTCGTCCCGAACGTCGTAGATCTTCCCGAACACGAACAGGTACGCAAGGCACCCCTTCTTGAGCCGCTCCAGCTGGTACAGCCACGCCACGTGGAGCCGCTCCAGCACGTTGCCCGAGCTGATGTCCTCCAGCAGGCTCTCCTCGCAGCACGCCTTCACCTCGCCCAGCCCGTACTTGTTGGCCGCCGCCAGCAGCGCCAGCCGGTGCTTCCAGAACTGCTCCTGCCGGATCGTCCCGTACACGAACCCCAGCAGCGCCGAGCACGACTCCACGCACATGTCGCCGATGTCGATCGTGGAGGATTCCTTCTCCTTGAGGTCGTGGATGAACATGCTCTCGAACACGGGCGAGCAGGCCGCCAGCACCGACTTGTGCGCCTTCAGCACGCCGTCCGTTGTGTTGATGGTCACATCCGTGTGGATGGACTCCGTGAGCATGCGAGAGAGGCAGCCCAGCGTGCTCTTGCTGGCCACGCCCTGCACCATGCCTTCGTTCGGCCAGATCGACGATGACGATTCAGTACCCTGTCAGCGCATTAATTAAAACTGGATCACATTTTAGAAAATCCTGACAGAGGTAACTACTTACACATGCCTATAAAATATATACTCCCTCCGTCCCCAAATACATGGCATATAAACCTACTCTCAATACTGAGTAAGTTTATATGCCATGTATTTGGGGAGTAAGTTTATATGCCATGTATTTGGGGACGGAGGGAGTATATCCTATAAAGAAGAAGGAACCATTTGAAGCTGATTCGAGGGGGAAAGGAGAGAGGACACTTGCATTGTTCGTGGCTATCTTCAGGTCCAAGAACTCAACGTCAATTGTAAAACGCCCATGGGACATCACATCAACTTGCCACACAAAATCATCGCTGCTTCGGAGAAGCTGCTCGAAAACTATCACAAAGCGATAAAAGTTATTAAGTTTAGTGAGCCTGATACCATCATATCAGTGGTCATCACAGAGACAATATGACTAGGGAATTAAACAAGAAATGTATGATAGACATATCGGTCAGAAGCCGTGTGTGGCATGGCGTGCATGCGCGGGTCACTCGCGGCAGTGCCGTGCACAAGAGGGGTGATAGCCACGGCTGGCTCGACATGCCCATGCTCGCCGGCGGCTGTCGGTGGCTGTGACAAGGTAGACATGGCGCACGCCAACTGTTCGAAGAAATGTCCAGTAGAGATGGGGGGAAGAAGGTAAACTGGCAAAATTAGAATGCCACATGTGCGCTTCGGTCAAAATCCATTCCACGTCATGAGCAAAACCGCTTTGATTGGGGACAGGGACGAAATTTGGCCGGTTTTGAAAGTTCAAGATGCAGAAGGTCTGGTTTAGGAATTGAGGGACGAAAACCAGACAAGTCGATTAACTGAGGGACCAGAAGGGGACTTTTCTCTTTATTATATCTACGTCTTTGCCTCCAAATGGTAGTAGTAATTTAGCTGGTATGTGGGCAAAGTTCTCAGTTCACGGTTGGCATCAAGATGATCAGGTCATGCGTTCACATTGGAGCTTGAAAGCTGCGCACCGAGCAGGCACTCACTGTATTAGCCTAATAGTTGGTGATCTTTGGAATTTCCTATGCAACCACACAGACAACTACTACTCCCTCCGTAACTAAAACCACGATAAGAATTATGGAACGAAAGGAGTGGTAAATAAGATGCAATAACCACATGGATGTGCTAGAAATGCACCAAAGCCTTATCATTTACCGATTGGAGATGTGTAGCCTCCGTTCCATAATTCTTGTCGTGGTTTTAGTTCAAATTTTGAACTCGAATAATGGAACGAAAGGAGTAGTAAATAAAATGCAATAACCACATGGATGTGCTAGAAATGCACAAAGCTTTATCATTTACCAATTGGAGATGTGTAGCAGAGCACTTGAAGAAGCAAACCTGGGGAGACGCTGGAGCGGCGCGGCGGGCCAACCCAGGAGACGCGGAGCACGAAGCGGGCGAGCGGCGGCTGCTCCTTGGCCAGCCGGCCGGGCTCCGGAAAGAGGCGCACGTACACCGACCTGCTCTTCTCCACCGACAGGTACCTGTTGTGGGGATTCATGACATCAGCCGGCGACCAGCCTCGGGAAAACGACATCAAATCCCGCCGTGTTTCGATCGAATTTCACGAGTTTACTGGATTTAGGGGCGTGGAAGATTGGGGAACGGTGGTAATTTGGGAGTGGTAGGAAGGAGTGGTACCAGTTCCAGATGCCGAGCTTGAAAGGGTCGGAGCGACGGTAGGAGCAGGGGCCGAAGGTATCGATGCGCCACTGGGCGAGGCGGGAGATGGTCTCCACGCGGGAGTCCGGCCCGCTCGGGCTGCCTCCGCCGCCGCTCATGATGGCCCCGTCGCCGGAGATGGGGGCGCGGGTGCGGTGTCGCGTGAGTGGCCGAGGGTTTCAGTGTTGACGACCGACCTGCTTTGCTTTCGAGTGATTACTGCATTTTTCCTTTTCTTTTAAATAAGACGAGATTATTAGAAATAATCAGTAAATTGTTCGTGAGGATCATTACAATTCCATTTGAAGGCTCCTCGAACCAATTCAAGGTAGAAGAAAATCTAGCTATTCGAGCGAGTTCATGAGCTACTTTATTTGCCTTTCTATTACAATGTTCGAATCTAATCGTAATAAAATCACATGCATAGTAAAAACAATCATCCAAAATTGCCGCCGCCGCACCCGCCGACTCTGTCCTCCTTCCTGCATGGTGTCAATCATTTTCAGGTTGTCTGAATTAATAATAAGGTGATTACAGCCCGCCCTTTGCGTCAGTGTTAGGCCAAATTTGGGAGCTAAGGCTTCCGCCGTCACAACATCCGCACAATACTTAATCTTTTCATTTCCTCCAACGATAAACCTACCTTTGTCGTCTCTCAGAACCGCCCCCATCGTACCCTTCATCATGTCATGATCAAAAAAAGCATCAACATTAAGTTTCACAAAACCCCTGAAGGGCAAGACCAACCCCCCTCTTTCATGGAAGCCTTGGGAGATGATGCATTTACGAAGTTAGACGTGAGGGCTATAATTTCCATTGAAATCTGAGATGCATTCTGAGTTAATTCCTTGTGCATCAATTTCTGTCTTTCCCACCATAGATATCAAGCTGAAATAGCTATGATTTCACGCACATTTTGGAACCCCATAATACACAAATCTTGGTCTGAAAGAAGTAGAAGATACTCCAACACCACCTCTCCAGCACGATCAACCTCGCAAGTTGTATCAATAATCTCATCCAACCCTAGCCTCTCCCAAACCTCCTTTGCTTTATTGCAGTGGAAAAGCACGTGTTTCATGTCTTGTAAACCCTGAGAGCAAGTAGGGCAAATGGGCGAGACCTTCATATGTCTATTAGCGAGCGTGACACGACATGAAAGTGTGCCATGTAACGTACATCATATAAAAGTTTTGACTTTTGCCGGACAAGATAATTTCCATATCTGACTCCAAATAGGGTTAGCTAAGGCTCGCCCCATCCCATTAGAATGTTTTAGTTTACTTCCATATTGATCACCCCGCTCTACAGAGTAAGCAGACCGCACCGAGAACTTACCATTTTTCGTATAACTCCAAGCAATAAAATCTGGCATATCATGTTACAAAAGTGAAATTGAAAGAATCCGATGTACATCGAAAGGCCACATAGTTTGTCTAATCAGGTCTTCATCCCAATTACTCGAAACAGGGTCAATCAGGTCAGCCACCTTCAAAAATAGTTGCCCCCCCCTCCCCTGGCGTCACAATCTTCCTGGTGGCGCCATTTGGGATCCAGGCATCTTCCCAAATATTGATGTTTTGTCCATTCCCCACTTGCCAAATATAGCCACGTTCCAGAGAATTTATGCCTGCTATAATGCTTTGCCAGGTGAAGGAAGCGCCATTCTTTGGCTTGGAATTCAGCAAATCATCATCAGGATAGTAGTTGGCCCTTAGAATAGTAGCACACAATGAATCAGGATTATCAGGAAGACGCCATGCCTGTTTGGCGAGCAACGCCAAATTGAAACAATGGATATCACAAAATCTCATTCCTCCTTGGTTTTTTGGTACACACATTTTCCACCAGGCCATCCAATGTATCCTCCTCTGGTTCTCCTCGTCTCCCCACCAGAAATGCACTATCGTGTCAATGATTCCTTTGCAAAAAAAATTAGGAATTTTAAAGACTGACATTGCATATGTAGGTATGGCTTGGATCACAGCCTTGAGCAGGATCTCCTTCCCCTTGCAAATAGTAATTTTTCCTTCCAACCACTAATTTTCTTAACAATTCGTTCACTTAGAAATTGAAAGCAATCTATTTTATCTACCCCAACATTTGCTGGCAAGCCCAAATATTTGTCGTTCAATGCCTCTGTCATTATATTTAGCGTTGTACACAATTGTTCTCTAATCTCCACCTTCGTGTTAGGGCTAAAGAAAATGCTTGAGTTTTCGACACTTCCCAATTGTCCCGATGCCGCCGAGTATAAATCTAGCGCTAATATTAGAGCTTTCGCATTCTGTTGGGTTGCTTTCATAAGAATGAAAGAATCATCCGCAAATAGGAGATTAGTGATTGGCGGTGCATCTCTACAGACTTTAACTCCTGTAATATTTCTATTCTCTTCTGCATATGTAAGAAGGGCATTCAGTCCCTCTATACACAACATGAAAAGATACGGTGACAACATGTCTCCTTGCCTTAGTCCCCTTGTAGGCTGAAATTTCTCACTTTCCTCCGCATTAATCCTCACTCTGTATTCAACAGTTGAGACGCATTACATGATAAAGTTCACCTAGTTTTGACGAAAACCCAGTCTCAACATAATCCCCTTCAAAAAAGGCCATTCAACTCTATCATAAGCTTTGTGCATATCAAGTTTTATAGCACACAAGTGAATTGTATGTGTATATCGCACACACCTTTATTTGGCTGACCGTTTCTGTTGTTATGCTCATCGCAAACAGTTCGTATGGATCAACCGTATGCCACGTATCGCACACGCAACTCTAATCCGAAGTGTGCTTGATGACCCCACCATCGCAAACACTTCGTATCATTTTTGACGGTTTTCTTACACCACCGTTTGCGATTAATGCATCGCACACAGTTTCGTCGAATGGTCTCTGATTGTACTGCCATGTTAGGACCATCCTGCAATAGTATATGCATTTGGTTCATCATGATTGGAATTATATATATAATTTTTGGCCTCATGGAGGAGAAAATATCGCTCAAGCTTGAGCGAGGCATAAATATATAATTCACACATGCCCCAACCATGAACGTCCAAGCGAGATGATTATACAAAACTTTTATGCTTGGCTTTCTCATAATGATCAACCAATACTCGATACTTCTTCTAAGGGTTTATTTATGAAGAAAACTATTGAATTCAGATGAGATCTCTTGGAAAGAATTAAAAGCGACTCTGAAGACTTGGAAACCAACAAAGGCAATGAGTCAGGTATAAATCTTGAGTTTGATTGTGTTAAATCTTTTATGGAAACAGATATTTTTTATAAGTTTAGTGCAAAATATTGAGTTGACTCTGAGATAGTAGCTACTTTATATGAATCATTTGTTGCTCATATTGATCTCCCTAAGGAGAAGCAGTTTAAATTTCATCCACCTATTGAAGAAATTTGTGAGGAATCTTTTATAGCTAAACCTGGAATGCTACTAACAATCTGAACCTATGATCCTCCACCAAATAAACCAACTAGCATCAACTACAAGATGTAATCAACACTACTAGCAACCCATAGGTACCAATCTGAGGTTTTGAGACAAAGATTGAATACAAGAGATGAACTAGGGTTTGAGATGAGGTGGTGGTGGTGAAGATGTTGATGGAGACGAGTCCTCCCATGATGAGAGGAACGTTGGTGACAACGAAGGCTTTGATTTCCCCTCCCGGAGGGAAGTATCCCCGGTGGAATTGCTCCACCGGAGAGGAAAAGTGCTCCTCCCCAGGTTCCGCCTTGAGACG
The DNA here is from genome assembly GCF_018294505.1 of Triticum aestivum. NCBI lineage: Eukaryota > Viridiplantae > Streptophyta > Magnoliopsida > Poales > Poaceae > Triticum > Triticum aestivum. Next base: position 414,925,265 of record NC_057814.1, on the reverse strand, counting down.
GCGACGCTTCATCCCGAAAGTCTATTTCTATTTTTGCTAGGACAAATGGCCTCATATAGCAGAAGGAGGGCATCTATGGGCCCCACAAGGGAGCAGGGCGCGCCCTGGCGCCTTGTGGGCGCATGATGAGTCTTCTCAGGTACATTTTCCTATCAATATTTTTTATATGTTTAAAAATAATTCTCCATAAAATTTCAGGTCGTTTGGAGCTCCGAAGAATAGCTATCTCTGTTATAGCTCTTTTAGGTCCAGAATTCCAGCTGCCGGGAATTTCCCTCTTCGGGTAAATCTTGCATATTAAGAAAGAAAATGCATTAGAGTGGCATTATAAAGTGAAATATTGATCAAAACACTATAAATAACAGTAGGAAAACATTACGCAAAATGAACGTATCACATTCCCTTGCATGATTCACGAGCAATGGTATGCTCGTGAACCGGATGCCGATCTCGCGAGCGATGGCGATCTTGGCTAGGTTGGTGTCGGCCCAGCCATCGACGATCCTCTCCCATCCGCTCGTCTTCTCCATGGAAGGCTACTATGGGCAGCTAAAATTTCAAGTGGCACTTAAACTATATTTTGGTGTGATGACAATGTGGTTAGTAGAACTAATATCGTTTGCTAAAGTTTATCTCAGGATATTGGTTCCAAGTGCTTCGTGATGGAGATGTGCGACCCCCCAATTCAAAAAGGTCAAAGGCGTGGTCTACCGGCGATTCGAAGGTTTTAGTTTTGGTTTGCTTCGAGTCGACGGAAATACCGCACTATTAAGAGGGCTCGGTGTGGATAAATTTTGTGTGGCAATGCCATCGTCGAACCATATACACTAGCCTACCCGTTCCTATCACTTAAATCCATAGTGTGCGTGCATGTGGTACTCAGAGTGCTTGCAACAGAAAGTTACTGGGTACCCCGTGTGAAGGAAATATGCCCTAGAGGCAATAATAAAGTTGTTATTTATATTTCCTTATATCATGATAAATGTTTATTATTCATGCTAGAATTGTATTAACCGGAAACTTGATACATGTGTGGATACATAGACAAAACACAGTGTCCCTAGTAATAAGCCTCTACTAGACTAGCTTGTTAATCAAAGATGGTTAAGTTTCCTAACCATAGACATGCGTTGTCATTTGATGAACAGGATCACATCATTAGAAGAATGATGTGATGGACAAGACCCATCCGTTAGCTTAGCATAATAATCGTTAAGTTTTATTGTTATTGCTTTCTTCATGTCATATACATATTCCTTTGACTATGAGATTATGCAACTCCCGGATACCGGAGGAATACCTTGTGTGCTATCAAACGTCACAACGTAACTGGGTGATTATAAAGATGCTCTACAGGTATCTCCGAAGGTGTTTTTTGGGTTGGCATAGATCGAGACTAGGATTTGTCACTCCGAGTATCGGAGAGGTATCTCTGGGCCCTTTCGGTAATGCACATCATAATAAGCCTTGCAAGCAATGTGACTAATGAGTTAGTTGCGGGATGATGTATTACGGAACGAGTAAAGAGACTTTCCGGTAACGAGATTGAACTAGGTATGAAGATACCGACGATCGAGTCTCGGGCAAGTAACATACCGATGACAAAGGGAATAATGTATGTTGTCATTACGGATCTTCAAGAGGAAGACTGACGCTGATGGTAATGTTACTGTCCACAAAGCTCAACTTGTCGCAAAAGGTTTTCGACAAGTTCAAGGAGTTGACTACGATGAGACTTTCTCACCTGTAGCGATGCTTAATGTGACGCCCGGGTAATCAAGCTACAGTAACCCTCTGGTAATGATGCCACGTCACCACGATTACTGTTGCTAATCTCGTGCTAGTTTAGAACCGGTCCAAATTCAAATTTAAGATCAAGTCGAACAGTTAAAGTTTTCAAAAGTGAAAACTAAAATGTTGTAAATGTGTTAAATAAATCCTGGGTAATAGTGGTGAAGAAACCTAAATTTAATAAAATGATTAAGTGTTCAAAATAATTAAAACTGTAGGTTAAATAATAAAATAAATGCCTTTAAATTTTATAAAATATTAAACTATTTTAGTTGGGATAAGAATTAATGTGGCAGTAGTTTATTTAAAAGTACCAATTTAGGTGTTAGTGATAATTTTTACTAAAACTAAAATAAAGTGTAACTAAAATAAAATAGGAAAGAATAAATAAAAATAAAGGAAATAAAACAAAGTAAAAACAAACAAACAAACCCCCTGGCCCACTGGGCCACGGCCTAGCAGGCCACCAAACCACCAGGCCAGCCCACCAGCTGCGCCTATACACCCACTACCCCGAAACCCTAGCCGGTCAACACCCCCCCCCCCCGCACGACCCCCTCGACTCCCACCTCTCCTCTCTGCCCCCCGATCGGATCTGGATCGGGGCGGTTGGCCCCGACGCCCTCCCCGTTGCCCCCTCTGCACCTCGGCAGCCCCAAGCCGGCCCCGACGCCCGTCCGCACCACTATCCCCCCTCTCTCCCCCGATTGGATCGGGATCGGAGGAGGAGTTCGCCGCCTGGATCGCCCGTTGCCGCCCATCGCCGCCTCGCCCCCGCCACTCGACGCACTCGCCGGAGCTGCCCCGTTGGTCTGCCTCTTCTACGTCGACGTCGTCGTCCCCGTCCACCACCACGAGCACCGCCGCCGCCCAGAAACCTCGTCGCCGTCCTCTCCGTCATCACCGTCCTCTCCGTCGTCGCCATCGTCCTCGACCCCCTCCCCGAGCCCCATTGCCGTTGTCCCTACACCGTACGGTGAGGCCCTCGGCCTCCTCTTCCCCTCTCCCCTTGTCGAACGCCGTCCGCCGCGCCCGACGCCGTGCCCGACCGCTCCAGGCCACACTGGCACCTCGCTCGCGCTCGCCACAACCAGCGTCACGGTGACCGCGCCCTCCTCCACGCCGGCGCGCCGCCCGGCCCCCTACTCCCCGTCGACGCACACTGCCTGCAGTGGCTGTCGCCGTCCGTCATTCCGCTTCCCCCCCATGCGGCGCCGCCCGGGTCCACCCCCGCTGGTCGTCGCTCCCGCTGGCTGTCGCCCACGCCGGCCGAGCGCCGCCGCTCCCCGGTGGCCTCGCCTCGCCTTCCCGGTCGGGCTCGGCCCCGCACGGGTGCGCTCGTAACCGCACCGCTGGTGCCCACACGCCCGCAAGAGCCCTAGGCCAATGACCGAACGGGCCCGCCCCTGAAAACGAAAACAGAAATAAATTAATTAATTAATTAAAAATGGAAGGAAAATAATAATAATAAAGTTAATTAATTAATTAATTAATTGCTTATTTAATCTAATTAAGTTTGTTTAATTAATTTAACGTTAATTAATCTGTTTAAGTTAGAACTAATTGATTTAGTTATCTCTGGTGACTATGACATGGGGGCCCACTGGTCAGTTTGACCAGTCAACAGTCAAACTTTGACTGCTGACTGGGCTGCTGACTCAGCCCCCTGTCCCCACCAGTCAGCCCCATGTGTACACCTTTGGGTACACTTATGTGTACCCGTAGCATTTAGCTAGTTAATTTTCGAATTAATAATAACCCCAAAAATTGATTAAAACTTTGAAAATTAATATAAAATAAACCGTAACTCGGATGGAAAAACTTTGTACATGAAAGTTGCTCAGAACCACGAGACGAATCTGGATACGCAGCCCGTTCGCCCGCCACACATCCCTAGCATAGCAAACACGCAAATTTCCCCCTCCGGTTCACCTGTCCGAAAACGCGAAACACCGGGAATACTTTCTCGGATGTTTTCCCCCTTCGCCAGTATCACCTCCTGCCGCGTTAGATCACCTCTAGCATCGCGTATTGCCATGTTATGCTTTGTGTTGCTTTGATTGCTCTGTTATTTATTGTGTTCCCCTCCGTTACTTCTTTCCGGTAGACCCCGAGACCGCTACCGGTACCCCTGTGATCGACTACATCGACGACGAACCCTTCTTGCCAGAGCAACCAGGCAAGCCCCCCCCTTGATCACCAGATATCGCCTATTCTTCTCTATACTGCTTGCATTAGAAGAGTGTAGCATGTTACTGCTTTCGGTTAATCCTATTCTGTTGCATAGCCTATCATTGTTGCTACAGTTGTTACCCTTACTTGCTATCCTACTGCTTAGTATAGGATGCTAGTGTTCCATCAGTGGCCCTACACTCTTGTCCGTCTGCCATGCTATACTACTGGGCCGTGATCACTTCGGGAGGTGATCACGGGTATATACTATATACTTTATATACATGACATGTGGTGACTAAAGTCAGGTCAGCTCATTGAGTACCCGCAAGTGATTCCGATGAGGGGGCTGAAAGGACAGGTGGCTCCATCCCCGTAGAGGTGGGCCTGGGTTCCTGACGGCCCCCGACTGTTACTTTGTGGCGGAGCGACAGGGCAGGTTGAGACCACCTAGGAGAGAGGTGGGCCTGGCCCTGGTCGGCGTTCGCGGATACTTAACACGCTTAACGGGATCTTGGTATTTGATCTGAGTCTGGCCATTTGGTCTATACGCACTAACCAACTACGCGGGAACAGATATGGGCACTCGACGTCGTGGTATCAGCCGAAGCCCTCGTGACGTCAGCGACGGAGCGGCGCGCGCCGGATTGGACTGGAACGCCTGCTAGGCTAGGTCTGCTTCCGACCGTGTACGCAACGTGCAGGTGTGCAATGGGCGATGGGCCCAGACCCCTACGCGCATAGGATTTAGACCGGCGTGCTGACCTCTCTGTTGAGCCTAGGCGGGGCTACGACGTGTTGATCTTCCGCGGCCGGGCATGACCTAGAAAAGTGTGTCCGGCCAAATGGGATCGAGCGTGTTGGGTTATGTGGTGCACCCCTGCAGGGAAGTTTATCTATTCGAATAGCCGTGTCCCTCGGTAAAAGGACGACCCGGAGTTGTACCTTGACCTTATGACAACTAGAACCGGATACTTAATAAAACACACCCTTCCAAGTGCCAGACACAACCCGGTGATCGCTCTCTAACAGGGCGACGAGGAGGGGATCGCCGGGTAGGATTATGCTATGCGATGCTACTTGGTGCACTTACCATCTACTCTCTCCTACATGCTGCAAGATGGAGGTGGCCAGAAGCGTAGTCTTTGACAGGATTAGCTATCCCCCTCTTATTCTGGCATTCTGCAGTTCAGTCCACCGATATGGCCCTTTACACATATACCCATGCATATGTAGTGTAGCTCCTTGCTTGCGAGTACTTTGGATGAGTACTCACGGTTGCTTTTCTCCCTCTTTTCCCCTTTCTATACCTGGTTGTCGCAACCAGATGCTGGAGTCCAGGAGCTAGAGATCCCGAGGATGATTCTACATGGAGTTCGGCTTCGAGGAGTAGTTAGGAGGTCCCAGGCAGGAGGCCTTGCCTTTTTGATCGTTGCTACTTTTGTGCTAGCCTTCTTAAGGCAAACTTGTTTAACTTATGTCTGTACTCAGATATTGTTGCTTCCGCTGACTCGTCTATGATCGAGCACTTGTATTCGAGCCCTCGATGCCCCTGGCTTGTATTATGATGCTTGTATGACTTATTTATGTTTTAGAGTTGTGTTGTGATATCTTCCCGTGAGTCCCTGATCTTGATCGTACACGTTTGCGTGCATGATTAGTGTACGATTGAATCGGGGGTGTCACACTTAAGTCCGTCCGAATCATGTTAGCAATTGCCACATTATGAAATCTGGCAAATGGATGTCAAAACTGCATTCCTTAATGGATATCTCAAAGAAGAGTTGTATATGATGCAACCAGAAGCTTTACGAGTATAGTGACCGTGACATGGCGGATCTGAAGGTGCAAACCGGACAAAGCTACTTCGCAACCAATGTTTGCATTCAACTAGCCACTACGATTTGGTACGGACAAGAAAAGTACAGTAAACAATTTAAGATCTATTTTCCGGGTGAGATCAATAACTTAAGCACATATGGAAGAGTACCACCTCTCTTGCGACGCCGTGTAGGCCCCTGCTGATATGTTGAGGGTGCTGCGGGTGCGATGGCTGTCGGCGGCGGGGAAGAAGACTTTAGATGGCAGACGGCCGGGTTGGGGGATAAATCCTGTTGCCGTGGACGAGGCGGTCGTAGGAGCAGCAACAGAAAAGTGGACGATGGCGCCGATGAAGCGAGACGACGCGATGAAAGGATCCTGGTCCGGCGTCATGGATGAGGGACGTCCATCTCTTGAAGTGGACGACGGGGTAGGGGTAGCGGCTCCGGCAAGGTGGAGGATGGGGTGGCGGACGGAGGAGGCTGGCAGCAGTGGGGAGGTTGTCGTGGCGCCGACGGTGTATGAATGGGGAAATGGAGGGGAAGGGGGGATCTCAAACTTTGGGACGCGCTTGTCTGAAATGTGGGAAAGTTATGAACTTATCCCCCGTTTAAAATTTCGGACATCACGTCGGTTGGGGATAGGACGGTAATCTCGCATCTCCCAAATATTTGCCGGTAACGATTTCGGGCGAGGAGAGTGTGTTTTGCCGCCCATGGTTGGTGCCCACGGTGTATGAACGGGGCTGATAGGTAGGGCGGTTGTGTCACGTCTGAGGGAAGTTACACATCTGCCCCTATTTAAAATATTAGGCTACATCGATTTCGGACGAGGAGAGTTTGTTTTGCCGCCCATCGTGGATGAATGGGGAAATGGAGGGAGAGACACATGTCTTTCGGACGAGCTTGAATCAAATGTGTTTTGCCGCCCACGTTTGGCGCCCACCATGTCTGAATGGGCTCAGAGGCCGTCGTGTCACGTCTGATTGAAGTTACTAGTCTACCCCTATCGACAGCAGTGTAAATTCGGTCGATAAGGATGTCAAGTGTCAGGGGTAGACATTAATTTCCATCTCGCAAACACTTGCTTCGGGCAGCCCACAAATGATAGTGGGTGTTTAGCCGCTTCGTTCAAAACTTGGGAGAATTAGCATTCACGTTTGCCCTGGGCCCTGGCAACTAAATCCAAATCCAATTTTTATCCGATTACGAATATCCACAGATAATTCTACGTTTTGTTATTTATTTCTTCAAAACCACAACAAAGATTTATTCCACCTTTATATATGATTATGATTTAGAAATGCCACGATCTTCGAATTCAGTAGGTTGGATACACTTTGAGTCAAACAGTTATTTCATCCAATACAATATGCTCACATGAAAAACAGTTCACCTTATGTCAATCATACAAGTACTGAGGATTACCTCGCCTAAAAAATTCGGATCATTACAACACATGGACAACATAGGGGGTCTTACAACATAATCCATTCAGAGACATGACACAACATGCAAGTACAATAATCTAATGACAATTTCAACTGCTATCTAAAGAAGAACGGGGATTACCCTGGGCTTCAGATAGCAGAAGCAGCAGGACCTCCTCCGTCTTCAAATGCAACATTCTTACTTCCTCCAATTCTTGGGTTGCTTGCATAATGCGTGCAACTAATTGCATAATTTCCAGCTTCAAGATCGAGATTACCTCATTCATGGCAGCCACACCATCTCTTTCTGCCTCTAGTAGAGCCTCAAGAACTATAATATATGTGCTCAGACTGCTCTCCGGCGGTGTTGCCTCTGAACTGCTACCATCTGGTAACATGGATGGCGCACTGCTTCCACAAATAGATTTTGGGGTTGTACATTGTGTCCTAGTGTGAACGGCATCCTGAAAGGTTTCCGCTGGACATAAGTAAGAGATAGTTATCGCATGATCCAGGCAGTAAGCTTACATGGTAAACGACATACGAATTATTGCCGAGCATGGCAAGCTATATTTAAATGGTTCGAAGCAGCATCAGCCGAAAAGAAATTAAAATGGTAAGATGAAACTAGGGATGTAAGTGGCAAATAAACGACATCCGCCAGTCCCATCTAGTTAGTTTTTGCTAGCTCCCTGGTTCATTTTCCTCAAAAAACAAAAACTCTTTTGAACTATCATACCACTAGTGGACTTTAATCGGGATTAACCGGGACCCAGTTGACATCCCTAGTTGAAAGGGAGTGTACCACCACTATATTTAAGTTGCCAAGGCATCTAAGCAGTTGAAATAATCTGAGAAAGCACTTAACAGTGTGGCCTCATATAAACTACGAAGACAGTCTTGTGATGAAGTTGAGAGGAAAAGTTAAGGACTCAAATGAAATAGGCATGCATTTCTTTACGATAGTACATCAGGCACTGCTGACATATTGGCCAACTCAGGTATAGCGTAACAAGTAACAAACAAGCATTCGAATCAAGCAATACAGCAAAGCAGACAACTAAACTATTTGTTATTCTGTAGGATTACAGGTTGAGGACACAATCCAAGAAAGCAGCCGACACGCATTACATTTCACATGTACTAAAACACACTGGTTTACCATATGTTGCTGTGAAGCCTCGCTGCTGTTGCAATGTTCTTTGAAGATATCGTCAGCATCCCGTGGTTGCAAATCTACTTGTTGTAGTTTATTCTGCATCCTCTATTTAGGTAAAATTAATTTTAATCGCATGCACTGGTTCGAATTGATCATCAATGGTTCATCTAAACTAATGAAAGAAGGGTGTGTGCATACACAACAATATATCTACTTCCCTCTATTTTTATGCTTGTTCGAGGTGCCAGCCCCAAAAGAACAAATATTTTGCTTGATGGGGTTGGCAACTCCATAATTAATAGAAGCATCAAATTAGTCATGCAACTTGGGAAGATCAAGAACACACAAAAAAGTAATGAACAGAGGCTCGTAGCAGTGATGTAATAGCTAGCATCAGAAAATGTAGGGTAAAACGAACAAAAACCAGCGGAACCACATGCTAGTTTGCTGATGTGTAATTAAGCATAGAGAACATGAAGCAGTCTGATGGAACCAACAGGTGGCATCAGAACAACACCATTATCATAAATATAGCATGCAAGAAGTAAAATAGTAGGCAGTGATATCTAGGAAGTACAGTAATACTTAGGACAAAACTAAAGCATATTAACTATATGTGCACTGGTATGTAATTTAGCACATGTAACATGTTCACTGCCAGAAGTATGGCCCTACAGGTGCAAGCAGAATAACGCGTCTCATGAAAAACTGAATGATGCCCTGAAGAAATTCAAAGGTGCGGTGCTTATGCTAAGAAAGTGAACGTAGGCGCCGGCCGTTGGATAATAGTACCTGATTCTTGGCGGCGTATGGGTATCGTTGGCATACTTGATAGCTAAGGATCATCGATGGTGCTCGTGTTGCATTTGAGTTTGGGCCGGTTGTCGCCGTCGCTGAAGCGGCTCCGGTGCTATGGTTGCAGCGCCTGTCGACATACAAGAAAGCTCATCTGTGGTAAGTGAACAGTTGCATGATAAAGAGAAAAACCGAAGGAGTACAGATCGAAATAACCTGATGAGGCTGCGGCGTCGGTAAAGCAGGGCCGTTGGAGTTGAATATGGCGTCCGTGGAGCGGGTCCGGTGCAGTGGACGAAGGCTTCGGCGGGCGCGTTGTATAGTGCTTTCGGTGAGGCGGATCTGTTGTGGCGGACGAGGGCTTGTATGAAGGGCCAGCGAAGGGACGGACGAGGGAGTCAGTGAAGGGCCTACACTATGGTGGACGAGGGCGCCGGTTAAGCAGATCCGGTGCGGTGGACCATGATGGCGGTCAAGGAGATCTGGAGCGGTGTACAAGCCAGTCGCTGAAGCGGCTCCGGTGAAGTGGTGAATTGGCAGTTGGGGGTTCCAAGGTGCGGAAGGTAGATCCGTCGGGGTGTGAGGTCCACCGCAGCGGCGGAGGACTAGATTCGGCGGCTTGCCGTGGTTGGGGGGGTCGGGGGGGGGCTCTGGGGAAGAATGTTGGGGGCAAAGAGGGGAAAACAATGGAGTTACCAAAGCAGCCCTTTTCCGTTCATGTGGCAGGGGTAAAACAGGAATATCGCAGGGCTAAACTTTCGGGCACGAGATATTTCGATGTGAGCGGGAAGTTTGAAAGCTTTTGGCGCCTGAAATTATATTCTTCTCTTGTACGGCCGACTATGATATCATGGCCGAGAATTTGTTTGTTTTGAACGCAAAAAAAGTGCAAGTTTTGAAAATCAATGTCTCCAACTCGAAACTTAGATTGTCCATTCAATTCAAATATGGATCATTGAGCTACTACAAGCAAATACCATCATATGGTCCAATTCAAATGAAATTCCAAATGTGTTTATCCTAAATATGATGACAAAAGCAAAAATGTGTATGTGTATGAATAAAGTGGATGATTATAAAGTTTGAACATGCCCGTATGTGTATATCTCTAGGTTTGATATATGAATTTGAAATCACGAAATCCCGGCTTAAAAATGTACCTCCGTTTAAATGAATTACAAAAGCTAATGATGGAGTCGAATTCCAAAATTCCAATCTTAGGTTTGTAATTCTGGTACATCAAAGTATATCACGCATGTTCAAAAGTATCGTTATCTCATAGTCCAAACTGTGAAACAAATTGATCAACCTTGAGTGCACACACTATTGACCATGTATATCTCAATTACGCTAAAGTCCCTCAAATATAGACACCTCACTCTTTATCTAAAGCCACCCCCCCCTCGTCGCCCCCCACACACAGAAGTCGTTCTCTCCCCCAAACACCAACACACGAGCACATTAACACCCCTCTCTCTTCTAAAGTCCGGACCCCAATATAGGTCTCTATCACTTTGTCTCTTGGGCATGCACACATCTCTTCCCCCACTCTCTAGCTAGGTCTCCCGGCATCTCTCTTTCCCAAGCACACGCACTATGTAGAGTGTATCTTTCCCATACACACAAAACGTCGCCCCCAAACGTCTATCTCCCTAGTTATGTGGTTCTCGCACACTCACCTCATGCACCACCCCCACTGCAAAACAAGCACACTTTGTCTCCTTGTGCACCACTCTCCTCTTTCTATCTCTCCCACATGCGGACCCGCCCCAGCTCCTCCATGTATACATATATGTCGTGACTCTTTTCATAGCTCCCTAATGTATCATCGTTCTCGATCTCGCACAAATTTTCTCTACACCATCTATTCTAGATCTCTCATGAAGTCCCTATCACACACACGATGACTCGCTTCCCTTGCGTCTCCGTACATAGGCCAATTTCAAACAACATCAACATTGTCTCCCTATCTATACGCCATTTATGGACACAAACGCCCCCTCTCTTCCTCTCTCTCTCTCTCTCTCTCTCTCCGTCGCTAGCTCTCTCTCTCTCTCTCTCTCTCACTCTCACACCCCTCTCCCACACACAATCGATGTCTCTTCCAAATAGTCTGCTCCCCCGCCCGCACCCATGCTATCCCGCTACTACACATGTCACACCATTCCCCCTTCCCTTATACTAGGTTTACATCATTAGTGGTCTCTCTACTCCACATACACACACTCCCTCTCACACACAAACGCGCGCACAAACACACACAGACACGCACAAACACCCATTAATCTGGATCCTCATCTCTCCCCATGTCCGCATGTGTATCTCGCACACTCACTCTCTAGTTATGTATATGTGTCTCCACATTACACAACACAAAGCCCCATGTACATGTCTCTCTCTATCCTCCACACACATAGACACAAAGAATCTGTTATCATTGCCTCAGTCTCTAGACATATCACACACGCACACACTCTCTCTCTCTCTCTCTCGCAAACACGCTCAACAAGGGTTTCCCCGTGAATAACTTACCGTCTATTCATCAACAGTCGTGGCAGTACGGCGAACACGAGACGTGAAAAAGAATAAATCTACACGTGCTTAGACCACCTAGTATGACTACTAGGACTAGAGCAAGCCAAAAAGCGCGCCACCGTCACCCCCTCCTTATCGGCGACGGGAAAACCTTTGTTTTACACAGTCGAGAAGTCATTGTGCTAAGGCCTCACATGCTGAGGCGTTGAATAGAATGTAGATGCTAGTTTACGGAAACAAGTATCGATAATACGTTTGTATCTCCATACTTATATTTCTTCTCTTATAAAAAACCGAGTTGGTGATGATGGTACGCGTGCCATCTTGCAATATAGACCGTCCGATCTATATCTGACTGATGGAAATTAAACTAAAAGATACCCGCACCCCTCTCCACATTTGCAGACAAGGCCTTCCCTCGTTCATCCTTATCTCCAACAACCTCATTGTTGAGCAATTAAGAAAGGAAGCCTCTGGAACAAACTGGCCTGGTGGCCGCTGCCGGCGTCGTCAATCCCCATGCCTCCGCTCAGTCCGACCACCAATCACCACCACGCCCCACTCCTCTTCACCTTATCTCCTATTTCTCGAGATATCATTAGTTTTTACACATGGGATTACTCCCGCATGGGTCAATCACAACGAGTGTTTTTATTAAAAAAATGCATCTTGATGTTCCGTGCAATGCACGGATCTTGCTAGTACTCCTACAGAAGACTAAGTTGGTGATGATGGTGTGTCTGCCATCCGTCGTTTGTGACCATTAGATCTACATCTAACGACTGTGAGGTAAGTTGTTGCCTTTTCTCACAAACATCCCACTTGTCTACCAATTTGCAGAAAAACCCATAATTAGTATCTTAAAACCAACCACATCCCTCCCTGACCTCACCAAAACAGCCCAAGGAATATATTCTAATTGAAACATAATATATCTCTAGTGATATATGTATATCAAAATTAGAGTGTTTTGTATCAAGTTTGTGAATAAGTATTATTCTAATTATGATTCGTTGCAACGCACATGAACATTGCTAGTATTTCCAACCATGCAATTTTTCCCTAGTATTCCATAGTTTCGAGTTTTCCATCAAGATATTAGTCACTCATGGTTGATATTTACTTTCAATCATGTACACATATGCACTATGTAACTAGCCTTGCTTATTGGGTTCCAAAGCTTAACTTTCACTCCTACTTACAATATGTAGAGTATTTAACAAAAAACTACCACTTTCAACCAGCCCTAGGAAGAATTTATTGTACAAAAAATAGCAAAAACATACCCAAAATTTCTTAATCCACGCCAAAAACTACTACCTACTGATTAGGTTAGTTTAAACCCATTTATGACAGGGTTGGCCCACACGTCCGTGCTGACGAGGCAGCTTAAACCAACACATTTTGTTTGACTGTTGACACGAGGGACCCACATATGACCTTCTATCCTGTTATTTCCCCTCAAATCATTATTTTTCCTGAACATTACTTCAAACAGTGCTGATGCGTGTTCGTTGGTGGCGCCGGTGATGAGCGAGTTGGCCGCCGCTTCGCCGAACAGGCCGGACGCCGCGCTGGTCTCCGCACGGGTTGGCAGGCTGGCCCGAGCATGACTCACGAGCGAGCAAGCCACCGCGCTAGCCTTCGCTCGAGCCAGATGGCTGGCCTTAGCGCGGTGCGCGCGAGCAAGCCGCCGCGCCGCCGTGGCAATCTAGCTAGCAAACCTTGCAGACAAGCAGTTGGACGGAGCTATCTTGGCTAGCTAGAGGCTGCGAGCGCCGAACGGAGCTGGCATCCGGGCTGCCGCAAGATGGGCTCCACACCGCCAGCAGTTTTAACCTCGCCTTCTGCCGGCGGCGGTAGCTGCGTCCCATGGCCGAGGATGACTAGGTGGACGGGCCGGAGGTAGGAGGTCACTCGGGGATTTTTGTGCAGACTGACATGTAGGTCCCACAAGTCATAACGCCCGGTCGAATAGAAGGCGTTGACTTAATGGGCAACACGGGCCCTGTTTGGATACTCTAAGTCAGAGGTTAGATTCTAACCCTGAACTAACTCTAACCAAAGTGGTGTTTGGATGGCAGGGTTAGATTGACAACAAATGTATCCAAACAGGGCCATGGGTTGAAACGTGCCTATAACGACACTTTGTAGAGCATTCGTTTCCTTGTAGGGCTGGTTGGTAAGAGCATGTACAATGGTTGATAAGGTAGTCCTATCTTAAGTCTGCCACGTATGCAAGTGGTAGTAGTTTCTTGGCATTATTAGTGGTTTCTTGCATTATTAGGCTAGCCATAGTGGGGGTAACTTAGGTAGTAACTTAACACATCCCAAGACAATTTTGCTTATGTGGCAAGTATTTAATGAGGAAAGAGGTGCTTGTGGTAACATAATATGTTACTGTAACATAGCGCTTCCTGAGGCAAAATGAGTCTATGAGATAATAAATGAAGCAATCTATGATACTACTACTATGTTACTTTGCACTATGGATGTAGTAACTTACACTAGTGTCATATGCATGACACTAGTCTAAGTTACTCCCCACTATGACCAGCCTTAGGGGTTTCTTGTAAGGAACAATGTACTACTAGCGACAAAAGGCGATTCTAGGTTGCGTTGTACTCCAACGAGTACTACTAGTGGTTGCGGGAGTGTATACCTCGTTTTGTGGGTTCGATCCCGGCCAAACGCACGGCGGCCTTTTCTTTTAAATAGTAACTTCGCTGCGAGCCAATATTTTACACGGGTAGTTTGAGTTTTGAAGTCAAATGGACGTGCGGCACCACAATCTAGGTGCACTGGATAGCCTATCCACGTGAACGGGTTTTCCTTCCCAGCATCTCGTGGCTCCCGTGCTCGCCCTAGCCGCACCTCGCTTGTAGCTTCCTCATCAGCTAGTAGCATATTTAAACTAGCGCCTCCCAATTAAGCCCGAGGAGCCGGAAAAGCCTGGCGGGGCATTGGGAACTGTGCAATATGGCTCTGTACGTAAAGTGCTCTACTACTACTCTGTAGCTTGTGGTGTTGCACGCATGGACTTCACTCCATTATCGGCTCTACTATAAAAGAAATTCCTCTTGACGTGTTTTTTTTGAAACGGAGGCAAAAGCTTTGCTTCATCTCATTCATAAAGAAGGAACTACTAACAAAGTTCGACGAGATCCATTACACCTCCACAAAATGGAAGCGAAAAGCCTAGTCTCGCTGTATCAAATAACTCAAATGTTCTGCCCCCGCAGTAACCGTCGCTGATAAACAGGTTGCTAGTGTGTGCGTGAGAGGAGCGGCTGAGTAGGCCAGCTACGTGAGAGGAGCGGCTGAATAGAGCACCGAGAGTACCCACTAGGCCACTACGCAGGTGTACTTTCCCTGCATTGATAGTACAGTGATGGTTCTAGAGAACAGTAGTACCCTCCACTTCCAACTGTAGCTCCTTAGCCCTGAGATTCAAGAGTTCAAAACTGGTGCACTATACTAGAAGTACAGTACATAGCACTAGTAGTACCCTCGCACTACTAGTTGAGAAAGTAGTACTAGTACTGCTACAGTACGAGTACGTACTCCTCTGTCACATAATGTAAGACGTTTTTGGACACTAGTTGGCGTGTACAAAAAATAGCAAAAACATACCCAAAATTTCTTAATCCACGCCAAAAACTACTAGCTAGTGCCAAAAATTTCTTACTAGTGCTATTATTTACAGTATAATGCAATCCCATAACGTCCCATAATGCCAGTACTAGTAGTAAATAATAGCCTCACCCCTTCGCTACAGTTGGAAGGAACGATCTACAGTTGGAAGGGACGAGGCCCTGCGGTTACTACGCTCTTATCTCCTCCTCGCCAGTTCCCCTCCCCCCGAAGAGAAGGCAGTTCGTCGCTGCTCCCATGGATTCGCCAGGCGGTTCTCCTCCTCGTCGGAGCTGGGAGACCTTGGACGACGATCCTCTGGGAGAAATCGCACGCCGCTCCGACGTCCTCACCGCCGCAAGACTCGGTGCTTCCTGCACCAACTATTTCAAGACGGTGCTTAAAATGGCTTGGGAAAAGGCCATGCTTGTTGGTCTTCCATGCGTCCTCGAGGAGAAGGTTCTTCTATGGGACAATCCTTCGAACAGTCCACCGCTCCCTGGCCATGGTTGCACGTTGACTCCGCTAGAGTTGCCGACGTTGAGAGGTAGTCGGATTTTGTCCGATGAGCAGGTCAGTAATGGAGTTTGATCATGTAGTACTTAGTTATTCCATTTCCATCCCGTAATTTCTTCGCTGCCCAATGTCTTATATATAGGTCTGGGTCGGTGCCAACGATGATTGGCTTGCATACCTTCGGCCGGATACCACCATCATTTTGCACAACATCCACAGCAGTGCGGCCATTCCGGTAGACCCCTTCTCCACCATTGGGATCGGCCTTCCGGACTGGCTGGGCTTGAATACGTATGATGATGCCTACATGAGATTGAAGAAGATAGCAATTGCGGAGCCGCCGACAAAGCGACGCGGCTACGACGATTACTATCTCATCGCGGTGTTCGACATAAGGATTGCCATCAATGCAAGAGGCAGTAACGGCAGAGGCTGGCGCATGTTGGCGGCGGCAGATTTGTACCCCTACACGTTCGAAGACGCCGGGCGCCATCTAGGCCGCATCTTCGTGGTGACAAGCCAGGGGACTTGTTTCATCTGGTTGCCATCCTACGGTACGGGAGATTACAAACGGAATGCACAAACCATCATTTGCATCCCTAACGGTACTCCATTATTTTGCAGGGACCAGTCATCCCGCGATCAAAATAAGATCGCCGATCCTAGATGTGCATTTGCATCCACGATTCGGTCTAACCTGGAACCTTGTAGCTGACTTTGGCATATTGGGATCAACTATCTTAGCAGTTGTTACCCATGGTACCACTGATGTGCAACATGGTCACACAATCTACCACGATCGGACCGTCACCATCTACCCAGGTATTCCATTTTTTAACCCTCTCGCCATCTCTTTCATTGTTGTACTAGTACTCTACTTACGTACTACTACCTCCGTCCTGGTTTATTGGTCTCCATTGTAATTTGTGCCAAACTTTGACCATAAATTTAATTAATAAAAAGTTTATCCATGTTATTAAAAAATATATCATTGAAAACAATGTTCAAAAATGAATCCAGCGATATAATTTTTGTTGACATGCACTAACATTTTTTAAGTTAAATATTTAGTCAAAATTTGGCACAAATTACAAAGGGGACTAATAAACTAGGACAGAGGTAGTAGTAGGAGTACTTTTTACCTTGGAGGACGCATATAGCTAGCTAGGCCCTTGAAGACTTGAACCCACTAGCTGCCACACTTTTTGTTTTTCCATGTCTTACTATCTCATCCATGTAGCCAAGAGTGGCTATATATAATAAGCCGGTTATTTTACTTCCTCTATACCGGAGTAGTACTATTTGTTGCACAGTATTACTGACCGCCATATTTGAGCACAACATTATTATGCATGGACATTGACTATGTATGTCACCATGTGTCCAGATCTGAGATGCCGCGTGTCGATGAACGGCACCGAGTTCGACCCCCGTGATGCTACATGGATGCCGAGGAACACTCTTGGAGAGTACTCGCTTTTCATTGGGAACAGCTACCCCATAGTGAAGCGGATGCCACCTTCCGTGCACGACACGGAAGGCCTGCCATTCATGAAGCATGGTTGTGTCTTCCGTGCGCACCGCCGGATGAACGACATGCTGGGACACGCTATCCCTGATTTATGCCGCTTCAGCTTGGATGAGTCTCCATCGTGTGGAATCGGACTAGAAAGCTGCGACAATGATTCCCGTTGCCCACCGCTATGGATCGTGCTATCCATGAAGAACACCTGGGACTGGAACCTGGAGAAGGACATGTAGCCCATCTATAACGTGTAAGTGGAGTACGGTAAATTGTGAACGGTAGCGCTGTGAATATATGTAGACTAGTCGTGCACAAATTTATCACATGAATTCGAGATGAACTTGTGTGGCATACTGGCATTTGTCCTTTAGAATTTATTACTAGTAAATGTGTTATGTGTACGTGCAACTTGTGTGGTTATTGCACGGGCTCCAACACGCTCTTTGAGAAAAAAAAGGTGGCACAGCTTTGGATATACGTGACGTGGCGGCATCGTACAGTAGCATCGTTCGCTATAGTTGTAGTACGCTCCTACTAGGACGACAACTCCTATAAAACCTTGCGCTTGGCTCTTTGCCTCTTCGGGAGGTTCAACAGTTCGCACTCGTGTGAACCTTGCACTTGGCTCTTCGCCTCTTCGGAAGGTCCAACAATGATGATACTACAGTACACATTATGCTTCTGGCAATCTGACACCGACTGAACTGCTGCACGTCCACCGCGAGGGCGAGGGCAAGGGAGAGGGAGAGGGCGCGCTGTAGTCAGAACCCTCTCCTCGTCCTGCGAACCACCGCGTGTGTGGGCGAGGGAGAGGCGTAGTAAGCAAGCTTCTCCTCGTTCGGCGAGTTGACGGGACACATCAAAGCAGTACTAGTACTAGTCCATACTGTGTCCTTTTCGGTCAATATGGCTTAATCTGAAACGAGAAAAATACACTGGCGGTCAATGTATGTAACAATACGCTCTTTACGGTCACTATATATAGTTTTGCGGTGATTATACTGAAAGTGCGTTATATCGACTAGAGGGGGGGTGAATAGGCGATTTTTATGAATTCTTCACTGAGGAATTTGTGGGTGAGGAAATTCCTTAGCGAAGAACTACTTGCAGCGGAATAAGTACTCAAAAGTATGCATAGCAGAGCACAAGCATAGTCATCATGATGAAATGAAAACAAGCACAGAGTACAGAAAGCCTAAACACAGGATAACACAGGATGAAGACAAACAGACTGAGGAAATTGAACTGAGGAAATTGAGAAAGTCTTCAGTCAAAGTCTTCAAACACAGATATAAACAATTGCACAACACATGAATGAGAAAATGAAAGAGTTGAGGAAATGGAACCAACTGGCTTGGTGAAGACAATGATTTGGTAGACCAGTTCCAACTGCTGTCTCAGTTGTACATCTGGTCGGAGCGGCTAGGTATTTAAACCTGAGGACACCCAGTCCCGGACACACAGTCCTCACCGTATTCTCCTTGAACTAAGGTCACACAGACCTCATCCAATCACTCGTGGTAAGTCTTCAGGTGACTTCCAAACCTTCACAAACTCGGTCACTCGGCGATCCACAATTTCCTCTTGGATGCTCTAGACCTTGATGCCTAACCGTCTGGAAGAAGCACAGTCTTCAAAGGTAACAAGCGTCGGGTCCACGCAGGATCAATCTCTTCAGTGATGCTCAATCACTTTGGGTTTGTAGGTGTTTGGGTTTGGGGTTTTTCCTCACTTGATGATTTTCGCTCAAAGTCCTCGGAGGATGGGACGCTCTCAAATGACAAGTATCAGTTTCTCTCGGAGCAGCCAACCAGCTAGTGGTTGTAGGGGGCGGCTATTTATAGCCTAGGGAGCAGCCCACATGATAAGACATAAATGCCCTTCAATGATATGACCGTTAGGTGGGTAGATATTTTGGGACAGCTGGCGCATAGCACAGCAATGGTCGGAAATTTGAGGTTCAAATTCCTCAGGGCTATCATGTTCCTCACTGTGTAGGCAATCCACACTGGCGAATTCCTAACTCCTCAGTCAGAACAAATTCCTCAGAGACCAGAAGAACTTCGTCTCTGTCACTGAAGAATATGACTGAACTGTATGAGATTTCCAATGGCTTCACTCGAAGGGATTGGTAGGTGTAGGATTTTGAGTTGAGCATCACATGGAAATTTTTCCTTAGTATTTCCTCGACCCCCTTTAACAGTACGGTGTTTCCTATGACTCAAGAAAGAGAAAATGAAACTATGAAAACAAAAGTCTTCACGCTTCATATTCCTCAAATGAATACCAAGTCTTCAAGGTCACACCAATTTCTTCACTTTCAAAGTCTTCAGAAAGTCTTCAGAAATCCAAAGTCTTCAGTCGAAGAACTTCATTTTTAGGGGTCGACTTTCACTGTAATTATCAAACTCCTCATAGACTTATAGACCCGTGTACACTCACAAACGCATTAGTCCCTTAACCTATAAGTCTTCAATACACCAAAATCACTAAGGGGCACTAGATGCACTTACATATACGATCACTAGCTCATCGTAGAGCACCATATTGCACCCTACTGACTGGCCACATAGTCGACGTGGCACTTTGTTGGCTGGTTAAATTGTCACCTGGTTTCTGGGTCCCACCTGTCAGTTGGCAGAGCAAAGAAATTAGCTAAAAAACAAAGAGTGTAGTACATCTACACTTCCAATGCATTTAGCCTTTAATCTAAATCGATATTGATTGACTAATGCACCAACTTGTGCTCTAGGTATTGGCTACATGTCTATCCTTAATTACAGCATGCAACGACCTTCATTTAATCTTCTTCTCTCAATGGTCGCATGCACACATAACTTTTGGGCATTAATTATGCCCTGGTCAATGTGTAAATCTCTAAATGTACAGTCTTTCACGGACGTAGGGAGTAGGTTGAACACTTGAGCGTGAGTGTGTGTGTTGCGTCGTGTGCTGTGTGCCGCATGGGGGCGTGAGTGTTGTGTGTGTCAATGTGTACGTGTCAGTGTTGCATGTTGCATGCATGCATGCATGCATGCATGGGGCTTACTCCCTCCCATTGACATGTTCATATTTCAAGCTTCCTCTGTTCCCTCCATATGGTGATACTCCCTTTGTTCCTAAATACGGAGTAAAATCCTCCCTCTGTTCCCAAATACGGAGTATTTGTCTTTCTAGAGATTTCAACAAGTGACTACGTACACAGCAAAATGAGTGAAGTGAGCGTAGAGGCATAGGGATAATGTAGAAAGGAAGTCTTCGCGATCCATTATTCCCCATCTCGGTCAGAGAGAACTATTCAACTAGTCTTCGCAGTGAAGTGACAATACACGCTGCAGCAGATGGGACACTTAATTAATAAGCTGAACCAGCGTGTTGGTGTTACTAAATCAGCCTTACCCAGTACTGCCATCATGTTTGCGAGTAGAGCATGCTTCTGTCCTCCATTAACTGACATATGGGCCCTCTTGTGGTAGACCCACATGTCATCGGTGTAACTATTTACACTCCGAAGGACGGTATATCCTGGTAGTAGTAGTAGAATTGAGATTTAATGCACTTTCTTCCCCGTCTTCCACTCTTCTTCCTCCTCTCTTCTTCTTCCTCCTCTCTTCCCCATCGTCGGCCGTACACCATTTCCCCCCGCTCACTGCTCTCCCGCCCGCGCTATCTTCCTTGGTAGCTCGCGTGTACCATATCCCCCCGCTCACTGCTCGGCCACACGAGGAGAAGCTTCTTCGCTCGCCCGCCCGAATCCACTTCCCCGCTGGCTCGCAGGCACCGAAAACCCCAATGGCAGAACCGACTGACACGCAGAGCCGCGATTGGAATTCCCTCCCCGATGTTCTCTTGGAGCAGATCTGTAATCGTATGGACCTACTCAGCACCGTCCATCTGGCCGCATGCTCGGTGTTTTTGTACCGTCTACTCGTCTGCAACCGGCCGGCTCTTTTCAAGACACCCTGCTTGCTGATGCCTGATCCTCGCAGGTGGCCCAGACACCGACTTGACGATCCTACGGAGGTTGCCGTGGTGCCCCTCGACATGCTACCACTACCCGTCCACCTTCCCTTCATGCGCGACCACTACTGGGCGGTCATGAAGGCCAACTGGATCGTCCTCATCCACCAATCCGGTAGTCCATGGTGTCTCGTGGATATCTACAGCCAGCGAGAGATCACCCTTCCATCTTTGGATACCGCAGCCATCGAGCCTCGCGGCCCGCCGGACACTCCTGCCTACTGCGCACGAGACGCGTCGAGCTTTTGGCTCGACCTCTGTTTGCTGAAGGTTGTAATCTGCGAAGTGCCCACACCATCAGAAGACTACATGGATTACAAGCTCATTGCCATGTTCAACATGGGATTAGTCTATCTGGAATCCGGTCGCCATACATGGTTATGGCTCATCGTCGATCCTCTTCACCCAACACTTCTGTCTGATGCTATAGTGCACGATGGCATCATTTATGCGGTCGACGCACAGATTGGCTGCCTATACTGGTGGAATCTATCTTCGTGTAATTGTTCTATCTCATCTCATCTTTACCTTAAGAATACGGCTGCCTGTTCATTGTTACAAATTTAGAATATATAGTATGTCTATAACCACATCACTGCTATATGTTCCTCTCATTTCCTAGATTTTTATGACCACACATGTTATTGTTAGAGTTGATATGAGAACAATTGGTATCTAATGATTGTTAGAATAGATATTATGAGTATAACCTCATGATTGCTATATGTTACTCTCATTTCCAGGATTTTTATAACAACGCATGTTATTGCTTAGAGTTGATATGATAACTGTAGTAAGTGCTATGGTAGAATATGAGTAGGCCCTGTCATATCTGTTTTCCTCTCATTGTTACATGATGTTTGAACCATGATATATTGCTAGAATATGAAAACCATTGGCTTATTTTTTAACTTGGGGTATGATTATGACCACGGCATTGCAATTCTCTGTCTATGATATGTGTCACTGTTATAATAATCTTAATTCCACACATGATTGTTTATTTTTGTCCTTTTGGTCTCCAATTTGAATTGTTGCAGCAGACGCAAATGCGTTGGCCTTCATGATTCCAGGACCTAGAATCATACCAGCCGATGGGTGGTGGTTTATCGCTCGTTCAACTGACGGTGGTCATTTGATGCTCATTTGCACGTACCAAATTGACCAAACCATTTCATCAAACCACATGCAGTACAATGCCTGGGGCGTTCGTGACTTTGATGGCTATGGCTGCTTCGTGTTCGAGAAAGATCCTAGCTCCGTTGGGCCAGGCGTATTCAACTGGAGGCGGGTTTACAGCCTCGGCAACCACTCCATGTTCCTCGGGCTCATTTATCCGATCATCCAACCAATCATCGATCATATCACCGGCGATGATTACCGTGCTATGCAACTTCCATTCTCCAGGGGGGACTGTGTTTACATATCATACCATGGGCTTCATGAATCACCATATCCAGAGATTCGTCGACACAGCTTGTTGCGAGATAATCTTCAGTGTGTGAAAGGCATCAAGCTTCCATGCGATGGATGGCTTTTGCAAACCCGACATGCGGCGATGTGGTTCATGCCAACAGCAAATATGCACAACTTGATTCGTACTGATATGTAGACTGAGCCATGTATTCTGCTGCTGTAGCACGACCCTCTTTTGTTGGATATTATGTACTGTTGTTAGTTTGAAGCACTCCTCTGGTTTGAAGGATAGATACCTTTCTGGGATCAAGTGCATCCTAACTCACCTGCGCAGGATGTACTGATAATGATGATGGAGATGTTGTGCAGAATATAGTAACGCTAAACTCCTCTGGTTTGAAGGATATATATAGTAACGCTAAACTAAGCGTGAGTGTAGAATAGCTTATTCTACACCCCAGTAACAGTACATACAAAATATTGTAAGACACTATGTAAAATATAGTAATTTTCATAAAAATTTACTAATTAGAAACATAGATGATAAAAAGAATATTTTCCGAATTACTATATTTTGTACACAGCGTTACTAGGGGGTGTAGAATAAGCTATTCTACACTTACGCATAGAATAGCGTTACCCTATATATATATATATCACTTAAGCTTCATGTGCGTACTTGTTAGTTAAACCTATGGTTAAAATGTGACACTAAATACAACTAGTAAGTAGTACAGTAGCAGTACTAGTATACGTCGGTCAAATTATTCATCATGTCCACACATTGAATTGACGTGACAACACGCTGCGCGTGAGGTGACACAAGAATACCGGCGGCGTGTTCGGGTATTCTGGACTTCAGATTTGGAGTACCACTTATCTGTCAAAATCTTTCATCATTCACTTAAAACAGTCGATTGATCATACATTGAGTACCATATAACTGGAATTAACCCATGCAAGTCGAAGAAGGATTGGCCGGTGCTGCCGGCTGGCGTCAAGTTCGATCCCACGGATCAGGAGCTGATCGAGCACCTTGAGGCCAAAGTTAGTGCTGACAGCGCGAGATCTCACCCTCTCATCGATTTGTTCATACCAACCATCGACAGCGAGCACGGCATATGCTACACCCATCCTGAGAAACTTCCAGGTAAGACACCGATCGGCCGTCTACTTGCACAATCATATTCCTTTGTTTATAGCTCTATTTTTCTTTTTAGACGCAGACCTGGTGAAGAAATTACAATTTGACAGTTCATAAAAAGTGAAACAAGTGACTGCAACATGCCAAAGATGTTATGAAAATGCCAACTACGTACACTAAAACCTGTATTTGACAATACTGCAGGTATCACACTGAGTGGCCTAAGCAAGCATTTCTTCCAGCGCAATTCTAGGGCGTTCAAAAGGGGCACGTGGACGCGTCGCAAGATACAGTCGAAGTGCGGCATGCACGCGATGTGGCACAACACCGGCAATACCTTGCCGGTGATGGTCAACGGCCGGCAGACGGGCAGCAAAAAGGTTCTGGTGCTGCACACCAACAAGAACTTCGACCAACAGAGGACCAACTGGGTGATGCACCAGTACCACCTCGCGGACCTGGAGCAAGAGAAGGAGCGGGAGCTGGTCCTCCGCAAGATTTTCTACCAGATGAACACTAGGGCCAGGAGTAAAAAGATTATAAGTTAGTTT
The DNA here is from genome assembly GCF_018294505.1 of Triticum aestivum. NCBI lineage: Eukaryota > Viridiplantae > Streptophyta > Magnoliopsida > Poales > Poaceae > Triticum > Triticum aestivum. The sequence goes on along the minus strand of NC_057814.1, from coordinate 414,900,758 downwards.
GGTATTGGTACTTGTACTACCTTGTCGTCCGCAAGTTGGTATTGTTGTTAACGATCTTTTGGTATGAACTTGGCATTTGCTTCCAACCATCATGCCGAGGGTCGACGTGGATATAAAGCTGAATCATTTGTTTCGAAACGAATTTTCAGGCACCTGATTTTTATTTGATGGGTAGCATAAGCACATGCCGTTCGAATTCCCAGTTCTCCAATTTTTTTGAAACAAGTGCATGCTCTTATTATCACGATGAAAAAACAATATCCCTGCTGCATCCCAGTTATCAGTCTGTACTTGCAGAATTCTCTCGTTTATTGAGCACGTATATTGTTTTTTCAGGTCGAGCAAGTTTCAACTGGGTTGTACACTGCTCAGGCTTGGTTTTGTTTTTAACAGGCCCAGCCCATGACGACAACGGGGCACAAAGATCTAGCAATTATCTACTGGCCTCTGGCCCGCCAGCGTTAGTTATATTTTGTCTTACAACATCCGCAGGCACTTTTTTTACTGAATCAAACACACAGCCCAGTTCTATTTTCCTCTTGAAACACATGTCCTACATCCGTTTTCTAATCTCTACCTATAGTTTTACTAGTTCATATACACGTATCATTATATTGAAAATACATAAAATTCAATTTTCATATTTACATCCTTATTTTTGTTGTTGTTTTCCCTCCCAGCGTTGATTTTTTTTTACCACTGGTTTTCCCTTAAACCAACTCAATTGTGCCACGTCTTATTTGCTTACAAAAACAAAACGTTTTTTTTGGCAAATCAATAAGTTCTTAAATTTTTTTTATCATTTCGGGATTACAAAAGTTCGGACTCCACCGAAATATGCAAAATAAGGTTGAACTTTTTGACCGTGGTCTTGGGCAGAAAATGGGCTGTAATAAATTACTTAAGAATTAGCAAATGGGCTGTAAATTATTAAAAATAGCAAATGGGTCTATGTTGTCTGCCACTGATTTGGAGGCTTACTTGTGGGCCTACTAAGTTCATGCATACACAAGGTTTATCAAAAAATAAACTTAGTCAACAATCGACTCTACCAGTGTCAGACCGTTAGATGTCAATCTAACGACAATCGTGCTTCTTTAGTCTTTGATCTTCCTGCCCCAGCCGCCCAAACTAGCGCCATCGGAACCGCCTGCTCCCGCCTCCCGTGGCCGGCTGTGCTGCCGGGCAGGCCTCACGGCCCCATCATATACTCGCATCCCTGGCCTGTCTATCCCTCTACTCACCCACACCTCCTGTTATTTTCCAGCGACAGCAGCCGAACCAGTCAACCCTCGTACTCTCCACCGCGTGGGCAGCCACTTCCGTGTCTTCCCCGGCTCCGTGTCGTTCCCTTTGTAGGCCTCGCCGTCGTCCACCGCCCTGGTACTCTCAGCGCGGCGTGGTCAACGAACGACATCCATCGGAAGTGGACTGTACGTGGAGAGGCTGACAGGTGGGTCCACGGCCGCACACAAGGAAATGCCTCCTTATTACGCGCAAAATAATGATTCCTCCACCTAACATCTGGGACCCGCTGGAAGGGCCTCTGTATTTAAGGAAAAAACGTTCCCTCTGCTGACAGGTCGGACCCACCAACTATATCTTCGCACGCAAGGAAGTGCCTCCTTATTGCGCACAAAAAATGAATACCCCCTGTCAGCTGGGACCCACCACAGGGGGAGACTGACTTGTGGGCCTACTAAGTTGACGGGGACGGAGGGCTTTGTCAACTTAGTCAATACGAACGATTCTAGCTCCAGTGACCGTACGATGTCCATCCAACGGCCTTAGTGCTTCTTCAACCTCTGGTCTTATTGCTCCAGCCGCCCAAAGCAGCGCCGGTCGTGCCGCCTGCTCCTGCCTCCCGTGGCCGGCTGTGCTGCCGTGGAGGCCTCACCGCCCCCTACTACTCCCACCGCTAGCCAGGCCATCCCTCCACTCACCCACACCCCCTGTTATTCTGCGGCGACGGTAGCCTCACACTGCAGCCGAACCAGTGAACCCTCGTACCCCTCTCCGCGTGGGCATCCACTACCGCGTCTTCCTCAGCTCTGCATCGTCCCCTTCATAGGCCTCTCCGTCGTCCACCGCCTTGGTGCTCTCGGCGCGGCGTGGTCAATGTGGTCAACGACGGACTTCCATCGGAAGAGTACTATACGTGGAGAGGCTGACAGCTGGGTCCATGGCCACAGCCCAGCTTTTTTGTGATTTGCCAAGTAAGTCGCTTTGTCAGGCATGTTGGGCTGCAAATCTTTCAAGACGAGGAGAGCTTCATTCGGCTGGCCGAGAAAATGGCCTATCAGTAATGAGAAATGGCCTGTACATTTTTAAAACACATCAAACAGGCAATTAGTTTCAAATTTCTTTTTTTCATTTCGAGATTTTAAATTGCATTGATTTTTATGCGTGGACAATTTGTTCGATTTTATATTGATACACATTTATTTTTAAAATCAGTTTGAATGTGACTCGAAATTTCGGGATTAAAAACAGTTCAGACCGCACCGAAATATGCAAAATTTCGTATAATTTTTTAACCGTGGCCACAATATGGGCTGTAATGCTAACAAAAAGAATATGGGCTCCAAAAAAAACCTTAAGAATTAGCAAATGGGATGTACATTATTAGAAATAATGGCAGATGGGCTGTACGATGTTTTCCACAGATTTGAGGCTTTCCTAAAAAAAAGGTTGACGCACAAGCAGTGACTGTTGGATGTCCATCCAACGGCTGTCGTGCTTCTTCAATCTCTGCTCTTCCTGCTCCAGCCACTCAAACAAGCACCGGCGGGACTGCCTGCTCTCTCCTTCCCGTGGCCGGCTGTGCTGCCGTGCAGGCCTCACCGCCCCATCGTACTCCCATCGCTGGCCTAGCCATCCCTCTACTCACCCACACCTGCTGTTATTCTCCGGCGACGGCAGACGAACCAGTAAACCCTCGTACAGTCATACTCCCCTCCACGTGGGAAACAACTGCCGAGTCTTCCCTGCCTCCGTGTCGTTCCCTTCCTAGTTCTCGCCGTCGTCCACCGCCCTGGTGCTCTCGGCGCGGCCTGGTCAACGTGGTCAACGACCGACATGCATCTGAAGTGGACTGTATGTGGAGAGGCTGACACCTGGGTCCATGGACTCACGCAAGGAATTGCCTCCTTATTACGCGCAAAATAATGATTCCTCCACCTGACATCTGGGACCCACCGAAAGGGCCTTTGTATTTCGCGAAAAAAAGTTACCGCCGCTGACAGCTTGGACCCACCAGCTATATCTTCGCATGCAAGGAAGTGCCTCCTTATTACGCACAAAAAATGAATACTCCCCCTGCTAGCTGGGACCCAGTATAGTGGTAGGCTGACTTGTGGGCCTACTAAGTTGACAGGGACGGAGGGCTTTGTCAACTTAGTCAATATGCACGATTCTAGCTCCAGTGACCGTACGATGTCCATCCAACGGCCGTAGTGCTTCTTCAACCTCTGGTCTTCTTGCTCGAGCCGCCCAAACCAGCGCCGGTCGTGCCTCGTGCTCCTGCCTCCGGTGGCCCGCTGCGATGCGGCGGAGGCCTCACCGCGCCCTACTACTCCCACCGCTGGCCAGGCCATCCCTCTACTCACCCACACCCCCTGTTATTCTACGGCGATGGCAGCCTCACACCGCGGTGAACCAGTGAACCCTCATACTCCTCTACGCGTGGGCATCCACTGCCACGTCTTCCCCGGCTCCGCGTCGTCCCCTTCCTAGGCCTCGCCGTCGTCCACCACCCTGGTGCTCTCGGCGCGGCGTGGTCAACGTGGTCAAGGAATGGCTTCCATCGGACGTGGACTGTACGTGCAGAGGGTGACAGCTGGGTCCACGGCTGCAGCAAGGAAGTGCCTCCTTATTACGCGCAAAATAATTATTCCTCCATGTGATAGCGGGGACCCACCGGACGGGCCACCGTATCGCGAAAAAACGTTCCCCACTGACTGCTGGGACGCACCAGCTACATCTTCGCACGCAAGGAAGTGCGTCCGGGCAAAAAAAAACGATTCACCCCCCTGACTGCTGGGACCCACCAGCTACATCTTTGCAAGCAAGGAAGTGCCTGACAGTCGGGACCCACCTGGTCGAAGCGTACGTAGCGTTGTCATTCTGGTCGCGAACGTGTACGTAGATACTGGTCGATGTAGAGGCGCGCACGTGTCGTAGTAGAGGCGCGCACATAGCATGTACACGTACGTACAGTGGCCAGTGTGCAAGAAAGAAAATATGGCCATGTATGTACATACGGGCAGGGTCTCGAACGCCTACTCGCGCATACGTACGGCCAGGGCTCGTGTACATGGCTGGGTCGGAACGGAGAAACAACGTCGTCGTCGTGTTCATGGGGAGCCAACCAGCTGGGTCGGAACGGAATGCGTTGTCGTGTTCATCGGGAGGGCTTGGACGGAACAACCGATGGAAACGAGGCCTGGCGTACCATAGAACGGAGGAAACGGCCTTGTGTTTGACCGGCTACGTTCGAAATGGGATCCTGTTCATCGGGAGGGGTCTGGCGTACCGCAAAACGGAGGAAACGGACCTCCTACGGTCGAAACGGGGGTCCTGTTGATCGGGAGGGGTGTGGCGTACCACAAAACGGAGGAAACGAACTTGTGTTGGAGCGCTACGGTTGAAACGGGGGTCCTGTTCATCGGGAGGGGTGTGGCGTACCGCAAAACGGGACTCCACGGGATACTGTTCATCTCCACCGTCGACCCCCTCTAGCCTCCACGGGCTACTGTTCATCCACTGTCGACCTCCTCGAGCCTCCACCTGCGACTGTTCATCCACGGGCTCCTGTTCATCCAGCCTCCACCGCACGCTACTCCATCGGCTACTGTTCAACCAGCCCTCTCCACGGGCTCCTGTTCAACCACCCCTCCACGGGCTATTGTTCATCCAGCCCTCCACCGTCTACTGTTCATCCTGCCCTCCACGGGGTGGTCCTGTTCATCCTGCCCTCCACGGGGTCCTGTTCATCCATCCCCAACCGTCTCGATCGATCGGGGTCCTGTTCATCCAGAGGCAACACCACGGGGTCCTGTTCATCCACCCCCACCGGGAACTGTTCGTCCAAACCCCCCCAGCAATGCTCACTGTTCATCCAGAGGCAGCATCGATCGGCTTCAGTTAGCAGCAGTAGCGAAGGAATTGCTTGATCGGGTTCAGTTAACAGCCATCGATCGATCGCTCGGGTTCAGTAACGTGTAGCCTGTAGTGCAATCGCTCGGGTTCAGTTAGAGCCCAACGCCTCGCACCCACGCGCGTGCGTGTACGAGAGAAACGCGCATCGCTCGGCCCCGACCACCCACCGTAACCGGGAACACCCCGATATTTTTCTCGCCCTCGCTTCTACCACGGTTTTTTCCATCATGGACGGTCCAAAGAATGTCATGCAGCTGCGTCTCCGGCCTGCCCAGGACGAAAAGCCCATTTTCTGTCATGATTTTTTGTCATAGAAGTAGGACCCCACCTCATCTATGATGATACCGTGTTTTGTCACAATTATCGTCATAGAAGTGTCATAAGTATGACAGAAAAAAAATTCGTTTGGCCCAAAATGTCACGGATGTGTCTTTTTTTTGTAGTGCTTGCTTACATAAAAAGGAGGCAAGTGGACGGCACTGTAGCACACTCAAACTAGCCCGCCTAACGCGCGGGAAAGCCCCGCCCTCGTCATTTTGTTCTGGATTTCTATCGATCGATCGCACGAAAATGTTACGCTTTGCAAGTTCAAAAGGAAAAGGCGGCACACTTACGACTCGTACGCGTCGCACCCCCGATAGTCTGGCTCGCACGCCGCTCACCAGAGGGGACACACGTTGTCTTGCATTTTCATTGACATGTGGGACTGCAATTGAATAAACCGTCGATAGCCGAAATATAATTGCTCGGCGGGCGTCGACTGAGAAGAGAGAGACGGGGGAGGGAGAAGAGATCGCCCACCCGCTGCGCATGGACTCCAAGAAATATATGGTGATAATGTGAGGTGGGCCATGTGGGAGTCCGGACCGCTTCCAAGCTCGCTTCTGACCGCCCTGGCCCACCAGTAAACCCCTCCCCCTCCTGCATGTGCTCCCCCCTCAGACGCCAGCTGCCCGCATTCATAGCAAGTAGTACTAGTAAAATACCGGGCTATAAGCCCGCTTATGTGGAGGAGAGAGAGGCATTAATTGACAAAGTCAAGGAGTGGGCTCTACAAGAGCCCGTCTCTACACATGCTCCTAGGTATAAAAAAACTAATTCTAAAAAAAGAGGTATAAAAAATAATTGTGTCTAAAAAAAGAAAGGTAAAAAACATTTGAGAGGAAATAGATAGAGAGAAAGTGAGAAAAACTTGTAACCTTATAGCCAACCTTATAGTCAACACTATGGTAGTATTACATGAGGAAGGAGGGAGTTGTGCACATGCCAAGTTCACTGGGCTGTCGTGTTTCACACTCCTCCGTCGTAACAGTGGAGACAATAGCTTTTGATCAAAAATAAACAATGAATACTCGTTGCTCGTCCCCTATATTGGAAAGAATACTTTCATTCGCCGACATGTGGGACGTCGACCATCCTGGTCCACCTGCCATGCACAAAATTATCCTGGTCCACCTCGGTAGTAGCGCAGGCCCAACCTTTCCCACTGTAAGTTGGTCGGACGAAGGAACCATCAAGACTTTGTTGAATTCCGCTTCTTCAAGAAAACTTACTGTACCCGCAATACTGCTACCACACGCGAAGACTAGACGGCACTGTAGCACGTCATATCATTGAAACCCACTAGGCCAAACTAGCCCGCCTAGGATTTGTACTCCCTCTATTTCAAAGTTAGTAGTACAAAGTTGAGTCATCTATTTTGGAACGGAGGAGTACGTCTCTATACTGCTATGATTTTGTGTACTCAAAAAATATCCTTTGTCAATATAACGATTAGGAGTAGAAAGAGGGTCTTTCTCTCTCTAGATCTCTCTCCATCCCACAAACCCCTCTAGCACCTGCCTTTGGCTGTATGATAGGTGGGCCAGCCACCTGTTGAGCCCACCTATCATGCACCCAAAGGCAAGTGCAGTAAGTCAATGAAGTTGCGTCCCTAGCACACGTACACTCTCTCTGTAGCCACTCCGAAAGTACGACGTGACTACACATTCATGCTTCCAACAAAAAAATTACACATTCACGCATGTTACAAGTACGTGCCAATTTTGCTGGCTAGTAATGTGAGGCCTCCTTTGGTTTAGAGGAATCTTGTAGGAATTTCATAGGATAGGATTTCTGTAGGAAAAATTTCTGTAGAGCCCTTTGGTTTATAGGAATGGAATCATATTCCTATGGAGGAATTCTCCTATCGTCCACATTTCATAGGAAAAAAAACATTAGCCTGGACTCAATGGAAAAAATCCTAGATGTGAATCAAAGGGCATCTCCTTTCCTATTCCTACTCATAGGATTTAAGATACATGTCATCTCATTTCCTATGACTTTCCTATTGCTACGATTTTCCTACCCTATGAACCAAATGAGGCCTGAATGTATCCGTGCCGACTATTGTCTGATCGATTGCTAAGCCTACAATTTTAGGAGCTTGGGCTATTGACTGATTGACGACGGATCAGACCTATAAGTGTACCACGAGCTCATCCGCCCCAACGTTTCTCTTCGGTGAGTGTTTTACAAGTACTATAGCTCGCACAGTAGCTGGCCTACTAACACCAAGAATCATCAAACAAGCCCTGCTAATATGATAAACAGTTCAAACTTACATCTAAGCATGCCATATATTACATCAAAAGCTGGTGAGGATACATCTATTTCCATAACTCGGAGAGGGTTTGCATGATTCACTATGAAACAAAAGTAGCAAGTACTGCCCACACAAGACAGTGCACTAGCCCTAAGATGGTTTGATAACACGCATCGTTCTGGTAATTAAACACAATGCAAACTACCCTGAAGGATTAGCGCGACCAACTATTTCTTGTCATCGATCTTGTAACGCCCACAATGCGGCTATATCTCCCACGTGTCGAGGCACGACTTAGAGGCATAACTGCATAGTGGTTTTGTCGCAAGAAGGGTCATCTTCACACAATCCCATGTAATGAACAAGAATGGGATAAAGAGTTGGCTTACAATCGCCACTTCACACAATACATAAATATCATCATACATCATCCAAAATACAATCATATAGACCGACTACGGTCAAAATCCAGATGAAAATAAGACAACCCCAAATGCTAGATCCCCGATCGTCCCAACTGGGCTCCACTACTGATCATCAGGAAAAGACACATAGTAACGACCACGTTCCTCGTCGAACTCCCACTTGAGATCGACCCCATCATCTGCACTGGCATCGTCGGAACCTGCAACTGTTTTGGTAGAATCTGTGAGTCACGGGGACTCAGCAATCTCACACCCGCGAGATCAAGACTATTTAAGCTTGTAGGAAAGGATGGCGCAAAGAGGTGGAGCTGCAGCGGCAAAAGCATATATGGTGGCTAACTTGCGCAAATGAGAGCGAGAAGAGAAGCAACGGAACGGACGTCATCTAGCAATGACCAAAAAGTGATCCTGAACACCTACTTACATCATACATAACTCAGACCGTGTTCACTTCCCGGACTCCGCCGAGAAGAGACCATCACGGCTACACACGCAGTTGATGTATTTTAATTGGGTCAAGTGACAAGTTATTTACAACCGGACATTAACAAATTCCCATCTGCCTCATAACCGCGGGCACGGCTTTCGAAAGATAATACCCTGCAGGGGTGTCCCAAATTAGCCCATCATAAGCTCTCACGGTCAACGAAGGATAAACCTTCTCCCGGAAAAACCCGATCAGTCTCGGAATCCCGGTTTACAAGACATCTCGACAATGGTAAAACAAGACCAGCAAAGCCGCCCGAATGTGCCGACAAATCCCGATAGGAGCTGAACATATCTCGTTCTCAGGGCACACCGGATGAACACTACGTACAGCTAAAACCAATCCTCGAGTTTCCCCAAGGTGGCGCTGCAAGTGGCTCTAGTTTGGACCAGCGCTTAGAGGAACACTGGCCCGGGGGTTTAAATAAAGATGACCCTCGGGCTCGCAAAAACCCGGGGGAAAAGGCTTAGGCGGCAATTGGTAAAACCAAAGTTGGGCCTTGCTGGAGGAGTTTTATTCAAGGCGAACTGTCAAGGGGGTCCCATAAATCACCCGACCGCGTAAGGAACGCAAACTCAAGGAACATAATCCCGGTATAACAGTAACTAGGGCGGCAAGAGTGGAACAAAACACCAGGCATAAGGCCGAGCCTTCCACCCTTTACCAAAATATATATAGATGCATTAAATAATTAAGAGATATTGTGATATCCCAACATATCCATGTTCCGACATGGAACAAACTTCAACTTCACCTGCAACTAGCAACGCTATAAGAGGGGCTGAGCAAAAGCGGTAACATAGCCAAACAACGGTTTGCTAGGAGAGGATGGTTAGAGGCTGACATGGCGAAAAATGGGAGACATGATATAGCAAGTGATAGGTAGCGGAGCATGGCAATAGAGCGAACAACTAGCAAAGCAAAGATAGAAGTGATTTCGAGGGGTGGTCATCTTGCCGGCAAGGTTCTCAGAGTTGTCGAAAGCTTGATCCTCGTAAGCGTACTCGACAGGTTCCTCGTTCACGAACTCGTCTCCCGGCTCTACCCAAGACAAGAACACAAACAAACGGAACCACAATCAACCACGAGAAATGCACAAGCAACATGATGCAAAACATGTATGGTATGCAAGATATGACATGCGATGCATATGCGTGCTCCGGAAGGAAAATGATGAACATGGCAGTAACTTGGAAAACCAAGTATGCCACTGGAAAGATGAGATGATTTCGGTCGAAATCGATATAAAGATCACCGGAATCGGATGCACGGTTTGCAAATGGCAAGCAAAACAAGAATGACACGAATCTGCGATTAACAGCAAAATAGCACTTAAAATGCAACAAACAACAATGCTACAGCACCCCAACATAGCAACAAAGCACATGGCAGTAACCTACAGGAGATTCTTGACAAAAGATGAACACTGAGCTACGGCTAGTTCACAACATATCAAGCTCAAACAAGCATGGCAAAAGTGCAAAAGATAACAGGATCACAGACTTGGTGAAAAACTGGACATGGCAGAAAACAGCATCAGGTAGCAATGTTCAGAGCACGAAATCAACATGCTGCAGGAACTTAACATAGCAAAACAAGGCATGGCAGTGTTCTACTAAATGCACATGACAAAAGTCCCTTACTGACCATAAGCCAAAAAGGACCATAAGATATGATGGCAAGCATGTAAACATAGCAAGTTTCGTTATCAGGTTTCAGACTTAGCAGAAAACAGAGCATGGCAGAAATAATAATATGTAGGCCTCTTTGTGAGCTTGATGCACTTACTACAGAGCAATGCATGACAAACCAAGCATACTTACAGTAAGAAACATGTTTAAGAAGCTAACCATGGCAAGAACAATTGCATAGCATGTATGGATCAACTACAATAAGCTTGGCAAAATTGTATCTCATGTTAAGAATCTGCCAGAAATATTTTATAGCAAAAGTAGAGCAAGATTGAGTCATGCTATGGCACTCCATAATTGCAAACAATTGCAGGAATGGATCAATTACAACTATATCTACAAAACATCCTTACTGAACATCTCCAAAATATGCATGGATCTCTCTGTAGCATCAAGTTTACATGGCAACAAAATTACAGCAGACAAGGGCTTAGAGAAATCACTAAGTCCCTGAAATCAGAAATATTACGGGGCCTACTTTGCATGCTTATGATAGTCACCACAGAGATCAGAAAAATACATGGACTACACCAATGGAAGGATGGCATGGCATACTTCAAAACACATGTAGAGCTCATGCTCAAAAGATGCACAGATTAAATGATACAAAAATGACAAATCTCCAAGTTCTGTCAAGAACCAGAGAATAACAGCAACTAGCCCTCTTCCAACAGAGATTTGGGCATCAAGATGACCTCTAATGAACATGGTGCAATTGAACAAAATGAAGAGCATCACGAGGCGAACAATTTGACATATTACACGCACGAATCGGAGCTACATGCAAGGCGTTATGGCATCGGGAACAGGAGCACTTGCTGTCAACATATGAGGACTTGGAGAAAAAAAGAAGGGGGAGAAAGTCAACGCTCATGAACTCGATCCAGATCGGCGTGAGAGCTCGGGCTCGGGCTGCCCGTGAGGGCAGGCGGCGACGTCGAGGCGGGGACGGCGGCGCCTGGCGCTGGCGGGACGCGGCCGGAGGAGGGCGCCGGCGGCGGAGGCGGAGGAGGGCGGCGCCGGCGGTGGAGGCGCGGGCGCGCGGCGGCGGCGAGGCACACGGCCGGCGGCGAGGGACGCGGTCGCCGGCGCGGCGGCGCGGGGCCACGGCGGCGGCGCGGCGAGGAGCAGGCGGCGAGGGACGCGGCGGCGCGCGCGGGCGACGGGCCGGCGGGCCTGCGGGCCGCGGCGGTGGGAGGTCGGAGGCGGGCCACGTGGCGCGCTGCGATTCGTCAGGGCGCGGCGGCGGACGTGTCCGGCGGCGCGGAGGGATTTTTCTAGGGTTGGACTGAGAATGTATTTCGGGATGCCCACATATTTATAGGTAGAGGGAGCTAGGAGACTCCAAATGAGGTGCGGTTTTCGCCCACACGATCGTGATCGAACGAACTAGAGCATGGAAGAGAGTTTGGTGGGTTTTGGGCTGGTTTTAGAGGGGGTTTTTGCTGGACACTCAAATGGACTTTGCGGATGCCCGGTTAACCGTTGGAGTACCAAACGACCTCCAAATGAAACGAAACTTGACCGGTAGTCTCCGGGTGGTATAATAAGGCCACTTGACAAGCCTCGGTCCATTCCGAGAAAGTTTGACACACGCACACGAAGGAAAACAAGAGGGGTGCACCGGAGGAGATAGGAGCGCCGGATTGCAAAACGGACAACGGGGAAAATGCTCGGATGCATGAGACGAACACGTATGCAAATGCAATGCACATGATGACATGATATGAAAATGCATGACATGACAAAATACAAAACGAAAGACAAAACCCGACAACGGAGGGAAAATCATAACACATAGCCGGAAATGGCAAGAGTCGGAGTTACAAATATGGCAAGTTACATGCGGGGTGTTACAGATCTCTTGGGCAATGACCACAACACGGACATCGGCATGGGAATCGATCTCTGGGGTGATGTCCACAGGACGGACCACGACACCGGAATCGATCTCTGGGGCGATGTCCATAGGATGGACAGCGGCATCAGAATCGATCTCCGGGGTGATGTCCACAGGACGGAACGCGACATCGAAAATGATCTCTGGGATTTGTCCACAGGACGGACCGCGACATCGGAATCATCAAGGACGTCCACTGGCACCTACACAACCATAACATATTAGCAAGCACATTGCAAATAATCAAAAACCACAACTATGGTAGGCCATTATTTTTTTACCTTGTGCAGCTCACCGGGGGATCCCATCCCTCCGGGGGCCATCTCCTCGTCCTCGATGGGGGCCATCGCCTTTCCAGGGGAATACTGGTTCTCAACGGCGATTATCTCCTCAAACTCGGCCTTGAGCCTCTCATAGGTGGCCATTAGAGTTTCTGGGGTAGGCACGGTGTGGCCCTTGCTGTTCCTCTAGCTTTCTTTGAGGAGTTCGTCCGCCAACGTCGTCAACTCTTTGGCAGTGCTTGTTTCTTGGAGTTCTTCGTCTCCATGGGTTGGCCCGCCAACATGGTCAACTCGTTGTTCGGTGCTCGCTTCCTGGAGATCTCTGTCTCGAGTGGGTTATCCGCCGGCAACTCTTTGCCTAGTGCTCCAGGATCCATCAATGAACTAACAAACAAAAAGCAATTGAAAGGAAACCACAATCGCAATGAAAGCGGGAAAAGAATAGGCTTTGAGAATCGGTCGGTGCTTCGCAAAAAGAAGATTCTTGGAATGAAAATATAGTAGCATCACTGATTCTCCCACCTTTCCTTCGTCGGTACAGAAGAAAAATGGCTGAAGTGAGTAGCCTGGAGTGAGGTTTTCTTCAAGAAAGGGGAGAAAGGGCTTCAACGAGTGTTCCAGTGAAATGATGGTTGCTTCGTCCAGTCCAACTTCGAGGCCACTTTACCACTGCTGGTAAAGGTGTGGGTTTTGTGATATGACGGGTCATGACGGCCACCGGGGTGACCGGTGAGTCTCGACTGCAGCACCTCGCTATGATTTGGTGGATGGCACGCGGGCCCGGATGCTTTGATGTCCCGCATGTAGATAGAGCGGCTAGTCATAGGCCATGTTTGGATCTATGGGTTGGAGCTAGTTTGGGCTCAAATAGCCCTAAAGTATCGAAACATGAGGGCTAGTTTGAGCTAGTTGCATCTAACCCACCAAAAAACTATCCCACCCAAGAGGTGCTAATTGGAGCTAGTTCTCCTAGTGCATTTATTGTCAATCTAAACCTGTCATCCAAACACCTCTTTGGGGAGAGTTAGTTCAGGGTTAGTCATGAGCTAGAAACTAACTCTAAGGCTGGTCATAGTGGGGAGTAACTTATACTAGTGTCATCCATATGACACTAGTCTAAGTTACTACCTCCATAGTGCAAAGTAACATAGTACTAGTGTCATAGATGACTTCATTTATTAGCTTATAGACTCATCCTTTCTCGGGAAGCTCTATGTTACAGTAACATATTATGTTACTCTAAACACCTCTCTCTTCATTAACTACATGGCACATAAGCAAAAATTTCTTGGAGTGCGCTATGTTACTACCTAAGTTACTCCCACTATGACTAGCCTAACCTATAGCTAAGTTAGAGTATCCAAACAGGGCCATATACTCAATATTGTGCACCGTGTCCAAGGCGGAGAGGAAAATGAGAGAAGTACGTATTTATTTATGGTGTAGATTCACTCATTTTGCTCCATATGTACTCATTTAGGGTGTAGTCACTTGTTGAAATCTCTAGAAAGGCAAATACTCATTTCCGGTTTACAGGGCTATACTAGCAAGTACTACAATAGTGGGCTTATAGCCTGCTTACATAGCAATTTTGTCTCATGGAAGAGCCTGGCTATATGCATGCTCCAAGGCTCCGCACCACGCCCCACCCCTACACAAAGACTGCCACGCGAGCATTCGCAACTGCCACGTTCGGGTTGCACTTGGCTCTTCGCCTCTTCGAGAAGACGAACAATGATGTTACTACTTCTACAGTATCGAATCAACTTCTGCATGTTCGTCCACCGCGTGCGAGAGGGATAGCTTGTTGTAGTAAGCAAAAGCCTGTCCTCGTCTGTGAGCCACCGCGCGCATGGGTGAGGGAGAAGGCGTGTATTAGTAAAATCAAGCTTCTCCTCGTTGTATGAGTTGATGCGACACATCATAGCACTGGCTCCACATGCTTGCCTCTAAACTTGGCTAAAAGACCTGCAGTGTACAATATATTTGCTACAACCTCTAACATTTACCCCACCAAAAATTAAAATATATATTCCTGTCTTGACAAGATGAGCGTGCAAACTACAATCACCAGGATGACAGGTAGGGCCAGAAGATTATTTTAATCAAAAAATGCTTCGATACGGCCTCATAGCATGGAGCCGGCCCCAATGATTTTAAGCTTAGAGGCACGGTACACGCTATCCTAGACTACTCTACACATGAAACTGCCACACGAGCGTCCGAGTTGCGCTTGGCTCTTCGCCTCTTCGGGAAGTCAAATAATGATGGTACTACTGCAGTGGAGTACTACAGTATGCTTCTGGCCATCTGACACCGAATGAACTGCTGTATGTCCACCGCGTGCGGGAGGGAGAGCGTGTAGCGAAAGCTTCTCCTAGTCCTGCGAGCCACCACACTCATGGGCAAGGGACGGACGCAGCTTCATTGACTTACTGCTCCTGCCTTCGGGTGTATGACAGGTGGGCCCAACAGGTGGCTGGCCCACCTGTCATACAGCCAAAGGCAGGTGCAGTTAAGGCATCGGAGCTCAGTCCGCGAGGGAGAGGGCATTGTAATCAAACTTCTCGTTGTTGTACGAGTTGACGCGACACATCAAAGCAGTGCACTCGATATATTTCAATAATTTGTGTTTACCAGTGCATTAATTACAATGCATGCATGCATGCATGTCGTGACTTTCCTTTTGATACTTGCATGTGTTGATTTAATGCATCTTGAAGTAGTGTGAATATGTGACGGTAAAGCTTTGTAATGCCCCGGCCCTAAAGCGAGAGATGGTTGTGCATGAGGAGGGACGACAGACGAGGAGCTCCGTCCTGGTTTATTGGTCCCTATGACAATCTGTGCCAAATTTTGACTATAAATTTAACTAACCAAATGTTTATGCATGTCACAAAAATTACATCATTGAAAACTATGTTGAAATACGAATCGAAGGATATCATTTTTGTTAACATGCACTAAAATTTTGTCAGTTAAATCTTTGGTCAAAATTTAGCACAAATTACAAAGGGGCCCAATAAATATTGTACTCTCACATTTTGTTTTGAGGATACTCCCACATAGAAAATATAAATAATAATGCATGTTTGGGCAGCCCACGTTTTCGATAATTTTAGTCATGGGCTTGTTCACAAATTTTACGAGGCGGTGGTTGTTCATTTAATGGAGGGTCTAGTACCAGAATTGAATGATACAAAGTGCGACCTGGCACAACGTAACACCACTTGGAATAAGCGGGTAGCTATCTCAAAAAAAAATCAACAACTAAAACAAAAACGGTGACCTGGCACGTACACAATTTTAAACGTTTGTTTTGATGGAGTGAAAAGAGAAAACTACCCCACTATACGTATATATATATATATATATATATATATATATATATATATATATATAGGCCGGAGCCTCCGCGCTTGCTTGCTAGGGTTGCTCTATTCACACACTCTTATCCTCTCCGGATCTAAACAAGATAGCGGTGGTAACACTGTCTTTCTGTCCTCACCGCTGGTTACAGATCCGGACGTATCCCCCTCCGCCGGTGAAGGGCAGGAGGGGCAGCATTTAGGCCGTCGTCGACAGCGAGGGAGGAGACCCACTGCCGCTTGCACCATTATCTCTGGCCGAGCGCCAGCGTGGGAGGTCCTTTGATCCCTTCGTAGTTGCCCTAGTGTGGGCGGATCCGGCCTCCCGGCGCCCACCTATCCACATCCCAATGACCTTCAGGTATATCTTCCTTCGAAACCAGCCTAGCTCTACTTCCCCAGCTCGCTACGTTGTTGCATGTGCATCATTTTCTACCTCTCAGCCCCTCTCGATCGGATGGTCCAACGTCACCTTTTTTTATTGTTAGAGGTAAAGTTACTTCATGGAGTCGAATCTTGTACTTGGTTCAAACAAGAAATAAAGGGGGGGGGATTTAGTATGTACATCGGACTTGGTACAAATAGGAAGGAAAGGGGGTGAAAGTAGTACAGACTGGTCATCTAATCGGTCTCTTGGTCGAAAAGGGAAATATAGGGGAAACGTTGTACACAGTGGTATGACCAGGACTAGATTTGCTATCCACACATAGGAGTAGGTGGCTAGAGTGAACAAAAATGGGACCAACCCAGATATGTTTCTTGGATGTTTGTTTCTCGGGGCAACAAACTCTAAATCACCACTTTATGCCCCAATTTAGGTACATGGTGCTGGATTGCTGGTGCACCCACTGTCCCATGCCCTTATACCAAATATTTAGCTGTTCTTAATCTAATGCCCCTGGTAAAATGAAGTCATGCCACTATTATAAGCCATGACAAGTTTAGCCAAATGTTTTTGCCAGTAATTGTTTGAGACTCTGACTGTTTCCTCTGTAGCTTTTGTGAAAACAGGGATATCCATTTCACCTTGTTGCTATTGTGACCTTTTGGTGCACTGCACAAAACACTTCTTAAAAGAAGTGACTTTTGTGCTGTTTATCTGGAATGTCAAAATGGAACCGTTGGTTCATTTCGGTGGGACTGCACAAAGGGAGATCTGTGTTCCAATCCTCATCATCCATATTGGCACCATAACCTTCCTTTAGGAAAGAATGATATTTAATGCATGTGTTCATCTCTATTTTGCGACTGCCATGAGAAAATAATGCTATTGTTTACTAGTACACTTGTACTACCTCACTAACAAAACCAATTCTGAAATAGAAGGCCAATCATGTACTTGGTTTCACCAACTGGTGAGGAGAAAGAGAAATAGAGCATGAAGAGGAGGAAGAAGAAGAATAAAGAGGAGATGGAGATCACACGATGGTACTGTCCTATGTTATCCTGACATCTTGCTAGTGGTATTGTATTGCTGTGTTGCTACTAGTCTTAATTTACTTGGAAGACTAGCAAGATGCCCGTGTGTTGCACGTAACATCAAGATGCATTTGTATGAGTATTTTATCTTGTGAGAGAAAAGGATGAACGAGGGAAGTCCTTATTTGCACATGTGGAGAGGGGTGTGGGTACCTTTTTGCTAAATTGCCATAGTTTCCTTCCTATCCGTCAGATATAAATCGGACGACCTATATTGCAGGATGGCAGGCACACCATCATGACCATCTCTGTTTTTATAAGAGTAGAGTAGATAAGAGTAGAGTAGATAAGAGTAGAGTAGAGATAGATAGAGAAATGCAGCAGAGTAGTACTTGGGTTGACAACACATCATACTAATTAACTGGATTCTGGATGCATCTGTGACCCAGCTCTACACGATCAACAGTGCCAAGGAGATCTTGCTGAAGCCGAGGCCTCAGTCGAGGCCATTCAAGGGCTCCGGCAACGTCTACCTTACATGTGAGACGATCCTCCAGGGAGCCCTTCCACTTCTGCTGTCTCTCCTACAAGGTCACTTAATTAATTAGGAGTACTAAGTAGCACTAATTTATTGCTGCCCAATTTTCCTGTCGGAGTTAAACAAATCTTTAGTAGCACCCTATGCTAAATCATGTACATGTGTATGTGTGTCTGTGGAGGTGAATCATGTGGTGGAGCAGGGAGGGAATCTTGGTAGTGTCATAACATAATAGTGCTATTGTTTTGCATGTCAATTTATTGCCATTGGTTCAATGAGGTAATGTTTTGCGTATTGTCCATCATGAATTTGATGCTACTGTTAGAGTAATATGCTAATGTCTTTCTATCCTTTCTCACTAAGCTAATGAAGGTTTCACCTTGTTCCTACTTGTGCAAACAGGGATCATGTTGTGCCAATCATACATTTTAGTGGAACTACACAAGACAATACAATGAACTGTATCCCATCCAGTGCTTTAACTCTACTGGAACTTCTTGATAATCTTTCGATATAATCTCACCACTGGTAAACAAGAGTGATTTCAACCATACATTTGAAGTGCACAAAAATATATACTATTGATTGATTCCAGTGAGTGCTTTATCATCTCTTCCGGGACTACATGAATAAGCTTTTTTGCTTAGGTTGGTACCGGCCTAAGGCCTTCATCCATATTAGTTTGCTGTCATCTCTATTTGTATCGTGCTACTGTCATGAGAAACTCCTTTATCTTTACACATTAAAGTTTTGCAACCTATGATACATGGCAATGCTTTGAGTGTTGAGCTAATTGGCACTGATTAAATAAACTAATACCTCTCTTTAAGCAAGACTACTATGTTGCTAACTTTACCCATTAAGATAATGAGGGTGCTTCTATTTGTTAGTGTATGTTTCATGAACTAGTCCCACTATTACAGTAATCTCACTCTCTCAATATATGTGCCAACAGGGATGCTCAATTTTGGTGGAACTGCACAAAAACTTTGGGTGCTTCATTGCCTCGACCGCTTCCTTCCTTTCCTTTCAATCTCTTATCTCGGCTTGCACTACTACAGGATGCTGCTAACGCGACACTACGATCAGAGACCCTTCGAGAAACTGTGTACGATGCCATAATCGCAAATGGTGGTGTATGAAAACCGTCAGAAATGTATAAAACATTTGCGATGGAGGACGCATCAAACACGGTTCAGATTTTAGTTGCATGTGCGATGTAGGGCACACGGTTAACCCGTTCGAACTGTTTGCGATGAGGCAGAACAACAGAAACGGGCAGCCATATCAATATGTGTGCGATATACGGCATACAGTTCGCTCCGATGAACCGTTTGCTATTAGGGAGTGCAACATAAACGGTTAGCCCGATCAAGGTGTGTGTGATATAGGGCATACAGTTCACTCAGATGAACTGTTTTCGATTAGCGAACGCAATAGAGACGGTTCAACTTAACAAGATGTGTGTGATACGTGGCAAACAGCCGACTCGGATGAACTGTTTGTGATGAGAAATTACAACACAGACGGTTAATACAGTTAGTTCGTGTGCAATTCTGTGTGTACAAAAAACTTTGAAAAATGCAAACTCGTTGCTTGCGGTGGCTAGGAATATCGCACACGATGCGTCTGCGAGTACTCGTGTGCGATGATTAGTAAGTTACACATACGTTTCCTTATGTTAACACTTGTGTGATAAAGAACACGTGGCACCGGATACGGTATTTGGGTTGTGTGTGTGCTCCACTTAGTCTTCCCACGCCCTAGCAAATGCTTCCCGCGCTCCAGCGAATGCTTCCCGCGCTCCACATGGATGAATTGTAAAATCCACGCCTATTCCCTCACCGGTTTCCCGCCACCAGCTAACGGCTTGCTACATATAACCCAGGCGGCAATGCACCGCCGCGACACTCTGCGAAGATCTACTCCTCACCCATCTACCATTAGTTATTCCAAGCATGCCAGGCAACGACCAAAGCTTCCACGTCGACGCCTACCTGCGTTACATCATCGGCGAGGAGAACGAGCCGGAGCAGGTCAGGGAGCAAGAGCTTCATCGGCCGGTGCAGGCACCATGGCCCATCGACAACGATATCGGCGTCACAGTCCTTGGGAGCACAATCGACATATTGCAGAGGAGGTGTGATGAGCAGTTTGCCATCCATTGTGCAAAAGATCCAGAGCTGCTCGGCGGCATGATCGACGACCCACCCGAAGAGCCGCCGTCACCAGTGCTCATCGAGAGCCTGATGCCCCGCAAGGAATGGGCAGAGGACCTCTGCAATTCAGTCAAGATAAAGGCAGCCTATGGCTTCATCATTGCCCGCGGCGGCCGTGTCAACCTCGATCCCGATGATGTGGTGTCCAGGCTCGAGCGCATCCTTGGCGGAGTTGACGTCCCTGATGAAGTAGAACATCGCCAACGTGATATCTTGAGGATGCAGGTGATCGACGGAATTTGCTACCAGGCCAGAGACATGGAAATGGAGCGGTTCCGCGGAGTTGTCATGCGCGCGATTGCACGCTATCAAGCTCTTCTGGAAGAGGCCCAGCAGCCCCAAGAGCCTCCCATCGCCAACAGCTCCGTAGGCGGAGGCGGGTCGGGACACTCGGAGTGAACGGCCGCAAGGGTGCTATGCTGATCATGGAGTTCGAGAAGACCATCGTCGGAAGGCCGCCCGCTCAGCCTTTTAGCTTATATTTTATTATAATTGTATGCATATGTAGGTCGTGAGTGTTCTGGGCCTTGCCGCATTTGGCATTTTAAATTATCCTGATATGTAATACAATTATTAAGAATTATTAACAATTTCCATTGTAACTTTGCCTCAATGGCGAGCAGAAGGCGCGCAGGGACGCCAGAGCGGAGCGCGCAGCGGCCGCCTCAACGGCGAGCAACCACGTGGTCAACCTTCTGCCATCAATAAATTTTGACCTTGTTTCTCGTCACATTGCTGATTACAACGCAATAAGTGATTCCAAATATGTTCACACCTATCAAACTAATATGTGTTTACACTTGGCACCGGGCTATAAAAACTACCCACTCGAAAATTACTTCACAGTTCCTCCCCTCATCACCCACAAAATTGGTTTTCTCTGTCAAGTCGTTCCGCCATGACCGGTAGGATTTTAGGGTGGACATATAGCCAGGCAGCAAAGACCAAGGCCGCGGAAGCACTAGAGAGGTCCCGCGGCGAAGCCGCTGCCACAGCAGAGATGTCCCGGCGCGTTGCGGAGCCCTCAAACGAGCTCTCACGGGCACACCAGGGCTCTCACAAGCGCATTTGCGGCGTCCGCCATCGCGACGAGCCAGCGTTCCTGAAGTCCTTCGCCGACGATGACGACATTCTCACTGGCGTCACTATGCAGCAGGAGCTGGTCGACGGCTTGATGAAGCTGCTCAAGATCAGTGATGCCTCAGTTGACAAGGCGACCGGCCTCGTCGAGCAACTCATGGATGACAATGCGAAGCTCCTCAAGTTGGTCGCCGAGAAGGAGGAGGAGGCCGCCGGCTGGAAGATGCTGCATGAGCAGAGCAGTGCCTCGGAGATGACGCTGAAAGCGGTCGTCGAGGAATTGATGGGTGGCTTGAGGAAGCTCCGGATGGAGCGCGCGCAGGAGGTGGAGGAATCTGTGGCTATTTTCAAGCAAAGTCGTGAGGAATTGAAGAAGGAGCTGGAGGATTTCGCCGCCCGGCAATCCATCGACGAGTAGAGACAGTAGTGACCCAGATCGTTGTCTGCAATTTCCTTCTTCTCTTGCCCCCGTGTCTTCCAGGCTTTGCCGCGTGTGGCATTTTAAATTATCTGGAATATGTAAGAAAATTATTATGTGCGCCATTGTAAATTTGTCGTCGTATTATCCGTTACCATTTTATTTGTGGTCGTATTATCCGTTGCCATTTTATTTGTGGTCGTATTATCCGTTGCCCTATGTGGCAATTTAAATTAGGGCGGAATACTAGTTGAAAACATGAACAAAGCAAATGCTGCCATGGGATCACAAGCAAACACCCTCCGTCTAGGTGCTTTAATTAACCCATTAATGGAGAAGTTGTGAGCGAGGCGGGCGGTGGCTGGTGCATGGAGGTCAAAGAGCTCGCTTCCCGGTGAGCATGGGCGGCCTTGCTACTCGCACGTGTCCCGTCGAGCCTGCAAGGTGGATAGGATGCACGCGTCCCGTCAAGCCTGCGAGGCGGACTACTCGCACGCGTCCCGTCGAGCCTGCGAGGCGGACTGCTCGCACGCGCCCCGTCGAACCTGCACGGCGGACTTCTTGCGCTCGTCCCGTCTAATCAAACAGTTGCACGCACGCCACCGAGTATGATTAAATTTTGACACGGTAAATATAATACAACCGTTTCGATATTAACGTGTCAGCTTCTAGTTTCAGAAAGGACTTCGTTGGCTATTAATGTGTGCGCCTCTTCTCAAACTGGATGATTTATTTTACCACTGCATATATGTGCCATGTCATGAAACCATGCCAAGTTTCATGTTTTTGGGTGACTTTTTTATTTACTGGGATTTAAAAACCGAGATTCTCATTGTTTCAGGACCACGACAAGTTTGTAATTCATTCTCATTCCTTAAACGAGACCTAAACATGCACCCAATGACACATGTATGATTTCCCACCCATTTTGCTTCACTGGAGCATGTGGTTTTAGTTCAAATTTGAATTATGGACTACATTAAAGGCATATAAAACTTAGTAATTATTAATATATATACAATGGCCAAACGAACCCTCAACAGTTTCAAATTTCAGCCCGACACTCCTGTTATTCTATGTTGCCTGTAGAAAACGAAGTTCAAGGCGAGAAGAGGCATCAATTATCGTTTCGCCCACAAGAGGGGCATGTTTCCCTACCGGAACCACGAGGGTTGCGACAGGCTCCGGTTTGTAAAAGGCTTGTAATATAGCTTCGCCCAAATTGGACAATTATATATACCATGTAGTGACACCATGCCAAGTTTCATGATTTCCTGGTGAGTTTTGGATTTACAGACATTTAAAAACCGAGATTTGCAATGTTTGTGGCTAGGCCAGGACGGTGAGATGGTTGAATTCGTTCCCATTCGTTCCATGGGACCTAAACATGCACCCCAAGGAAACATGTACGTTTTTTCTAGCCATTTTGGTGCACTGGAGCATGTATTTGTAGTTCGGATTTGAATGATGGACATTAAATGCCTAGAAAACTCAATTAATGAATAAAAAAGGTCAAACGAACCCTGAATAATTTCAAAGTTCAGCGCGAATCTCCAGTTGTTCCGTGTCGCGTGTAGAAGAAAATACGAGGCTAGAAGAGGGAGTGATTATCGTTTGGCCCACAAGGGGACACGTTTCCCTATCGAAACCACGAGGGTTCTTGCGACAGGCTCCGGTTTGTAAGAGGTTTGTAATAAAGCTTGGCCCAAATTGGCAATGTTTTTACCACGACATATATGTGCCATGACATGACACCTTGCCACCTTTGATGACTTTCTGGTGAGTTTAGGATTTATGGGGACTTAAAAACCGAGATTCGAAATGTTTGAGGAAGAGCCAGGACACCGGTACGGTTGTAATTCGTTCCCATTCCTGGCATGAGACCTAAACATGCACCCAAGGACACATGTATAATTTTTCTAGCCATTTTGGTGAACTGGAGCATGTATTTGTAGTTCAGATTTGAATTATGGACATTAAATGCCTAGGAAACTCAATTAGTGTATAAAAAGGCCAAACGAACCCTGAATAAGTTTAAATTTCAGCACGGATATCCTGTGGTTCCATGTTGCCCGTGGAAGAAAATACAAGGCGAAAAGAGGCAGTGATTACGTTTCGCCCACAAGGGGAACACGTTTCCCTATCAGAACCACGAGGCTTCTTTGAGAGAAGCTCCAGTTTTTGTAAGAGGTTTGTAATAAAGCTTGGCCCAAATTGGACAATGTTTTTACCACGACATATATGTGCCATGACGTGACACCATGCCACCTTTGATGACTTTCTGGTGAGTTTAGGATTTATGGGGACTTAAAAACCGAGATTCGAAATGTTTGAGTACGAGCCATGACACCAGTACGGTTGTAATTCGTTCCCATTCCTGGCATGGGACCTAAACATGCACCCAAGGACACATGTATAATTTTTCTAGCCATTTTGGTGAACTGGAGCATGTATTTGTAGTTCAGATTTGAATTATGGACATTAAATGCCTAGGAAACTCAATTAGTGTATAAAAAGGCCAAACGAACCCTGAATAAGTTTAAATTTCAGCACGGATATCCTGTCGTTCCATGTTGCCCGTAGAAGAAAATACAAGGTGAAAAGACGCAGTGATTATGTTTCGCCCACAAGGGGGACACGTTTCCCTATCAGAACCACGAGGCTTCTTTGAGAGAAGCTCCGGTTTGTAAGAGGCTTGTAATAAAACTTGCGCCACAATGGATGAAAAAAATTCCTCGACATATAAGTGCGATGTCGTGACACCATGGAAGGTTTCACGATTTTCAGCTTAGTTTTGGATTTACAGGGATTTAAAAACCGAGATTCTTCTAACGAAATGTTTTCAAATAGCACATGGTTCACTTACGAAAGCTGATATTCAATGAAAACCTCGTAGAAACCATATTTTAAAGTTTCATAAAAATCTGAAAAAAATGTGGGATGTTAAGAGAAGGTGATGTTTTATTGCGACACAAAATTTCAAGTTGAAAAACATTACGAGATGTGAGCTATGAAAAAGATAAATTCCGCCCTAAATAGTGATATTACTATTTGGCACTATTCAACACTGATTTTGTCTTTTTCATAGCTCACATCTCTTAACGTGTTTCAACTTGAAATTTTGTGTGCTAATAAAACATCATCCTCTTAACATCCCGCATTTTTTTGAAACTTCGAAACATCTTTTTCTCGTGGTTTTCACCGGTTTCCACCTAATGTTGGTTTCCGTATGATATCCCCCCCCCCCCGCTGCGCGTGCGATCTGAGTCCTGCATTCTGACTGGCCAGAACCCAAACCCCACAGATCGTACGTGTGCACCGCTGGATGCTCCCAGATCGAACGGCAACCCTGAGCCCTTTCGACAGCACATGCAGTACATGGGTAAGCACTGTGCGCATGCGTCGTGTAGCTCACGCTTCCTTCTCTACTAGGTTTTCATTCAAAACAAGCTACGGTTTCTCGGCACTCCTCTCATCGGTTTCCCGCCTCTTCTCCCAGATTTACATGATGTAGATGTTCGTTTAATTCTTATAGTTAATCTCATCAAAAATCAATTAGTTTTGTAAAAAAAACTATTTTAATATTCATGGAATTGTGCATTGTAAAGGTAAAAACAAGAAGTGACAATTCACTTAGAAAAAAGGTTTGGGCAATTAAGATATGGAAGATTCTAAAGAACAAAGGAGAAGTGCTTGTGTTTTGAGGTTTGTGCATTATGCTTAAGTTCAACCATGGAGTCTTCTAGATTGTACATGTGGCAGAATCTGGTGGAATGTAGATGATATCCAACGGCCAGTAGTGCTCGGATTTGACATCTCTGTACCGTCGGATTGGCTTCATCCAACGAGCAACTTTCATAGTTATTCGCACACTATATATGTGTATAGATGTATAGATATATATAGATGTGTCCCATGCTAGACAAAATAAAGTTTGAGCGCATGCGTGGGACGACCCCCCCCCCCCCGCTGCCGCCTCGAAGTTGGGAAACTGACATCATAGGTATTGAACCAGGCTTGGAGTCGGGTACGGTGTTCGGTTTGTAATGTACTTGGCGTGGCCCATCGAAGTTGTGCATTTGGGATTTAAACACATCATACACCATCGTACCCATACATATTTTCGGGCCGCATGCAGTGTATACGGGGTCTTCTGATCGACCACGTCTCCCTTGTGCGGTTTTTTGTGACGACACGGATATCTGTGGGCTCCCCGAGTGTATATATATCATCCCTTTGACCGATAATGAGGGGTATGTGTTGGCCATGAATGGATTCCTCCTAGTTCATGTTAGGGCCGGTCACCGTCAAATGTCGGTCAACCAAAGCTCGAGCTCATGCGTTGTCAGGATTCCCTCCCAGATGCTCGGATTGCTGGGTTCGACCTACATCAAACCCTGCGTACGTATCTCGTCCTTAACTACCTTGCCTTCATGGTTGTTGTCTGTATCGAGAGGTAGGCACCACATCTAAATTGTACATTATTCTATATTGAAAACACACATCACCCCTTCCCAACGTACATCATTTTGGGCCGCATGCAAGAGGTGCTGGTTTTGTGGTCCCTCTCGTGCGATGTTTATGATGGTTCAATCTATTGGCCCAAGCGGTTTATCGACAACAACAACTGTCATTTGACTAAACGAAAGATTCATTGGTCCGTCTTATGGTAGGTCATGGCGACATGCATGTATGACCAAAGTATCGATCATTACGTGCATCCGCCCCGCTGACACGAAGTGGGAGGTGGTGGGCCAAGCATCCTAGCTAGGTACGACATTATGTCATTATATATATATCCTAGCTAGGTGGTTGTTAGGGTGCTTTCGGGTTTGCGAGGCAGGTGCCACCAAAGTTATGCATTGTGTATTTAAAGTATTAAACATCACCAATATTCGTACATATATTTGGCCACTTCCAGGTGGTTCTTGACTTTTGGCCCCTCTCATCGATCTTCAATGACGCGCCCAACCGTGGGCCCGCGGGGTCAAAGTTGTGCATTGGAATTTCGAACATCACATACCACCCTTTTCACTCATATATATTTGGGCCACATGCTGGTGTGGCTGTCTTTTGACCCTCCCTAACGTTATTTTTTGCTGCAAAGACTCTGATGATCCTCAACGGACACGGGGTATAATATCTAAACCGTGTGCGATAGAAGTGCGATGTGAATCACCACGACCGCTCAAGCGCGAGCAAATTAAGGTGGAGGTACTGGCTCAACCGTGTGCGATGCAAGTGCGCTGAAATCACCACGACCGCGCAAGCGCGAGCAAAGGGTGGAGGTACTGGCTCAACCGTGTGCGATGCAAGTGCGCTGAAATCACCACGACCGCGCAAGCGCGAGCAAAGGGTGAGGTACTGGCTCAACCGTGTGCGATGCAAGTGCGCTGAAATCACCACGACCGCGCAAGCGCGAGCAAAGGGTGGAGGTACTGGCTTAACCGTGTGCGATGCAAGTGCGCTGTAAAACCACCACCCGTGGAAGCTAAAGGCGGGTGAGTTTATTTGGAAATTAGGACGAACCGTGTGCGATAGACCAACTAGCTGGAAATATAAAAAACAAACTACCCGCCTTGAGCGTTGCAAAAATCGGCGGATCCACGCCACTTTTCCTTATTATCATACACGCATATTGTTATTGGACCGTGCACGATCTGGGGCACTCCCGCCCCGCATCAATTCCTTTACCCAAATTTTAGTAGCCGCCGTACTTCAACCGTCACCCACACTCCTCCAGCACCGACCTTATAGTTAAATTTTAGCAGCCGAGGCATTTGAACCGTCGCCCTCCCTTATCCACCACCATCTCCACCCACCATTACTAAAATTTTCAGTAGCCGCGGCGTATCCTCAAACACCACCCCCCCTCCACAGTCCCCCACCCGCGCCTCTCACCCCTTCGAACGCTAGCTCGCGGCCGCCACCGGCGCCACCGCCAACCCTGTCGGTCTGCCCGTTCCTCCTAGCTTAGATAATAAAGTTCAGGTTATCCAGCGATTCCCATACTGTCGCCCCACTCCCCTGAGTTTTTAGATGAGGCCTGCGGTGTCCCTCCCCGCCAGATCCACATCCCCTACTCCAGAATGTCGCAGCCTAAGCTCGACCACGTATCCCGAGGAGCCCAACGAGCGTTCGGCCTAGAGGAGGTTTATCATGGCCTCTCCGCCGGACGTTGGCGAGGTGGCCGCCGTTCGCCCTGACCTGTCGATCCCGGAGCAACACGTCGTCGCGGAAGCCGGCGAAGACATTGACTATGTTGCCATGCCGAAGGCTTCATGTCAGCGGGCTAGCGTATTACTGTATCCGGGAAAGCTGGCTACGACATCAAGCTCGTCCACACCGACGGCTTCACGCGGGCCATGTCACAGGTTAGGTGGTCCATCCCCAACCCCTCTGGTTCACCGCCGTCGATCTCTTTGATGGCCCTGCCGCTGATCTCCTCCGCCAAGCGGTCAAGGATTTGCGACCTTTATATGCCATCGAGCCCATTTTGTCACTTCTGAAGGACACGTTCTATGGCGGCAGCTTGGGATCCTCAATTGCCAAGTCAGAGCTCATCGTCCACGACCACGACCACGAGGAGGGCACCAACGAAGGTTCTTCCAAGGTGAAACAACCCATCTGTGACATCAGAGAGCGCACCATGGGTCTGTGCTCTTCAAACTGGAAGGATCCCGTCCATGAAATGTGAGGCAACATTATATCAGCAAATATGACCTTTTCTAGCTTGCCAACCCGTACCCTTTGTTGTAGTAGCATTTGCCGTGCGGTGCTTTAACTGTGTCGTGTTTAATTATTTCAGTTATGCAAAAATGTATTGTTCAATAGGTCTATGTGATGTTTAAGTATGAATTGTCCACTTTAGTTTCACGAATGGCTATATTTGGTTGTTTATAGTGAGTAGATGCCTTGTTTATCTGTATTTGGTTGTTAGGTTGGTTAGAGTGAGCATTTTTCAGTTATTGAGCAGATGCCTTGTTTATCTGTATTTGGTTCTTAGTTTGGTTGCAGTGAGTATTTGTCCAGTTATCAAGCAGATGCCTTGTTTATCTGTATTTGGTTGTTAGGTTGCTTTTTTTAGCATTTGTCCAGTTATCAAGCAGATGCCTTGTTTATCTGTATTTGGTTGTTAGGTTGCTTTTTTTAGCATTTCTCCAGTTATCAAGCAGATGCCTTGTTTATCTTTATCTGCTTGTTAGGTTGGTTGCAGTGAGCATTTGTCCAGTTTTCAAGCATATGCCCTGTTTATCTGTATTTGCTTGTTAGGTTGGTTGCAGTGAGACTCTGTCCAGTTTTCAATGGCTATATTTGGTTGTTATACTGGTCATTTATGCCTTGTTTATTTCAGTCATTCACAATGTGTGGTTCATTATGTGCAAGTCGGAACTGTGCCGCTCGACTACATCAATACCAGTTTGAACGGCTATATTTGGTTCCAGTTATTCCTGGTGTAGTTAACACATGCCCTTTATTTCAGTTTTACACATTTATCCAGTGTGATGTTTAAGCATTACCTACGTTCTATTCATTTTCAACAATACCAGTTTGAATTGCAATATTTGATGGCTGTTAAGCCTGCTGTCGGTAACATTGCCTTCCATTTTATATCTGCTTTAACAGCATGCTGAAACCAACACATTCAAGCTATCATTTGGAGATGATGTTGTTTACCTTTGCTATATTTGTTTGATGTTAAGATTGCTGTACTTATCATGCCTTTCCACTACTTATGCAGGACAACAACGGGAGTGGCCACCATTTTCCGCCGAGGTTAGCTTCATCCCTCGGCTTGTACTCCCCCGTCGTTCCATAATGTAGTGCATATAGATCCAGGCCTGGACACTAGTTAGCTTCTAATATTGACTTGTTGCTTGTAGGTACATATGCCCTTGGCAAGGATCCACGCATCGACCCTTTTTGCGTATGGGGCAATGAGATATTGATGAACAAGCATCAAGTGAGGAAACTGATAAGGATTATTAGCAAAAAGATACGAATGGTGGCAAGCAAATTATTTGTTTATGCTCTATCCAACACAACAGTGAGCTGTAGGATGGTAACTACAAACTCTGCAGCCTTCTCTTTTTACTGCCCATAATGAGTTGTTAGACAACAATGTCTGAATCTTTTTCGTTCCCAGTGGTTCCCGAAGCAGTTCACTCAAGATTACCTCGCAAAGTACATGATTGGTGGACACGCAATGAAGGTTAAAGTATTTCATCCAGACTACAATGAGCATCGAGAAGTCCTAATGAAGACAGTGAAGGATGGACGGGCAGCCATCACAAGGGGTTGGCCTAGAGTCGTGCGCGCCTTACGCATGGAGGAGGGCACAATATGGGCATTCCGCTTCACCTTGTCCAGCAACCAGAATGTCTTTCGCCTCTCTTTACAGTCTTTAGTACAACTGTGGTTCATCATTCTTTACTTGGTGCTTCTGTAGTTCTTTAGTATATGTACCTGTGCATTGAATTATGGATTCGTGGTTGAACCTATATTTGTAATAAACATGGTTGGATATGAAATAAGTGATTGCCTACTTTGAAATTCATAACATGTGATTTTTAAATTAGGGATTAATTGGATTAATTATGGATTAAATAGGGATTACACTGCACACGGTTTGCAAAAGCGAAACGTCTGCAATATACGTGGAGATCAGAAACGTTTCTAGGATCCACTACGTTTGCGATCAATCTCCACTGCACACACACAACTTTCTCTTGAAAACTGTTTGCGTTAGGCCAGCTTGCGCAAACATTTATCACATAAAAAGTGTGTGTGATGGACAGCCTTGGCCACACTGTTTCTTTCTACGCACCGTGTGTGATGCATTCAATAACGCAAACGATAAAATTATTAATATCGTGTGCAATGGCAACACTATCACAAACGATTTAACGGGAACAATTGTGTGTGATGTACCTGTGAACAGAAACGTTCTCCTTGGAGCGACTGTGTGGGATGTACATACGAACGGAAACGTTTAGCGCGGACTGACTGTGTGGGATGTACTTGCGACTGGAAACAATTTCGCCGTATAATTGTATTTTTTAGCTATACTATATGTATTTCTGTATTTGAGCGCTCGCCGGTCGCACACGACCTCATTTTGCCGAACGTGTGTGCCAGGAGGGCAGATCCCCGACGGTTTCTAGGTCATGTGGGAAGGACCCCCCTATCGCCCACACTCACTTGGCGACGGTTCCAGATGCCGTCGCAGAAAGGGGTTAAAAACCGTTTGTTTAGGACCGACGCGCACCAGTGTTGCTTCCTTCCTTTCCTGTCAGTTGCTTCGCTTATCTCGGCTTCCAGTCAAAGGAAATAGTAATTGATATGCTACCTTACACAGGTTGGTACTGGTCTTTATCCTGATTATTGTGCTTGTCATATGTATTGGTAATTTGGTATTGTGCTACTGTTTGCCGATCTCATAAAGGAGTAACTTAGAGCCTGAACTCGCATGCAAATCATTACATTGGGCAATTTCAGTAGAACTGCGCAAAAAGATCAGATGTACAGATAGTTATGCTGTTGCTATGTACTCCAAAGTTCACTCAGACAAGCATCGATGTTGACAAGAAGAAGTGCCTATATTCATTCGAGTATCAACCGGCGTCAACCAGTTGTCAAACTCCTAGTATTAGGAGAGTGAACGCCAAAAATATTGCTTGGCGCATAGCGCAGAAAAACACAGTCCAGTCTTTGGTCCCAACTTGTGGCTTTTGGTTATCGGCACATATGGTAGAGAACGGTATGTCATGGAGTCTAAAGATTCCAGACAAGTTGGTTGACGCGTATGTTCATCTGGCACTTAATCAGTCTGCACGCCAACGATGTTGGAAATATGCCCTAGAGGCAATAATAAAATGGTTATTATTATATTTCCTTGTTCATGATAATTGTCTATTGTTCATGCTATAATTGTGTTATCCGGAAATCGTAATGCATGTGTGAATAAATAGACCACAACATGTCCCTAGTGAGCCTCTAGTTGACTAGCTCGTTGATCAACAGATAGTCATGGTTTCCTGACTATGGACATTGGATGTCATTGATAACGGGATCACATCATTAGGAGAATGATGTGATGGACAAGACCCAATCCTAAGCATAGCACAAAGATCGTGTAGTTCGTTTGCTAGAGCTTTTCCAATGTCAAGTATCATTTCCTTAGACCATGAGATCGTGTAACTCCCGGATGCCGTAGGAGTGCTTTGGGTGTACCAAACGTCACCACGTAACTGGGTGACTATAAAGGTACACTAATGGTATCTCTGAAAGTGTCTGTTGGGTTGACACGGATCGAGACTGGGATTTGTCACTCCGTATGACGGAGAGGTATCTCTGGGCCCACTCGGTAATGCATCATCATAATGAGCTCAAAGTGACCAAGTGGTTGGTCACGGGATCATGCATTACGGTATGAGTAAAGTGACTTGCCGGTAACGAGATTGAACAAGGTATTGGGATACCGACGATCGAATCTCGGGCAAGTAACGTACCGATTGACAAAGGGAATTGTATACGGGATTGATTGAATCCTCGACATCGTGGTTCATCCGATGAGATCATCGTGGAACATGTGGGAGCCAACATGGGTATCCAGATCCCGCTGTTGGTTATTGACCGGAGAGTCGTCTCGGTCATGTCTGCATGTCTCCCGAACCCGTAGGGTCTACACACTTAAGGTTCGGTGACGCTAGGGTTGTAGAGATATTAGTATGCAGTAACCCGAAAGTTGTTCGGAGTCCCGGATGAGATCCCGGACATCACGAGAAGTTCCGAAATGGTCCGGGGGTGAAGAATTGTATATAGGAAGTCCAGTTTCGGCCACCGGGAAAGTTTCGGGGGTCACCGGTATTGTACCGGGACCACCGGAAGGGTCCAGGGGGTCCATCGGGTGGGGCCACCTATCCCGGAGGGCCCCATGGGCTGAAGTGGGAGGAGAACCAGCCCCTGGTGGGCTGGTGCGCCCCCCTTGGGCCTCCCCTGCGCCTAGGGTTGGAAACCCTAGGGGTGGGGGGGCACCCCACTTGGCTTGGGGGGCAAGCCACCCCCTTGGTCGCCGCCCCCCCTTGGAGATCAGATCTCCTAGGGCCGGCGCCTCCCCAGGGGGCCTATATATAGGAGGGGGGAGGGAGGGCAGCCGCACCACAGCCCCTGGCGCCTCCCTCTCCCTCCCGTGACACCTCTCCCTCTCGTTGAGCTTGGCGAAGCCCTGCCGAGATCCCCGCTACTTCCACCACCACACCATCGTGCTGCTGGATCTCCATCAACCTCTCCTTCCCCCTTGCTGGATCAAGAAGGAGGAGACGTCTTCCCAACCGTACGTGTGTTGAACGCGGAGGTGCCGTCCGTTCGGCGCTCGGTCATCGGTGATTTGGATCACGACGAGTACGACTCCATCAACCCCGTTCACTTGAACGCTTCCGCTCGCGATCTACAAGGGTATGTAGATGCACTCCTCTCTCTCGTTGCTAGATGACTCCATAGATTGATCTTGGTGATGCGTCAAATTTTTTTGATTTCTGCTACGATCCCCAACAGTGGCATCATGAGCTAGGTCTATGTGTAGTTTCTATGCACGAGTAGAACAAAAACTTGTTGTGGGCGTGGATGTTGTCAATTTTCTTGCCACTACTAGTCTTATCTTGTTTCGGCGGCATCGTGGGATGAAGCGGCCCGGACCGATCTTACACGTACGCTTACGTGAGACAGGTTCCACCGACTGACATGCACTAGTTGCATAAGGTGGCTAGCGGGTGTCTGTCTCTCCCACTTTAGTCGGAACGGATTCGATGAAAAGGGTCCTTATGAAGGGTAAATAGAAATTGGCATATCACGTTGTGGTTTTGGCGTAGGTAAGAAACGTTCTTGCTAAGAAACCTATAGCAGCCACGTAAAAACTTGCAACAACAATTAGAGGACGTCTAACTTGTTTTTGCAGCATACGCCGTGTGATGTGATATGGCCAAAAGGATGTGATGAATGATATATGTGATGTATGAGATTGATCATGTTCTTGTAATAGGAATCACAACTTGCATGTCGATGAGTATGACAACCGGCAGGAGCCATAGGAGTTGTCTTTATTTTTGTATGACCTGCGTGTCATTGAACAACGCCATGTAAATTACTTTACTTTATTGCTAAACACGTTGGCCATAGAAGTAGAAGTAATCGTTGGCGTGACAACTTCATGAAGACACAATGATGGAGATCATGATGATGGAGATCATGGTGTCATGCCGGTGACGAAGATGATCATGGCGCCCCGAAGATGGAGATCAAAAGGAGCAAAATGATATTGGCCATATCATGTCACTATTTGATTGCATGTGATGTTTATCATGTTTTACATCTTATTTGCTTAGAACGACGGTAGCTTAAATAAGATGATCCCTCGCAATAATTTCAAGAAAGTGTTCCCCCTAACTGTGCACCGTTGCGAAGGTTCGTTGTTTCGAAGCACCACGTGATGATCGGGTGTGATAGATTCTAACGTTCGAATACAACGGGTGTAAGCCAGATTTACACACGCAATACACTTAGGTTGACTTGACGAGCCTAGCATGTACAGACATGGCCTCGGAACACGGAAGACCGAAAGGTCGAGCATGAGTCGTATAGAAGATATGATCAACATGAAGATGTTCACCGATGTTGACTAGTCCGTCTCACGTGATGATCGGACACGGCCTAGTTGACTCGGATCATGTTTCACTTAGATGACTAGAGGGATGTCTATCTGAGTGGGAGTTCATTGAATAATTTGATTAGATGAACTTAATTATCATGAACTTAGTCTAAAATCTTTACAATATGTCTTGTAGATCAAATGGCCCACGCTAATGTTGCCCTCAACTTCAACGCGTTCCTAGAGAAAACCAAGCTGAAAGATGATGGCAGCAACTATACGGACTAGGTCCGGAACCTGAGGATCATCCTCATAGCTGCCAAGAAAGATTATGTCCTAGAAGCACCGCTAGGTGAAGCACCCATCCCAGAGAACCAAGACGTTATGAACGCTT
Source organism: Triticum aestivum (assembly GCF_018294505.1). Lineage (NCBI taxonomy): Eukaryota > Viridiplantae > Streptophyta > Magnoliopsida > Poales > Poaceae > Triticum > Triticum aestivum. The sequence goes on along the minus strand of NC_057814.1, from coordinate 414,866,148 downwards.
GGCAGTCACGTGCTGATGATTACTCCCTCGTTCAGTGCGGCATGTTTTACAGCTTAGAATCGGGTCTCCAAAAGCGTTTTGAGCAACACGGAGCATATGAGATGTTCGAAGAGCTGAAAATGGTTTTCCAAGCTCATGCCCGGGTCAAGAGATATGAAGTCTCCGACAAGTTCTTCAGTTGTAAGATGGAGGAAAACAGTTCTGTCAGTGAGCACATACTCAAAATGTCTGGGTTACACAACCGCTTGACTCAGCTGGGAGTTAATCTCCCGGATGACGCGGTCATTGACAGAATCCTTCAGTCGCTTCCACCAAGCTACAAGAGCTTTGTGATGAACTTCAATATGCAGGGGATGGAAAAGACCATTCATGAGGTATATTCAATGCTGAAATCAGCGGAGGTGGAGATCAGAAAGGAACATCAAGTGTTGATGGTGAATAAAACCACTAAGTTCAAGAAAGGCAAGGGTAAGAAGAACTTCAAGAAGGACGGCAAGGGAGTTGCCGCGCCCGATAAGCCAATTGCCGGGAAGAAGCCAAAGAATGGACCCAAACCTGAGACTGAGTGCTTTTATTGCAAGGGAAGTGGTCACTGGAAGCGGAACGGCCCCAAGTACTTAGCGGACAAGAAGGCCGGCAACACCAAAGGTATATGTGATATACATGTTATTGATGTGTACCTTACCAGCACTCATAGTAGCTCCTGGGTATTTGATACCGGTGCGGTTGCTCATATTTGTAACTCAAAGCACGAGCTGCGGAATAAGCGGAGACTGGCGAAGGACGAGGTGACGATGTGCGTCGGGAATGGTTCCAAGGTCGATGTGATCGCCGTCGGCACGCTACCTCTACATTTACCTACGGGATTAGTTTTAAACCTCAATAATTGTTATTTAGTGCCAGCTTTGAGCATGAACATTGTATCTGGATCTCGTTTAATGCGAGATGGCTACTCATTTAAATCCGAGAATAATGGTTGTTCTATTTATATGAGAGATATGTTTTATGGTCATGCCCCGCTGGTCAATGGTTTATTCTTAATGAATCTCGAACGTGATGTTACACATATTCATAGTGTGAATACCAAAAGATGTAAAGTTGATAACGATAGTCCCACATACTTGTGGCACTGCCGCCTTGGTCACATTGGTGTCAATCGCATGAAGAAGCTCCATGCTGATGGACTTTTAGAGTCTCTCGATTATGAATCATTTGACAAATGCGAACCATGCCTCATGGGCAAAATGACCAAGACTCCGTTCTCCGGAGCAATGGAGCGAGCAACCAACTTATTGGAAATCATACATACTGATGTGTGCGGTCCAATGAGTGTTGAGGCTCGCGGTGGCTATCGTTATGTTCTCGCTCTCACTGATGACTTGAGTAGATATGGGTATGTCTACCTAATGAAACACAAGTCTGAGACCTTTGAAAAGTTCAAGGAATTTCAGATTGAGGTTGAGAATCAACGTGACAGGAAAATAAAGTTCTTACGATCAGATCGTGGAGGGGAATATTTGAGTCACGAATTTGGCACACACTTAAGGAAATGTGGAATTGTTTCACAACTCACGCCGCCTGGAACACCTCAGCGTAATGGTGTGTCCGAACGTCGTAATCGCACTCTATTGGATATGGTGCGATCTATGATGTCTCTTACCGATCTACCTCTATCATTCTGGGGCTATGCTTTAGAGACTGCCACATTCACTTTAAATAGGGCTCCGTCGAAATCCGTTGAGACGACACCGTATGAATTATGGTTTGGGAAGAAACCTAAGCTGTCGTTTCTAAAAGTTTGGGGATGCGATGCTTATGTCAAGAAACTTCAACCTGAAAAGCTCGAACCCAAGTCGGAAAAATGCGTCTTCATAGGATACCCTAAGGAAACCATTGGGTATACCTTCTACCTCAGATCCGAAGGCAAGATCTTTGTTGCCAAGAACGGGTCCTTTCTGGAGAAAGAGTTTCTCTCAAAAGAAGTGAGTCGGAGGAAAGTGGAACTTGATGAGATGATAGTCACCCCTTCCGAACCGGAAAGTAGCGCAGCGTTGGAAGATGTTCCTGTGGTGCTTGCACCGACTGGGGAGGAAGTTAATGATGATGATCATGAAGCTTCAGATCAAGTTACTGCTGAACTTCGTAGGTCCACAAGGACACGTTCCGCACCAGAGTGGTACGGCAACCCTGTCATGGAAATCATGTTGTTAGACAACAGTGAACCTTCGAACTATGAAGAAGCGATGGCGGGCCCGGATTCCAACAAATGGCTTGAAGCCATGCAATCCGAGATAGGATCCATGTATGAAAACGAAGTATGGACTTTGACTGACTTGCCCGATGATCGGCGAGCCATAGAAAATAAATGGATCTTTAAGAAGAAGACAGACGCGGATGGTAATGTGACCATCTATAAGGCTCGACTTGTCGCTAAGGGTTATCGACAAGTTCAAGGGGTTGACTACGATGAGACTTTCTCACCTGTAGCGAAGCTGAAGTCCGTCCGAATCATGTTAGCAATTGCCGCATTCTATGATTATGAGATATGGCAAATGGACGTCAAAACGGCATTCCTTAACGGCTTTCTTAAGGAAGAATTGTATATGATGCAGCCAGAAGGTTTTGTCGATCCTAAGAATGCTAACAAGGTATGCAAGCTCCAGCCCTCCATCTATGGGCTGGTGCAAGCATCTCGGAGTTGGAACATTCTATTTGATGAGATGATCAAAGCGTTTGGGTTTACACAGACTTATGGAGAAGCCTGTGTTTACAAGAAAGTGAGTGGGAGCTCTGTAGCATTTCTCATATTATATGTGGATGACATACTGTTGATGGGAAATGATATAGAATTCTTGGAAAGTATAAAGGCCTACTTGAACAAGTATTTTTCAATGAAGGACCTTGGAGAAGCTGCTTATATATTAGGCATCAAGATCTATAGAGATAGATCAAGACGCCTCATTGGTCTTTCACAAAGTACGTACCTTGACAAGATATTGAAGAAGTTCAATATGGATCAGTCCAAGAAGGGGTTCTTGCCTGTATTGCAAGGTGTGCAATTGAGCACAGCTCAATGCCCAACCACGGCGGAAGATAGAGAAAAGATGAGTGTCATCCCCTATGCCTCGGCCATAGGGTCTATTATGTATGCCATGCTGTGTACCAGACCTGATGTAAACCTTGCCGTGAGTTTGGTAGGAAGGTACCAAAGTAATCCCGGCATGGAACACTGGACAGCGGTCAAGAATATCCTGAAGTACCTGAAAAGGACTAAGGATATGTTTCTCGTATATGGAGGTGACGAAGAGCTCGTCGTAAAGGGTTACGTCGACGCTAGCTTCGACACAGATCTGGATGACTCTAAGTCACAAACCGGATACGTGTATATTTTGAATGGTGGGGCAGTAAGCTGGTGCAGTTGCAAGCAAAGCGTTGTGGCGGGATCTACATGTGAAGCGGAGTACATGGCGGCCTCAGAGGCAGCACAAGAAGCAATATGGGTGAAGGAGTTCATTACCGACCTAGGAGTGATTCCCAATGCGTCGGGCCCGATGACTCTCTTCTGTGACAACACTGGAGCTATTGCCCTTGCCAAGGAGCCCAGGTTTCACAGGAAGACCAGGCATATCAAGCGTCGCTTCAACTCCATTCGTGAAAGTGTTCAAAATGGAGACATAGATATTTGTAAAGTACATACGGACCTGAATGTAGCAGATCCGTTGACTAAACCTCTTCCTAGAGCAAAACATGATCAACACCAGAACTCTATGGGTGTTCGATTCATCACAATGTAACTAGATTATTGACTCTAGTGCAAGTGGGAGACTGTTGGAAATATGCCCTAGAGGCAATAATAAAATGGTTATTATTATATTTCCTTGTTCATGATAATTGTCTATTGTTCATGCTATAATTGTGTTATCCGGAAATCGTAATACATGTGTGAATACATAGACCACAACATGTCCCTAGTGAGCCTCTAGTTGACTAGCTCGTTGATCAACAGATAGTCATGGTTTCCTGACTATGGACATTGGATGTCATTGATAACGGGATCACATCATTAGGAGAATGATGTGATGGACAAGACCCAATCCTAAGCATAGCACAAAGATCGTGTAGTTCGTTTGCTAGAGCTTTTCCAATGTCAAGTATCATTTCCTTAGACCATGAGATCGTGTAACTCCCGGATGCCGTAGGAGTGCTTTGGGTGTACCAAACGTCACAACGTAACTGGGTGACTATAAAGGTACACTACAGGTATCTCTGAAAGTGTCTGTTGGGTTGACACGGATCGAGACTGGGATTTGTCACTCCGTATGACGGAGAGGTATCTCTGGGCCCACTCGGTAATGCATCATCATAATGAGCTCAAAGTGACCAAGTGGTTGGTCACGGGATCATGCATTACGGTACGAGTAAAGTGACTTGCCGGTAACGAGATTGAACAAGGTATTGGGATACCGACGATCGAATCTCGGGCAAGTAACGTACCGATTGACAAAGGGAATTGTAGACGGGATTGATTGAATCCTCGACATCGTGGTTCATCCGATGAGATCATCATGGAACATGTGGGAGCCAACATGGGTATCCAGATCCCGCTGTTGGTTATTGACCGGAGAGTCGTCTCGGTCATGTCTGCATGTCTCCCGAACCCGTAGGGTCTACACACTTAAGGTTCGGTGGCGCTAGGGTTGTAGAGATATTAGTATGCGGTAACCCGAAAGTTGTTCAGAGTCCCGGATGAGATCCCGGACGTCACGAGGAGTTCCGGAATGGTCCGGGGGTGAAGAATTATATATAGGAAGTCCAGTTTCGGCAACCGGGAAAGTTTCGGGGGTCACCAGTATTGTACCGGGACCACCGGAAGGGTCCCGGGGGTCCACCGGGTGGGGCCACCCATCCCGGAGGGCCCCATGGGCTGAAGTGGGAGGGGAACCAGCCCCTGGTGGGCTGGTGCGCCCCCCTTGGGCCTCCCCTGCGCCTAGGGTTGGAAACCCTAGGGGTGGGGCGGGCGCCCCACTTGGCTTGGGGGGCAAGCCACCCCCTTGGCCGCCGCCCCCCCTTGGAGATCAGATCTCCTAGGGCCGGCGCCCCCCAGGGGGCCTATATATAGGAGGGGGGAGGGAGGGCAGCCGCACCACAGCCCCTGGCGCCTCCCTCTCCCTCCCGTGACACCACTCCCTCTCGCTGAGCTTGGCGAAGCCCTGCCGAGATCCCCGCTACTTCCACCACCACGCCGTCGTGCTGCTGGATCTCCATCAACCTCTCCTTCCCCCTTGCTGGATCAAGAAGGAGGAGACGTCTTCCCAACCGTACGTGTGTTGAACGCGGAGGTGCCGTCCGTTCGGCGCTCGGTCATCGGTGATTTGGATCACGACGAGTACGACTCCATCAACCCCGTTCACTTGAACGCTTCCGCTCGCGATCTACAAGGGTATGTAGATGCACTCCTCTCTCTCGTTCCTAGATGACTCCATAGATTGATCTTGGTGATGCGTAGAATTTTTTTGATTTCTGCTACGATCCCCAACAAACGATGCTCCATTTCACTTGAACTGCACAAAAAATTTGGGCGGTTCATTTTCTCAACCGCCTCCTTTCTTGTCTGCAATGTAGAATTTTTGCGAGCTACATGACCAAGATGTGCCAGTAAACTAGTTGGATGAAAGTAGTGGCCAAGTTGCTTAAACCTCCCTCGGCATGAGGCCACTATTTCGAGGATAAACCTACAAGAAAAGTTCAGATTGTCTGTGCTGCCTCTTATGTACTCGAAAGTTTACTCGTACAAGCATTAATTTTAGCAAGAAGTACCTCCGACCGAACACCATTTACCAGTCTATATCCTAGGTAATAAAAGTTTATCCATGGATGATATTGGCTGTGATCTCAATCATTTGGATGCATAAACATACTAAACATGTGTATATCTGAATCTTTTTGTGAATTATCTATGAATATTGTCTTGTGATCTATCAATCATTTGGATGCATAGACATGCTGAACTTGTGTATATATGAATCTTTTGAGTTGTTGATCGTGAATGTCGGCTATGAATATGAATGTGTCCTGTGAACCTGAGTTTGATACAAATGTTTAACTTTTCTGTTGTACTTGTGTGTGAACTTGTTAGTATGTCTACTGTGGGATTTGTGATGTGTGGGTGTCAATGGCACACCTTCTTCCCGAGAAGAATTGCACCTGCTTGTTAGGGTAGCAACGGCGCATCAGCTCTTTTTAATATTTTTGCTCTGTCTTCCCCCCTCCCCCGCTCAACCCCTGCCGTAACGTTTTTGGCCTCGAAACATAGTATTGTGTTGTTTTGGGGGCTTGATGAAAAATCGAGTGCTGCTTTCTGTAGGTTGGCCCGCCCAGAAAATGGGTTGCTGGTCCAACATGGACTGGGAGGCTAAAACTACAAGTTGTATGGTGCAGAGGCAAGTAAAAAAACGCCATCGAGAGCCAGCCACTGAAAAAAAATCGCGTCTAATGTGCTTCTTCAGTCGCGCCGCCGGCCCCCTCTTTAATCCAGTTCGCTCCATTCCCCAATCGGCAGCACGGGACGGAAGTTTACTCCCCCCTTCCGCTGCCGGGGGATTGAAGAAGCGCGGCATCGAATCCAACACCGATGATGGCTGCTTGTCCAAGTGATTTTCAGATAAGAAACTGCATGTTTCAGAGGGAGAGCATTTAAATCAACATGCACTTTTCAAACATGGATAACAGAATGTTGGAAATTTTATTCATGGTAAAAATGGAACTAACAACAAGTTAACATCATGCTGATCAACATTCATGTATAACACATCTTCATATGATGTAAAGTCAAAAAGTTATGCTATTTTCTAAATTGCAAGACAATGTTGAGTGTGCGAAAAACTGCATAAACTAGGGACGAAATTTTGGCAAGTGTTAGATATTTTTCAACTGCACTAGTTGGAAACGAACCTGGGCAGTACAACTTTTGGGTGAGAGGGCTGCAGCCACCGGGCTAGTGTAGTATGTTCGAAAGAATGAAGGCGTCTTCCCCGGCTCCGGTTCTTTCCCGTCCGTGTGCGCTCGTCCTGGCGCCGCCGTATGTCGTTGTCAACATGCTCAACAAACGAGAGGAATCCGGAGAGGACTGTACGCTGAGAGACTGACAGTGGGGACCCACCAGGTCCAAGTCATACGCAAGCAAGTGCCCCGTTGGAAAAAAAGCTTCCTCCTAATTGTATACTGACGTTGGGGCACACGGGTTTGTCAACCTTAGTCAATAAACGAAATAAATTTCCAACGATGACTATCATCGGGGAGCTTTTTTTTCAGGGGTATCGGGGATCTTTTTTTTGTTGTTGCGGGAAAGGTGCATCGGGGATCTAGCTGGTATCATTTTTTTCCAGAGGGCGAACAAGTATCAGCTAGGCCTAGGTTTTGTTTTTTAACATGCGTAGCCCACGACATATGGAGACGGTGGTTTCAACTTATTTTTTGAGGTCCATCATGTACGTACCTGCCTATGGGCCTCCCAGCATAGGTTTTACTTTTTCTTAAAGATCGGCAGCCCAATGTATTTTTTTAATAAAATGCAGATCTCTGTTCTATTTATCTATATATAAGAATAATAATGTTGTGTCCAATTTATGTTTTCCGTTCTAACCACATTATATATATTTATATTATTATTACTATTATCGTATATTTAATAGAGACTTATATATACATTATAAAAACATCCCACGTGTTATTAACTTATAAAAGTAAATATTTAACAGAAGTTAACAAGGAAAATCATGGTTGTTTTTGACTCACAAACAAGGAAAATCCTGGTGATTGCGTACAAAAGCTTGCGAAGATTTTAAGGACCAATGTAATAATAACGTGCTCATTTTTGTTTTGAGCAATAACTCGCTAATTTTTTAATTATATATATATATATAATGTGTCGCTCTGGTTTATTTTTTGATATTAATTGCTCCTTCTAACCTAACATTATATATAGAACAAGCCCAGCTAATTCGTGTATTTCAAAAAAGTGCAAATGGGCTGGGATTTCTTAGAAAATATTAAATGGGCCGCATTAACGCGAAATTATTTGTTCACCCAGCCCAGCAAATGGACTGTAAATTCTAGAAAACATAGGTTAAATATATGCCACATTTTTGCAGGCTGACATGTGGGCCAATAGGTCGAAGCCTACGCAAGGCGTTGTCAACTTGGTCAACAAATGATTATGACATCCACAACCATTGGATTTATATCCAACGGTCGACATGCACCTTCAATCTCCCGTCTTCTTCCTCCAGCATCGCCGGGATCGCCTGCTCCGGCCTCCGGTGGCCAGCGGCTCTACTTAGCACGCATCGCTGTGAAGTGCTACCCCACCGCCGGCCAGGCTATCCCTTCACCCCTCCACACCTCTTGTTATTCTCCACCGACTGCAGTCCGACACCGCACCAGAACCAGTTATAACCCTTGTACTCCTCTCAATCTGCGACTCCACTGCCGCGTCTTCCCATCTCCGGCTCGTTCCCGTCCGGGTGCTCGCCGTCGTCCATCGCCTCGCTGCGCTCGGCGTGGCGTGGTCAACAAACGAGAGTCGTCGGAAGAGGACTATACGTGGAGAGCCTGACGACTGGGACCCACGAGGTCCATGGTCGCACGCAAGGAAAGTTCCTCCTTATTAAGCTGAAAAAGATGTTTCCTCCCCCTGACAGCTGGGACCCACCGTCTGTATCTTCGCACGGAAGGAAGTGTCTCCTTGTTATGCGAAAAAACTATTCCTCCCGTTGACAGTTGGGACCCGACAGATTTGGTGGCTGACTTGTGGGCCTACTAAGCTGACGTGTACGCAGGGCTTTGTCAACTTAATCAACAAATGATTATAGCAGCTGGACCGTTGGATGTTAATCCAACAGCCGTGCTCCTTCTTCAACCTCTGTTCTTGCTCCTGTCTCCTGTGGGCAGCAGTGCTGCCACGCACCCGAACCATCAAGTTTCCCACTCCTCTCCATCTGCTACTCCACTTCCGCGTCTTCCCCATCTCCGGGTCATTCCAATCTGGGGCCTAGCCGTCGTCCACCGGCCTTGGTGCGCTCGGCACGGTGTGGTCAACGTGGTTAACAAACGAGAGTCATCGAAAGATGACTGTACGTGAGAGGCTGACAGTGGGGACGCACCACGCCCATGGACGCATGCATGCAACTGCATCCTTTTTACCTTGAAAAATAATGTTTTCCTCCCTGACAGCTGGGACCCACCAGCTACATCTTCGCACGCCAGGAAGTGCGTCCTTATTACGGGCAAAAAAATGATTCCCCCCTGACAGCTGGGACCCAACAGCTATATCTTCGCACGCAAAGAAGTGCATCCTTATCCTCCATGACAGCTGGGACCCACCTGGTCGAAGCGTACGTACCGTTTTCTGTCTTGTCGCGAACATGTACGTACATATTGGTCGATTGGTCTGTCTGCAGGCTGCAGCGATGAACCGTGGCCAAGTAAGGAAGGGCACATGTCGTAGTAGAGGCGCGGACGTAGAATGTACACGTACATACAACCAGGGTCGTCTTCATCGGGGAAACGAGGTCTGGCGTACCGTAGAATGGAGGAAACGGCCTTGTGTTCGACCGCCTACGGTCGAAACAGGATCTTGTTCACCGGGAGGGGTGTGGCGTACCACAAAACGGAGGAAACAGACTTCTCTTCGACCTTCTATGGTCAAAATGGGGTCTTGTTGATCGGGAGGGGTGTGGCGTACTGCAAAACGGAGGAAACGGACTTGTGTTGGAGCGCTACGGTCGAAACGGGGGTCCTGTTCATCGGGAGGGGTGTGGCTTACCGCAAAACGGGACTCCACGGGCTACTGTTCATCTTCACCGTCGACCTCCTCCAGCCTCCACGGGCTACTGTTCATCCACCGTCGACCTCCTCCAACCTCCATCTGTGATTGTTCATCCACGGGCTCCTGTTCATCCAGCCTCCACCGCTGTTCCACCGGCTACTTTTCAACCAACCCTCTCCACGGGGTCCTGTTCAACCACCCCTCCACGGGCTACTGTTCATCCAGCCCTCCACCGGCTACTGTTCAACCAGCCCTCGACGGGGTCCTGTTCATCCAGCCCTCCACGAGGTCCTGTTCATCCACCCCCAACCGGCTCGATCGGGGTCCTGTTCATCCAATGGCAATGACCTCTACTACCACGTAGTCCTGTTCATCCAACCCCCACCGGGAACTGTTCACCCCCCAACAACGCTCACTATTCATCAAGAGGCAGCAGGTTCAATCGGCTTCAAGTAGCAACAGTAGCGAAGGAATCGCTCGATCGGGTTCAGTTAACAGCCAGATTGATCGATCGCTCGGTTTCAGTAACGCGTAGCCTGCAGTGCAATCACTCGGGTTCAGTAGGAGCGAACGCCTCACCCGGGTTCAGTTAGAGCCCAACACCTCGCACCCATGCACGCACGTGTACGAGATAAACGCGCATCGCTCGGCCCCGACCACCCACCATAACCGGGAACTCCCCGATATTTTCCTCGCCCTCGCTTCTACCATAGTTTTTTCTGTCATGGACGGCCCAAAGAATGTCATGCAGCTGCGTCTCCGGCCCGCCCAGGACAAAAAGCCCATTTTATGTCATGTTTTTTGGTCATACAAGTATGAGCCCACCACATCTACGATGATATCGGGTTTTGTCACAGTTATCGTCATAGAAGTGTCATAAGCAAGACAGAAAAAAATCGTTCGGCCCAAAATGTCACGGATGTGTCTTTTTTGTAGTGTCCGTTGGGGGTGACTCGAAAGAGACTATGGTGAGCCTTCGTGGCATTCCGCAAGCTTTGGCTCCGGCACCGGTCTAAATGGAGAGTAGCTCTTCCCCAAGGAAGAGTGAACTTGGGGATAAAATCCACGTCCTCGCCTCACTTGTGGTTAATCCTTTCCCGCACTTTACTTTGCCTTGTATGCTTGTTGGCTTGTGTGACGCCCCCGATTCGACCGTACACTAATCATGCACGCAAATGTGTACGATCAAGATCAGGGACTCACGGGAAGATATCACAACACAACTCTACAACATAAATAAGTCATACAAGCATCATAATACAAGCCAGGGGCCTCGAGGGCTCGAATACAAGTGCTCGATCAAAGACGAGTCAGCGGAAGCAACAATATCTGAGTACAGACATAAGTTAAACAAGTTTGCCTTAAGAAGGCTAGCACAAAAGTAGCAACGATCGAAAAGGCAAGGCCTCCTGCTTGGGACCTCCTAACTACTCCTCGAAGCCGAACTCCACATAGAATCATCCTCGGGGTCTCTAGCTCCTGGACTCCAGCATCTGGTTGCGACAATCAGGTATAGAAAGGGGAAAAGAGGGAGAAAAGCAACCGTGAGTACTCATCCAAAGTACTCGCAAGCAAGGAGCTACACTACATATGCATGGGTATATGTGTAAAGGGTCATATTGGTGGACTGAACTGCAGAATGCCAGAATAAGAGGGAGATAGCTAGTCCTGTCGAAAACTACGCTTCTGGCAGCCTCCATCTTGCAGCATGTAGAAGAGAGTAGATGGTAAGTTCACCAAGTATCATCGCATAGCATAAACTACCCGGCGATCCCCTCCTCGTCGCCCTGTTAGAGAGCGATCACCGGGTTATATCTGGCACTTGGAAGGGTGTGTTTTATTAAGTATCCAGTTCTAGTTGTCATAAGGTCAAGGTGCAATTCCGGGTCGTCCTTTTACCGAGGGACACGGCTATTCAAATAGATAAACTTCCCTGCAGGGGTGCACCACATAACCCAACACGCTCGATCCCATTTGGCCGGACACACTTTTCTGGGTCATGCCCGGCCGCGGAAGATCAACACATCGTAGCCCCACCTAGGCTCAACAGAGAGGTCAACACGCCGGTCTAAATCCTATGCGCGCAGGGGTCTGGGCCCATCGCCCATTGCACACCTGCATGTTGCGTACGCGGCCGGAAGCAGACCTAGCCTAGCAGGCGTTCCAGTCCAATCCGGCGCGTGCCGCTCCGTCGCTGACGTCAAGAAGAGCTTCGGCTGATACCACGACGTCGAGTGCCCATAACTGTTCCCGCGTAGTTGGTTAGTGCGTATAGACCAAATGGCCAGACTCAGATCAAATACCAAGATCTCGTTAAGCGTGTTAAGTATCCGCGAACGCCGACCAGGGCCAGGCCCACCTCTCTCCTAGGTGGTCTCAACCTGCCCTGTCGCTCCGCCATAAAGTAACAGTCGGGGGCCGTCAGGAACCCAGGCCCACCTCTACCGGGATGGAGCCACCTGTCCTTTCAGCCCCCTCACCAGAATCACTTGCGGGTACTCAACGAGCCGACCCTACTTTAGTCACCACATGTGTCATGTATATAAAGTATATAGTATATACCCGTGATCACCTCCCGAAGTGATCACGGCCCAGTAGTATAGCATGGCAGACGGACAAGAGTGTAGGGCCACTGATGGAACACTAGCATCCTATACTAAGCAGTAGGATAGCAGGTAAGGGTAACAACTGCAGCAACAATGACAAGCTATGCATCAGTATAGGATTAACCGAAAGCAGTAACATGCTACACTACTCTAATGCAAGCAGTATAGAGAAGGAATAGGCGATATCTGGTGATCAAGGGGGGGGCTTGCCTGATTGCTCTGGCAAGGAGGGGTCGTCAATACCGTAGTCGGTCGGGGCACCAGCAGCGGCGTCAGTCTCGTAGTCTACCGGAGAGAAGAGGGGGAAGAAACAATGAATACAATGCAAACAGATGCATGACGATGCATGACATGACAAAGTGTGATGCTAGGTGTGCCCAATCACGGTAGTAGGTGATACCGGCGAAGGGGGGAAACATCCGGGAAAGTATCCCCGGTATTTCGCGTTTTCGGACAGATGTACCGGATGGGGAAAGTTGCGTGTTTGATATGCTAGGGGTGTGTGGCGGACGAACGGGCTGCGTAACCGGATTCCTCTCGTCGTTCTGAGCAACTTTCATGTACAAAGTTTTTCCATCCGAGCTACGGTTTATTTTATATTAATTTTAAAAGATTCAAATCATTTTAGGATTTATTTAATTACTTTAATTCAACATTATCCAGAACAATGTTTGCTGACGTCAGCAGTCAATAGAGGTGTTGACTGGTCAAACTGACATGTGGGCCTAGTGGGGCCCACCTGTCATACACTGTTAGGTTAATTAGGGTTTAGGTTAAACTAATTACTGTTTATTTAAACTAACAGGTTAATTAGATTAATTAAATAGGATTAATTAACTTAATTAATTTAGTTAATTAATTAATTAATTAAATTTATTTTTATTATTAATATTATTATTTTCTAATTCTTTTAATTCTAGTTTTCCTTTACACGTTCTGTGGGCGGGGCCCATATGTCATAGGCCCCAGGGGGCCATAGTGGTTTTGGGCGCGGGTGCGGGCACGCGCCCGTCAAGGCGATCCCGGGTGACCGGGCGACGGTTATGGGCGTGCGGGTGCGCAGGCCCGAGGCCACCAGGGGGCGCCGGCGACAGCAGGGCACGGCGAGGCCGGCCGCCGGAGGCGACAGCGGTGAGGCCACGGCGGGGCGGCGCCAGGGCGCGGCAGAGAGGCCTCAGCGGGGTGAGGCGCTGGGCGCAGCCAGCACGCGGGCTACACGCGGCCAGGGGCGGGACGGAGCGGGAGCAACGGTGGGCGCGGCAGGAGCGCGATAGGCGAGGTGAGCGCGGGCCGCGGGCGCGCGGGAGCGCGTACAAGCATGCGCTGGGCGCGGCGGGGGAACGGCGCCGGCGACAGAAAGGGGGGGTAGGGAGGAAGCTCACGACGGGGAGTAGGGATCGGGGCAACGGGGGTTGAGGAGGAAGTCGGAGACGACGGCGCGACGGAGAGGAAGCAGGCCGGCGATGGCGTCCGTCGAGGTAGCTCCGGTGACGAGGTGACGGCGACGAGAGCGGGGCGGCGTCGGGCGGGTCAGGGGTCGAGCCCTCGATCTCGATCCAGAACGAGGGGGGAGTGGGCGACGGTGAGCATGGGGCGTGGCATCGGGGTGGCGACGGCGAGGCGCGCTCGGGATCGGGCCCCAATGCCCCGATCCGTTCTGGATCGGGGGAGGAAGGCAGAGGAGGAGTGGGACGAGGGAGAGGGAGTGGGGGCGAGTGGGAGTAGTGGGGGGTTTCGGGCGAGAGGGGGTAAGGTGAGTGTGTGGGGCGGTTGGGCCTTTGCCCAGTTGGGCTGGCAACTAGGCCACGGTTGGCCCAGTGGTTTGTGTTTTTTTTTGCTTTATTTTATTTCTTTTCTTTTAGTTATTTTCTTTTCTGTTTTAAATCACTTTAAAATATTTAGGCAATTTCTAAATATGAGTTTTCTCCACAATAATTACCTAGGCATTTAACTGCACACTCCGAACATTTTTATTTTAATGTGTGAAAACTTTTGTTGTTTGCCATATTTTGAATTGATTTTGAATCGGTTTTGAACTAACGAAAGATTAGCAACAGTAACAGAGGTGACGTGGCATCATTAGCAGAGTTTTACTGTCGCATAATTATCCGGGCGTCACAATTCTCCTCCACTACAAGAAATCTCGTCCCGAGATTTAGGAGCGGTTATAAGGGGGGAAGGGATCTGGTTACGAAATTCTAACGATTCTTCTCGGTCATAGTTGCTCTTCTCGAAGAGGTCGATCCATTACATTGATGTCTTCAGTCCTCTGCTTCAGGTCGTCATGATGAAGTTGTCGTCCTTTCTTCGGGAACTCCATCGTACTTACGAAAGAATATAGGGTGGGTATTCCGAGAGAACGGACCTCTGCAAGGTTGACTATCTGGTCGATAACATCGGGGAAGGTGGCGAAGAGTACTCTCGAATTGAAACTTAAGAAAATATCGAGAGCAAAGTAAGGGGGTATTCATGGGAAGTTTCGAGCGGGCAGGCAATCGTTCGATGCCTGAAACAGGGCGTGAAAGGGGTTCAAAACAATGGGAATAAGTATTGTGTCTGATATCAGAATTGATGAACTCTCAGACGGTGGCTCATGAATTACATACGAGGCCACACGCGAGGAATAACTTTGGGAACAGGGGGTGTCCAGGAGAGTCAGGTTTCGATCCTGTGGAACTGTGGGTTATGGACCCACCATGTGGGTTAAAAGTAGGAAGAGGGGTGACGTCTTGCACGATCATGTAAGCAAGGCATGTCAGAGAATAACCGGTCAGTTATGTTGGCAGCATCGCTGGTACCAAGGGCGAGGGACGAAGAGAACCATTTTCCTGCTTGTTGAAACAAGGCGGGCCAATAGGCAAAGTTCTCGTCCATCGGTGGTTACCGAAATGTCATCAACAATAGTAACACAGTCTTGCTGACACAGTTGCAGACCAAGGTGTTTACATAAGCAGAAGAATATTACTGCTTAGATCATATAGATCACAAGCAACGTTAAACCAACCAATGGAAAGGAAAATATGACTATCAGATTAAACGGATCAATGGAAAGGAAAATGTGTTTAAACACATATTTCAAGGGTATATCCTTCCGAAGGTCAAGCAGAGCATGATATCCATGTTAGGATATAATGTAGAAAACTCTTTAGGTAGGGGAGAGAAATTTCATGACATTACCCATACAACGGTGTTTGGATAATTGAGCAAGAAACATTTAGCATTGGGGTTCAAATGTTCTTGTTGAAAATCGGAGTACTATAGACATGCTTCGAGATAGCATTGACATGGTCATTAGGTAAGATCAGGCTATGGATACACAAAGGATCCATCAGGAACAACTTATAGAGTAAGTCTTACAATTTCCTCATGGAAAGAATGGATAACCTTGCTAAAAATGAAAACTATAACAATAGGGCCGGAGGGCTAGGTATGACACCACCTTACCGGGTCATATAAAGACCAACGTTATAACTATTGGAAATATGTTCCAACCATCATATCTGACCGAGATTCAGATCTGATTGGTGTCAGGATACCTCAGACTCAGGATGTCTGAGAAGAAAGGTGCAACACAAATTGATGGGATGACATTGTAAGATTCTCGGGAAATGAACTATGAAAGCAAGTTCCGAAACAAGAGTTCATCATTAAACCAAGGAGAGGGTTAGGAGGTGGCTGATGGACACAGCGACATTCCATTGAGATTTCCAAAAGATGGATTTCCACAACTATGTGAACAAGGAGATAACATTAGCTAGATCGAATAACTTAATGATGTATGCTCGAGGAAAACATACACAGTTAAACATTGGTTGAAATGTGCACCCAAAATATGGGCTAGGTAGCACGATCAATGTTCGAATGATGATTCATTAAGCCATAGACGTAGAATGAAACTATAGACCAATAACTTCAAAGCAATAGGGTTGCTAGAAGTTTAGAATTTACACATCACAGACCATTTGTCGGTATTTCGTTTATAAACAACACGGGGACCAAGAAAGAATGATGATGGTGAGAAGTATCACTGTACCAAGAATTCTTAAGAGGTGGAGTAATGCTCACGACATTCTTGACATCAAAGATGGTAATACTCCACGGTAGAACATAACATAGGTTGGATAGCAGGGAAATCAAGATACAACACAAAATATGAACAAGTTTGTGTTGAGGGGAGGCAAGAATGTTGTCGATGATAACACAATTCATCGAGGGGCAAGGATGGTATTTCTCATCCTGAATTTCGACACACAACTTGGAAGAAGTCAAATTGTTGACAATGATCACGACAAATTTGTCGAGAGGTTTTCAAGAAGATGTACTTGATCGACGATGACATCAAGTCAAAGGAATGATGAAAGCGAAAGGTTATTGGAACCACGGGTAGGACACAAACTCGAAATCAAGTTTGCTGTTCAAGGAGAAGTGATATGACAAGGAAGATCGACGCAAGATTAGCTCACTGTCGAAATTTGTGCGCTGGGAAGGTCCAGGTAGCACAGTTAAAATCGGCACGATAATGACATAGCCGAGCAGGCTAGGAATGACTTGAAGGATTATTAAACTCGTAAGCAACAAAAATTACTTAGAGTTATTGAATCGGAGTGCGGAATTGATTCACTTATCGGTGTCTTTGAGGGGTTCTAACAACTCAGAACCCGTTGGAAAAATGGAATCGGCAAGAATATTAGTTGATAAAGAACTCATAAGAAGTTAAGTAGTTCCTTGGCATTCTCGAGATACCAGGTGGGTAATACTCGACGACAGACCAAAGTAGAGGTTGGACGGGGGTATTGCTCTGCAGAGGACAAGTGCTTAAACTTGCACGAGAAATGGTATTTAAAGGAGAACATGGTCGGAACCACGATTGCAAAAGGATCAATACACAGATACTAGACAATATCATATCAAGGAAATAGTTATTATTACAAGAAGCTTCTATGATAGGATCTACATCGTGTCCATGGGCATGAACACAAAGTTCAAGGTCGACTCCCACTTCTCCAATGCATACCCTTTCATTCACTTCTCGCGTTTGATGAAGTTGCAGTGTTGAAAATTTTTATCTGGCAAAATACCAGAAGAGTATGACTCATGAAAACTTTCGAGTTCACACATACTATGAAAGGCATAGGTTCAACCCATCGGGGCATCGTGGAAACATATACCACAAGCTTCAGGGGTAAATAACTCAAGCTCGATAGTAGAGCATGGGTGACAAAACGAGAGGATACAATTTACTAAAGGCATTATGTATCAGGGAAAGAACTTCCAAAGTGATTGAATATGAAGGACGTTGTCGGATAAAATCCAACAAGGTTCTCATGGTCCATAAAGGATCTGATGTGAGTATTGGCACACAACCAGAGGTAGAATCAATGCAAAGACCTTGGATTATAGAAACAACTAAGTAAATTAGAGCTCAATTGTAAAGGAATTATGATTTACAAAGCGAAGGATCAGAAACAGACGCTCTGATCAAGGATGGATAAGTTCAATAGACATAGGGGCAGAATCGACGACAATTTGATTGGCGAGAACCAGCTCACGTTTCAAATGACGTCTGAGCCGGAAGGATGAATTCTAGGCTCTGATTGAGGATTGCGAGCATTCGCAACAGATTGAATCAACGGACTCAAAATGATAATGACAAGATATGCCAATAAGATTACGAGACTTAAGATTAATCATAATGCAAGTAAGCAAGAATTTCAAGAGCAAAAGGCTCCTGAGGATTTTCGGAAGATCGAATGGTATTTTGAACACTTTTGTGAAATACTTGAATCAACTGGGGATGAGCGGATATGGATCTAGTTGGGATGATAATTTACCTTACGCAGAGTTCTCATATAACAACAGCTACCAAGCTAGTTTGAAGATGGCCCCTCTCGAAGCTTTGTATGGAAGGAGGTGCAGGACACCACAGATGTGGGATGAAGTTGGAGATCGACAGTTGTTCGGACCAGATTTAATCAGAGAATCTGAGGAGAAGGTCAAATTGATTCGTCATAGGCTAAAGGTAGCTCAGTCCAGGCAGAAGAGTTATGCCGATACTAAACGTAAGGAGGTAGCCTATGAAATTGGAGATAGAGCAAATCTTCGTGTATCGCCACTCCGAGGAGTTAAACGATTTGGAGTCAAAGGAAAGTTAGCACCACGATTTGTAGGACCATACCGAGTTTTGGAACGTATGGGTGAGGTTGCCTACAAGTTGGAGTTACCCGAAGGTTTGTCAGGAGTTCATGATGTGTTTCACGTTTCCCAGTTGAAGAAGTACCATGCAGAGATGGCCGATATTCCTCTGAGAGATACAGTGCCCCTGGGAGCAATTCAGTTGGAGAGTGACCTGACCTATGAGGAGAAACCCGTCAAGATTCTCGAGTTTGCCGATCGAGTTACACGCAGCGAGGTCATCAAGTTTTGTAAAGTTCAGTGGAGCCACTGTACTGAGAAAGAAGCCACCTGGGAGCGAGAAGAAGACCTCCAGAAAGACCACCCACACCTTTTTGCTAGCCAACCTGAATCTCGAGGGCGAGATTCATCTTAAGGGGGGTAGGTTTGTAACATCCCAATTTTCAATTTGGATGTTAATCATTAGCTCATCATATGCATCCACGATTTGTGCATTTTTGAATTTGGTTTATTTGGACATTTTGATCCTAGAAGCCTTAAGCTACTCAAGGACCGATTGAGAGAGTTGGAGGTTGTCACAAAAATCCATTTTTGAATTTTTCAAAATTGGTATTTGGATCAAAGTGGTTTTATTCAAATTATTTTTCCAATTATTCCAACTTAAATAAATGAGAGAAGATAATATGACTTCTTCAAAGCAGCTAGGAAATGTTGGAAATTTAATTTTGAATAAAATTATATTTTATTTGAATTCTATTTGATATTTTATTCGGTTAAATTAGGGAAATATGCATTTTTAAAAATTGCATTTTAGCCAGGAACAATGTTCACTTTGTCCTAAATATTAGGGAAGGACGGTGAAAATTATTTCTAGAATTTTTAGGATTTTTTTTATTTTTTTGGATTTTTCTCTGCGGCGAAATTATTTTAACAAAAAAAATTCCCGGACCAAACTGGGCCGAAGGCCCAGCCGGCCCAAACCGCGCCGCCGCCTTCCACCTCACGCCCGAGCCGGACTCCTCCGGAGTCCGCGCACCGCACGCTGCCGGCCGGCCCCCTGCCCAAGTCAGACCCCCCCGGGGCTCCTTATAAGTCGCCGCTGCAGCCGCCTGCCGCCGTAGCCACTCGCCGCTGCCGCCCGCACCGCGCCGCCGCCCGCCGCTGCTGCCGCACCATTCCGCCGCCGCCCCGCGTCGCCAGAGCCTCGCCGGAGCCGCCGCCGCCGCGATCCGATCCGCCGCCGCCGGTTTTATTTCGCGAACCGGTATAACCGCCGAAACCCGCCCCGGTTTTTTAGTTTTGGTTTACTTTTTTTGATCGGTTAATTTTATTTGGTTAGTTTAATTTGCGAACGTTCGTTCGTTTAGATCTGTTAGTGAACATTTTGGTTCGTTAGTTTCTGTTAGCGAATGTTCGTTCGTTATATTTTTCTTTTTAGTTTTATTTTCGGCCAGGGATCTATCCGTAGTTATTTTCTTTGCAGATTAGTCCCTGATCTTTAAACCCTCATTACTTTTTGCTCATTATTCCAAATCCGACGAAACCAATGCCAAATTCTTCGCCTCGTTTTCTTCTGTCCAGATAACCAACTTGAACATGATTTTGAAAATTTAAAATTTGGTTTCAAGCAGATTTGAGTTCGAACTTCTTTTGATCGTAGTTTGAGTTTCGTATTTCCGATTTGATCAATTCTTTTTGCAAATCAAAGTTCTATGCTTATACTTTCTGTTTAGATCTTTTATTTTGGTTTTACCTTTGCATCTTATGCTTGAGTGCTTATGTATGCTATTGTTTGTTCACGATAGAGTTTCCGGAGTGCGAAGCTTGCTACTACGTTTAATATTGACATAAAAGCAATAATACTTCAAGCATACTAACAAGGCAATTATGTCTTCTCAAAATAACATGGCCAAAGAAAGCTTATCCCTACAAAATCATATAGTCTGGCTATGCTCCATCTTCATCACACAAAATATTCAAATCATGCACAACCCCGATGACAAGGCAAGCAATTGTTTCATACTTTTGATGTTCTCAAACTTTTTTAGCTTTCACGCAATACATGAGCGTGAGCCATGGACATAGCACTATAGGTGGAATAGAATATGGTGGTTGTGGAGAAGACAAAAAGAAGGAGATAGTCTCACATCAACTATGCGTATCAACGGGCTATGGAGATGCCCATCAATAGATATCAATGTGAGTGAGCAGGGATTGCCATGCAACGGATGCACTAGAGCTATAAGTTTATGAAAGCTCAAGAAACTAAGCGAGTGTGCATCCAACTCGCTTGCTCACGAAGACCTAGGGCAATTTGAGGAAGCCCATCATTGGAATATACAAGTCAACTTCTATAATGAAAAATTCCCACTAGTATATGAAAGTGACAACATCGGAGACTCTCTATCATGAATATCATGGTGCTACTTTGAAGCACAAGTGTGGTAAAAAGGATGGTAACATTGCCCCTTCTCTCTTTTCTCTCATTTTTTTTATTTTATTTTGGGCTCTTTGGCCTCTTTTTTCGTCCGGAGTCTCATCCCGACTTGTGGGGGAATCATAGTCTCCATCATCCTTTCCTCACATGGGACAGTCCTCTAATAATGAAGTGAAGGAAATATGCCCTAGAGGCAATAATAAAGTTATTATTTATTTCCTTATTTCATGATAAATTTTTATTATTCATGCTAGAATTGTATTAACCGGAAACATAATACATGTGTGAATACATAGACAAACATAGTGTCACTAGTATGCCTCTACTTGACTAGCTCGTTGATTAAAGATGGTTGAGTTTCCTAGCCATAGACATAAGTTGTCATTTGATTAATGGGATCACATCATTAGGAGAATGATGTGATTGACTTGACCCATTCCGTTAGCTTAGCACTTGATCGTTTAGTATGTTGCTATTGCTTTCTTCATGACTTATACATGTTCCTATGACTATGAGATTATGCAACTCCCGTTTACCGGAGGAACACTTCGTGTGCTACCAAACGTCACAACGTAACTGGGTGATTATAAAGGTGCTCTACAGGTGTCTCCGAAGGTACTTGTTGAGTTGGCGTATTTCAAGATTAGGATTTGTCACTCCGATTGTCGGAGAGGTATCTCTGGGCCCACTCGGTAATACACATCACTATAAGCCTTGCAAGCATTGTAACTAATGCGTTAGTTGCGGGATGATGTATTACGGAACGAGTAAAGAGACTTGCCGGTAAAGAGATTGAACTAGGTATTGAGATACCGACGATCGAACCTCGGGCAAGTAACATACCGATGACAAAGGGAACAACGTATGTTGTTATGCGGTCTGACCGATAAAGATCTTCGTAGAATATGTAGGAGCCAATATGAGCATCCAGGTTCCGCTATTGGTTATTGACCGGAGACGTGTCTCGGTCATGTCTACATAGTTCTCGAACCCGTAGGGTCCGCACGCTTAACGTTCGGTGACGATTTGTATTATGAGTTTATGTGTTTTGATGTACTGAAGGTAGTTCGGAGTCCCGGATGAGATCGGGGACATGACGAGGAGTCTCGAAATGGTCGAGACGTAAAGATCGATATATTGGACGACTATATTCGGACATCGGAATGGTTCCGAGTGATTCGGGTATTTTTCGGAGTACCGGAGAGTTACAGGAATTCGCCGGGGAGTATATGGGCCTTATTGGGCTTTAGGGGAAAGAGAGAGGGGAGGCTGCACGCCCCCCAAGGCTTAGTCCAAATTGGACTAGGGGGAGGGGCGGCACCCCCTCCTTCCTTCTCCTCTCTTTTCCCTTTCCTTCTCTCCTACTCCTACTACTTGGAAGGGCTCCTAGTTCTACTAGGAAAGGGGAATCCTACTCCCGGTGGGAGTAGGACTCCCCTAGGGCGCGCCATAGAAAGGGCCGGCCCTCCCCCTCCTCCACTCCTTTATATACGGGGAGGGGGGCACCCCTTGGAGACACAACAATTGATCTCTTGATCTCTTAGCTGTGTGCGGTGCCCCACTCCACCATATTCCACCTCGATCATATCGTAGCGGTGCTTAGGCGAAGCCCTGCGTCGATAGCAACATCATCACCGTCATCACGCCGTCGTGCTGATAGAACTCTCCCGTGAAGCTCTGCTGGATTGGAGTTCGCGGGACGTCATCGAGCTGAACGTGTGCTGAACTCGGAGGTGCCGTACGTTCGGTACTTGGATCGGTCGGATCGTGAAGACGTACGACTACATCAACCGCGTTGTGCTAACGCTTCCACTTTCAGTCTACGAGGGTACATGGACACACTCTCCCCTCTCGTTGCTATGCATCACCATGATCCTGTGTGTGCGTAGGGATATTTTTGAAATTACTACGTTCCTGTAGCGACCAGACCTCAAATGGCCTGTGCTGCTGTGCACCAGTGTCATCCCTGGATCAGTAATGCTGACACGCACAGTACAAATGGAGGATTTATAACAGAGTAGCAATCACACACTTATTACATCGAATATCTCCGAAGAGAATAAGTATAATGAACATGGCTTAAGGCCATCTAAAAACGATAACAGCGGAAGACTTGGAAGATAAGTGAGTCCATCAACTCCAGCGGCATCACTGAGTATAAGACCACGACCTAAGGCACCTTACTCGTCGTCTGAAAAGTCTGCAACATGAAACGTTGCAGCCCAAAAACGGGTCAGCACATAGAATATGCTGGCAAAGTAACACATAGAGAGCAATGAACAATGATAATGCTATACTATATGCATATATGGCTGGTAGAAAGCTCTATGGTTACAGTTTTGCGAAAAGCCAATTTTATCCTACTGCAAAGGAATAAATTTTATTTAACTATCATGGTGGTTGAAACATTGAGAAGGTACCTCCAACTCAATCCCAATTAAGTAACATCATTAACCCAACAAAGTTAATTATAAGTATCACGGTGATGAGATTCAAATGATAATCCAAGTACTAGATACTCAAGTTGTCCATAACCGGGGACACGGCTAATCATGATCAGTTTGTACACTCTGCAGAGGTTTGTGCACTTTTCCCACAAGACTCGATCGCCTCCGCTTGATTCTCGCACTGCATGATGTTTGATAAACGGATGACCGAGACACAGTCTTTCAGAAACAGTCACCCTCTACTCTGGATGGACCGGTACACCTACTTTCCCCTACATCTGCTAGTCCACCTCTTCAAGAGATCCTGTAACCTACTCAGCTATGCTAGAGCCCATAATAGCTTGCGGCTGCACACGGAAGTTTCTAGCATGAATAATCTTATGATCCCTTTGAGCCTGGGTGGCGGACCTTATACATACAGACAACACTGGGTTCTCCAGGTGTCTCAATCCACCCAGATGTGAGTTTTAGTTGCCACCTTAAGTTGAACCATTATTAAGCACTCACATCTGTCATGAATATCTCTCAAACCCAAACCACATCTACGCATAGCATGGCAATAATAAAAGCAACGTAGAAGTAACTCCCAAGGGTTTGATAGTAAACAGGTAATAGGTACTACCTCAACTACATCCCAATACCCACAGTTTAATTAGATCCTAATCATGCAATGTGTTTGAGGAAAACAGATCTAATGCAATAAAACTGGGTATGAACGGGGTATGATCAAAGTGTTACTTGCCTTGCTGATGATCCGCAAAACCTAGCGAGTCGAAGTAACAAGCGGCACACTCCGGGTACTCTATCGCAAACAAACAAGCATACAATCAGTACTCATCTAATGCACAGGTAAAACTCGAATGAAAGATCCAACCAGAAAGTTCAACTTAAGAACTCCGGTTTGCAAAAAGAATCAACTCGAAAGAAGCAACGAAAGTCAAACGGTGAAAGAAAGAAACTTCGTTTACTAATCTGGATCTAGGTCAAATTTCACTGTAGCAAAAACTTGTTTGAGTAGGTTAAACGGAAAGAGAATTTCGAGACGAAACTCTAGGCGCTTGAATCACCTGATTCCGATAAATGAGCGAGAAGTTAAACAGATTCGAAGTTTCGATCAGAAATCGAATCTGAGAAAATAACGAGAAAATCCGACGAAAAAGAAAAACGGACGAACAGTTAAATAACGGACGTTCGTTAACAGAGAAAAACCGACGAACGCGTTCGTTAAAACGAACGGTTCGGTGAACGCTCGTGAAATAAGAAAACCGAAAAAAAAACCGATCTAGGGTTTTTTTTTAAACAAAAGGTTTTTTTTTTAAAAAACGGGAAACGAGGCGAGGTCTACCTCGTCGGGGATAGAGCTCCGGCGGGGCTCCCGTGCTCTGGTGAGGGGCGGCGAGGGCGGCGGGGCTTGGGGGCTCGGGGGGGCGGGGCGGGGCTCCGGCGGGCGGGCGGCGAGGCAAAGGCGGCGGCGGCGGCTAGATGCGGGGCGGCGGCGGCGGCTCCTACGGCGGCGGTGATGGCGAAAACGGAGGGGGGGCGGGGTATATATGGAGGGGGGCTAGAGGCTTGGGGAAGGGGCATCAGAGGCGGTGGCGGGCTCCGTGGCGTGGCCGGACTCCGGCGGCGTCGTGGAGAAGAAGGAGAGCGCGGGCGGGCCGGCCTGGCTTCGGCTGGGCCTCGGCCCAGTCGGGCAAGCGCGTATTTTTTTTTAAATATGTTCCGCGGAAAATATTGCGTAGAAAAATAAATAAAAATCAGAAAAATACGAAATAAATTTTCCCCGTCTAGTTAGAAAATCTAGAATAGGGTGAACATTTTTAAAATCGAAACTAAATATTTTGAAAACATGCATATTTTTAAATGCAATAAAAATTGCAAATAAAATCCAATAAATTCCAAATAATGTTTTTAACATTTTTCCTCCAGTATTTCAATGTTTTTGGAGAAGTCATATTTTCTCCTCTCGTTTATTTCAAAATGAAATATTCTTCCGGAGAGAAAAATAATTAAAAATCAAAATCCTCGTTGGAAAATCAAATAAGAAAATTCAAGAAAATCCCCAACTCTCTCCGAGGGTCCTTGAGTTGCTTAGGATTTATCGAGGATTTGTCAAAAATGCACAATACATGATATGCAAATGATGATCTATGTATAACATTCCAAATTGAAAATTTGGGATGTTACAGTTCCCCAACAGTGGCATCCGAGCCAGGTTTTATGCGTAGATGTTATATGCATGAGTAGAACACAAGTGAGTTGTGGGCGATACAAGTCATACTGCTTACCAGCATGTCATACTTTGGTTCAGCGGTATTGTTGGATGAAGCGGCCCGGATCGACATTACGCGTACGCTTACGCGAGACTGGTTCTACCGACGTGCTTTGCACACAGGTGGCTGGCAGGTGTCTGTTTCTCCAACTTTAGTTGAACCGAGTGTGGCTACGCCCGGTCCTTGTGAAGGTTAAAACAACACTAACTTGATGAACTATCATTGTGGTTTTGATGCATAGGTAAGAACGGTTCTTGCTCAGCCCGTAGCAGCCACGTAAAACTTGCAACAACAAAGTAGACGACGTCTAACTTGTTTTAGCAGGGCATGTTGTGATGTGATATGGTCAAGACATTATGCTAAATCTTATTGTATGAGATGATCATGTTTTGTAACCGAGTTCGGGAACTGGCAGGAGCCATATGATTGTCGCTTTATTGTATGCAATGCAATCGCCCTGTAATTGCTTTACTTTATCACTAAGCGGTAGCGATAGTCGTAGAAGCAATAGTTGGCGAGACGACAGCGATGCTACGATGGAGATCAAGGTGCCGCGCCGCTGACGATGGTGATCATGACGGTGGTTCGGAGATGGAGATCACAAGCACAAGATGATGATGGCCATATCATATCACTTATATTGATTGCATGTGATGTTTATCTTTTATGCATCTTATTTTGCTTAGATCGACGGTAGCATTATAAGATGATCTCTCACTAAATTTCAAGGTATAAGTGTTCTCCCTGAGTATGCATCGTTGCGAAAGTTCTTCGTGCTGAGACACCACGTGATGATCGGGTGTGATAGGCTCTACCTTCAAATACAACGGGTGCAAAACAGTTGCACACGCGGAATACTCAGGTTAAACTTGACGAGCCTAGCATATGCAGATATGGCCTCGGAACACTGAGACCGAAAGGTCGAGCATGAATCATATAGTAGATATGATCAACATAGAGATGTTCACCATTGAAACTACTCCATCTCACGTGATGATCGGACATGGTTTAGTTGATTTGGATCACGTGATCACTTAGATGATTAGAGGGATGTCTATCTAAGTGGGAGTTCTTAAGTAATATGATTAATTGAACTTTAATTTATCATGAACTTAGTCCTGGTAGTATTAGCATATCTATGTTGTAGATCAATAGCTCGCGTTGTTGCTTCCCTATGCTTTATATGTGTTCCTAGAGAAAACTAAGTTGAAAGATGTTAGTAGCAATGATGCGGATTGGATCCGTGATCTGAGGTTTATCCTCATTGTTGCACAGAAGAATTATGTCCTTGATGCACCGCTAGGTGACAGACCTATTGCAGGAGCAGATGCAGACGTTATGAACATTTTGACAAAAGCTCGGTATGATGACTACTTGATAGTTAAGTGCACCATGCTTTACGGCTTAGAACCGGGACTTCAAAAATGTTTTGAACGCCACAGAGCATATAAGATTTTCCAAGAGTTGAAATTGGTATTTCATACTCATGCCCGTGTCGAGAGGTATGAGACCTCTGACAGTACTTTGCCTACAAGATGGAGGAGAATAGATCAACCAGTGAGCATGTACTCAGATTATCTGGGTACTACAATTGCTTGAATCAAGTGGGAGTTAATCTTCCAGATAAGATAGTAATTGACAGAGTTCTCTAGTCACTATCACCAAGTTACTAGAACTTCGTGATGAACTATAATATGCAAGGGATAACGGAAACGATTCCCAAGCTCTTCGTGATGTTGAAATCGACGAAGGTAGAAATCAACAAAAGCATCAAGTGTTGATGATTGACAAGACCACTAGTTTCAAGAAAAGGGCAAAGGGAAGAAGGGGAACTTCAAGAAGAACGACAAGCAAGTTGCTGCTCAAGTGAAGAAGCCCAAGTCTAGACCTAATCCTGAGACTAAGTGCTTTTACTGCAAAGGGACTGGTCACTAGAAGTGGAACTGCCCTAGATACTTGGCGGATAAGAAAGATGGCATAGTGAACAAAGGTATATTGGATATACATGTTATTGATGTGTACTTTACTAGTGTTTATAGCAACCCCTTAGTATTTGATAC
Source organism: Triticum aestivum (assembly GCF_018294505.1). Classification (NCBI taxonomy): domain Eukaryota; kingdom Viridiplantae; phylum Streptophyta; class Magnoliopsida; order Poales; family Poaceae; genus Triticum; species Triticum aestivum. The sequence goes on along the minus strand of NC_057814.1, from coordinate 414,838,367 downwards.
GAGTTCAGTTGCTAAGATTAGTAACTCGAAACGGGAGTTGCAGAATGAACAGAGACTAGTTAAGGGTAAAGTGACGATGTGTATTGGAAGTGGTTCCAAGATTGATATGATCATCATCGCACACTCCCTATACTTTTGGGATTAGTGTTGAAACTAAAATAAATGTTATTTAGTGTTTGCGTTGAGCATGAATATGATTGGATCATGTTTATTGCAATACGGTTATTCATGTAAGCTAGAGAATAATTGTTGTTCTGTTTGCATGAATAAAACCTTCTATGGTCATACACCCAATGAAAATCGTTTGTTGGATCACGATCGTGGTGATACACCATTTTCATAATATTGAAGCCAAAAGATGCAAAGTTAATAATGATAGTGCAACTTATTTGTGGCACTGCCGTTTAGGTCATATTGGTGTAAAGCGCATGAAGAAACTCCATGCTAATGGACTTTTGGAATCACTTGATTATGAATCACTTGATGCTTGCGAACCATGCCTCATGGGCAAGATGACTAAGACTCCGTTCTCCGGAACAATGGAGCGAGCAACAGATTTGTTGGAAATCATACATACTGATGTATGTGGTCTAATGAATATTGAGGCTCGCGGCGGGTATCATTATTTTCTGACCTTCACAGATGATTTGAGCAGATATGGGTATATCTACTTGATGAAACACAAGTCTGAAACATTTGAAAAGTTCAAAGAATTTCAGAGTGAAGTGAAGAATCATCGTAACAAAAATAAAAGTTTCTACGATATGATCGCAGAGGTAAAATATTTGAGTTACGAGTTTGGCCTTCAGTTAAAACAATGTGAAATAGTTTCACTACTCACGCCACCTGGAACACCACAGTGTAATGGTGTGTCCGAACGTCCTAACCGTACTTTATTAGATATGGTGCGATCTATGATGTCTCTTACCGATCTACCACTATCGTTTTGGGGTTATGCATTAGAGACAGCTACATTCACGTTAAAAAGGGCACAATCTAAATCCGTTGAGACGACACCATATGAACTATGGTTTGGCAAGAAACCTAAGCTATCGTTTCTTAAAGTTTGAGGTTGCAATGCTTATGTGAAAAAGTTTCAACCTGATAAGCTCAAACCCAAATCGGAGAAGTGCGTCTTCATAGGATACCCAAAAGAAAATATTGGGTACACCTTCTATCACAGATCCGAAGGCAAGATATTCGTTGCTGAGAATGGATCCTTTCTAGAGAAGGAGTTTCTCTCGAAAGAGGTGAGTGGGAGGATAGTAGAACTTGATGAGGTAACTGTACCTGCTCCCTTATTGGGAAGTAGTTCATCACAGAAATCTGTTTATGTGACTTCTACACCAATTAGTGAGGAAGCTAATGATGATGATCATGTAACTTCAGATCAAGTTACTACCGAACCTCGTAGGTCAACCAGAGTAAGATCCGCACCAGAGTGGTTCGGTAATCCTGTTCTGGAAGTCATGTTACTTGACCATGACGAACCTACGAACTATGAGGAAGCGATGATGAGCCTAGATTTCGCAAAATGGTTTAAGACCATGAAATCTGAGATGGGATCGATGTATGAGAACAAAGTATAGACTTTGGTTGACTTGCCCAATGATCGGCAAGCCATTGAGAATAAATGGGTCTTCAAGAGGAAGACGGACGCTGATAGTAGTGTTACTATCTACAAAGCTAGAATTGTCACAAAAGGTTTTCGACAAGTTCAAGGTGTTGACTACAATGAGAGTTTCTCACTCGTATCTATGCTTAAGTCTATCTGAATCATGTTAGCAATTGCCGCATTTTATGAAATCTGGCAATTGGATAAACAAAACTGCATTCCTTAATGGATTTATTAAAGAAGAGTTGTATATGATGCAACCAGAAGGTTTTGTCAATCCTAAAGGTGCTAACAAAATATGCAAGCTCCAGCGATCCATCTATGGACTGGTGCAAGCATCTCGGAGTTGGAATATACGCTTTGATAAGTTGATCAAAGCATATAGTTTTATACAGACTTGCGGTGAAGCCTGTATTTACAAGAGAGTGAGTGGGAGCACTACAACATTTCTGATAAGTATATGTGAATGACATATTGTTGATCAGAAATAATGTAGAATTATTCTGCAAAAGCATAAAGGAGTGTTTGAAAGGAGTTTCTCAAAGAAAGACCTCGGTGAACCTGCTTACATATTGAGCATCAAGATCTATAGTGATAAATCAAGACGCTTGATAAGTTTTTTCAATGAGTACATACCTTGACAAGATTTTGAAGTAGTTCAAAATGGAACAGTCAAAGAAAGAGTTCTTGCTTGTGTTACAAGGTGTGAAATTGAGTAAGACTCAAAGCCCGACCACGGCAGAAGATAGAAAGAGAATGAAAGTCATTCCCTATGCCTCAGCCATAGGTTCTATAAAGTATGCCATGCTATGTACCAGATCTATTGTATACCCTACACTAAGTTTGGCAAGGGAGTATAATAGTGATCTAGGAGTAGATCGCTGAACAGCGGTCAAAATTATCCTTAGTGCAATAAGGATATGTTTCTCGATTATGGAGGTGACAAAAGGTTCGTTGTAAACGGTTACGTCGATGCAAGCTTTGACACCGATCTGGATGACTCTAAGTCTCGATCTAGATACATATTGAAAGTGGGAGCTATTAGCTAGAGTAGCTCCGTGCAGAGCATTGTAAACATAGAAATTTGCAAAATACTTACGGATCTGACTGTGACAGACCCGTTGACTAAAATTATCTCACAAGCAAAACATGATCACACCTTAGTACTCTTTGGGTGTTAATCACATAGCGATGTGAACTAGATTACTGACTCTAGTAAACCCTTTGGGTGTTGGTCACATGTCGATGTGAACTATGGGTGTTAACCACATAAAGATGTGAACCATTGATGTTAAATCACATGGCGATGTGAACTAGATTATTGACTCTAGTGCAAGTGGGAGACTGAAGGAAATATGCCCTAGAGGCAATAATAAAGTTATTATTTATTTCCTTATTTCATGATAAATGTTTATTATTCATGCTAGAATTGTATTAACCGGAAACATAATACATGTGTGAATACATAGACAAACATAGTGTCACTAGTATGCCTCTACTTGACTAGCTCGTTGATCAAAGATGGTTGAGTTTCCTAGCCATAGACATGAGTTGTCATTTGATTAACGGGATCACATCATTAGGAGAATGATGTGATTAAATTGACCCATTCCGTTAGCTTACCACTTGATTGTTTAGTATGTTGCTATTGCTTTCTTCATGGCTTATACATGTTCCTATGACTATGAGATTATGCAACTCCCGTTTACCAGAGGAACACTTTGTGTGCTACCAAAAATCACAACGTAACTGGGTGATTATAAAGGTGCTCTACAGGTGTCTCCGAAGGTACTTGTTGAGTTGGCGTATTTCGAGATTAGGATTTGTCACTCTGAGTGTCAGAGAGGTATCTCTGGGCCCACTCGGTAATACACATCACTATAAGCCTTGCAAGCATTGTAACTAATGCGTTAGTTGCGGGATGATGTATTACGGAACGAGTAAATAGACTTGCCGGTAAAGAGATTGAACTAGGTATTGAGATACCGACGATCGAACCTCGGGCAAGTAACATACCAATGACAAAGGGAACAACGTATGTTGTTATGCGGTTTGACCGATAAAGATCTTCGTAGAATATGTAGGAGCCAATATGAGCATCCAGGTTCCGCTATTGGTTATTGACTAGAGACGTGTCTCAGTCATGTCTACATAGTTCTCGAACCCGTAGGGTCCGCACGCTTAACGTTCGGTGACGATTTGTATTATGATTTTATGTGTTTTGATGTACCGAAGGTAGTTCGGAGTCCCGGATGAGATCGGCGACATGACGAGGAGTCTCGAAATGGTCGAGACGTAAAGATCGATATATTGGACGACTATATTCGGACATCGGAAAGGTTCCGAGTGATTCGGGTATTTTTGGAGTACCGGAGAGTTACAGGAATTCGCCGGGGAGTATATGGGCCTTATTGGGCTTTAGGGGAAAGAGAGAGGGGAGGCTGCGCCCCCCCCCAAAGGCTTAGTCCGAATTGGACTAGGGGTAGGGGCGGTGCCCCCTCCTTCCTTCTCCTCTCTTTTCCCTTTCCTTCTCTCCTACTCCTACTACTTGGAAGGGCTCCTAGTTCTACTAGGAAAGGGGGAATCCTACTCCCGGTGGGAGTAGGACTCCCCTAGGGCGCGCCATAGAGAGGGCCGGCCCTCCCCCTCCTCCACTCCTTTATATACGGGGAGGGGGGCACCCCTTGGAGACACAACAATTGATCTCTTGATCTCTTAGCCGTGTGCGGTGCCCCCCTCCACCATATTCCACCTCGATCATATCGTAGCGGTGCTTAGGCGAAGCCCTGCGTCGGTAGCAACATCATCACTGTCATCACGCCGTCATGCTGACAGAACTCTCCCGTGAAGCTATGCTGGATCGAGTTCGCGGGATGTCATCGAGCTGAACGTGTGATGAACTCGGAGGTGCCGTACGTTCGGTACTTGGATCGGTCGGATCGCGAAGACGTACGACTACATCAACCGCATTGTGCTAACGCTTCCGCTTTCGGTCTATGAGGGTACGTGGACACACTCTGCCCTCTCGTTGCTATGCATCACCATGATCCTGTGTGTGCGTAGGAATATTTTTGAAATTACTACGTTCCCCAACATGAAGATCATCACACTTTTATTTACTTACAACTCAAGAATTACAACTCGATACTTAGAACAAAATATGACTCTATATGAATGCCTCTAGCGGTGTGCCGGGATGTGCAATGAATCAAGAGTGACACGTAAAAAATTATGAACGGTGGCTTTGCCATGAATACTATGTCAACTACATGATCATGCAAAGCAATATGACAATGATGAAGCGTGTCATAATAAATGGAACGGTGGAAAGTTGCATGACAATATATCTCGGAATGGCTATGGAAATGCCATAATAGGTAGGTATGGTGGCTGTTTTGAGGAAGGTATATGGTGGGTGTATGGTACCGGCGAAAGTTGTGCGGCACTAAAAAGGCTAGCAATGGTGGAAGGGTGAGAGTGCGTATAATCCATGGACTCAACATTAGTCATAAAGAACTCACATACTTATTGCAAAAATCTATTAGTTATCGAAACGAAGTACTACGCGCATGCTCCTAGGGGGATAGATTGGTAGAAAAAGACCATCGCTCGTCCCCGACCGCCACTCATAAGGAAGACAATCAATAAATAAATCATGCTCTGACTTCATCACATAACGGTTCACCATACGTGCATGCTATGGGAATCACAAACTTTAACACAAGTATTTATACAATCCACAATTACTCACTAGCATGACTCTAATATCACCATCTTTATATCTCAAAACAATCATAAGGAATCAAACTTCTCATAGTATTCAATGCACTTTATATGAAAGTTTTTATTATATCCCTCTTGGATGTCTATCATATTATGACTAAATTTATAACTAAAGCAAATTACCATGTTGTTTAAAAAGACTCTCAAAATAATATAAGTGAAGCATGAGAGTTCAATAATTTCTACAAAATAAAGCCACCGCCGTGCTCTAAAAAGATATAAATGAAGCACTAGAGCAAAATTGCCTAGCTCAAAAGATATAAGTGAAGCACATAGAGTATTCTAATAAACCAAGATTCATGCGTGCCCCTCTCAAAAGGTGTGTACAACAAGGATGATTGTGGAAAACTAAACAATTAAAGACTCATATCATACAAGACGCTCCAAGCAAAACACATGTCATGTGATGAATAAAAATATAGCCTCAAGTAAAGTTACCGATAGACGAAGACGAAAAAGGGGATGCCTTCCGGGGCATCCCCAAGCTTAGGCTCTTGGTTGTCCTTGAATATTACCTTGGGGTGCCTTGGGCATCCCCAAGTTTAGGCTCTTGCCACTCCTTATTCCATAGTCCATCAAATCCTTACCCAAAACTTGAAAACTTCACAACACAAAACTCAACAAAAAATCTCATAAGCTCCGTTAGTATAAGAAAATAAATCACCACTTTTGGTACTGTTGTGAACTCATTCTTTATTTATATTGGTGTAATATCTAATGTATTCCAAATTATCCATGGTTCATACCCCCCGATACTACCCATAGATTCATCAAAATAAGCAAACAACACATAGAAAACAGAATCTGTCAAAAACAGAACAGTCTGTAGTAATCTAGATACTTCGAATACTTCTGTAACTCCAAAAATTCTAAAAAATTAGGACAACATAGGAAATTTTTATATTAATTTTGTGTAAATAATAATAATTTTATCATGCTTCTATGATTTTTAAAAGTTCTGGGACTGGGCGCAAAAGTTTCTGTTTTTCAGCAAGATCAAATCGACTGACACCGTAAGCTATCCCAAAGGTCTTACTTGGCACAAACACTAATTAAAACACCAAAACTAATTAAAACACCAAAACACAATTACTACAGAGATAATAATGTGTATACTCATAAAAACAGAAAATAAAAATATTGGGTTGTCTCCCAACAAGCGCTTTTCTTTAAAGCCTTTTAGCTAGGCATTGATAATTTTAATGATGCTCACATGAAAGATATCAATTGAAACATGAAGAGAGCATCATGTAGCATGTGAAAAACAAGTTTAAGTCTCACATACTTCCTATGCATAGACATTTTATAAGCAAACAAATTATCAAGACAATGAAAAACTAGCATGTGCAACGAAGAAGGAAGAAACAATAGCAATCTCAACATAACGAGAGGTAATTTAGTAACACGAAAATTTCTACAACCATATTTTCCTCTCTCATAATAATTACATGTGGGATCATACTCAAATTCAACAATATGGCTATCACATAACATGTTCTCTAGATGATCCACATGCATGCAAAGTTGACACTCTTCCAAGATAGTGGGATTAACATTAACTAAAGTCAAGATTTCTCCAAACACACTTTCAATATTATTGTAAACATTATTATCAATATCATTTTCATCACGAGGATTAAACAAATTTTCAATATCATAAGAAACATTATCACCCCAATCATGATCATTGCAACAAGTAGTGGAGATAGAAAAATTAGCATCCCCAAGCTTAGGGTTTTGCATATTATTAGCACAATTGACATCAATAGAATTTATCGTAAAACCATTGAAATCATGCTTTTATTCAAGGAGCTATCGTGAATCACTTCATAAATTTCTTCATCACAATTTTCAGATTCACGAATTTTAAGCAAAACTTCATAAAGATAATCTAGTGCACAAAACTCAGTAGCAATTGGTTCATCATAATTGGATCTCTTAAAAAGATTAGCAAGTGGATGAGGATCCATAAACTCTTTCTTACTGTTTTTCAATAAAATACACAATTATGCCAAGCAAACGAGCAAACAAACCAATTAAGACATAAGGGCAAACAAAAAGAAGAACGAAAGAAGGGTGAAAGAAAAAGGCAAATCTTTCAAAAATAGTTTTAGAAGTGGGGGAGAGGGAAACGAGAGGCAAATGGTGAATATGTAATGCAAGAGATGAGAGTTTTATGATGGGTACTTGGTATGTCTTGACTTGGCGTAGATCTCCCCGGCAACGGCGCCAGAAATTCTTCCTGCTACTTCTTGAGCTTGGTTGGTTTTTTCCTTGAAGAGGAAAGGGTGATGCAGCAAAGTAGAGATAAGTATTTCCCTCAGTTAGAGAACCAAGGTATCAATCCAGTAGGAGACAACACACAAATCACCAATACATGCACAAACAATCAAACACTTGCACCCAACGCGATAAAGGGGTTGTCAATCCCTTCACGGTCACTTGCAAAAGTGAGACCTGATAGAGATAGAGATAGATATATAAAACTAAACAAAAGATAAAGTAAATATTTTTGGGTTTTTTGGTTTATAGATCGGAAAGTAAAAGATTGCAAAATAGCAGATCGGAAACTTATATGATGGAAAATAGACCCCGGGGCCATAGATTTCACTAGAGGCTTCTCTCAAGATAGCAAATAATACGATGGCTAAACAAATTACTGTTGAGCAATTGATAGAAAAGCGCAAAGTTCTGACGATATCTAAGGCAATGATTATGAAATATAGTCATCACGTCCATGTCAAGTAGACCGACTCCTGCCTGCATCTACTACTATTACTCCACACATCGACCGACTCCTGCCTGCATCTAGAGTATTAAGTTCATGAAGAACAGAGTAACGCTTTAAGTAAGATGACATGATGTAGAGGAATAAACTCAAGCAATATGATGTAAACCCCATCTTTTTATCCTCGATGGCAACAATACAATACGTGCCTTGCTACCCCTGCTGTCACTGGGTGAGGACACCGCAAGATTGCACCCAAAGCTAAGCACTTCTCCCATTGCAAGAAAAACCAATCTAGTTGGCCAAACCAAACCGATAGTTCAAAGAGAATTACAAAGATATCAAATCATGCATAAAAGAATTCAAAGAAGATTCAAATAATATTCGTAGATAAGCTGATCATAAATCCATACTTCATCGGATCTCGACAAACACACCGCAAAAGAAGATTACATCGGATAGATCTCCAAGAACATCAAGGAGAACATGGTATTGAGAATCAAAGAGAGAGAAGAAGCCATTTAGCTCCTAGCTATGGACCCATAGGTCTGTGGTAAACGACTCACGCTTCATCAGAAGGGCAATAGAGTTGATGTAGAAGCCCTCTGTGATCGAATCCCCCTCCGGCAGGATGCCGGAAAAGGCCCCAAGATGGGATCTCACGGGAACAGAAGGTTGCGGCGGTGGAAAAGTGTTTTCGTGGATGCTTCTGGTGGTTTGGGAATATATGGGAATATATAGGAGGAAGATCTAGGTCGGGGGGTCACCGAGGGGCCCACAAGGTAGGGGGCACGCCCTACCCCCCTGGGCGCGCCCTCCACTCTTGTGTCCGCCTCTTGGCTCTTCTCACTTGCACTCCAAGTCTCCTGGGTGTCTTTTGGTCCAAGAAAAATCATTGCAAAGGTTTTATTCCATTTGGACTCCGTTTGGTATTCCTTTTCTGCAAAGCACAAAAAAGGAAAAAACAGAAACTGGCACTGGGCTCTAGGTTAATAAGTTAGTCCCAAAAATAATATAAAATAGCATATTAATGTATATAAAACATCCAAAACAGATAATATAATAGCATGGAACAATAAAAAATTATACATACGTTGGAGACGTATCAGACTTCTGTCCCAAAGCGCAACTCCAACTGGACCCCGGCTGCTCCTGCTCCATATGTGCCCTCCAAGAAGGGGCGAAATCCTATGCTTGAGGATCGTGCTACATACACTCCTAGTATGTCCTCCACTGCACGGATCCCTCGTGGTAAGGCCAAGAAGAGAGGTTGTGAGGTTGTTTTTGCCAGAGGGGAGAAGAAGTCATTGTTCAATACTATGAGCAACTTGTTCAAGATGTGCCAGTCTATTCAGCGCCGACAGGTTAAGGAGATTAACAAGGAGAAGCTGGTGAGATGTCAGCAAAAGGCAGTGAGGGCTGCAGCTGGTGAGGAGGTTGGGCCAGGGTCCGAGGACAACGATAATGAGGCCACAGCTCGTTCCTTTCCGATGGCAGGATGGCATTTTTATGATGATGATGATGATGCTTCGAGCGCTCCACCTCTTGTCTAGTGTGTCTGTGTGTCGCCTTTTTTCCTTTTTGTTGTCTTGATGACAAAGGGGGAGAAGTGGTGTGGTGTGTTGGTGCTCTTTAGTGTGTGTTGAGATCTCAAGCCTCGTGTTTCTTTACTTTGTTGATTGTTTTAGTTGGCTTGAGATACTCTTATTTGCGCGCCTTGGTGTGGGAGTGAGCTACTCGTATTTGCTCCCGAGACTCTAGCATTTATCTTGAACCTTATGCAATGGTTATATTGTGCTTATTATGTTGTTTATTATGTGTCTCACATTATTTGCTCACTACACCATCTCATGAGATCTAGGCACCGTTATAGGTTTATTATGTTGATCTCATGTCTTGACAATGTTGATCTTGGGGAGCCTCCTATGTGTGTACTAAATGTGTTCTCAATCATTTAATTTATCCGGGCACACATATACGGGGAGCTACTATGATCAATCATTGTCACATGGCTATTTAAAAGTTCATATCCCTTATGCCATGCTCTAACCACGTTGTCATCAATGCACCAAAAAGGGGGAGATTGAAAGTACAAGTGGCACTTAAACTATATTTTGGTGTGATGACAATGTGATTAGTAGAACTAATATCGGTTGCTAAAGTTTATCTCAGGATATTGGTTCCAAGTGCTTCGTGATGGAGATGTGCGACCCCCCAATTCAAAAAGGTCAAAGGCGTGGTCTACCAGCGATTCAATGGGGTTGGTGTGGATAAATGTTGTGTGGGAATGCCATCGCCGAACCATATACACTAGCCTACCCATTCCTACCACTTAAATCCATAGTGTGCGCGCATGTGGTACTCAGAGTGCTTGCAACAGAAAGTTACTGGGTACTCCGTGCGCATGGGGTCTTTTGACCCCCGTGCGCATGGGGTACTGCGTAAACTCTTTGGGTATCCCATGCGCACGGGGTCTTTTGACCCCCATGCGCACGGGGTCCAACGGGCAGAAACGGCCACCCGATCAAGAACACTATAAAAGCCCCCCTTCTTCTTCCTCCATGCCTAACCCTAATGTCTTATTGAGCTCCACCATTGCTACACTCCATTTTGCTCAATACTCTCAATACCTTCACCGAAACTTGTTGAAACTTTAGGGACTGGGAGAGCAAGACCCGATCTACATCTGGACCAAACCAAATCGCGTTCCCCGCAAAATTTCCTCCCCATTGACTTGTTACTCTTGGAGCTTGGGCTCCTAGGCGGTTAGAGGTTCCTCCGGAAGCTTCCTTACTTGTGGTGTGCTCCGGAGAAGTTTGTAAAGGTGTGGTGGTCGCCTTCAAAACCAACCCCGAGTGATTCGAGGCTCATCCGTCGGGGGTGACCCGAAAGAGACTATGGTGAGCCTTCGTGGCGTTCCGCAAGCTTTGGCTCCGGCACCGCTCTAAACGGAGTAGCTCTTCCCTAAGGAAGAGTGAACTTGGGGATAAAATCCGCGTCCTTGCCTCACTTGTGGTTAATCCTTTCCCGCACTTTACTTTGCCTTGTATGCTTGTTGGCTTTCTAATTAGATTGTTGCCTAGTATACTTTGCTTTAAGCTTGCTTGTAATATAGGTTGTGTTCACCTAGTTGCATATCTAGTGAACCCTATTTATCCGCTAAACCTTACTAGTAAGGTACACGTGCATTGCACGCATGAGATTTGGCAACCAAATTATGAATAAATACCATATTATAGCATGTAAGTTTTGAGTCATATATGAATGATGTAGCTTACAGTTCATCTCATTCAAAATCAATTAGTTTTTATAACAAAGCTAATCTATTTTAAGATTCATGGAATTGTGCGTTGTAAAGCATAAAGTAAAAACAAATAATGACAATTCATGTAGAAAACAATTTGGGCAATTATGATACGGAAGATTCTAGAACAAAGGAGAAGTGCTTGTGTTTTGAGGTTTGTGCATTATGCTTAAGTTCAACCATGGAGTCTTCTAGATTGTACATGTGGCAAAATCTGGTGGAATGTAGATAATATCCAACGACCAGTAGTGCTCGGATTTGCCATCTCTGCACCGTCGGATTGGCTTCATCCAACGATCATCTTTTAAAGTTATTCGCACACTATATAGGGGTATAGAAAATTGACAAGAAAGATTAAAATTGGTAGTCTCCTATTCAAACACACACACACCCCCCCCTCTAGTCGACCGTATCGATCCTTTCAGCAGCGGTAACGACCGACACAAGCAGGGGGCGGTGGGTTACGGTTTTCTGTGCGAGTGGTAGTGGCAGTCAATGCAATGGACTAACTGGGCGACGCGGGCATGAACCGCTCGATTTTACCATGCGCGCAAATGTGAATCGTCTGCCACGTTATTTCATGAACGACCGTCGTCAGCGTCGCTATAGGGACAAAAATGTATCGAGCGAACGAGCCGCTTCGCCTTGCTTCACTCGGGCCCAAACAACCCGGTCCGACCTGGTCGTTAACGCAGGGCCGTCTAGCTTGTCGTCCGCTCGCGGTTTGCCACGTCAAAACGAGTTTATTTTTTGGCTCAATGTTTTTTGCTACTGCCAAAATTTTGATACGGTGCAAAGTGCACCAATTTGAAAAGTGGTGGTTTTGTACTAATTGAGACACAAATGTGGTGGTTGTGTGGATTTAACTCGCGCACAGAGCTACTGCGATTCCCTGTTTTTTATTACTATTTGGCAATGGCTTCACAATCTAGGGACCTAGTGCCAAAGCCCAAAAAATGAATTTGGCATACATTGTGCCTGCCCTAAGGGCCTCGTTCTAAAGTCGGGCAACAACTTCCTATCTAAAAAAGCATAAATTAACTGTAAATGATTTTCAGTAGCAACACTGACCGTACAGGTTCACAGGGTGAAACAAGAGGACATGTAAATCAACGATTTCTTTATTATTCATCAGGATTTGGCATTGGCGCATGGAGCTATCCTGATTCCCTGTTTTTTTTATTTGGCAATGACTCCACAATGTAGGGAACTAGTGCCAAAGCCCAAATAACGAATTTGGCATACAGTGTGGTGTCCGAAAGGCCTCATTCTAAAGTCGAAAGACAACTTTCTATCTAAAAAAGCATAAACAAACAGTAAATACTTTTCATTAGCAGCACTAACAGTACAAGTTTATAGAGTATCCGATTCCTTATTTTTTTGGCAATGGCTTCACAATGTTAGGAACTAGTGCCACAGTGCAAAAAATGAATTTGGCATATATTGTGGGTGCGCTAAGGGCCTCATTCTAAAGTCGAGCGACAACTTCCTATCTATCTAAAAACTGTATCTTTTATTTGGCAATGGCTTCACAATGTTAGAAACTAGTGCCAAAGCCCAAAAAATGAATTTGAAATACATTGTGGGTGCCCTGAGAGCAACTCTAGCAGACCCCGTATCCCGTCCCGATCCGTAAAATAACTGCCAAAATGCGGGTCGGGGCGGGAAAAGCTGTCCGATCAGACCCCGCATCTCGCCCCGGCCCGCAAAAAAATTTGAGGGGCGCGGCAAAATCTCGGCCCCAACCAGCGTATTCGCGGGTTCCCCCCTCGCCCTTGCGGTGCCCTGCATATAAGCGGGAAGCGGTTGGTGGGGGACATTTCAGCCCGCGCTTTCCCCACCAACCACCTCCCCTCTCCCCCTCGCGCCGCCGCCCAAGATTCCGGCCAAAGCAGCCGGCAGGAGCATGTCGAAAGGCCGCCACACGCACGAGGCCTCCCCTCTCTCCCCCCTGCGTCGGCGGGCCGCCAGATTTGCGAATCTGCGGCACTTCATCGCGGGCCGCCGGATTTGGCTTTTCCGGCCGCCGGTGTCTGCGCCAAGCGATGGAGTGGTCGGGGAGCCTCTCCCGCAGCCCCGGCAAGGGCGCATCGCCGCATGCAGGTACGGGTTCGTCCTCCCGCCACCGCCGACGGTTTGCAGGCATGGATTCGTCCGGCCGTCCACCGGCCTCGACGCTCGCGCAACGGCTTTGTGGCTCGCCGATGCCGCTCATACAGTGCGACGACTGCACGCGGACAGTGCTGCGGCTAACTTCGGGCAAGCCGAAGCACCCCGGATGGGTGTTCTTCAAATGCGAAAACGACGGGGTACGTGCACTTGCGGTAGCTCATTTTGATAGCTCATTCGTTGGTTCAATTGCGGTAGCTCATTTCGAACATGCTCATTCTTTTGTGTAGGAAGATGGATGCTCATTTTGGTTTTGGGAAGGCCAATACATTGATTTATTGATAGAAAGAAACTTAATAGATGTTGGTGCACTCCTTAGTAGAATTGAAGGCGATGATGCGGCTGCATGTGCAACTAGAGGGGAAGCAACGGCTACTTCTTTCGAACCAAATATGAAGAAAGAAGAATGCAAAATTAAGACTCCGCAGATAAACAATGAATGCATTGAAAAGATATTAGTCCAACTTGTGGGAGCAGTTATGGAAGTTGGAAATCTTCTAAAATGCATACTTGTGGTTTTTGTTTTCTTTGGTCTTGCTATTCTAGCAAAGATTTGGTAATGTCTTATGTATCCAATGTTGTTGAAAAAGCAAAGAAATGCATTATGCTAGATGAAATTAAGGTGCAAATTTAGGTTTTCCGGACCGGAGGAGCTGCGCCAGAGCAGACCCCGCATAGCCGACCCGCTGGCCCGCAAAAGCGTTTTTCCGCGAACTGCAAACACGTTTTGCGGGCCGGACGGATGCGGGGTCTGCTAGAGTTGCTTTAAGGGCCTCATTCTAAAATCGAAAGGTCCTACCGGGATTCGAACCCAGGTCGCCAGATTCAAAGTCTGGAGTGCTAACCACTACACCATAGAACCTGTTTGATTAATTAGAATTTTTCCTTTATTAGTACGGAATGTTGTTCAGAAGCTATTGGTTGTACACGCCCAAGCATCCTTGCACTAAGCTGATTATTGCTCTAACTTACCGACAAAAACAAATACTGATCTTGTGTTTCTTCTTGTTCTTAATAATTTATCTTCTATATATTTAAAAAAATGTCTCGCACCAATTTTTTTTTGGCGGAAAAACTTCCGATCTATTTTTCATCAATCACGACAGTACAGCAAATATCAGAAATAACAAAAATTACATCTACATCTCTCTGAATTTTTTTTAAGAGAAAAGGAAACTGAAAATACAAAATTAGGAAACTAGATAAAGCCAGCTGTGATTCATGATTGGAATTCTCCTTTATCAGCTCTCTTACTTCACTCTGAATACTCTGCCTTAGGAAGTTTGACCATCACTAGTATGATTCTTCAATTTGGTAGAGTCATGCAACTGGAAATTAGTACTTTTGAGTGATGGGTCATGTATAAATCAACACATGAATCACGGAAGATCAAAATCGATCATTACACAAGGAGTACCATCTGGTGTTATGATTAGTGGATGTTGCTATCGCGGCCGCTCCAATCTCTCAAGTCACGCAATATGCAAACTAGACTGATTACTCGTGCACTTGCACGGCTAGGTTCTGCGTACCATACGGACAAGGACATGCATAGATATCCAAGAATATCTACCGCCCTATAGGCTTAAGGTGCACACGACACAAGCACTTGGATATGCAATACAAGATGATGTACGTACGTGTTATGTAAGCCTTTTTTTTCAAAAAGAAGGGCTAGTTTACCCCATCCTCAGAGGATACACACACACACATATTATTAAGTTCAGACTTCAGAGTATCAAGCATGCATACATATTCGTCGTGCTTAGTCGTCGTTGGGGTGGTGTTTTCGGTGCTCGGCACCTTTGTATCTCGCCTTGGGTGTGTGCGTTGAGTGTGGTGTTGGCGTGCGTTTGTATCTTCTTCCTTGATGTTGTGGTGATTGTGCTTTATATATACAGCGGGGGGAAACCCTTTTTCGTAAATACATATTCATCTAAAAAATACAACCAGGTTCACTCATTTTAATGACAATTAATTCATAACGGAATTTAGATTCACTCATTTCAGCGACAGTTAATTTTGAACAAAGGGAGCAGTATCATTCATATAAGTAAATAAATAAAGCTGAAAGCTCGAAGCAACCAGGCTCCAACAAGATAAAATAACTTAATGGCATATCCCATTGGTCGATCTCGAGACTGTCGCGCCCAAAGTTCATGGATCCTCTGTCCTCCACACGAATGCTATTTAAGCTCCGCAAACAACTTATAGTACATATGCTGGAAGATTAATATAAGTCCGCAATAGTATATGTAAGTTGACTGAATTTGTAATTTTCATAAGTCGATTTTGTGGGAGAAAGAATGGTTGAAGAAGGGGGGGGGGGGGGGGGGATAAGAAGAAAGAAAGACAATATATAAGTCTTACTGTGTTGACAAAATTCCAAACAACTCAATAAAATCGCTCTTTATACATGCCAATGCAAGTATACAATGATGTAGTGATGTGAGCTTCATATGGAGAAATTGACATGACAAAATACTAGTTAGCTAACTAGGGTTGATCAATCCTGTGTTCCAAATCCCATTACTGAAATTACGTATATATGTTGATGTATTGTAAGTATATTTGTATATATCATCCTATGACCTACTAGAATCAAAGTGGAAACTAATTAGCCACGTGTAAAAATGGCAAGTAGTCGTCAAACATACATACTCCGTCGTATGATCAAATTGTCAACAATTAATCAGTCAAGATACTCTGAATCCTCCGGATCAAATATATATATCGTTAAGTGTTCTTGGAGGAGCTCGAATTGGCTGCCGGCGGCGGCGTCATTGTCTGGCCGTGGAAGAGCTGTGGCGCCGTGGACGGCAGCAAGCTGCTCCACAGGTTCCAGTCGATCGTCCCAGCAGCAGCGGCCAGCTGCTGATCAGCACTGCTACACCCACCGCTGATCTGCGAGATGTCGCCCTCGCCCTCGCCGTCGAAGGTCGGGCTCTGGAGCGGCGGCGGCAGGTCGGAGGGGAACAGCTGCACCTGCTGCTTGGACTCCGCCGCCAGAACATGCTGATCATGTGGCGGACCCCCGCCGGCGACCATCAGCCGCGCGTTAGGGTTGTCGTAGTAGTAGTAATTGGAGGCGGAGCTGTAGCTGCCGTTCATCGTCGGGTACCCGCCACCGCCGTAGGACAGCCTGTGCTGCTGGTTGGGCACCGGCTTCACGAACGCGCGGCAAACCACCCACCCTTCCTCCTGAACGATCAAATCAACCCACAAAATCAGTTAGCACTACAATTGAACAACCAAATTCGTTGCTGAATTAGATCGGCAAGGCAGAGAAGAGAGACTAGCTAGTCCATGCATGCATGGATGGAGATTTGCATGCCTGTGTGGGCGCGTGCTCGTTGGACTGGAGGCGGTACTCGTGGATGATCCAGTCGGTCTTGCGGCCGTTGGGGGCGCGGCCGCGGTAGAAGACGAGCGTCTTCCTCATGCCGATGACGCTCGCCGGAGACGACGAGGACGAGGACAGCACCGGCTTGTCCCTCCCGGTGGCCTTCCAGAAGCCGGCGGCCGTGGCGCGGTTGGTGCGCGTGCCGCTGGGGTACTTGCGGTCCTTGTAGCTGAAGAAGTAGTACTCCGTCGTCGGATCTTCCTGCCCGCCTCCTCCGCCGCCGTACTTGCCGCACCTCTCTGCCATCAATCAACACACACAGCTCGGTCAGCCTCCATTAACCACTGGAAACCACCGAGCTCTGCATGCAGGATCGACGAAGTGGCGAACGAACTACGTACCTTGGAGATCCCACGGCTCGATCCGGTAGAGGTCGACCTCCTGGATGATGTCGAGGTCGATCTTGTGGGAGGAGACCTTCCTGGCGAGGTAGTAGCCGACGAGCTCCTCCTCCGTGGGGTGGAACCTGAACCCCGGGGGCACCGTGTTGCAAGAGGACTCCTCCATTGCCAGACCACCTCGATCGCTCGATCAGACGACGATGCTAGCTCTCTGCTATAGAACATGCAAAAGCTAGCGGGTTCAGGTCTGAGCGAGCATGTGCATGTGTATCTGAATGGGCCAGGCAGGGAGAGAAAAGGTCCTAGAAATAGGGAGGCATGCACTGCACTCCTCATGCAATGGAATTCAGGATGGCATGCCGACCTAATTAGTTGTTGCACCACACCTAAAGGAGTCGTACCCGTACATACAATACAACACATACAGACAGACATAATTCTTTTAGGAGAAAATCTAGGTAGCTATCTAGACAATCCGTGTATTGTACAGTACGTACTACCTAATAGCTACTATTTCGGTTTCAGACATGAGACATGGACTGGTCAGTTAATTAGGACGACAGGCTCGATCAGCTTGTGACATACCAAAGCAGGAACGGAATTTAGTGCAAATCCAAAGTGGTACTAGTTTTTGGACGGTGTGTAGTGAAGCTTTTTGGAAGGTAGAGAGAGGGTCTCCTAGCTAGCTAGCTAGCTTGGAGTGCACTTCAGGGCTGATCTCACTCACATCCACCATCCAGATATACTAGCTAGCAAGTACTGACCCTTCTCTGTCACCTACAGCCTTCAGGACCCCCCACATAACATAATACATGTACCAATAAAAAGGGACTATGTATGGCTGCCATGCATACACCGCAGGTTGATGGATCAGATATAAGATATGAGATATGATTATGACAGATGTTGCAACAAACGACGATCATATATAGCAGACGACTATAACAACACAAGACATATTTGTACCTGGGAATATATATGAACATAATTAATGGACTCACCAAAATTAAAGAGCTGGATGATGCTCGTTGATGATAGGCCTGGTTGCTAGAGGAGCTTGTGAGCTATGACCTATTTATACACTAAAGATGATAAGTGCATGCTGCGTTCAAGACTTGAACCTGATGTAAACATGAGGTCCGCAAGTTACAGGCACGCGTGGAGTGGAGATCTGCAACTAGCTACAGCGCGTGTAGAATCTATCTATCTAAAGAGAGATAGAGATCGATGGAGAGAGAGAAGCTTGCTTAGTCGGTTAATAAGTCGTCAACAAGCGACCACCACCACCATCACTGCGAAAGCGACCCACAGTTTCCCAGTTGAGAGTTGAGCAAATTTGAGTGTACATATATATGTGCAAGCAATTACCTTTTCCCGAAAAGGAAGGGGGTTGTGTTCTAACCCAAGCCACCCCCGCCCTACTCTCCCCTCATCACCATCCCTCCCTATTTCCCCCATTTTTCTTGGGCCGTGGTGTTGCAAGGGTCGTGCCAACTTTGGGGATCTATGGGTTGGGTCGCCCTCGGCATTGTAATATATTTCTGCTTAATGAATTACATGCATCTCCCACATGGTTTGAAAAAAGAGACAAGGGAGTGTGATTGGCCTCTACAACCGTTTTATTGAAACCGTTTATTACGAAATATCAAATTCATGCAATTACTAGTTGTTTTCTCTTTCCTTTTCTATATTAGAAAACTATAGGGAGCAAATGTTTAGATTTTGTGCTCGCGACGCGCTGCGATGTTTTATAGGGAGGAGATGAGCAGTGGATAAGTAGGCAAGGAGGAGGAGGGGGCTCACAAATAAGGTGGAGGGTCAATGACGAGAAGTCGCAGAGTTTTATCAGGACACAATGGTACTCCCTCCGTTCCTAAATATTTGTCTTTCTAGAGATTTCAACAAGTGACTATTCCCTCCGTCCCAAAATTCTTGTCTTAAATTAGTCAGATACGGATGTATCTAATACTAAAATATGACTTGATACATCTGTATTTAAACAAATCTAAGACAAAAAATTTGGGACGGATGGAGTACATATGAAGCAAAATGAGTGAATCTACACTCTAATATATATCTATATACATCCGTATATAGTAATCTATTTGAAATCTCTAAAAAGACAAACATTTAGAAACGGATGATCAGAGGAGAAAGAAGGGGTCACAAGGGATGAGGAAAGGAGAGATCAGGATGGCTACTCGGGCAAGGGAGGAAGGAGGCCCGAGGACGTCCATGCATCACGAGGGGCCGGCCGGGGGTGAGAGGTAGGGAGCGCATAAAGAAAGAAAGGGTGGAGTGACGTGCCATAAGGTTCAGGAATGGACTCCACGCAACATCAACTCAAACCAAATCCCTGTATGCTCCAACCTAAACTGCCGTCTCAAGTACTAGCTGAAAAAGTGAATCAATCATAGAACAAATGAAACCGAGGTTTTGGAGAGGCAAGTCTATAGACTATAGATGACAAAGCAATGCATATACGACGGCACTTGACTCCTGCAGCCATCCAAATAACATTCAGAGCTCCCTACACAAACATATCCCTTAAATTTGACGAACAGCAGCTAATACATGTGTAAAACCGTGTGCTTCAGTACCAGAGACCATAAGTGGGACCATCAATCAAAATCAAGGGCTAATTAACCTTCCACTTTACTGTTCCAATCAAACTTCTCCGTTAAATCAGCAGCTTAATCCCCTACTGCACAATAGATCCACGGTTCAAGAGCAGGGCAGCATCATCACTCCTGCTTGCTACGGGCCTCACGAGCACGGTGCTTGAGCTCGGCCCTTTTCCACCTTACCATGAGCATGCAGAGCGTCACAAGGGTGTTCACCTGCGGAACAAGCGCAGAGGAGGCAGTTACGCATAAGGAAGGCAGAAGGGGATGCAGACTGACACGGTGAATGAGACTGACTATGCGCTTACCAGAATAAGTATCGTAATCAGGAGCAAGGGACCGGACCACATGACCGAGATGAAGAGGCCTTGGGGATCAAAGTAATTCTGGCTTGAGAAGCTCTTCCAGTTTTGTCCTAAGAACGTGTTTATTTTCTCGGCAAGGAATACACCAGAAACTGCAATGAGTTAAGTACATCAGGTAAGCAAAGGGGGTAATCTAGCGTATTACAAAAGATATTGCTTGCTGGCGCTTTGCCTTTAAATCCCGACTTGCATCGGAATGGAAAGAGGAAACATTATCTCTCAATGTCAAGGTTACATTTACTAATTACTTGTTGAAATATTCAAACTACTTGTGTGGTTACATTTTACACTGATGTAAAATAACAGGCACAATAGCAAAGAAGGTGAAGGTCTTCTCATCTCACATGCAGTACATAATTAGAAACCGGAGAGAAAAACGCTACACTGAGACCTCACTGACATGATTAAACCAACATTTATGCAGGACTTGGACGTTGCCCGTGCCGCTGCAAATTAGATAAGCTTTACGGAGTTGACATGTGCAGTGTGATTATTTTGATGGTTTCAAGGAGACACAATACATAAAACTGCTAAGCTCAGCAATCATTAAAAAATATCGATACTTATGGTCGGTATAGCATGACATTCGGAACTAGTATGACATTAATGATGTACACATTCTATTAACATTGGGTAACGGTACTAGAAGTCCGAAGGCCAAATAAAAAGGAACTACGATAGGAAAATAACACTCACATGTTAAAGCTGACAAGATAAGTTGGAAATTGATGTTCCTCCTGGAGATGATGGTTACCAGTAGCAGAATGACATGGAAACTTATCATGCCGATCAACCAAGGTTCCTGAAGACACAGAAGGAACAGATCAGTCAAGGTAAGAACAGGGACGAGGATTACTCATCAGATGAGGCGAAGTTGATTATTACACAATAATGCATGAACCGACATACAGCGGTTGATTCAGGAAAACAATGGTATATGACTACGCAGAAGTACTAGCTACTGAGTTTCATGTGGTAAACCATCAACATGGAAGCTCCGAAATTGGAGTAATCACAAGCGGCATTAAGTAACTTGCATTCTGTTGCAGACTCTACTCTTAGATGCAGCGCGGTGGTTGTTTGATTGATTTACTAGTTCACAGGAATGAGGAGGCAGTGGAATCGCGCAGAGATGAATCCTACATAGCATAACTACCCAGACCATCTCTACCTCTCAAGAGAGATCCAGGCGAGGCCGGCGGTGAAAAATCCGCGGCGTCGGCTCGATTTAGTCGACAATGAGCACACTGAAGTCGGCGGTTGCAGCAGCGGCTTCTGCTTCCCGGTGGACTAAATCCTAGGGTCAGGCGAGCGAAGCAGGGGGGATGAGGGAAAAAAGACGCACCTTCCAGTCAACGGCGTGGAAGAAGCCGACGAAAGTGTCGACGGCGGGGCCGAACCCGCCGCGGAGCTCGGTGGAGACGCGGCCGAAGAGCTCGGCCACCACGTCAGCGTGCTCGTTCAGCGCCGAACGCACCTCCTCCACCGCTCGCCCAACCGCCGCCGCCGCCGGGGAGGAGGAGGACGCCGCCATCTCGTCTCGTGATCTGATCTCCTCTGCACTTCTCTCGTCCTTTCTCTGCAAGAGACGCAAAGGCAAAAGGTCGTTCCCCCCTGCTAATTCGGGACCACACGTCAGTGACTTTAAACGCTGGAAACACTTGGGCCGAGTTCTTCCTTAACTGGGCTGGGCTTGTTTAAGCAATCGTGCCAACTCTGCATGCACCTCGTTTGATTTCCTTTCCCTCAAAAAAAAAAAAAAAAACCTCGTTTGATTTCCTTTATCTATTTTTTTCAGCAAGGGCTGCCCAATGAGTTTGAAAGAATCGATCAAGATCACTCTCAATGTTCCAAATCAACCATTGAAATATCTTGGTATGCCCTCGGATGTGGGAAACAGTAAGAATGGTGCTTTCAAGTTTCTCAAAGACCGTATGTGTGGAACAAGGTAATGGGTTGGATGGCAAAGCTATTGTCAGCAGGAGATAAGAATGTACTCATAAAATCTGTTGCCCAGGCTGTACCTGTTTATTTCATGTCCTGTTTTAAGCTCCCACGTGGCCTATGTGAACATATTAATTCTCTGATTTGAAAATTTTGATGGGGAAGCAAAGAAGGTGAAAGAAAGGCTTGCTGGGTGTCCTGGAGTGTGATGACAAGACCTAAGTTTGCCGGTGGTCTCAGACTTCACGATGTTGAGCTCTTCAACGCCGCCCTCTTGGCGAGTCAAGCTTGGCGTATATTGACAGAAACCCAACTCCTTAAGTGTCAGGATATTAAAAGCTAAGTATTTTTCTGGGACTGAATTCTTCATGCCGAGTCTGGGGGTGCACCGTCCCAGATTTGGAGGTCCGTCCTTGAAGGCCGGGATGTAATGGTGCAGGATTTGATCCGCCGCCTTGGTGATGGTATGACCACAAATATTTGGCGCGACCAATGGCTACCAAGGGTGCACAACATGCGGCCGATAACATCGCTGGTACTTGATCCACCTAAGTTGGTCAATGAGATTATTTTGTCGTCGATGGAGTGGGATCTGGTGAGGATCTCTCAAGTTTTTCTGCCTACAGACGCTCAAACAATTTTGTCCATCCCGCTTTGCACAAGACAGCTCGATGATTTCTGGTCATGGGTACATGAGCGAAATGGTGCTTTTCCCATACGCCCGGCATACCGCATGCTGGTATCAACTAAACTCAGTCGGGAAGCATGGTTGGAAGGGCGTGGTGACAACTCAAATTCTGAGGGAGAAATAAAAGCATGGACGAAAATGTGAAAGATTGATGTTCCATCAAAAGCAAAAAAAACTATGGAGGCTAACACAACAGTCCTTGCCAACTTTAGACTTGCTCAAACACCGGAAGATTGCAGTACAATCAGAGTGTGGACTTTGTGGCTCTGAAGATTCCTGTCGGCATTCTTTGATGGAGTGTAACATGGCACTGTTGGGAATCGTAGCATAATTTAAAATTTTCCTACGCTCACCAAGATGCATCTATGGAGTCTACTAGCAACGAGGGGAAAGGAGTGCATCTACATACCCTTGTAGATCGCGAGCGGAAGCGTTCCAATGAACGTGGATGACGGAGTCGTACTCGCCGTGATCCAAATCACCGATGACCGAGTGCCGAACGGACGGCACCTCCGCGTTCAACACACGTACGGTGCAGCGACGTCTCCTCCTTCTTGATCCAGCAAGGGGGAAGGAGAGGTTGATGGAGATCCAACAGCACGACGGCGTGGTGGTGGATGTAGCGGCTCTCCGGCAGGGCTTCGCAAGCTTCTGCGAGAGAGAGAGGTGTTGCAGGGGAGGAGGGAGGCGCCCAAGGCTTAGATCTTGCTGCCCTCCCTTCCCCCCACTATATATAGGGCCAAGGGAGAGGGGGGGCGCAGCCTTGCCCCTTCCTCCAAGGAAGGGTGCGGCCAGGGGGGAGTCCTTCCCCCCCAAGGCACCTCGGAGGTGCCTTCCCCCTTTAGGACTCTCCCTTTTTTCTTATCTCTTGCGCATGGGCCTCTTGGGGCTGGTGCCCTTGGCCCATATAGGCCAAGGCGCACCCCTTACAGCCCATGTGGCCCCCCGGGGCTGGTGGACCCCCGGACCCCTTTCGGCACTCCCGGTACAATACCGATAAAGCGCGAAACTTTTCCGGCGACCAAAATAAGACTTCCCATATATAAATATTTACCTCCGGACCATTCCGGAACCTCTCGTGACGTCCGGGATCTCATCCGGGACTCCGAACAACTTTCGGGTTTCCGCATACATATATCTCTACAACCCTAGCGTCACCGGACCTTAAGTGTGTAGACCCTACGGGTTCGGGAGACATGCAGACATGACCGAGACGCCTCTCCGGTCAATAACCAACAGCGGGATCTGGATACCCATGTTGGCTCCCACATGTTCCACGATGATATCATCGGATGAACCACGGTGTCGAGGATTCAATCAATCCGTATGCAATTCCCTTTGTCAATCGGTATGTTACTTGCCCGAGATTCGATCGTCGGTATCCCAATACCTTGTTCAATCTCGTTACTGGCAAGTCTCTTTACTCGTACCGCAATGCATGATCCCGTGACTAACGCCTTAGTCACATTGAGCTCATTATGATGATGCATTACCGAGTGGGCCCAGAGATACCTCTCCGTCACACGGAGTGACAAATCCCAGTCTCGATCCGTGCCAACCCAACAGACACTTTCGGAGATACCCGTAATGCACCTTTATAGTCACCCAGTTACGTTGTGACGTTTGGCACACCCAAAGCACTCCTACGGTATCCGGGAGTTGCACGATCTCATGGTCTAAGGAAAAGATACTTGACATTGGAAAAGCTCTAGCAAACGAAACTACACGATCTTTTATGCTATGCTTAAGTTGGGTCTTGTCCATCACATCATTCTCCTAATGATGTGATCCCGTTATCAATGACATCCAATGTCCATAGTCAGGAAACCATGACTATCTGTTGATCAACGAGCTAGTCAACTAGAGGCTTACTAGGGACAGGTTGTGGTCTATGTATTCACACATGTATTACGATTTCCGGACAATACAATTATAGCATGAATAATAGACAATTACCATGAACAAAGAAATATAATAATAACCATTTATTATTGCCTCTAGGGCATATTTCCAATAGGCACGCCGCGTTTGGGCATTAGAGGATGATGATCTGATGAAAGTTATGATGCAGTGTAAAGAACCCGATGCGAAATGCTTCATTTTCTCACTGATGGAGTCTATACCGCATGAGGATTTCATCAAGATACTTGTAACACTATGCGCGATTTGGCATGCTCGGAGAGAGGCTATCCGTGAGCATGTATATCAGGGGTCGTTTGATACTAATCAGTTTGTCAATAAGTATCTAAGGGAGCTTCAGATTTGCAAACCCTTGAAGCAACATGCAGCTGTTCAAACACCTCTGAGACAACATCAAAGATGGATCCCGCCGCCCACAGGAACTGTAAAAATTCATGCTGATGGTGCCGTGTCAAGCGACGCAATGGAAAGGACTTACAACGCAGTTTGCAGCGATTCCACTGGAAAATATCTAGGCTCTTCGGCGATAAAATGTCAAGGTGTGACTGACCCAGCATTATTGCAAGCTTTGCCTTGTCGAGAAGCGCTCTCACTTGCTCTTTGACTTGTCACTTGAAGACATACAGGTAGCTTCAGACTGTCAAGGTGTGATCAAAGATATCCACGGAAATATGGGTTGGCTACACTCGTCCTTTCTCTATCTTCTGCTATGGTCAGGTCTTGAGTCTCACTCAATACTCACACCTTGTAACACAGCCAAGAATTCCTTCTTTGTTGATCTATTTTGAACTCTTTCAAAATCATGTCAAGGTGTGCTGTCTTTTGAAAGTATCGTCAGGCGTCTTGATCTATCTCTATGGATATTGATGCCCAATATGTAAGCAGCTTTATCCAGGTCTTCCTTTGAAAAACTCCTTTCAAACAACCCTTTATGCTTTCCAGAAATTTTACATCATTTCGGATCAACAATATGTCATTCACATATACTTATCAGAAATGTTGTAGCGCTCCCACTCACTTTATTGTAAATACAAGTTTCTAACAAACTTTGTATAAACCCAAAAACTTTGATCACTCCATCAAAGCGTATATTCTGACTCCGAGATGCTTGCTCTAATCCATGGAAGGATCGCTGGAGCTAGCATACCTTTTAGCATCCTTAGGATCGACAAAACCTTTCTGATTGTATCACATACAACCTTTCCTTACGAAAACTGGTAAGGAAACTTGTTTTGACATCCATCTGCCAGATTTCATAAATGCAGCTAATGCTAACATGATTCCGACGGACCTAAGCATCGCTACGGATGAGAAAAATTCATCGTAGTCAACTCCTTGAACTTGTGAAAATACTCTTTGCCACAAGTCGAGCTTCATAGACGGTAACTTTACCGTCCATGTCCGTCTTCTTCTTAAAGATCCATTTATCTCAATGGCTTGCCGATCATCGGGCAAGTTCACCAAAGTCCATGCTTTGTTCTGATACATGGATTCTATCTCGGATTTCATGGCCTCGAGCCATTCGTCGGAATATGGGCCCACCACCGCTTCTCCATAGCTCGTAGGTTCATTGTTGTCTAGCAACATGACTTCCAAGACAGGATCACGCATTACTCTGAAGTAGTGCGCATCCTCGTCGTCCTACAAGGTTTGGTAGTGACTTGATCCGAAGTTTCATGATCACTGTCATAAGCTTCCACTTCAATTGGTGTAGGTGCCACAGGAACAACTTCCTGTGCCCTGCTACACACTAGTTGAAGCGATGGTTCAATAACCTTATCAAGTCTCCACCATCCTCCCACTCAATTCTTTCGAGAGAAACTTTTCCTCGAGAAAGGACTCGTTTCTAGAAGCAATTACTTTTGCTTCCAGATCTGAAATAGGAGGTATACCCAACTGTTTTTGGGTATTCTATGAAGATGCATTATCCGCTTTGGGTTCGAGCTTATCAACCTGAAACTTTTTCACATAAACATCGCAGCCCCAAACTTTTAAGAAACGACAACTTAGGTTTCTATAAACGGTGTCGTCGCAACGGAATTGCGTGGTGCCCCTTTTAAAGTGAATGCGGTTGTCTCTAATGCCTAACCCATAAACGATAGTGGTAATTTGATAAGAAACATCATGGTATGCACCATATCCAATAGGGTGCAGTTATGATGTTCGGACACACCATCACACTATGGTGTTCCAGGCGGTATTAATTGTGAAACACTTTCCACAATGTCTCAATTGTGTGCCAAACTCGTCACTCAGATACTCATCTCTATGATCATATCACAGACATTTTATCCTCTTGTCACGATGATCTTCAACTTCACTCTGAAATTACTTGAACTTTTCAATAATTCAGACTTGTGTTTCATCAAGTAAATACACTCAGCATCTACTCAAATCATCTGTGAAGTAAGAACACAACGATATCCACTGCATGTCTCAGCACTCATTGGACTGCATACATCAAAATGAATTACTTCCAATAAGTTGCTCTCTTGTTCCATCTTACTAAAAACGAGGCCTTTCAGTCATCTTGCCCATGTGGTATGATTTGCATGTCTCAAGTGATTCAAAATCAAGTGAGTCCAAACGATCCATTTGCATGGAGTTTCTTCATGCATATATACCAATAGACATGGTTCGCATGTCTCAATCTTTTCAAAAACGAGTGAGTCCAAAGATCCATCTACATGGAGCTTCTTCATGCGTTCTATACCAATATGACTCAAGTTGCAGTGCCACAAGTATGTGGTACTATATCTTTTGGCACGAACATGTGTATCATGGCGATCGAGATTCATTTCAGGTGCAAGACCATTGAAGTTATTATTCAAATAAACAGAGTAACCATTATTCTCCTTAAATGAATAACCGTATTGCGATAAACATAATCCAATCATGTTTATGCTCAACACCAAATAACAATTATTTAGGTTTAACACCAATCTCGATGGTAGAGGGAGCATGCGATGCTTGATCACATCAACCTTGGAAACACTTCCAACACATATCGTCATCTCACCTTTAGCTAGTCTCCGTTTATTCCGCAGCATTTATTTCGAGTTACTAACACTTAGCAACCGAACCAGTATCTAATACCCTGGTGCTGCTGGGAGTACTAGTAAAGTACACATTCATATAACGTATATCCAATATACTTCTGTCGACCTTGCCTGCCTTCTCATCTACCAAGTATCTAGGGTAGTACTGCTTCAGTGACCGTTCCTCTCATTACAAAAGCACTTAGTCTCGGATTTGGGTTCAACCTTGGGATTCTTCACTAGAGCAGCAAACGACTTGCTGTTTCATGAAGTATCCCTTTTGCCCTTGCCCTTCTTAAACTAGTGGTTTTACTAACCATCAACAATTGATGCTCCTTCTTGATTTCTACTCTCGCGGTGTCAAACATCGCGAATAGCTCAAGGATCATCATAACTATCCTTGATATGTTATAGTTCATCACGAAGCTCTACTAGCTTGGTGGCAGTGACTATGGAGAACTATCACTATCTCATCTGGGAGATTAACTCCCACTCGATTCAAGCGATTGTGGCACTCAGACAATCTGAGCACACGCTCAACGATTGAGCTTTTCTCCCTTAGTTTGCAGGCTTAAGAAACTTGTCAGAGGTCTCATACCTCTTGACGTGGGCACTAGTCTGAAATCCCAATTTCAGTCTTCGGAACATCTCACATGTTCTGCGATGTTTCAGAAACGTCTTTGGTGCCACAATTCTAAACCGCACCGAACTATCACGTAGTTATCAAAACGTGTATGTCAGATGTTTTGTAACATCTACAGACGACGCTGAGGTTCAGCACACCGAGCGGTGCATTAAGGACATAAGCCTTCTGTGCAGCAATGAGGACAATCCTCAGTTTACGGACCTAGTCCGCATAATTGCTACTACCAACTTTCAACTAAATTTTCTCTAGGAACATATCTTAACCAGTAGAACTAAAGCGCAAGCTATGACATAATTTGCAAATACCTATTTGACTATGTTCATGATAATGAAGTTCATCTGATTATGAACTCCCACTCAGATAGACATCCCTCTAGTCATCTAAGTGAAACATGATCCGAGTTTAACTAGGCCGTGTCCGATCATCACGTGAGACGGACTAGTCAAGATCGGTGAACATCTCCATGTTGATCGTATCTTCTATACGACTCATGCTCGACCTTTCGGTCCTCCGTGTTCCGAGGCCATGTCTGTACATGCTAGGCTCGTCAAGTCAACCTAAGTGTATTGCGTGTGTTCCGAGGCCATGTCTGTACATGCTAGGCTCGTCAACACCCGTTGTATTCGAACGTAAGAATCTATCACACCCGATCATCACGTGGTGCTTCGAAACGACGAACCTTCGCAACGGTGCACAGTTAGGGTGAACACTTTCTTGAAATTATTATAAGGGATCATCCTACTTGCTACCGTCTTTCTAAGCAAATAAGATGCAAAAACATGATAAACATCACATGCAATCAAATAGTGACATGATATGGCCAATATCATCATGCTCCTTTGATCTCCATCTTCGGGGCACCATGATCATCTTTGTCACCGGCATGACACCATGATATCCATCATCATGATCTCCATCATTGTGTCTTCATGAAGTCGTCACGCCAACGATTACTTCTACTTCTATGGCTAACGCGTTTAGCAACAAAGTAAAGTAATTTACATGGCGTTATTCAATGACTCGCAGGTCATGCAAAATAATAAAGACAACTCCTATGGCTCCTGCCGGTTGTCATACTCATCGACATGCAAGTCGTGATTCCTATTACAAGAATATGATCAATCTCATACATCATATATATCATTCATCACATCTTCTGGCCATATCACATCACATAGCACTTGCTGCAAAAACAAGTTAGACGTCCTCTAATTGTTGTTGCAAGTTTTTACGTGGTTTGTAGGTTTCTAGCAAGAACGTTTCTTACCTACGTATGACCACAACGTGATTTGCCAATTTCTATTTACCCTTCATAAGGACCCTTTTCATCGAATCCGTTCCGACTAAAGTAGGAGAGACAGACACCCGCTAACCACCTTATGCATCTAGTGCATGTCAGTCAGTGGAACCTGTCTCACGTAAGAGTACGTGTAAGGTCGGTCCGGGCCGCTTCATCCTACAATGCCGCCGAAACAAGAAAAGACTAGTAGCGGCAAGAAGAATTGGCAAACTCAACGCCCACAACTACTTTGTGTTCTACTCGTGCATAGTAACTACGCATAGACCTGGCTCATGATGCCACTGTTGGGAATCGTAGCATAATTTAAAATTTTCCTACGCTCACCAAGATGCATCTATGGAGTCTACTAGCAACGAGGGGAAAGGAGTGCATCTACATACCCTTGTAGATCGCGAGCGGAAGCGTTCCAATGAACGTGGATGACGGAGTCGTACTCGCCGTGATCCAAATCACCGATGACCGAGTGCCGAACGGACGGCACCTCCGCGTTCAACACACGTACGGTGCAGCGACGTCTCCTCCTTCTTGATCCAGCAAGGGGGAAGGAGAGGTTGATGGAGATCCAACAGCACGACGGCGTGGTGGTGGATGTAGCGGCTCTCCGGCAGGGCTTCGCAAGCTTCTGCGAGAGAGAGAGAGGTGTTGCAGGGGAGGAGGGAGGCGCCCAAGGCTTAGATCTTGCTGCCCTCCCTTCCCCCCACTATATATAGGGCCAAGGGAGAGGGGGGGCGCAGCCTTGCCCCTTCCTCCAAGGAAGGGTGCGGCCAGGGGGGAGTCCTTCCCCCCCAAGGCACCTCGGAGGTGCCTTCCCCCTTTAGGACTCTCCCTTTTTTCTTATCTCTTGCGCATGGGCCTCTTGGGGCTGGTGCCCTTGGCCCATATAGGCCAAGGCGCACCCCTTACAGCCCATGTGGCCCCCCGGGGCTGGTGGACCCCCGGACCCCTTTCGGCACTCCCGGTACAATACCGATAAAGCGCGAAACTTTTCCGGCGACCAAAATAAGACTTCCCATATATAAATATTTACCTCCGGACCATTCCGGAACCTCTCGTGACGTCCGGGATCTCATCCGGGACTCCGAACAACTTTCGGGTTTCCGCATACATATATCTCTACAACCCTAGCGTCACCGGACCTTAAGTGTGTAGACCCTACGGGTTCGGGAGACATGCAGACATGACCGAGACGCCTCTCCGGTCAATAACCAACAGCGGGATCTGGATACCCATGTTGGCTCCCACATGTTCCACGATGATATCATCGGATGAACCACGGTGTCGAGGATTCAATCAATCCGTATGCAATTCCCTTTGTCAATCGGTATGTTACTTGCCCGAGATTCGATCGTCGGTATCCCAATACCTTGTTCAATCTCGTTACTGGCAAGTCTCTTTACTCGTACCGCAATGCATGATCCCGTGACTAACGCCTTAGTCACATTGAGCTCATTATGATGATGCATTACCGAGTGGGCCCAGAGATACCTCTCCGTCACACGGAGTGACAAATCCCAGTCTCGATCCGTGCCAACCCAACAGACACTTTCGGAGATACCCGTAATGCACCTTTATAGTCACCCAGTTACGTTGTGACGTTTGGCACACCAAAAGCACTCCTACGGTATCCGGGAGTTGCACGATCTCATGGTCTAAGGAAAAGATACTTGACATTGGAAAAGCTCTAGCAAACGAAACTACACGATCTTTTATGCTATGCTTAAGTTGGGTCTTGTCCATCACATCATTCTCCTAATGATGTGATCCCGTTATCAATGACATCCAATGTCCATAGTCAGGAAACCATGACTATCTGTTGATCAACGAGCTAGTCAACTAGAGGCTTACTAGGGACAGGTTGTGGTCTATGTATTCACACATGTATTACGATTTCCGGACAATACAATTATAGCATGAATAATAGACAATTACCATGAACAAAGAAATATAATAATAACCATTTATTATTGCCTCTAGGGCATATTTCCAATAGGCACGCCGCGTTTGGGCATTAGAGGATGATGATCTGATGAAAGTTATGATGCAGTGTAAAGAACCCGATGCGAAATGCTTCATTTTCTCACTGATGGAGTCTATACCGCATGAGGATTTCATCAAGATACTTGTAACACTATGCGCGATTTGGCATGCTCGGAGAGAGGCTATCCGTGAGCATGTATATCAGGGGTCGTTTGATACTAATCAGTTTGTCAATAAGTATCTAAGGGAGCTTCAGATTTGCAAACCCTTGAAGCAACATGCAGCTGTTCAAACACCTCTGAGACAACATCAAAGATGGATCCCGCCGCCCACAGGAACTGTAAAAATTCATGCTGATGGTGCCGTGTCAAGCGACGCAATGGAAAGGACTTACAACGCAGTTTGCAGCGATTCCACTGGAAAATATCTAGGCTCTTCGGCGATAAAATGTCAAGGTGTGACTGACCCAGCATTATTGCAGGCTTTGCCTTGTCGAGAAGCGCTCTCACTTGCTCTTTGACTTGTCACTTGAAGACATACAGGTAGCTTCAGACTGTCAAGGTGTGATCAAAGATATCCACGGAAATATGGGTTGGCTACACTCTATAGTATTATTAAGGGGATCAATCTTACATCTCGGAAGTTCTCTCGCTGTTCCTTCATCTTCGAAGGAAGAGAAACTAATCTTGAGGCACATAGCCTCGCTAAACATACTCTAGGCCTTTTTTTAGGATGCCATTTGTGGCTCCTTAATCCGCCGGATCTACATTGTATTCTTATGAACTTTTATAATTGATAAAGTCGAGTGTGTTTAGACTAAAAGAAACTCGTTTGATTTTCAGTAATCGAATACACTATTCAATCAATTTCATTCAAATATAATTACACTAGAATTTCAACTTTAACATTAAAAATAAAATATTATATTTAATACTATATATTTATTGTGTTACAAAAAATGCAAACTATTTAATTTGTAAAATTTTGGTATTCAGAATTTTAATCCATTGTTCACACTTTAAAAAGTTGATCCAAACTTGTTGGAACTTGACCAACATTATCCACGTGGAAAGGAGGTACTTTGATCTTATTTGGAGACTGAACCATGCCAGAGTGTCTCGGCAAGCTATGTAAAATTTTGGTATTTAAATTTCAATCTCTCATTCGCATATAAAAACATTAAATTCAATTGAGAATTAGTGTCGACGAGCTACTCTTGACTTTCACGGCATATTATAGCGTTCAAATAGGTCTACATAGATGGCTTTTTGTAAGGGCGTGCTATGCGCCCGACGGATCTTTTAAAGATCCGCAGCCTTGACGGCCGTTAGATTTGGCACCATATAGCGGTCCAGTCTCATCCTTAACATTACAACAAAGGCATTGTTGTAGAACCCTTTGCAACAGAGGTTGTGTTGTAGAAAAAAACGACTTCACTTTTTTGCAATAGATGATGTTGTGGAAGGACTTCTGGAACATGGATGATGTTGCAGAATTTTTTTGCAATGAAAGATGATGTCGCCACATCACCGCCATCGTTGGTGTCGCCCTTTGCAACTCCATCGTTGTTGCAAAAAATCGTCTCGACGGCATCACCCCCATGTCCCTGGCCACTCCCGTCGTCTCTCCTCTTCCTCCGTTGTGTCGCCATTACAACAAGAGACCTGTCGCAATTGCAACATGACCCTTGTTGCAAAACCATCGTGGGCTACGTGCACGGGCGGAAGGAGCCGCATGATTGTTGTCGTTGAAGAGCCCCTTCACACGACTGGATGCCTTGTTATCGTTGGATCCGGCCCGTGCTCTGGCGAGGAGGAGAGGACGGCGACCGCATGTGAGCATGGAGGCGCCCTTTGATTTCGCCAATGCCGCCGGACTGGGAGCGTCCTCTAGCGACAACGACGACGCAGGGGTTGGGCGAATGCGGAGGGCCGTCGAGCAACGACGAGGGGTGCGGTTCGATGGCGAACCACGCGCGGGCGAACAACACCGCAGGCGAGGGCGCTGGCCAAGCTGTTAAAATTGCGATGAGTTTTGGCTATGGGGGAGAAACGTGTGGAGGAGGCGTTTCTCTGGCGATAAGGATAGTGGTGAAGTGGGGGCCCACGCAATGTGTGTCGATCGCTCAAGGTGATCGACGCGATCTGATTATCAGCTGATTGAAGCCAATCATTTTCCTTTTCATAAACTTTTGGTTCATGATTTTTAAAATTCACATACCGACCATAAAATAAAATCATGAAATTATCTAAAAATTCCAGGTATGGCACGGGATACGTCCAAATATATGTGCAGGTTTGATAAGTGTGTGAGACCCATAAACTCAATATTTTCCAAATTTGTACGATAAGAATCGTTTAGACTTCGTTTGATGTAGACATTGTGCTCAAGGAACTGGAATGGAGTCCATTACCAAATCTAACTTCTAACTAGTTACTAAGCTCCCAAGAATTACTCTCCTATGGTGCATTGCGGCTGGAGTGACGATTGGCCCATGCTATCTTTGTGTCGCTAGGTACGTCGGTTCGTGTCATTGGGTATGTCGGTTCATGTCGCTGGTGGGGACTCCAAATATTTGCTTCGTCCTTCCCCGTTCCCCGCACAGAGACCCAGTCGCCGCCCACATGCAGAATTCTCTCAATCTCTCATGTATCCCATGTCCGTGTCTAGAGTGGTTCGAGGCAAAACAAGGGTCGTCGTCCTGTGGCGGCAGTTTGGGTGCGGGAAGGCTGAGGGGAAAGGAGATCCGTAATATGGGTGAGTTTCCCCAGCGTCATCATCGTGGCGGTGAAGATGGCGGCAAGTGGAATAAGGCATAGCCAGACTTCTTCCCGTCCATTTGGCGTTACCGAGAAGCTAGGGACGTTTTTGCGTGGAGGATCTTGGAGACCGAGGTCAGTGGCTTCGTGGTTGGATGGAGTGTCAAATGCAGTGGTGGTGAGAATGGGTGTGGGAAGATTGATCGACCCAGGCGTTGAACCAGTTGCCGCAAGAACAGGTGCAGGTGGCCACAAATTTCGGGAGCCAGCGGACACCCATGAGAGGAGTACCATCTGCGGCCGGTCGGAGTATGTGCGTGCCAGGTTCAAGACTAGCATGCGCCCCTCGGTGTCGACCATATCACCATCCCCATCGAGGACAGAGTCTCTTCTTAGCTCCGCCCCCTTTCTTGATTAAGCCCTTCATCCTGTTAATTTCGTACACGAGAATCCTTGTGTTTAATTGGTGTGATTCCTTGCTATACGGCTATATTTGTTGTGGATTGGTGAGATGAATAAGATGGTACATGAGGGGAAGGTCAGGTACATTTGGGTTATCGGCGACGAGCCCCAACACCATCAGGCGTGCTCAGCCGTGCACCCAATCTCTGCCGTGAAGATGAACTGGTCTCTGTGATCTCTCTATAGGTAAATTCGACATTGCAAACTATACTTGTGTGCTTCCATAATCGATGATGGTCTTGATTGATTGATTGACCATGTGAAGAAACTGATTCATTGGTTGTACGAACCTCAGATAATTAGGGATTGGAACTGTTCCCTATAGCCCAATTGCGCATGGATTGTTTGGTGGAAGGGGAACTAAACTGAAGATCGTCTTAGTTGCAAAACATACAAAGAGAGGTATTTGAATTGAACCTAGCTGTCTTTGGCAGACAAACATAATAGGGAATACCACGGCAATATGAAAACCCTCCTTGAGATGTGGTCCTTTTCTCTACAGTGTGTGCCATGGTACTAATTTTAAACTAGCATTAAACTGAATTAATTGTTTTGATGCCTCGGAACATGGCCTAATTCA
Source organism: Triticum aestivum (assembly GCF_018294505.1). Lineage (NCBI taxonomy): Eukaryota > Viridiplantae > Streptophyta > Magnoliopsida > Poales > Poaceae > Triticum > Triticum aestivum. Next base: position 414,802,721 of record NC_057814.1, on the reverse strand, counting down.
TCAGCAAAAGGACCTCTTTCTCTGCTTCCAAGTTCCAAACAAATACATCAATACCGAAGCTCACTTTTCCAGTAAACTAGCATTGTATCACTGACAAATATGTTATACAATTTCCCAGGGACAACTAAGATCAAGAATCTACATTTAATCTTATATTGGCTCTTCTGATGTATTTATCCATGGTGCTTAATTATTGTAGGTGTAACATATCTACATGGATTATATGTTATTGCAATTCTTTTGATCTTAAGTTTGCTCTTCTGATGTATTCATCCATGTAGCTTATTTATCTTACGTTGGCTTTTTTTGTCCATTTAATCTCTTGGATATAAACTGCCTGCAAATGCAGAGTGTGATATTTTTACTGATTTTTGCAGTTTCATTGGTAATGGAATTTTCATTTGTCGCTATTGGATCACTCATGGCTCCTTGCAACAATTAAGTTAGAATGGTAGCAGCTCATTTATGAGAAGGAGAGCTGAGTAGCTCTTAAAGCATGGTTAATAATATAGCCAGCAGCTGCTATATAGACATGCCATGTCATCAAGAGTTAGCAATATTAATTACTCATATAATAGAGTTGGCTATAAGGTTGGCTATAAGCCCACTTTTATTTTTGCTATAAGGCCACATTTTTTCCACTTTCTCTCTGTCTCTCTCTTCTCATTAAATGTTTTTACCTAGGAGCACGCATAGAGCCTGACTGTTGCATGAGAGCCCACACTACTGCAGGATGCTGCTAACGCGACACTACGATCAGAGACCCTTGATACGTCTCCAGCGTATCTATAATTTATGAAGTATTCATGTTATTATATTATCCATCTTAGATGTTTTATATGCATTTATATGCTATTTTATATGATTTTTGGGACTAACCTATTAACCTAGAGCCCAGTGCCAGTTTCTGTTTTTTCCTTATTTTTGAGTTTTACAGAAAAGGAATACCAAACGGAGTCCAATTGACGTGTCAATTTTTGATGATTTTTTATGGACCAAAAGAAGCCCCCGGAGTAAAAGAGTTGGGCCAAAAGAGTCCCGGGCTGTCCACGAGGGTGGGGGGCACGCCCAACCCCCCTGGGCATGGGCCCCTATCTCGTGGACGACTCTGAGATCCTCCTGACGTGAAACCGACGCCAAAAATTCCTATAAATACAGAAACCCCTAGAAAATAACCTAGATCGGAAGTTCCGCCGCCGCAAGCCTCTCTAGACACGAGAAATCAATCTAGGCCCTCTCTGGCACCCTGCCGGAGAGGGCCATCATCACCGGAGGCCATGGAGGAGGATCCCGGAGGGGCCATCATCGCCATGAAGGCCAAGGACCAGAGGGAGAACCTCTCCCCATCTAGGGGGGAGGCCATGGAGGAGGAAGCACAAGGGGGAGAACCTCTCGTCCTCTCTCCTGGTGGCGCCGGAGTGCCATCGGGAGGGGAATCATCGCAGCGGTGATCGTCTTCATCAACATCACCATCCTCATCTATTTTATGCGGTCCACTCTCCTGCACCCCGCTGTAATCCCTACTTGAACATGGTGCTTTATGCCACATATTATGATCCAATGATGTGTTGCCATCTTATGATGTTTTGAGTAGATATCTTTTGTCCTTGGGTTGATTGATGATCTAGATTGGTACGAGTTGTATGTTTTATTTTGGTGTTGTCCTATTGTGCCCTCCATGTCGTGCAAGCGTGAGGGATTCCCGCTGTAGGGTGTTGCAATACGTTCATGATTCGCTTATAGTGGGTTGCTTGAGTGACAGAAGCATAAACCCGAGTAAGGGGGTTGTTGCGTATGGGATAAAGGGGACTTGATATGTTAATGATATGGTTGGTTTTTACCTTAATGATCTTTAGTAGTTGCGGATGCTTGCTAGAGTTCCAATCATAAGTGCATATGATCCAAGAAGAGAAAGTATGTTAGCTTATGCCTCTCCCTCATATGAATTGCAATGACGACTATCGGTCTTGTTAACAATTGCCTAGGATAATTCCGCACACCGACCCATCATTATTCCACACTCGCTATTTATAATATTTAGTAATATATTCTAACTTTATGATAACAGCACCTACTTTTATGTTTTGGCTCTCCGATATCATGCAAAGTTATCCTCTTCATACCCACAACGTAGTTTTATTTCTCGTTTCTAGTTGGAAGCAAACGTTCTGTGTACGTAGAGTCATATCAGTGGCAGATAGGACTTGAGAGAATATTGATCTTACCTTTAGCTCCTTGCGGGTTTGACACTCCATACTTATCACTTCCACCTTTGGAAATTGCTATGATGATTCCCTGCACTTGGGGATTATCAACCCTTTGACGAAACTGTGTGCGATGCATTAATCGCAAATGGTGATGTAAAAAACCGTCAAAAAAGGTGCAAAATGTTTGTGATGGATGATACATCAAACACGGTTCAGATTTTAGTTGCATGTGCGATGAGGGGCATACGGTTGATCTGTACAAACTGTTTGCGATGAGACAGAACAATAGAAACGGGCATCCAGATCAAGGTGTGTGCGATAAACGGCATACAGTTCACTCCGATGAACCATTTGGGATGATTGAGGTGAACACAAACGATTCGGCGTAACAATATGTGTGTGATACCCGGTAAACAGGTCGGTAATCAGAATTGTGTCCGATCATTATAGACAGCCCATATGGTCTTTTTTTGTGAATTGTGTGCTCGTCAGGGCACACAGTTCAACAAACCAACCTGTGCACGATAATGTAGAAGATCTTTGTCGAATAGATATTACTAACCGTCTGTGATGAGATTGACAGGATAAGCAGAGATATATACAGTCTGCTTAATTTAGTCCTTCTTCTTCTTGTTGTTGTTGTTGTTGGATGGCCCCGCGACATCGTCTTGGCGAGGACGCTTCTTGCCGTTGACCGTTGGCTTATCATCGCCGCCGCCGTCGTCATCGTCGTTGCTGTCGTCGTCGTCCTCCTCGTTCGACCATTCCTCCTCCTCCTCATCGTCGTCCTCTTCTTCGTCCTCCGACGGCTCCTCGTCCATCTGGTTGTTGTCTGACGACTCCGGAGGCGGCGTCCCTTCCATGAACTGGATATAATCGAGGTCTGGGCTCGACGCCGGACTCATGGAAGACGAGTGGGATGATTCCGATGTTGACCTATCATCGGGCGCCAGACTGCTGGCCGAACTGTCGTCCTCGCTGTCGCTCGACATGGCTGCAGAGTGTGTGCCAGTGTGTAGCGCGGTCTGCTGGGGACGATGAAGATGGCGTACACTTAAGCGGGGTATTCGGAGAAGAGGAACTGCCAATTGAAGCGGGGATTGAAGCGGGGGTTGACGTATTATCTAACCGCTGATATAATCAACCGCAATTATTTGTACCCAGTCGCTCCAAATTCCCGGGGTTGCGCAGGACTCCTATTGGCTATTTGGCTGGTTTCCTTTTCCAGGAAAAAAACAAGAAACGAGTTTTGGGATTATGCACCGGTACGGTACGAATGGAGTAGGACAGTTGGCAAGCAATACATTGAGCTCTTCTTATTGATAAAGCCAGTAATAATCAAACTAGAAAGGAAAGAAAAAAGACAAAGAAAAATATCTGCACGAATCTTCGCGTAACATCAATGGCATAGGACCTAGATGTGCATTACTTAGAGCACATCTAGATGTGCTTTAGCAATACTGTCAAACAAAACCCCTAATCATCACTGCAAACAGCGCATAGAACATGGCTAATGCGACAACCACAACTACACATGCTAGTTCCTTCTTGTCTCTTTCTTTCATCTGTTACCTGTGATTGATTCTTTCTTACTTCATCATACTGATTGTACATTCCAGATCAGCCAGTTTCTTCTTTAGCTTTACGTTAACTTCGGCGAGCTTGGTGATAACACTCCGAGCCCTGCCATGCCATTCTTCATCCAGCCAGTTAACAAAGGCACAAGCCTCATATCCCTGCCAATGTTAAATAGTATTCTGGATGAGCGGTGGCATTAAATGAAGTAAAATGATGAACTTAATTAGCACTAACCTCTAAGGGGCAACTGAGAAACCGCCTGCCAATGTCAAATCCCTCCGTGCATACACGTCGAGCGGGAGTGTGCCCGTGCACACAACTCAGCTTTTGGTACTTCTCGGTGGCGCAAAACTCGGACTCGAACTCGTGTTGCGGGAGTCTGGAGTCATGCTCCAGATCCGGCGGCATATCGCTTTCCTGGGGGGGGGCATTCAGGACGGATTCAGCAAGGAGCTATACTTTGGACATGCTAAAATAGATCGGGATAGATTGGAACCTGACAGGACGATTCAGATCCGTAGTACACCTGCCTTCTGATGACCTTAGGCAAGTGCTTGGCGGCGACCGCCGTTGTGGCGGCGATACGAGCAGGAGCAGCCGCACCGAAACCATCAACACCACGCGTCTGCATAATCCCAATTTCAGCGCCATGGAGGGAATTTGGAGGGTATGTAGGGATTTGGGGGAAATGGGGAAACTATGGAGATAAGCTAATGGTCGGGCACTACTTATGGCACTATATGTTGTATACGGCACACTGTTTATACATGTCATTTGTGTGTTAGGTATTACAACGTCACACACGATTTCTGCACCAAACCGTGTGAGAAGACAACGTAGGTTAGACACGGTTGCTGTTACATAACCGTATGTGATGTACTACCCTGTCCATATAATTGAGTTACGGTGAGATACTGTGTAAACAGCCGCTCTGCGGATATCCGTAAAAAACATCCGCTCTGCGTATAGAGATGGCAGCGGGGGCCTAGGCAGCGGCTACCAGAGAAGAGGTCAATCCTCGGTCGGTGGGCGGTGGCGGCATCATAGGAGGTCAATCCTCGGTCTGCGGCGGGAGATAGGAGGAGCTCAACCATCGAGGTCGGCAGCGGCGTGATTCGAGCACATCCATCGCGGTCGATGGCGGGATAGTGGAGGTCGAACTTCAGGCGGCAGCCGCACTAAGCTTTGCTCCTCGACCTTGCTGTCTCGGCGTGCCGCCGCATCGCGCTTGTCTGTCTGCTGGGTGGAGGTCGCCGCACGGCTAATTAATTAAGGTATTCTTCTCGTGAGTGGCTTAATTAAGGTATTCAATTCCTAAGGGTAGTGTTGTACTAGTACTCTGCGTGTAAATTGACTGGCCATTAATTTTTGTCATTGCACGTCCGGATAACAACATGGAGCGCCCTCAGTAATTATTAAAATAAAACCTTGTGATTTATGCACGCATCTTTGGGCAGCAGTTAATCTATGTATTAATGTTGTTGTTTTGTTTTTAATTACCATTCATGTGCTGCAGATGGGACGATCTCGATGGATGAAGAATCAGAAAACCACAAATTTTATCAGTGGCGTGACAGAGTTCATGAATTTGGCTGAAAGTACAAAGAGGAGAATTGGTAATGCGGATTACATCCTGTGTCCATGTACTGATTGTGCCAATATAGAGTCACATGAAGTTGCAGATGTCCAGATGCACTTAGTCTCTAGGGGATTCATGGATGGATATACATGTTGGACCAGACACGGTGAAGAGTGTTAGGGAACGTAGCAATAATTCAAAATTTTCCTATGTGTCACCAAGATCTATCTAGGAGATGCTAGCAACGAGAGAGAGGAGTGCATCTACATACCCTTGTAGATCGCGAGCGGAAGCGTTCAAGAGAACGGGGTTGATGGAGTCGTACTCGTCGTGATCCAAATCACCGATGATCCTAGCGCCGAACGGACGGCACCTCTGCGTTCAACACACGTACGGTTGGGAGAGACGTCTCCTCCTTCTTGATCCAGCAAGGGGAGAGGAGAGGTTGATGGAGATCCAGCAGCACGACGGCGTGGTGGTGGAAGTAGCGGGGATCTCGGCAGGGCTTCGCCAAGCTCAGCGAGAGGGAGAGGTGTTACGGGAGGGAGAGGGAGGCGCCAGGGGCTGTGGTGCGGCTGCCCTCCCTCCCCCCACTATATATAGGGCCCCCGGGGGAAGCGCCGGCCCTGGGAGATGCAATCTCCAAGGGGGCGGCGGCCAAGGGGTGGCTTCCCCCCCAAGCCAAGTGGGGGGCGCCCCCACCCCTAGGGTTTCCAACCCTAGGCGCAGGAGGAGGCCCAAGGGGGGCGCACCAGCCCACCAGGGGCTGGTTCCCCTGCCACTTCAGCCCATGGGGCCCTCCGGGACAGGTGGCCCCACCCGGTGGACCCCCGGGACCCTTCCGGTGGTCCCGGTACAATACCGGTAACCCCCGAAACTTTCCCGGTGGCCGAAACTGGACTTCCTATATATAATTCTTCACCTCCAGACCATTCCGGAACTCCTCGTGACGTCCGAGATCTCATCCGGGACTCCGAACAACTTTCGGGTTCCCGCATACTAATATCTCTACAACCCTAACGTCACCGAACCTTAAGTGTGTAGACCCTACGGGTTCGGGAGACACACAGACATGACCGAGACGACTCTCCGGTCAATAACCAACAGCGGGATCTGGATACCCATGTTGGCTCCCACATGTTCCACGATGATCTCATCGGATGAACCACGATGTCGAGGATTCAATCAATCCCGTATACAATTCCCTTTGTCAATCGATACGTTACTTGCCCGAGATTCGATCGTCGGTATCCCAATACCTCGTTCAATCTCGTTACCGGCAAGTCACTTTACTCGTACCGTAATGCATGATCCCGTGACCAACCACTTGGTCACTTTGAGCTCATTATGATGATGCATTACCGAGTGGGCCCAGAGATACCTCTTCGTCATACGGAGTGACAAATCCCAGTCTCGATCTGTGTCAACCCAACAGACACTTTCAGAGATACCTGTAGTGCACCTTTATAGTCACCCAGTTACGTTGTGACGTTTGGTACACCCAAAGCACTCCTACGGCATCCGGGAGTTACACGATCTCATGGTCTAAGGAAATGATACTTGACATTGGAAAAGCTCTAGCAAACGAACTACACGATCTCTGTGCTATGCTTAGGATTGGGTCTTGTCCATCACATCATTCTCCTAATGATGTTATCCCGTTATCAATGACATCCAATGTCCATAGTCAGGAAACCATGACTATCTGTTGATCAACGAGCTAGTCAACTAGAGGCTCACTAGGGACATGTTGTGGTCTATGTATTCACACATGTATTACGATTTCCGGATAACACAATTATAGCATGAACAATAGACAATTATCATGAACAAGGAAATATAATAATAACCATTTTATTATTGCCTCTAGGGCATATTTCCAACAAAGAGGAGGTCATGGATGAAGATACCCAGGGCAGCGAGATGCCAAACCCCGATCAGTGTCACATGGATGTTGAATCTAACATCGGGGAGGAGGCGTCAAGCTACCAATGGAACACTGGAAAGTCGAAACGCCCACTGGAAAACTAAGACATCGACGCAGATGATGACGATCTTGATATGCTAGATTTTGTTGCTATGATTGCAGATTTCGAGGGCCCAAAAAAGGATATGATTGGGTACAAGGATCTGCCAACCATTGATGCGGACTCCAAGAAAGAATTGTATCTAGGTTGCAAAAAGAAATATTTCAGGTTGAGTGCCACCCTGGCGCTTCTCAGATTTAAAGCAGCAAATGGTCTATCAAACAAGGGCTTCACAGAGATGTTAGGTATTTTCAAACAAATTCTTCCAGAAGATAATGTGCTCCCCAGAAGCACGAATGAAGCGAAGAAAATTGTTTGCCCATTGGAACTTGAAGTACAGAAGATACACGCTTGTGTGAATGATTGTATATTGTACCGTAGTGAGTACAAAGATTTCCGTGCATGTCCCACATGCAAGCATGCACGATACAAGCGCAGGGGAGCAAAGGACAAGTACAAATTGGAGGACGAGGTCAAGACTGGAATCCCGTTCAAGGTTGTTTGGTACTTGCCTTTAATTCCAAGGTTGAGGCGTTTGTTTGCAAACCCTAGAGAGGCAAAGAGGTTGCGGTGGCATCATGATGAGCGAATTGCGGATAGGTTTATGAGGCACCCGAAAGATGGGGCTCAGTGGGAATTAATCAACAACAAGTTTGAAAATTTTGCCAAGGATCCTAGAAGTATAAGGCTCGGGGAGTGTACTGACGGGATGAATGCTTTTGGCGATATGAGCACCAATCATAGCACATGGCCGGTGCTTCTGTGCATATATAACCTAGCTCCTTGGTTGTGTATGAAGAAAAAATACATTATGATGTCAATGATTATCCAAGGCCCGAAGCAACCTGGAAATGACATCGACATTTACTTTCAGCTACTGGTAGAAGAACTGCTGACAGTGTGGATAGTGTGCCTGCTGTAAAATGTTATGATGCTTACAGAAAGGAGATTTTCGATCTACATGCGATGCTGGTGCACACCATTCGAGATATGCCGGCATTAGGCAACACATCGGGGCAGAAAACAAAGGGAGATGTAGGGTGTGTCACATGCATGGATAGGACAACTAGCAGAAGACTTCCCAACTCGCACAAAACAGTGTATTTGCGTCATCGTAGGTTCTTGTGGAAAAATCCGTACCGAAAGATGAAAGCTGAATTTGATGGTACGATAGAGGCAGGTGCGGGCCCAAGACCCTATGACGGGGAGGTGGTCCACAATATGGCTAAAAAATAATGTTGTGCTTGGCAAGAACGACCACCCTTTGACGGTGAAACAAACACCCAAGGGTCAAGTGTTTAAGAAGAAATCGGTGTTCTAGAAATTACCTTACCGGGAGATTCTACGTGTACGTCACTGCATCGATGTCATGCACGTAGAGAAGAACGTATGTGGAAGCATCCTTGATACTCTGCTCAAGATTAAAGGTAAAAGAAAGGATGGTGACGGTTCACGGCTCGATATGCTTGCTGATCAATCAAAACACAAGAGTGAAGCATAAGATGATGACAAATTCATCAAAGCTCGCCAAAGTTACAATTTCAGTACAAAAGAAGCAACACAGTTCTTCACCTATTTGTTTTCAGTTAAGACACCCTCTTCCTACTACGCAAACATCAGAAGTCTCGTGGATGTGAGCTCAGGTAAAATGAAGTTGGGACACATGAAGTCACATGATTGCCACGTAATGTTGACACAAATCCTCCCGGTGGCCATCAGGAATCTGATGGACAAAGATATAAGAAACACACTCATTGACCTCTATGATTTCTTCAACCAACTATGGCAGAAAGTTGTAAATCCTGAAGAGTTGGATCATATGCAAGATGATATTGCAAGAATATTGTCCAACCTAGAGATGTTTTTTCCACCATCATTCTTTGATGTCATGGTCTATCTCACTGTGCACCTTGTCGACGAGATAAAGTATTGTGGTCCTGTGTTTCTTTGCAACATGTATCCCCTCGAGCGGCTCATGGGAATATTGAAGCGCTTTTGTCGGAACCAAAACCATCCAGAGGCAAGCATCCTACAAGGTTATACCGCTGCGGAGGTGGTTGAGTTTTGCACCGAATACATGAAACAAAGACCTATAGGTTTGCCCCTCTCTCGCCACGAGGGAAGGCTGAAAGGTAAGCGGGTCCTTGCTGGCATGCAAATGGCTGCACCCGGAGAATTGGCAGAGAAAGCCCATTTGACGGTACTACTTAACAGCCCAGTTCTCATCGCTTATGCCAAAGAACACTTGGCGGAGATACGCCAAAGCTTCTTACCAATGGTGCCTTCATCAGATGTGGAGATGAAGGAGCACACTAAGAACTACGCCGAATGGCTGAAGAATCGTTTGGCACAAGGATCCATCGATGACATTGCTACGTGGTTGGCACAAAAGCCATCACCTACGGTGTTGACGTACCAAGCATATGACATAAATGGATACACGTTCTACACTGAGGAACATGATCAGAAGACCTCGTATCAGAACAGCTCTATTCGAATAGAATGCATGACTGTAAATGAAGCTGATAAAAGGGTATACTATGGAACCATCAAAGAGATTTGGGAGCTTGACTATGTGAAAGTTAAGGTGGCATTATTCAGGTGCGCATGGATCCCTCTTGGTCAGGTAAGGATTGATGAGTATAGGAAGACCTGTGTTAATAGGACAACAATGGCATATCACGCGGACCCATTCATTCTTGCCAGTGATGCTACCCAGATTTTCTTTGTGGAAGACCCCTTGCATAAGAACGACCATTTAGCGATGCATGGGAAGAGAAGGGTAGTGGGTGTCGACGATGTTGCCGATGAGGACGAGTACGATGAATTTGATGAGTTGCCAGCCAAGGGATCACGCACCCGTGTAACAGAGCAGCGTAAAATCATCAAAAACCCCAAGTTCATTCAGGGTCAACTTAATGATCCCAGTTCCCCCATGCACATGGGAATTAAGCCGTAAGACTAGTCTTTATGTCTACCTTGCAAGTTAATTCGTTCAATTTAGAACTGTCGCGTGTACTGAATTTGTGAGTTATGCCCGATTTCTGTTGATATAAGAACCGTTAATACGTTGACCTTGATATGATGTCAGCTCAGGCAATGAATATGAACTGTTTCTTGTTATTATTATTATTATTATTATTATTATTATATCATAGAGGTAGCACACAATTGATCTCACTACAGTATGTGTGAACAAAAATATGCAATCTGGTTTGCGAATAGCACACGGTTCATTTTGATGAAAGCCGTATGTCGACCAAACCCCTCCACCTTGCCCATGATCTGAGTCGTGCTTTCTGATTGGCCAGAACCCAAACCCCACGGATCATACGTCTGCACCGTTGGATGCTCCCAGATCGAACGACGATCCTCATCCCCTTCGACAGCACATGCAGTTCCGGTTGTAATTTTATTTTTATGCACAAAATGCACGTTAATCTCAAAAAATGTCTTAAATATAGCTAACGGTACTTGAAATGCGCCAGAAAATCAAACCCGTGGTATAATGGTGATTGCATACCATGGAAATTTTTATGAGGCCAAACATTGAAGTCACCGGCCACAGGAGTTTGAATTGACACGTCTCCTTTTGGAAAACCGATGCTCCGCTTTGGAAGGAGCGGTCATCAAAACTTGTGCCAAACTTTACCAATTTTTTTCCACGGGGTCGTGAGAGCACGCCACAGGCACACATCGATTTTTATGATGTTCGAACTCCATATGAATTTCCTGTAATTAAAATACCAACTAGGCCTACGCCAGTGGCCGCACCTCGCAGACGAAATGTTTGAAACTTCTCCCCGCTTCTCGAACAAACGGATGAAAACTCACAAAGCAACGCACAAATGATCTGTAGACCTTTGCTAGGTTGATAGTAAGGGGGTATCATAGCTAGTATCATGCATGCCAACTAGGCAATTTTGATGAGCTGTCATATAATTAATTAAATGAAGAAAGAGAGGGTTAAGTATCATATCATGAAACTGTATCATAATAAATGCTATTGAAAGATCGTGGATTCGCCTAGAGGGGGGGTGAATAGGCGCTTTAAAATAATTACGGTTTAGGCTTGAACAAATGCGGAATAAACCTAGCGGTTAATTTGACAAGCACAAAACCTACAACAACTAGGCTCACCTATGTGCACCAACAACTTATGCTAAGCAAGATAAACAACTAAGTGATAGCAAGATATATGACAAGAAACAATATGGCTATCACAAAGTAAAGTGCATAAGTAAAGGGTTCGGGTAAGAGATAACCGAGGCACGCGGAGACGACGATGTATCCCGGAGTTCACACCTTGCGGATGCTAATCTCCGTTTGGAGCGGTGTGGAGGCACAATGCTCCCCAAGAAGCCACTAGGGCCACCGTAATCTCCTCACGCCCTCGCACAATGCAAGATGTCGTGATTCCACTAAGGGACCCTTGAGGGCGGTCACCGAACCTGTACAAATGGCAACCCTTGGGGGCGGTCACCGAACCCGTACACTTTGGCAACCCTTGGGGGCGGTCACCGGAACCCGTCAAATTGCTCGGGGCGATCTCCACAACTTAATTGGAGACCCCGACGCTTGCCCGGAGCTTTACACCACAATGATTGAGCTCCGAACACCACCAACCGTCTAGGGCGCCCAAGCACCCAAGAGGAACAAGCTCAAGGGTACCAAGCACCCAAGAGTAATAAGCTTCTCAACTTGTAACTTCCACGCATCACCGTGGAGAACTCAAACCGATGCACCAAATGCAAAGGCAAGGGCACACGGAGTGCCCAAGTCCTTCTCTCTCAAATCCCACCGAAGCAACTAATGCTAGGAAGGAAATTGAGAGGAAGAACAAGAAGGAGAACACCAAGAACTCCAAGATGTAGATCCAAGGGGTTCCCCTCACATAGAGGAGAAAGTGATTGGTGGAAATGTGGATCTAGATCTCCTCTCTCTTTTCCCTCAAAAACTAGCAAGAATCCATGGAGGGATTGAGAGTTAGCAAGATCGAAGAAGGTCAACAATGGGGGAAGAACACGAGCTGAAAGGATAAGGTTCATTGGGGAAGAAGACCCCCTTTTATAGGAGGGGGAAAATCCAACCGTTATGTGCTCAGCCCGCAACGAGCGGTACTACCGCTCCACGAGCGGCACTACCGCTCGGGCGGAAGAAGCAGGGAAACGGATCAACAAAACATGAACCTTGGGGCGGTAGTACCGCTTATAAGCGGTACTACCGCTCACCCCAGCGGTACTACCGCTCGACCGGAGCGGTACTACCGCTTATGGGCGGAACTACCGTGCCTTACTGCCGCGCGACTACCGTTGAACCTGACACGAAAAGAGAAGACCCAAAATCGAGGTGGTAGTAGAGCGGTACTACCGCTTGACGCTACAAGCGGTACTACCGCTGCCGCCGCGGTACTACCGCTTGACGCTACAAGCGGTACTACCGCTGCCACCGCGGTACTACCGCAGGGAGAAAAACAGAACTGCCAAAACTTCTTCATATGAGCTCCGAATTGAGCAAACTCAAGCTTGTTGGATAGAGGAAGACGAGTAGCATCAAAACAGCGACTGGCATAACCTCCAACATCGAAATAAAGGAGAGGCAAGGGAGATATGCCAACAAATAGAGGAGTGAAACCTCCAACCGAGAAGAACCGGCATAACCTCCAACATCGAAAACATCATAGAAGATGTGAGTGAACTCCGTTTTCGATGAACTCGAGCTTGTCATCAAGATGACCATAAGCTCCAAAACTCACAAAGAAAAGAACCAAACAAGAACCAATAAAGATGATGCAAGGATGCAATGGTTTGAGCTCTCTACGAATGATACGATCAAGCTACTCATCGAGAGCCCCCCTTGATAGTACGGCAATCGATCCTATAACCCGGTCTCCCAACTACCATCACGAGACCGGTAAAATAGAAAACCTATCAAGGGCAAACCTTTGCCTTGCACATGGTCCACTTGAGCTAGATGATGACGATCTTGACTCCCTCAAGTTGGACCACCTTTCTTGATTGCGTTGGCTCGATGAAGACTAGTTGATTGCTCCCCCATACTCCACTATGGGTGAGCCACTCTTCCGCACATCTTCACAAGTCCATTGTCACCACAATGGACGGCAAGCTTCAAACATTTGATCTCTTCATGATGCTTCACTTGAACTTGCACACCGCAACATCTTCACAAGTCCATTGTCACCACAATGGACGGCAAGCTTCAAGCATTTGATCTCTTTAATGATGCTTCACTTGAACTTGCACACCGCAACCTAACCCCACAAAGAACTCTCACGAAGATCATGGGTTAGTACACAAAGCGTAATTGACAATGCTTACCACACCATGGGATCGCTTGATCCCTCTCGGTACATCTTCTACGCTTTGTGAGTTGATCAAGTTGATTCACTCTTGACTTAGTCTTGATCAACCTTGAATCTTTTCAACTCTCTTCTTTTGGATGATGTCTTGAAGATATACATGAATGATCACACAATCTTCTTCTCCAAGACATGCTTGCAATAAGCTCAACTCTCACATGACCAATCTTTGGATAATTCCTTAATAACACCTTGATCACCACATAAACTCCTTGAAACCAACACATGAACTTCAAGAAATGCCTATGGACAAATCCTTCAAATATAACTCAAGGCAACCATTAGTCCATAGAGATTGTCATAAATTACCAAAACCAAACATGGGGGCACTGCATGTTCTTTCAGCTATGCTACTATGTGTCATGCATGACAATATAAATAAAGTACTACATATGATACTAGCTACTCTATGATACTATGCATTAGAGCAAGTACACAATAGAGTGACATAAGACTAGCCACAATGGGTAGTAACATAGGATGTTACTAGTCTATGTTACTACCTCTATAGTGGGGAGTAACATATGTGTAGTAACATGCGACACTTCATTTATTAGGATATAGACTCATCTTGCCTTGAGATGTGTGATGTTACTCATACTACTAGTAAGACTACCCACAGTGGGAGTAACATAGGTAGTAACATCGCACATATCTAGATAAAATAGATGATGTGGCAAACAATAAATAAAGAAATGGAGGAAATTGGTAACATAGTTAGTTACTAGTAGTATGAGTAACATCACACATATCAAGGCAAAATAGGTCTATAGCCAAATAAATGAAGTGTTGCATGTTACCACACATATGTTACTCCCCACTATAGAGGTAGTAACATAGACTAGTAACATGTGCATGTTACTAGTCTATGTTACTGCCCATTGTGGCTAGTCTAACTAGCTATGTTACCACTTTTCTCTCTTTCTTCATTTATTGCTTGTCACGTCATCTATTTTATCTAGATACGTGTGATTGTACTACCTATGTTACTCCCACTGTGGGTAGTCTAAGCAGGCTATAAGGAATAGAATAATATATATGTGCTTATTAGTTGGAGGAAAGAGAAGAGAAGCGGGCTCTTGGTTAGTAGAGCCAGCTGCAACACGAGACCCAGGACACTTTGTGAGGATGTAAGGTGGGCCAACTATTGATAAACTAGTACGTATTTAAAACCTATTATTGTACATGCCCGCTAAGAGGTTGGTTGTATATGACATGGCAACTTCTTATAGCGGACCCTTGGCTGTATTATTATAACCATGCTCTTAGTGAGGTAGCTAGTATATCATAGACGACTAGCTAGTATCAGACTAGCCACAGTGGGAGTAACTTCAGCAGTAACATCGACTCCAACTCAGCAAACTTGCTTATGTGGCAATAAGTTAATGAGGAGAGAGATAGTTTCAGTAACTTAGCTAGTTACTGTAATATCACATGTCCCAATGCAATATGAGTCTATAACCTAATAAATGAAGCTTTGCATGACACTACACTTATGTCACTACCCACTATGAAGGTAGTAACATAGTCTAGGGATATGTGTATGTTACTAGTGTATGTTACTCTCCATTGTGGCTAGTCTCATACTCCCTCCTTTCCGGTTTAGGCTGGTTGTAATGGTAGTATCATAAGCGGTATCATGCATGCCAACTAGATTTTCTGGATAATGTGGCACACAATTAAATGAGGAAAGAGAGGGTGTGGTATCATATCATGATACCGTGTCATATTAAATGTTGTACTACTACTTTGTGTGATGCATGACAATTAATAAGGCAACCTAAGATACTAACTTATGATAATATGCATTACGGAAGTAGTATCATACACTATCATATACATGATACTAGTATATGATACCCCCCATTAGAACCAGTCTTATAGGGCTCAATTCAAAAATCTCACCAACCAAGGTAGATGGTGAGTGGTGGAATACTTTTTGTAGTTTGCAAAAACGCCCAATTAATGTTTTTGTTTTCCTCAAAAAATTATATTTCCAAATGTATTAATTGCAATACATGCATGCATATATAAAGTACATGCATTGGTCAACTTTCTCTTAATACTTGCATGCAATGATTTAATCCACCTTGGAATCTGGACATGTGATGGGGAAACAACCAAATTGGGCCTTATAAAATGGAAAAACTAAAATTTTGAGATAAGCCTATAAACCGGAAAGGAGGGAGTATATATGCATGATACTAGTATATGATCGGCAATACCTTCGTAATGCGCGCATGCATAGTATTATAAGTTAGTATCTTAGGTTCCTTATTAATTGCCATGCATGACACAAAGTAGTACAACATTTAATATGATACGGTATCATGATATGATACCACACCCTCTCTTTCCTCATTTAACTGTGTGCCACATCATCCAAAAAGTCTAGTTGGCATGCATCATACCGCTTGATATTCCCATATTACGACCAGCCTTATTAGGGTGGCCATAGTGGGGGTATCATAGCCGGTATCATGCACTCGGGAATAGAAAATATGATGATATGGCAAAGAAGCAGTAACATAGGTAGATACCGTAACATATATATGTAATAAATGTTATACTACTTTGTGTCATGCATGGCCATAAATATGACCATCTATGATATATACTACTCTATGATACTATATATGCACTATGAAGGTACGTACGTAGTATCATACACTAGTATCATATGCATGATATTATATATATAGTATATGATACTCCCCACTATATAAGGCTGGCCATAGTGGTGGTATCATAGCCGACGATGTCATGCACTCGGAATTAGCAAGTATGCTGATGTGGCAAAGAATTAAATATATATATATAAAGAGGGTTAGAGTAACATATAGGTAGATACTGTATCATGTTAAATGCGATGCTAATTTGTGTCATGCATGTCAATAAATATGATCTATATATGATACTATACTCTATGGCCACGTTCGGTTTCCCTCGGCTCCATGGTTCGCTCCGGAGCGGTAGTTAAAATCCTTGGAGCCAGCAAACAGCTGCTCTGCATATTCTAGAATTTGAAGGAGTTGGCGGACTGCCGAACGCGGCCTATGTATTATACTATGTGCTATAATTAATTAAAGGTAGTATCATACACTAGTATCATATATATTGTATATTCATGATACTAGTATATGACACTCTCCACTATACTCGTGATTTCTTACCCGGGAAAAAATTGGAGGCGAAACGATGAACTCATGTTTTCATGCGAACAAAAATATGATGTTAGGTAATGTAAATGTTTTCAAAGAGCACACGGTTCACTCACGAAAGCCGTGTGTCCACTAAACCGTGGCCGATGCACCCCCCCACCCCTCTGCCACGTGCGCGATCTGAGTCGTGCGTTCTGATTGGCCAGAACCCAAACCCCACAGATCGTACGTCTGCACCGTTGGATTCTCCTTGATCGAACGGCGATCCTCATCCCTTTCAACAACACATGTACATGTTTTCAAATAGCCCCTCCCAAAAAAATGTTTTCAAATAGCACACAGTTCACACATGAAAGCCGTGTGCCTACCAAACCGTGGCCGATGCCCCCCTTGCTGCGCGCGCGATCTGAGTCGTGCGTTCTAATTGGCCAGAACCCAAACCCCACGGATCGTACGTCTGCACCGTTGGATGCTCCCAGATCGAACGACAACCATCATCCCTTTTGACAGGAAATGCAGTCCGGCTAGGAATTGATTTATATGCCAACATGCACAGTAAATGCCAAAAAATGTCTTACATATAGCACACGAGACCTGAAATGTGCCAGCAAATCAAACCCGTGGTAAAATTGTGATTGGTTTACGTGGGAAAAATTTAGAGGCGAAACGACGAACTCACGTCTTCATTTCAAAATCAGTACATCTTCATTTCAAATGAAATTATTCTGTTTGTGCACACAAGCGCTTAGAGACAACCGTTTGCATAGGCCTTGCTGTGCGCGTGACGACCGGGGATATTTTCACCTAGGCCGCCAACACCCGGAGTCCCCAACACCCCCCCATCGTCCGCCCACGTTTCGCACAACTAGTCCACCCAATCTCCTTCGCCAGCTCCCCCCTCCCCCAGATCTACAGCAGAACCCTCTCCGGCGCCGCCGTGCTCACCCCGGCCGTGTGCCCGCTTTTCGGCGTCAAGCCTACGTCCACTGTCGTTCCCAACACGTGGCGGCCCACGCCTCGCCATCTTCGTTTGCTCGCCAGCCGCCCTTGAGCATATCGATGCAGTAACCCTCGCCTCTCCTGTGGTTCAGTCGGGTTTGCATTAAGAAGCCTGTTAGTTACTGCTCTCCATCGCGGTGAGGCATATTTCCTCGCAATCTCTCTTCCAATTTCAATCCGTATGTTCCCAAATTGGCTATAAAATAACGGAGAGCGTATATATGTTCATTATATACCTTCCTTACTACATATAAGTTGTATTTGTTCCAATAAGTTACTGCCTATTTACAGATCGCGGGTGCCCGAGTCACACAAACTTAAGAAATTAGCCGTACATTTTCTAAATTATTGCATGGCATGTTTAGAAAGCTTGATACCAAGTTGTTAGTTTTATGCTTATCCTCCTTTCCTGAGTTTCGCATGTGTTCTCTGTAGATACCGAGTAGCAGCGACAACACTCATTCAGGCCATGTATCTTCATCTGATTCGGACAACCCTAGGTCTTCAGCAGATTGTGAGGGATCAAGTAGTCTTGAACGAGATGGAGCTGCAGCAATTACCCTTTCGGTCAGGACACGGAGGACCGCTCCAAGGAAGCCCACACACCAGCCTAAAGGTGTATATGAAGTAACCGAGATTGATTTAATGTCCTGGGCTCCAACTAAACCAGATAAAGCACACATGAGGTTCAGGAGTGTGTGTGGATTTGTTGGCAGGGAAAGGCTCAACATTAATCTGCCGGGGTTTCGGAAGGCTGACACAGGAACACGGCGAAGGATAGTCCGGGAGATCATGGATCACTTCAACGTTCTAGAGCAGTGGAGAATGCAGGTGGAACACGCTGCACTGAAGAAGGCTAGGGATGCTTGGAGAAACTGGAAGCACGTGTTGTACAAGAAGTACTTGAGTGAAGGCAAGGACCCAATCCCCGCATACCCCCTAATTACAAAGGCAGACTGGGCAGAATTCAAAAGGGTCAGGGCAACTAAAGAGTTTGCTGAGAAGAGTTTCAAGCAATCAGAACTTCAGAAGAAGAACATACACCCCCACCATATGGGTGTGGCAGGATACTACGGCATGAAACCGATATGGGAACAGGAGGACAAAGAAGCAGTAGTGGCGGGTGGGAATCCGGCCTTTAGTGAAATCAGGGGCGAACGAGCCAGAGACTACTTGTGGGCACGTGCAAAGAGGTGTGATGACGGAACTTATTACTTTGAAAACGCATGTGATGCCAAACTGTATGAAGTGATGTTAGAGGCTTCCAAGATCCCTGGAAGGTTCTACAGGAACTCAGGGCCATGTGACATTCTGTCCATTGCTCTGGACACAAAAGAGCCCCCTGGCCGTGCAAGGGGTATAGGTGTTAATGTCCCGCAGAAGAGGGCTTTCACACTCAGCAAAGAAGAGAGGCTCAGCATGAAAAAAGCAAGGAGTGAAATGAAGCAGAATGCATTGTATGAAAGGTTGAAGAAGGAGATTTATCTGGCTGTTTGAAAGGATGTTGAGGAGTCAATGATGATGCAGAAGACTCTAACACTGACAGATAGCCAGCAGATGGGAGGGGAGGCGGGCATGGAGGATGCTGCTTATTGCGCGAGAACACTGCACAAGAGTAGGTGTGCATCAGCTGACCCCAGCGACACTGAGACTGCAGCTGCTCGTGATAATGTTATATCTGATCTATTTGGAATGAAAGACAGACTGAAGGGCGTGCTTACACATTATGAAGGTACATTAAAATGTGCAACAGCCTGGGTTTTCTCACCCTTCTTGGAAGATGCCCTCTTCTTGGACAATGTGCCATTGAAGCCGGGCTGTGTGAAGTGCTACGTGACTGAAGTAAAGCCTAGATTCAATGAATTTGCCCTGAAGAATGTCCTAGGAGACTTCGATGAGCAAAGGACCTTGGGAGAAACACTGTTAGATCACATCCAGTGGCCATGAAAGGAAATAGAGTTCATCGATGAGATTCCTGAAGCCCCACCAAGAGCAACCACTGTCGCCCCTCAACCGGTGACGCTCTCCTTGCCACAGCAGCTCTTGCGAACTGATGCATCAACCTGTGATCAACTGGCCCGACTTTGTGGCGTACAGGCCATGTCATCCTCCGCCCCAAAGCAGCCAGTGGCAAGGGCTACAACTGCTGATGACGCACCATCGGTTCAGATGCCGGCCGCTGAAACAGCGGGGGGAGACCCAGCTGCAGCACATGCTCAGCAGACCAACCTGGTGGAACAGACTACTAAAGAGTCTGATGCTTCTGAACCGCCTGCTAAGCAGTCTGTAGGTCCAGAACCGACTGCTCATCAGTCCGCCAGTCTACAGGTGCGTGATCAGCATACCAATGCGTCAGCACTTCCTGCTCAGCAAACCAACGCATTGGCACGGCCTCCTCAGCACACCAACAAGTTGGCAGCACCTGCGCAGAAACCCAACATAGCTTCAACGCATGGTCAGCAGTCCGATGCCTCTGCTCCTACAGCCCAGCAGTCCGTCACAGCAACACCGCCAGCTCAGCGGTCCGACATAGATAAACCGTCTGCTAAGCAGTCCGTCCAAGCTTCACCGTCAGCTCGGCAGTCTACCTTGCATCCAACCAGACGTTCGGCCAGAAATGCTTCAAGTACCAAGAAGGAAGTGGCCAAAAAGGCTACACCCACGACCACGAGGAAGCGCAGTGGGAGAGTGAAGAGGAAAGAGAATGATTTCCTCTTACTTAAAGCATCGCCCAGAACCAAATTAACAGCAGCTTGTTTGAATCAGGGAGTAATATTATTTCTGACGCCATGGATGATGAAGAAGTAGAATTGTTGCTTGCTAAAAGTAAAGCAGACGTACTTGAAGCATGCAATTACGCCCATGGCCAGCCATTTCTTGTTGGCGAATACTTTGATGAGTGCAGCTCCAGTTGCCGCGAGTTACATGAATATTGCATGGATCAAATGTCAGCAGGTCATCATGCTTTGCTAGTCCACTACAATAGAGATCATTTCCAACACGATGTTGGTTACATCAATGTGAGTCTCAAGGACTTACATCTCTTCTTCAACTTCAACGTGCTCGATGCCACTCTTGTTAGATGCCTGATTTTGTAAGTACTTAATAAACCCTGATCAACTTCTCCATACAAGGCTGTAAATGATAAATAGCTAACTGCATTTTATTCCTCTCGGGGCATTAAACGCGCAGAGAAGAAAAAGGGAGAGTGTGTATTTCATAGATCCCGCATTAGCAAATGGCACAACATTAGATGGTAAGGGCCTTTGGGACTGGGCCGTTAACACGGTCGTCCGTATCTTCGAAAACACGTCCCATGCAGAATCATTTCTCTGGCCATATCATGAACGGTAAGTCAAGTAAACAACCACGCATACACTGATTGTCTTTCAGATTTCGACATCATTCGTAAGTTCATGGCTTTCTTAATATGTAGCAATCACTGGATATTGGTATTCATTGTTCCAAACCAGAACACAGTTTACTACATCGATTCTCTCAGAGAGTCAACAAACGCTCAGGATCTGACGCATATTCATCAATTCTTGGATAGGTATTGAATTCTATGATGTTGAAATTAATTTGCATTCATACCTGGTTCAATAATTGTGTTGTCAAAATTCATCATCATTTGCAGTGTGCTCGCATTGTGGAAAACTAAACCAGGGAACCTGTTCAAGACGGAACAACCTCTGCAGCACGAGATCGTTTCTCTGGTAACACACCGAAATCCGTTATTTTCGGAAAATTTATCCAACAGTCTACAAATACCTTTCCTTACACTAGTCAAATTTTCAAACTTCTAAGTAAACCTCTTTCTATCATGTCCAAAGAAAAAATAATACATCTAACACCGGTTATATTGTTCCTAACAGGACAAATACATGACTAATTTTGTACAAAAAATTTCAGTGTCCTCAGCAAGAAGCAGGGACCAATCTTTGTGGATACTATGTTTGCAGACTGCTACCTCTTAAGCATGCGTTGGTTTTCCCTTGAAGAGGAAAGGGTGATGCAACAAAGTAGCGTAAGTATTTCCCTCAGTTTTTGAGAACCAAAGTATCAATCCAGTAGGAGATTACACGCAAGTCACCTAGTACCTGCACAAACAATCAAGAACCTTGCAACCAACGCGATAAAGGGGTTGTCAATTCCTTCACGGCCACTTGCAAACTACTCACACATCACCGGAGAGGCTATGGTGTTGATGTAGAAGCCCTCCGTGATCGATTCCCCCTCCGGCGGAGTGCCGGAAAAGGCCCCAAGATGGGATCTCACGGGTACAGAAGGTTGCGGCGGTGGAAAAGTGGTTTCGTGGCTCCCCTGGATGTTTTTAGGGTACAAGGGTATATATAGGCGAAAGAAGTACGTCGGTGGAGCTACGAGGGGCCCATGAGGGTGGGGGCGCGCCCTCCTGCCTCGTGACCGCTTCGTTGCGTCTCTGACTTCCACTCCAAGTCTCCTGGATTGCGTTTGTTCCAAGAAAGATCCTCGCGAAGGTTTCGTTCCGTTTGGATTCCGTTTGATATTCCTTCTCTGCGAAATACTGAAATAGGCAAAAAAAACAAAAACTGGCACGGGGCCTCCGGTTAATAGGTTAGTCCCAAAAATAATATAAAAGAGCATATTAAAGCCCATTAAACATCCAAAACAGATAATATAATAGCATGGAACAATAAAAAATTATAGATACGTTGGAGACGTATCAGCATCCCCAAGCTTAATTCCTACTCGTCCTCGAGTAGGTAAATGATAAAAACAGAATTTTTGATGTGGAATGCTACCTAACATAATTTTCAATGTAATTTTCTTTATTGTGGCATGAATGTTCAGATCCGAAAGATTCAAGACAAAAGTTTAATATTGACATAAAAATAATAATACTTCAAGCATACTAACAAAGTAATCATGTCTTCTCAAAATAACATGGCCAAAGAAAGTTCATCCCTACAAAATCATATAGTTTGGTTATGCTCCATCTTCATTACACAAAATGCTCAAATCATGCACACCCCGATGACAAGCCAAGCAATTGTTTCATACTTTAGTATTCTCAAACTTTTTCAACTTTCACGCAATACATGAGCGCGAGCCATGGACATAGCACTATAGGTGGAACAGAATATGATGATGGAGGTTATGTCGAGAAGACAAAAAGGAGAAAGTCTCACATCGACGCGGCTAATCAACGGGCTATGGAGATGCCCGTCAATTGACGTCAATGAGAGGAGTAGGGATCGCCATGCAACAGATGCACTAGAGCTATAAATGTATGAAAGCTCAACAAAAGAAACTAGTGGGTGTGCATCCAACTTGCTTGCTCACGAAGACCTAGGGCATTTTGAGGAAGCCCATTGTTGGAATATACAAGCCAAGTTCTATAATGAAAATTTCCCACTAGTAAATGAAAGTGACAAAATAAGAGACTCTCTATCATGAAGATCATGGTGCTACTTTGAAGCACAAGTGTGGAAAAAGGATAGTAACATTGTCCCTTCTCTCTTTTTCTCTCTCTTTTTTTTGGGCCTTCTCTTTTTTTATTTGGCCTCTCTCTCTTTTTTTGGGCCTTTTTTTTATTTGGCCTTTCTCTTTTTTTTCCTCACACGGGACAATGCTCTAATAATAATGATGATCATCACACTTCTATTTATTTACAACTCAAAGATTACAACAAAATATGACTCTATATGAGTGCCTCCGGCGGTGTACCGGGATGGGCAATGACTCAGAAGTGACATGTATGAAAAATTATGAATGGTGGCTTTGCCAAAAATACGATGTCAACTACATGATCATGCAAGGAAATATGACAATGATGAAGCATGTCATAATAAACGGAACGGTGGAAAGTTGCATGGCAATATATCTCGGAATGGCTAAATGCCATAATAGGTAGGTATGGTGGATGTTTTGAGGAAGATATAAGGAGGCTTATGTGCGATAGAGCGTATCATATCACGGGGTTTGGATGCACCGTCGAAGTTTGCACCAACTCTCGAGGTGAGAAAGGGCAATGCACGGTACCGAAGAGGCTAGCAATGACGGAAGGGTGAGAGTGCATATAATCCATGGACTCAGCATTAGTCATAAAGAACTCACATACTTATTGCAAAAATCTACAAGTCATCAAAACCAAGCACTACACGCATGCTCCTATGGGGATAGATTGGTAGGAAAAGACCATCGCTCGTCCCCGACCGCCACTCATAAGGAGGACAATCAAAGAAACACCTCATGCTTCAAATTTGTTACACAACGGTTACCATACGTGCATGCTACGGGACTTGCAAACCTCAACACAAGTATTTCTCAAATTCACAAATACTCAACTAGCATGACTCTAATATCACCATCTTCATATCTCAAAACAATCATCAAGTATCAAACTTCTCATAGTATGCAATGCACTCTATATGAAAGTTTTTATTATACCCATCTTGGATGCCTATCATATTAGGACTAATTTTATAGCCAAAGAAAATTACCATGCTGTTCTAAAATACTCTCAAAATAATATAAGTGAAGCATGAGAGATCAATAATTTCTATAAAATAAAACCACCACCGTGCTCTAAAAAGATATAAGTGAAGAACTAGAGCAAAAATATCTAGCTCAAAAGATATAAGTGAAGCACATAGAGTATTCTAATAAATTCTGATTCATGTGTGTCTCTCCCAAAAGGTGTTTAC
Organism: Triticum aestivum; assembly: GCF_018294505.1. Classification (NCBI taxonomy): domain Eukaryota; kingdom Viridiplantae; phylum Streptophyta; class Magnoliopsida; order Poales; family Poaceae; genus Triticum; species Triticum aestivum. Next base: position 414,778,102 of record NC_057814.1, on the reverse strand, counting down.
AGCAAGGATGATTGTGGTAAACTAAAAAGCAAAGACTCAAATCATACAAGATGCTCCAAGCAGAACACATATCATGTGGTGAATAAAAATATAGCCTCAAGTAAAGTTACCGATAGACGAAGACGAAAGAGGGGATGCCTTCCGGGGCATCCCCAAGCTTAGGCTTTTGGTTATCCTTGAATTTTACCTTGGGGTGCCTTGGGCATCCCCTGTTGGGGAACGTAGCAGAAATTCAAAATTTTCTACGCATCACCAAGATCAATCTATGGAGTAATCTAGCAACGAGGGGAAGGGGAGTGCATCTACATACCCTTGTAGATCGCGATGCGGAAGCGTTGCAAGAACGCGGATGAAGGAGTCGTACTCGTAGCGATTCAGATCGCGGTTGATTCCGATCTAAGCGCCGAACCACGGCGCCTCCGCGTTCAACACACGTGCAGCCCGGTGACGTCTCCCACGCCTTGATCCAGCAAGGAGAGAGGGAGAGGTTGGGGAAGACTCCGTCCAGCAGCATCACAACGGCATGGTGGTGATGGAGGAGCGTGGCACTCCAGCAGGGCTTCGCCAAGCACTGCGAGAGACGAGGAGGGAGAGGGGTAGGGCTGCGCCAAGAGAGAGATGTTCTCATGTGTCTGGCAGCCCCAAAACCCCCACTATTTATAGGGGAGGGGAAGGGGCTGCGCCCCCATCTAGGGTTCCCCCCCCAAGGGGTGCGGCCAGCCCTAGATGGGAATTGGGGGGCGGCCAAGGGGGGGAGAGAGGGGGGCGCACCACTAGGTGGGCCTTAGGCCCATCTGTGCCTAGGGTTTCCCCCTTCCCCCCTTTCCTGCGCCCTGGGCTCCTTGTGGGAGGCGCACCAGCCCACCTAGGGGCTGGTCACTTCCCACACTTAGCCCACGCAGCCCTCTGGGGCCAGTGGCCCCACTTGGTGGACCCCCGGGACCCTCCCGGTGGTCCCGGTACGTTACCGATAGCACCCGAAACTTTTCCGCTGACCAAAACAGGACTTCCCATATATAAATCTTTACCTCCGGACCATTCCGGAACTCCTCGTGACGTCCGGGATCTCATCCGGGACTCCGAACAACATTCGTTAACCACGTATATCTATTCCCTATAACCCTAGCGTCATCGAACCTTAAGTGTGTAGACCCTACGGGTTCGGGAACCATGCAGACATGACCGAGACGTTCTCCGGCCAATAACCAACAGCGGGATCTGGATACCCATGTTGGCTCCCACATGTTCCACGATGATCTCATCGGATGAACCACGATGTCGGGGATTCAATCAATCCCGTATTCAATTCCCTTTGTCTATCGGTATGTTACTTGCCTGAGATTCGATCGTCGGTATCCCGATACCTTGTTCAATCTCGTTACCGGTAAGTCTCTTTACTCGTTCCGCAACACATCATCCCGTGATCAACTCCTTGGTCACATTGTGCACATTATGATGATGTCCTACCGAGTGGGCCCAGAGATACCTCTCCGTTTACATGGAGTGACAAATCCCAGTCTCGATTCGTGCCAACCCAACAGACACTTTCGGAGATACCTGTAGTGCACCTTTATAGTCACCCAGTTACGTTGTGACGTTTGGTACACCCAAAGCATTCCTACGGTATCCGGGAGTTGCACAATCTAATGGTCTAAGGAAATGATACTTGACATTAGAAAAGCTCTTAGCAAACGAACTACACGATCTTTTGCTAGGCTTAGGATTGGGTCTTGTCCATCACATCATTCTCCTAATGATGTGATCCCGTTATCAACGACATCCAATGTCCATGGTCAGGAAACCGTAACCATATATTCATCAACGAGCTAGTCAACTAGAGGCTTACTAGGGACATGGTGTTGTCTATGTATCCACACATGTATCTGAGTTTCCTATCAATACAATTCTAGCATGGATAATAAACGATTATCATGAACAAGGAAATATAATAATAACCAGTTTATTATTGCCTTTAGGGTATATTTCCAACAGTCTCCCACTTGCACTAGAGTCAATAATCTAGTTCACATCACCATGTGATTAACACTCACCGGTCACATCACCATGTGACCAACATCCAAAGAGTTTACTAGAGACAACAATCTAGTTCACATCACTATGTGATTAACACTCAATGAGTTCTGGTTTGATCATGTTATGCTTGTGAGAGAGGTTATTAGTCAACGGGTCTGAACCTTTCAGATCCGTGTGTGCTTTATGAATATCTATGTCATCTTGTGGATGCTACCACGCGCTACTTGGAGCCATTTCAAATAACTGCTCTACTATTCGAATCCGGTTTACTACTCAGAGTCATCCGGATTAGTGTCAAAGTTCGCATCGACGTAACCCTTTACGACGAACTCCTTTTCACCTCCATAATCGAGAAAATTCCTTAGTCCACTAGATACTAAGGATAAGTTCGACCGCTGTCATGTGATCCATTCCCGGATCACTATTGTACCCCTTGACCAACTCATGGCAAGGCACACTTCATGTGCGGTACACAACATAGCATACTGCAGAGCCTACGTCTAAAGCATAGGGGACGACCTTCGTCCTTTCTCTCTCTTCTGCTATGGTCAGGTCTTGAGTCTTACTCAATACTCACACCTTGTAACACAGCCAAGAACTCCTTCTTTGCTGATCTATTTTGAACTCTTTCAAAATCATGTCAAGGTGTGCGTTCTTTGAAAGTATCATCAGGCGTCTTGATCTATCTCTATAGATCTTGATGCCCAATATGTAAGCAGCTTTATCCAGGTCTTCCTTTGAAAAACTCCTTTCAAACAACCCTTTATGCTTTCCAGAAATTTTACATCATTTCGGATCAACAATATGTCATTCACATATACTTATCAGAAATGTTGCAGCGCTCCCACTCACTTTATTGTAAATACAAGTTTCTAACAAACTTTGTATAAACCCAAAAACTTTGATCACTCCATCAAAGCGTATATTCTGACTCTGAGATGCTTGCTCTAGTCCATGGAAGGATCGCTGGAGCTAGCATACCTTTTAGCATCCTTAGGATCGACAAAACCTTTCTGATTGTATCACATACACCTTTCCTTACGAAAACTGGTAAGGAAACTTGTTTTGACATCCATCTGCCAGATTTCATAAATGCAGCTAATGCTAACATGATTCCGATGGACTTAAGCATCGCTACGGATGAGAAAATCTCATCGTAGTCAACTCCTTGAACTTGTGAAAATACTCTTTGCCACAAGTCGAGCTTCATAGACGGTAACATTACCGTCCATGTCTGTCTTCTTCTTAAAGATCCATTTATCTCAATGGCTTGCCGATCATCGGGCAAGTTCACCAAAGTCCATGCTTTGTTCTGATACATGGATCCTATCTCGGATTTCATGGCTTCTAACCATTTGTCAGAATATGGGCCCACCATCGCTTCTCCATAGCTCGTAGGTTCAGTATTGTCTAACAACATGATATCTAAGACAGGATTACCGTACCACTCAGGAGTAGTACATATCCTTGTCGACCTATGAGGTTTGGTAGTGACTTGATCCGAAGTTTCATGATCACTATCATAAGCTTCCAGTTCAATTGGTGTAGGTGCCACAGGACAACTTCTTGTGCCCTGCTACACACTAGTTGAACTGACGGTTCAATAACCTCGTCAAGTCTCTACCATCCTCCCACTCAATTCTTTCGAGAGAAACTTTTCCTCGAGAAAGGACCTGTCTCTAGAAGCAATTACTTTTGCTTCCAGATCTGAAATAGGAGGTATACCCAACTGTTTTGGGTATTCTATGAAGATGCATTTATCCGCTTTGGGTTCGAGCTTATCAGCCTGAAACTTTTTCACATAAGCATCGCAGCCCCAAACTTTTAAGAAACGACAATTTAGGTTTCTCTAAACGGTGTCGTCTCAACGGAATTGCGTGGTGCCCCTTTTTAAAGTGAATGCGGTTATCTCTAATGCCTAACCCATAAACGATAGTGGTAATTCGATAAGGGACATCATGGTATGCACCATATCCAATAGGGTGCAGTTATGATGTTCGGACACACCATCACACTGTGGTGTTCCAGGCGGTATTAATTGTGAAACACTTTCCACAATGTCTTAATTGTGTGCCAAACTCGTAACTCAGATATCTCTATGATCATATCATAGACATTTTATCCTCTTGTCACGATGATCTTCAACTTCACTCTGAAATTACTTGAACCTTTCAATAATTCAGACTTGTGTTTCATCAAGTAAATATTCTCAGCATCTACTCAAATCATCTGTGAAGTAAGAACATATCGATATCCACTGCATGCCTCAGCACTCATTGGACTGCACACATCAAAATGTATTACTTCCAACAAGTTGCTTTCTTGTTCCATCTTACTGAAAACGAGGCCTTTCAGTCATCTTGCCCATGTGGTATGATTTGCATGTCTCAAGTGATTCAAAATCAAGTGAGTCCAAACGATCCATCTGCATGGAGTTTCTTCATGCATATATACCAATAGACATGGTTCGCATGTCTCAATCTTTTCAAAAACGAGTGAGTCCAAAGATCCATCTACATGGAGCTTCTTCATGCGTTCTATACCAATATGACTCAAATGGCAGTGCCACAAGTATGTGGTACCATCATTACTATTTTATATCTTTTGGCACGAACATGTGTATCACTGCGATCGAGATTCATTTTAGGTGCAAGACCATTGAAGGTATTATTCAAATAAACAGAGTAACCATTATTCTCCTTAAATGAATAACCGTATTGCGATAAACATAATCCAATCATGTTTATGCTCAACACAAACACCAATCTCGATGGTAGAGGGAGCATGCGATGCTTGATCACATCAACCTTGGAAACACTTCCAACACACATCGTCATCTCACCTTTAGCTAGTCTCCATTTATTCCGCAGCTTTTATTTCGAGTTACTAACACTTAGCAACCGAACCGGTATCTAATACCCTGGTGCTGCTAGGAGTACTACTAAAGTACACATTCATATAATGTATATCCAATATACTTCTGTCGACCTTGCCTGCCTTCTCATCTACCAAGTATCTAGGGTAGTTCTGCTTCAGTGACCGTTCCCCTCATTACAGGAGCACTTAGTCTCGGGTTTGGGTTTAACCTTGGGATTCTTCACTAGAGCAGCAAATGATTTGCTGTTTCATGAAGTATCCCTTTTGCCCTTGCCCTTCTAGAAACTAGTGGTTTTACTAACCATCAACAATTGATGCTCCTTCTTGATTTCTACTTTCGCGGTGTCAAACATCGCGAGTTGCTCAAGGATCATCATGTCTATCCCTGATATGTTATAGTTCATCATGAAGCTCTAATAGCTTGGTGGCAGTGACTATGGAGAACCATCACTATCTCATCTGGAAGATTAACTCCCACTCGATTCAAGCAATTGTGGCACTCAGACAATCTGAGCACATGCTCAACGATTGAGCTTTTCTCCCTTAGTCTGCAGGCTTAAGAAACTTGTCAGAGGTCTCATACCTCTTGACGTGGGCACTAGTCTGAAATCCTAATTTCAGTCTCGGAACATCTCATATGTTCTGCGACGTTTTCAAAACGTCTTTGGTGCCACAATTCTAAACCGTTAGCATTACGCACTGAACTATCACGTAGTCATCAGAACGTGTATGTCAGATATCTCGCAACATCTACAGACGACGCTGAGGTTCAGCACACCGAGCGGTGCATTAAGGACATAAGCCTTCTGTGCAGCAATGAGGACAATCCTCAGTTTACGGACCCAGTCCGCATAATTGCTACTACCAACTTTCAACTAAATTTTTTCTCTAGGAACATATCTTAAACAGTAGAGCTAAAGCGTAAGCTATGACATAATTTGCAAAGACCTTTTGACTATGTTCATGATAATTGAGTTCATCTGATTAATGAACTCCCACTCAGATAGACATCCCTCTAGTCATCTAAGTGATACATGATCCGAGTCAAACTAGGCCGTGTCCGATCATCACGTGAGACGGACTAGTCATCATCGGTGAACATCTCTATGTTGATCGTATCTGCTATACAACTCATGTTCGACCTTTCGGTCTCTTCTGTTCCGAGGCCATGCGTGTACATGCTAGGCTCGTCAAGTCAACCTAAGTGTTTCGCATGTGTTCCGAGGCCATGTCTGTACATGCTAGGCTCGTCAAGTCAACCTAAGTGTTTCACATGTGTTCCGAGGCCATGTCTGTACATGCTAGGCTCGTCAACACCCGTTGTATTCGAACGTTAGAATCTATCACACCCGATCATCACGTGGTGCTTCGAAACAATGAACCTTCGCAACGGTGCACAGTTAGGGGGAACACGTCTCTTGAAATTTTAGTGAGGGATCATCTTATTTATGCTACCGTCGTTCTAAGCAAATAAGATGTAAACATGATAAACATCACATGCAAATCATAAAGTGACATGATATGGCCAATATCATCTTGCGCCTTTTGATCTCCATCTTCGAGGCGCGGCATGATCACCTTTGTCACCGGCATGACACCATGATCTCCATCATTGTGTCTTCAAGAAGTTGTCTCGCCAACTATTACTTCTACTACTATGGCTAACGGTTAGCAATAAAGTAAAGTAATTACATGGCGTTTTCATTGACACGCAGGTCATACAATAAATTAAGAATTAAGACAACTCCTATGGCTCCTGCCGGTTGTCATACTCATCGACATGCAAGTCGTGATTCCTATTACAAGAACATGATCAATCTCATACATCACATATATCATTCATCACATCTTCTGGCCATATCACATCACAAGGCACATGCTGCAAAAACAAGTTAGACGTCCTCTAATTGTTGTTGCATGTTTTACGTGGCTGCTATGGGTTTCTAGCAAGAACGTTTCTTACCTACGCAAAAGCCACAACGTGATATGCCAATTTCTATTTACCCTTCATAAGGACCCTTTTCATCGAATCCGATCCGACTAAAGTGGGAGAGACAGACACCCGCTAGCCACCTTATGCAACTAGTGCATGTCAGTCGGTGGAACCTGTCTCACGTAAGTGTACGTGTAAGGTCGGTCCGGGCCGCTTCATCCCACGATGCCGCCGAATCAAGATAAGACTAGTAACGGCAAGTAAATTGACAAAATCGACGCCCACAACTACTTTGTGTTCCACTCGTGCATAGAAACTACGCATAGACCTAGATCATGATGCCACTGTTGGGGAACGTAGCAGAAATTCAAAATTTTCTACGCATCACCAAGATCAATCTATGGAGTAATCTAGCAACAAGGGGAAGGGGAGTGCATCTACATACCCTTGTAGATCGCAATGCGGAAGCGTTGCAAGAACGCGGATGAAGGAGTCGTACTCGTAGCGATTCAGATCGCGGTTGATTCCGATCTAAGCGCCGAACCACGGCGCCTCCGCGTTCAACACACGTGCAGCCCGGTGACGTCTCCCACGCCTTGATCCAGCAAGGAGAGAGGGAGAGGTTGGGGAAGACTCCGTCCAGCAGCATCACAACGTCATGGTGGTGATGGAGGAGCGTGGCACTCCAGCAGGGCTTCGCCAAGCACTGCGAGAGACGAGGAGGGAGAGGGGTAGGGCTGCGCCAAGAGAGAGATGTTCTCATGTGTCTGGCAGCCCCAAAACCCCCACTATTTATAGGGGAGGGGAAGGGGCTGCGCCCCCATCTAGGGTTCCCCCCCAAGGGGTGCGGCCAGCCCTAGATGGGAATTGGGGGGCGGCCAATGGGGGGGAGAGAGGGGGCGCACCACTAGGTGGGCCTTAGGCCCATCTGTGCCTAGGGTTTCCCCCTTCCCCCCTTTCCTGTGCCCTGGGCTCCTTGTGGGAGGCGCACCAGCCCACCTAGGGGCTGGTCCCTTTCCACACTTAGCCCACGCAGCCCTCTGGGGCCGGTGGCCCCACTTGGTGGTCCCGGTACGTTACCGATAGCACCCGAAACTTTTCCGGTGACCAAAAGAGGACTTCCCATATATAAATCTTTACCTCCGGACCATTCCGGAACTCCTCGTGACGTCCGGGATCTCATCCAGGACTCCGAACAACATTCGGTAACCACGTATATCTATTCCCTATAACCCTAGCGTCATCGAACCTTAAGTGTGTAGACCCTACGGGTTCGGGAACCATGCAGACATGACCGAGACGTTCTCCGGCCAATAACCAACAGCGGGATCTGGATACCCATGTTGGCTCCCACATGTTCTATGATGATCTCATCGGATGAACCACGATGTTGGGGATTCAATCAATCCCGTATTCAATTCCCTTTGTCTATCGGTATGTTACTTGCCCGAGATTCGATCGTCGGTATCCCGATACCTTGTTCAATCTCGTTACCGGCAAGTCTCTTTACTCGTTCCGCAACACATCATCCCATGATCAACTCCTTGGTCACATTGTGCACATTATGATGATGTCCTACCGAGTGGGCCTAGAGATACCTCTCCGTTTACACGGAGTGACAAATCCCAGTCTCGATTCGTGCCAACCCAACAGACACTTTCGGAGATACCTGTAGTGCACCTTTATAGTCACCCAGTTACGTTGTGACGTTTGGTACACCCAAAGCATTCCTACGGTATCCAGGAGTTGCACAATCTCATGGTCTAAGGAAATGATACTTGACATTAGAAAAGCTCTTAGCAAACGAACTACACGATCTTGTGCTAGGCTTAGGATTGGGTCTTGTCCATCACATCATTCTCCTAATGATGTGATCCCGTTATCAACGACATCCAATGTCCATGGTCAGGAAACCGTAACCATCTATTGATCAACGAGCTAGTCAACTAGAGGCTTACTAGGGACATGGTGTTGTCTATGTATCCACACATGTATCTGAGTTTCCTATCAATACATTTCTAGCATGGATAATAAACGATTATCATGAACAAGGAAATATAATAATAACCTATTTATTATTGCCTCTAGGGCATATTTCCAACACCATTTACGTTGTGACGTTTGGTAGCACACAAAGTGTTCCTCCAGTAAACGGGAGTTGCATAATCTCATAGTCAGAGGAACATGTATAAGTCATGAAGAAAGCAATAGCAACATACTAAACGATCGGGTGCTAAGCTAACGGAATGGGTCAAGTCAATCACGTCATTCTCCTAATGAGGTGATCTCGTTAATCAAATGACAACTTATGTCTATGGCTAGGAAACGTAACCATCTTTGATTAACGAGCTAGTCAAGTAGAGGCATACTAGTGACACTCTGTTTGTCTATGTATTCACACATGTATTATGTTTCCGGTTAATACAATTCTAGCATGAATAATAAACATTTATCATGATATAAGGAAATAAATAATAACTTTATTATTGCCTCTAGGGCATATTTCCTTCAGTGCCTCCTGACAGATTGACCCATTTGCACTTAAACAAAGGGACCTTAAAATCATGTCCGTAGTCAAGTTCCCATATGTCCATTATGTAACGATAATATGTGTCCTTTCCCCTCTCGGTTGCTACATCAAAGCGGACACCGCTGTTTTGGTTGGTGCTCTTTTGATCTTGGGCGATCGTGTAAAATGTATTCCCATTTATCTCGTATCCTTTGTAAGTCAATACAGTCGAAGATGGTCCCCTGGACAACGAGTACAACTCATCACAAACAGTGGTGTCACCTCTGAGACGTGTTTCCAACCAACTGCTGAAAGTCCTGATGTGTTCACATGTAATCCAGTCGTCACACTGCTCCGGGTGTTTGGAGCGCAGACTGTTCTTGTGTTCATCGACATACGGGGTCACCAAGGTAGAGTTCTGTAGAACTGTGTAGTGTGCTTGAGACCAAGAATATCCGTCCCTGCATATTATTGAGTCCCCCCTCCAAGCGTGCCTTTTCCAGTCAGTCTCCCCTCATACCGCGATTTAGGGAGACCTATCTTCTTAAGGCCAGGAATGAAGTCAACACAAAACCCAATGACATCCTCTGTTTGATGGCCCATGGAGATGCTTCCTTCTGGCCTAGCGCGGTTACGGACATATTTCTTTAGGACTCCCATGAACCTATCAAAGGGGAACATATTGTGTAGGAATACAGGGCCCAGAATGACAATCTCGTCGACTAGATGAACTAGGACGTGCGTCATGATATTGAAGAAGGATGGTGGGAACACCAGCTCGAAACTGACAAGACATTGCGCCACATCACTCCTTAGCCTTGGTATGATTTCTGGATCGATCACCTTCTGAGAGATTGCATTGAGGAATGCACATAGCTTCACAATGGCTAATCGGACGTTTTACGATAGAAGCCCCCTCAATGCAACCGGAAGCAGTTGCGTCATAATCACGTGGCAGTCATGAGACTTTAGGTTCTGAAACTTTTTCTCTGGCATATTTATTATTCCCTTTATATTCGACAAGAAGCCAGTCGGGACCTTCATACTGAGCAGGCATTCAAAGAAGATTTCTTTCTCTTCTTTCGTAAGAGCGTAGCTGGCAGGACCTTCATACTGCTTCGGAGGCATGCCGTCTTTTTCGTGCAAACGTTGCAGGTCCTCCCGTGCCTCAGGTGTATCTTTTGTCTTCCCATACACGCCCAAGAAGCCTAGCAGGTTCACGCAAAGGTTCTTCGTCACGTGCATCACGTCGATTGAAGAGCGGACCTCTAGGTCTTTCCAGTAGGGTAGGTCCCAAAATATAGATTTCTTCTTCCACATGGGTGCGTGTCCCTCAGCGTCATTCGGAACAGCTAGTCAGCCGGGACCCTTTCCAAAGATTACACGTAAATCATTGACCATAGCAAGTACGTGATCACCGGTACGCATGGCGGGCTTCTTCCGGTGATCTGCCTCGCCTTTGAAATGCTTGCCTTTCTTTCGACATTGATGGTTGGTCGGAAGAAATCGACGATGGCCCAGGTACACATTCTTCCTGCTTTTGTCCAGGTATATACTTTCAGTGTCATCTAAACAGTGCGTGCATGCGTGGTATCCCTTGTTTGTTTGTCCTGAAAGGTTACTGAGAGCGGGCCAATCGTTGATGGTTACAAACAGCAACGCGTGCAGGTTAAATTCCTCCTGTTTGTGCTCATCCCACGTACGTACACCGTTTCCATTCCACAGCTGTAAAAGTTCTTCAAGTAATGGCCTTAGGTACACATCAATGTCGTTGCCGGGTTGCTTAGGGCCTTGGATGAGAACTGGCATCATAATGAACTTCCACTTCATGCACATCCAAGGAGGAAGGTTATACATACATAGAGTCACAGGCCAGGTGCTGTGATTGCTGCTCTGCTCCCCGAAAGGATTAATGCCATCCGCGCTTAAACCAAACCATACGTTCCTTGGGTCAGCTGCAAACTCAGCCCAGTACTTTCTCTTGATTTTTCTCCACTGCGACCCGTCAGCGGGTGCTCTCAACTTCCCGTCTTTCTTACGGTCCTCACTGTGCCATCGCATCAACTTGGCATGCTCTTCGTTTCTGAACAGACGTTTCAACCGTGGTATTATAGGAGCATACCACATCACCTTCGCAGGAACCCTCTTCCTGGGGGGCTCGCCGTCAACATCACCAGGGTCATCTCGTCTGATCTTATACCGCAATGCACCGCATACCGGGCATGCGTTCAGATCCTTGTACGCACCGCGGTAGAGGATGCAGTCATTAGGGCATGCATGTATCTTCTGCACCTCCAATCCTAGAGGGCATACGACCTTCTTTGCTGTGTATGTACTGCCGGGCAATTCGTTATCCTTTGGAAGCTTCTTCTTCAATATTTTCAATAGCTTCTCAAATCCTTTGTCACGCACAGCATTCTCTGCCTTCCACTGCAGCAATTCCAGTACAGTACCGAGCTTTGTGTTGCCATCTTCGCAATTGGGGTACAACCCTTTTTTGTGATCCTCTAACATGCGATCGAACTTCAGCTTCTCCTTTTGACTTTCGCATTGCGTCCTTGCATCGACTATGACCCGGCGGAGATCATCATCATCGGGCACTGGTTCCTCTTGATCTTCAGCAGCTTCCCCCCTTGCAGCATCATTGGGCACATCGTCTGGTTCCTCTTGATCTTCAGCAGCTTCCCCCGTTGCATCATCACCGTATTCAGGGGGCACATAGTTGTCATTGTCCTCTTCTTCTTCGTCGTCTTCCATCATAACCCCTATTTCTCCGTGCCTCGTCCAAACATTATAGTGTGGCATGAAACCCTTGTAAAGCAGGTGGGTGTGAAGGATTTTCTGGTCAGAGTAAGACTTCGTATTCCCACATATAGGGCATGGACAACACATAAAACCATTCTGCTTGTTTGCCTCAGCCACTTCGAGAAAATCATGCACACCCTTAATGTACTCGGAGGTGTGTCTGTCACCGTACATCCATTGTCGGTTCATCTGCGTGCATTATATATAATTAAGTGTGTCAAAAACCATTACAGAACATCATGAATAGATAATTAAGTGACCAAATTAATAGAAGTTCATCATCACATTAGAACCAAAGTACATACATAGTTCTCATCTAATAACATATATATAGCTCTCGAGAGCATCTAATTAATTAAACCATACATTGAAACTATGTAAAACATTTCAATGCGAAAACAAATGCGATCATAATCGCAACCAAGGTAACAATTGATCCAACGGCATAATGATACCAAGCCTCGGTATGAATGGCATATTTTCTAATCTTTCTAATCTTCAAGCGCATTGCATCCATCTTGATCTTGTGATCATCGACGACATCCGCAACATGCAACTCCAATATCATCTTCTCCTCCTCAATTTTTTTATTTTTTCCTTCAAGTAATTGTTTTCTTCTTCAACTAAATTTAACCTCTCGACAATAGGGTCGGTTAGAATTTCCGGTTCAACCACCTCCTAGATAAATAAAATCTATGTCACGTTGGTCAGTATATTTGTCATAAACAATAAATGAATCAAATAGTTATAAAAAGATAATATATACCACATCCGAATCATAGACAGGAGGAGGGCCGACGGGGGCGGATACCAAAACCATCGCACTATGTAATAAGAAGGAATAATAAAAGTAACAAAATTAGACAAGTAACTATCTAAAGTAAGAATTTTTTCCTTTCAGAAAGAAGATAAGAACAAGAGGCTCACCACGGTGGTGCTGGCGACGAGATCGGCGCGGGCGATCGACGGCGGTGAAGACGGGGACGGGACGTGACAGACCGCTAAACCTAGACAAATCTCGGGGAAAATGGAGCTCGGAGGTCGAGTTTCGAGAGGACAAAGATTAACTAGTGTGGCTCGGACATTTCATCGAACACCTCATGTGCATAGGAGGTGAGCTAGAGCACCCAAATGCCCTCCCCTCGCCGGCCAGAAAAAACAGAGCACTCTGGAGTGCTCTGCTGTGGCGATGGGGTATATATAGGGAACTCATTGGTCCCGGTTGGTGGCACCAACCCTAAAGGCCTTTGGTCCCGGTTGGTGCCACGAACTAGGACCAATGCCCCCTTTAGTCCCGGTTGGTGGCACCAACCGGGACCAAAGGCCTTGTGCTGGAACTGGCGCGGTGCGGTGGGATGTTTAGTCCCACCTCGCTAGCCGAGAGGCTTCGACAGTGGTTTATAAGCGCAGCTGTGCTGACCACTTCGAGCTCCTCTCAAATGCAGGCTTACGGGCCTATTCTGTCACTATTTGCCTGTGGGCCTACTGGGCCTTCTGCGGCCTGAATCCTGGCCCATGGATGGGTTTCTAGTCGTATTCAGGCCGTGGTGGCCCAGTATGTGGCATAATTTTTTTCCTCTGTTTTTTTTTCTCTTTTGCTTTATTTGTTTTGTTTTGTTTCTACTTACAACAAAAAACTTATTTATTTTATTTCTAATTACTTATGTATTTTACTTTAATTATTTTATTTTTATTTATTTTACTGCTGCTATTTTTATTTATTTTACTGCTGCTATTTTTACTTAATTTATTAAGGTTTATTTATTGTAGTTACTATAGTTTATTTTATTTTATTTTATTAAGGTTTACGAGCTGTGGGAGGGACGAGGGGTGGCGACGTGCTGTGGGACACGATGCAGGGGCCGAGGAGGGAATTTAGGGTTAAGTTTTTATACGGGAACGGTTAGACGGGCTTTAGCGGGCTTTCACCGGGCTTGTGGGGTTTTACCAGGTCATCGATGAGAGTTTAAAAAATGTCATTAGAAATCCGTCATGGATTAACAGGTTTCTTGTAGTGATATGTCGAGCACAATGAGTGGTGATCCTCCGGCCTCCCACTCGCACGCAGCCGCCGCCACCCTCCCGCTCGCTCGCCGTCGCCGTCGTCACCAGTCCCGGCCATGGCGCTGCCACTGCCGTCGTGCCCCTGAAGACCTATTCATCTTGCCTGAAGGTGATCCTGTGTCAGATCCTCCACTTAACCCGCGTGAACCGGCTCGTGGGTCACTGACAGTGGGTCCCTTGGGCCCACTGGTCAGGTTTGACCAGTCGCCCCCGCCTCCTTCCTCCTCTGGCCGAACAGAGGCGGGGCTCCGGCGATCAACGCCGGCGAACGGCGGCTCCTCGCGGGGTCCTGAGGGCGGGGATGGATCCGCCAGGCCGGGGCGGTCCTCCCGGTGGTCGAGGAGGTGGCGGGGATGGAGGGAGTCGCCGGCGGCGAGCTCCGCGGCGGACGGTAGCTTCGGGAGGTTTGGGGCTTTGGCCTACGGTGGTTCCCCGACGCAGCTGAGGGTTTGGGCGGCTCCGCACGGTTGAGGGGAGGAGGATGGTGGTGCTATACGGACGGGGGGGCTCTGGTTGCGACTGAATGGACCGGAGGGCGGCGGCGGCTGTACTGGCCGGAGATGGGGAAGAAGACCCTCCCTGGTCGATTGCCTGCTATGGGGGTGCTAGGTGGGGTGGCTTGAGGTTGCCTGAGGGACTGGACGGACTCGGGGGCTCCTTATATAGGCGGCCGGAGTCGGTTCCAACGGCGGCCGTGGATAAGAACGGCGAACCGCCGTTCTCTAGCCTGCAGGACGTCGTGGCGGCGACGGGCACTAGTGGACGAGCTCGCGGATAAGCTTGGACTGCTCCAGAGGCGAGCTGGCGAGCGGCTGTGGCTCGGGCGGCGCCGTCCATGGCAGGGGCCTGCTGTGGTCGGCCGACGTGCCCCTGAAGACCTATTCATCTTGCCTGAAGGTGATCCTGTGTCAGATCCTGCATGATACCTCATCACTACAACACGTCGGCGGCGGTGTATGAGGCGTCCATGGCCCTGGTGGCGCCTTCAAGGGAGGACGCATGATCTTCAAGGGAGGACAGGCCATCAGATTCATCCACTTGGTAGCGTCTTTGTTCATCCAGGTTTGACGATTCATCTTTTCATTATCTAGTCTCTCAGGGATGTCAAACGTACCCTCAACAACTAACGTCAGCATTTATTTTGTTCTGTAGTGAACCCCCTCGATGAATGCATGTCTGTTGCTGTGGCTAGAGAAAATTCTACATATCCACATCCTGATAACCAACAAGATAAGTAGCAGCTTTGATATGGAGGTATTTTCCTTCACTGCGTGCTTTTTCTTTGTGCCCTTTACTGTACTGTAGTAGCATTTGCTAAATTGCATTGAGAGAATAGGACGGCACAACAAGCTAGGGCTTCAAGAAAACCAACCAAATTCCTTTTTTTTGGATCAACCAACCAAATTGTTGTAATAGCACGATCCGCAAGACCTAGAAGGGATCTACACATGACATCGGTGGCTTCTCCTCCGCCTGCTATTTGCCGCTTTGACACTGTTGATAGATCCGAGTTCCACCTGCTAGGCTCGAATGGTAGATGTTACGGGCAACTGTATGTGAATCCCACTCCAAGGAATCGCCCTTCTCTATCCCAGATATGGCGGTTATGGAGTTGATGGCTCGTGTTTTTTTTTCTCTTTTGCTTTATTTGTTTTGTTTTGTTTCTACTTACAACAAAAAACTTATTTATTTTATTTCTAATTACTTATGTATTTTACTTTAATTATTTTATTTTTATTTATTTTATTGCTGCTATTTTTATTTATTTTACTGCTGCTATTTTTACTTAATTTATTAAGGTTTATTTATTGTAGTTACTATAGTTTATTTTATTTTATTTTATTAAGGTTTATTTAGTTTTATTTATTTTATTAAGGTTTATTTATTTTATAAATATAAAAAAATGAACATAGATGCGCTTATAGAGAAAATTCAACCTAAATTCATAATTTCTATGAAATTTACTATGAATTTAGGTCAAATTTCCTGTATAAGGGCATCTATTTTCACTTTGAGAGGAGCTCAACAAGGCAGAGAGGGACGGGCTTATAAACTGGTGTGAGCGCCCTTCGGTTGGCGAGGTGGGACTAAACACTGGCCGCAACTAGGACCAGCCCTTTAGTCCCGGTTTGTGGTAGGAACCGGGACTAAAGGGTGGTGGGCCAGGAGCGTGGCCCATTGGTCCCGGTTTGTCCCACGAACCGGGACCAAAGGGTCCGGACGAACCGGGACCAATGCCCCCACGAGGCCCGGCAGGTCCCTGGCCGCACGAACCGGGACCAATGCTCACATTAGTCCCGGTTCGTGACTGAACCGGGGCTAATGTGAAAACTGTCCTGTGACCTAAGCCCCTTTTCCTACTAGTGAACCTACCTCGCACCGTGGAGGTTCGGCCGTGTGAATGGCTAAGTGATGCATTCTTGTGGGCGGCCAGAATTTATGAGAATTTCTATTATTTGGCGGAGAATGCAGGCATCGTCGACTTCCTCCACGATAAGTGTGACCAATACCTCCTACTCACTAATACCTTCGTACAAAATTTTCACTTTCATGCTAGGAGATCACCACACACGATAGAGTTTTATTTATATGATGAGCATAAGGAGATGACGCTTTATGATTTTTGCGAGATCTGCAAATTGCCTTATGAGGGCAGCGTCAGTGAACCACGTCCTAGAGATGTGGAGGATTTTATTGATAAACTTACCGTAGGGGAACTGAGAGGGGTGTCGGAAGCGAGAGTGGCTAGCTTACATTCTCCTGTTTTATGACTTCATATGGATTTGCAAATTGAAAAAATAACTAAAAGTACTAGTAGTACATGACAAGGGTGCGATGGGGATTGGTTTGTTCATATTTTCCCTCTGAACAATTCAAAGGTTCGTCTGTTCACATTTCCGCCCTGATAATACAAAGCCGTTTTGATTCATATATCGAGGTTTGAATTGAACTACTACAAGTGTATCTGTATGTGGCCCTTGTGCTGTATAACAGGATAGCTAGAGGTCTTATGTGTAAAAAGGTAACTCTGTTAATACTCTGTACCAATGAAATGAAGGAGTGGATGAGAAATGAGAGAGTTCCTCCCTCTTGGAACCCTAATCTTAGAGAAAATCCTGAGTATTGTTTATTCATCTTAGAATTATGAGATAATTATAGCAGCTTCATCGTATTATTGTAAGATTATTTACCAGTTTTCGAGATATTTACACTGATATAAATCCATCATTTCAGTATGCCCGAAAAAATAATCCATCATTTCAATAGGTCTTCGGTTGGTCATTTTATTGTATTTTTTGGTAAGAACTCGTATATATAACTTTCTGTCCGACCAAAGCTTCTTCAAAATTTACAGGGAGCATGATCACATATAGAAGAGGCTACACATTTCAGGATTTTCGAAGGCTGTTTACAAATGCATTCATTTTCTGGTTGCACTATCTTTTGTGGATTTAAATTCTCCTTGTTTTCATACTTCAGTAGACATGTAGAATTATGTGCAATGAACATAGTGGTGAGTGCATATTAGGTTCGAGAGGATAGAGGGGGAAACACCGATGACAAAGGGAGAAATGACACCTATCATTGGAAGATCGGCAGCAGTTTTAACAAAAATAGCATCAAATGTGCACACTCATCATTTTAGTGGATGCATACATAAATAAGGATAACGTGCCTCTGCGAAATCAGTGTATTTGTCAACAAAACCACCAACCCAGATAAACTCAAGAAACAACCCCAGAGTAACTTGAGGGTTGAGGCTGCCACCCCCGGCATGTCCCAAAATTTCATAAGAGAAGAGAAAAAGGCACTAAGACCAATTGACAGAACAAACGATTATCATGAACAAGGAAATATAATAATAACCAGTTTATTATTGCCTCTAGGGCATATTTCCAACATCCCCAAGCTTAGGCTCTTGCCACTCCTTATTCCAATCCATCAAATCTTTACCCAAAAACTTGAAAACTTCACAACACAAAACTTAAACAGAAAATCTCATGAGCTCCGTTATTATAAGAAAACAAACCACCACTTTAAGGTACTGTAATTAACTCATTCTTTATTTATATTGGTGTTAAACCTACTATATTCCAACTTCTCTATGGTTCATACCCCCCGATACTAGCCATAGATTCATCAAAATAAGCAAACAACACACGAAAAACAGAATCTATCAAAAACAGAACAGTCTGTAGCAATCTGTATCAAACAAATACTTATGGAACTCAAAAAATTCTGAAATAAATTGGTGGACGTGAGGAATTTGTCTATTAATCATCTGCAAAAAGAATCAACCTAAAATCACTCTCCAGTAAAAAATGGCATCTAATCTCGTGAGCACAAAAGTTTCTGTTTTTTACAGCAAGATTGCAAAGACTTCACCCATGTCTTCCCAAAGGTTCTACTTGGCACAAACACTAATTAAAACATAAAACCACATCTAAACAGAGACTAGATGAATTATTTATTACTAAACAGGAACAAAAAGCAAGCAACAAAAATAAAATTGGGTTCCTCCCAACAAGCGCTATCGTTTAACGCCCCTAGCTAGGCATTGATAATTTTAATGATGCTCACATCAAAGACAAGAATTAAAGCACAAAGAGAGCATCATAGAACACGTGATAAACACATCTAAGTCTAAAATACTTCCTATGCATAGGAATTTTATAAGAAAACAAATTATCAAGACAAGCAAAAACTAGCATATGCATGGAAGAAGAAAGAAACAATAGCAATCTCAACATGATGAGAGGTAATTTAGTAACATAAAAATTTCTACGACCCTATTTTCCTCTCTCATAATAATTGCATGTAGGATCACATTCAAATTCAACAATATAGCTATCACATAAAATTTTCTCTACATGATCCACACGTATGCAAAGTTGACACTCTTCCAAAATAGTGGGAATATCATTAACTAAAGTCATGACCTCTACAAACCCACTTTTATCAAAAACTTCATAAGATTGAACATTATCCAAATATGTGGGATCTAAAGTTGACACTCTCCCAAACCCACTTTTAGTATTATTGCAAATATTATTATAAATCTCATATTCATCATGGGGCTTAAATAAATTTTCAAGATCATAAGAAGAATCACCCCAATCATGATCATTGCAACAAGTAGTAGACATAGCAAAACTAACATCCCCAAGCTTAGGGTTTTGCATATTATTAGCACAATTGACATCAAGAGAATTAATAGTAAAATCATTGCAATCGTGCTTTTCATTCAAGGGGCTACCGTGAATCACTTTATAATTTTCTTCTTTCAACACTTCATCAAAGTTTTCAGATTCACGAATTTCAAGCAAAACCTCATAAATATAATCTAGTGCACTCAACTCACTAGCAATTGGTTCATCATAATTGGATCTTTTAAAAAGGTTATCAAGTGGATGAGGATCCATAAACTTTTAGCAAGCGAAGATGCAAGCAAAAAGAAGGCACATGGTAACACAAGATCGAACGGAAGAGGGGTGAAGAAAAGGCAAAGGTTTTCGAAAATCGTTTTAGAAGTGGGGGAGAGGAAAACGAGAGGCGAATGGCAAATAATGTAATGTGAGGGAGAAGAGTTTGTGATGGATACTTGGTATGTCTTGACTTGAGTGTAGATCTCCCCAGCAACGGCGCCAGAAATCCTTCTTGCTACCTCTTGAGCATGCGTTGGTTTTCCCTTGAAGAGGAAAGGGTGATGCAGCAAAGTAGCGTAAGTATTTCCCTCAGTTTTTGAGAAGAAAGGTATCAATCCAGTAGGAGATTACACGCAAGTCGCCTAGTACCTGCACAAACAATCAAGAACCTTGCAACCAACGCGATAAAGGGGTTGTCAATCCCTTCACGACCACTTGCAAAAGTGAGATCTGATAAAGATAATAAGATAAATATTTTTTGTATTTTTGTTGCATAGATTGGAAAGTAAAGATTGCAAAATAAAATAAATAGTAAACTAGAATTATAGATCGGAAACTTATATGATGTAGAGTAGACCCGGGGGCCATAGGTTTCACTAGTGGCTTCTCTCAAGATAGCATATATTATGGTGGGTGAACAAATTACTGCCGAGCAATTGATAGAAAAGCGCATAGTTATGAGAATATCTAGGCATGATCATGAATATAGGCATCACGTCCGTGTCAAGTAGACCGAAACGATTCTTCATCTACTAGTATTACTCCACACATCGACCGCTATCCAACATGCATCTAGAGTATTAAGTTCATAAGAATAGAGTAACGCATTAGGCAAGATGACATGATGTAGAGGGATAAACCCAAGAAATATGATATAAACCCCATCTTTTTGTCCTCGATGGCAACAATACAATACGTGCCTTGCTACCTCTACTGTCACTGGGAAAGGACACCGCAAGATTGAACCCAAAGCTAAGCACTTCTCCCATTGCAAAAGATCAATCTAGTAGGCCAAACTAAACCGATAATTCGAAGAGACTTGCAAAGATAACAAATCATGCATATAAGTATTCAGAGAAGAACCAAATATTGTTCATAGATAAACGTGATCATAAATCCACAATTCATCGGATCTCGTCAAACACACCGCAAAAGAATATTACATCGAATAGATCTCCAAGAACATCGAGGAGAACTTTGTATTGAGAACCAAAGAGAGAGAAGAAGCCATCTAGCTAATAACTACGGACCCGAAGGTCTGTGGTAAACTACTCACACATCATCGGAGAGGCTATGGTGTTGATGTAGAAGCCCTCCGTGATCGATTCCCCCTCCGGCGGAGCGCCGGAAAAGGCCCCAAGATGGGATCTCACGGGTATAGAAGGTTGCGGCGGTGGGAAAGTGGTTTTGTGGCTCCCCTGGATGTTTTTAGGGTACAAGGGTATATATAGGCGAAAGAAGTACGTTGGTGGAGCTACGAGGGGCCCACGAGGGTGGGGGCGCGCCTACCCCCTGGGCGCGCCCTCCTGCCTCTTGGCCGCCTCGTTGCGTCTCTGACGTCCACTCCAAGTCTCCTGGATTGTGTTTGTTCCAAGAAAGATCCTCGCGAAGGTTTCGTTCCGTTTGGATTCCGTTTGATATTCCTTTTCTGCGAAATACTGAAATAGGCAAAAAAAACAGAAACTGGCACTGGGCCTCCGGTTAATAGGTTAGTCCCAAAAATAATATAAAAGAGCATATTAAAGCCCATTAAACATCCGAAACAGATAATATAATAGCATGGAACAATCAAAAATTATAGATACGTTGGAGACGTATCACAGACACATGATCTCCATGTGCAAATCTGCTGACAGTTGTGACGATCCTCGCGAATTAGTACCAGTAAGTCTATCTTAATTAATATCTTCTACTCCACTCATATGGCACATTCCGATCTTAAAAATATTGCAGCTCATCTTAAAACCGAGGACCCCTGAACCGCTCCCGGCTGGTGAATTGCTGATGGTTCGGAGATTTATCAGCGACTTCTTCCTGGATCACTACATCAATCCCACTGGTGATAATGAAAATTTCAGCATGCGTTCTCCTGAAACGTTGAGTAAGAGTTAGCCGCTAAACATATAACACATGGATCCATTGTTTTCCATCTGATGAGGTCTTCGTATTTCGTACACTATGTTTAATTATGTAATGCATATGTGTGTGGACAAATCATTGGAATTTAGCTACCATATGTTCAATTGCAATTGTTGCGAAATCTGATGAATGTTCTTCCTATGGACACTATTTGTTCAATTGAATATTGTGGCGAATTTGCTTTTTGCGTACCGATTCAAAATGGGATATTTTTTTATTTGTTCAACTAAATATTGTGACAAATTTGCTTTTTACGTGCCGATTCAAAATGGGATACTTTTGTTTTAACCTCGCAATTGCTCCGCACACGGTTCAACTAAATGAGTGTGTGCGATCCACATCGGAAAGCATACGTCAATCATAGCGGAACCGTCGGTGATACACAGCAGATCGCAAACGATTTGCAGCGCTACTACGTGTGCGTAGGCTCTCCGGAACCGTTTGTTATATCGCGTTATCGCACACGAGAACTGGGAGTAAACCGTGCCCAATGCAAAATACAATCTCAGTCGTAATTTTTTCAGGAAACGTGTGGGATCCCAAACGAAAAGCATACGTCACTCTTCCGGCAACCGTCGGGTGATACCCAACAAATCACAAACGGTCTGCAGCACTTGTATGTGTGCGAAGGGGCTCCTGAACCGTTTGTGATAGAACATTATCGTAGATGGTAATTGTTGGCAAACGTGTGCGATGGAGTGGGCCCACTTGGTCACATTGAGCTCATTATGATGATGCATTACCGAGTGGGCCCAGAGATACCTCTCCGTCATACGGAGTGACAAATCCCAGTCTCGATCCGTGCCAACCCAACAGACACTTTCGGAGATACCCGTAGTGCACCTTTATAGTCACCCAGTTACGTTGTGACGTTTGGTGCACCCAAAGCACTCCTATGGCATCCGGGAGTTGCACGATCTCATGGTCTAAGGAAATGATACTTGACATTGGAAAAGCTCTAGCAAACGAACTACACGATCTTTGTGCTATGCTTAGGATTGGGTCTTGTCCATCACATCATTCTCCTAATGATGTGATCCCGTTATCAATGACATCTAATGTCCATAGTCAGGAAACCATGACTATCTGTTGATCAACGAGCTAGTCAACTAGAGGCTCACTAGGGACATGTTGTGGTCTATGTATTCACACATGTATTACGATTTCCGGATAACACAATTATAGCATGAACAATAGACAATTATCATGAACAAGGAAATATAATAATAACCATTTTATTATTGCCTCTAGGGCATATTTCCAACAGTCTCCCACTTGCACTAGAGTCAATAATCTAGTTACATTGTGATGAATCGAACACCCATAGAGTTCTGGTGTTGATCATGTTTTGCTCTAGGGAGAGGTTTAGTCAACGGATCTGCTACATTCAGGTCCGTATGTACTTTACAAATATCTATGTCTCCATTTTGAACACTTTCACGAATGGAGTTGAAGCGCCGCTTGATATGCCTGGTCTTCCTATGAAACCTGGGCTCCTTGGCAAGGGCAATAGCTCCAGTGTTGTCACAGAAGAGAGTCATCGGGCCCGACGCATTGGGAATCACCCCTAGGTCAGTAATGAACTCCTTCATCCAGATTGCTTCTTGCGCTGCCTCTGAGGCCACCATGTACTCCGCTTCACATGTAGATCCCTCCACGACGCTTTGCTTGCAACTGCACCAGCTTACAGCCCCTCCATTCAAAATATACACGTATCCGGTTTGTGACTTCGAGTCATCCAGATCTGTGTCGAAGCTAGCGTCGACGTAACCCTTTACGACGAGCTCTTCGTCACCTCCATAAACGAGAAACATATCCTTAGTCCTTTTCAGGTACTTCAGGATATTCTTGACCGCTGTCCAGTGTTCCATGCCGGGATTACTTTGGTACCTTCCTACCAAACTTACGGCAAGGTTTACATCAGGTCTGGTACACAGCATGGCATACATAATAGACCCTATGGCCGAGGCATAGGGGATGACACTCATCTTTTCTCTATCTTCTGCCGTGGTCGGGCATTGAGCCGTGCTCAATTGCACACCTTGAAATACAGGCAAGAACCCCTTCTTGGACTGATCCATATTGAACTTCTTCAATATCTTGTCAAGGTACGTACTCTGTGAAAGACCAATGAGGCGTCTTGATCTATCTCTATAGATCTTGATGCCTAATATATAAGCAGCTTCTCCAAGGTCCTTCATTGAAAAACACTTATTCAAGTAGGCCTTTATACTTTCCAAGAATTCTATATCATTTCCCATCAATAGTATGTCATCCACATATAATAAGAGAAATGCTACAGAGCTCCCACTCACTTTCTTGTAAACACAGGCTTCTCCATAAGTCTGTGTAAACCCAAACGCTTTGATCATCTCATCAAATCGAATGTTCCAACTCCGAGATGCTTGCACCAGCCATAGATGGAGCGCTGGAGCTTGCATACCTTGTTAGCATTCTTAGGATCGACAAAACCTTCTGGCTGCATCATATACAATTCTTCCTTAAGAAAGCCATTAAGGAATGCCGTTTTGACGTCCATTTGCCATATCTCATAATCATAGAATGCGGCAATTGCTAACATGATTCGGACGGACTTCAGCTTCGCTACGGGTGAGAAAGTCTCATCGTAGTCAACCCCTTGAACTTGTCGATAACCCTTAGTGACAAGTCGAGCCTTATAGATGGTCACATTACCATCCGCGTCTGTCTTCTTCTTAAAGATCCATTTATTTTCTATGGCTCGCCGATCATCGGGCAAGTCAGTCAAAGTCCATACTTCGTTTTCATACATGGATCCTATCTCGGATTTCATGGCTTCTAGCCATTTGTCGGAATCCGGGCCCGCCATCGCTTCTTCATAGTTCGAAGGTTCACCGTTGTCTAACAACATGATTTCCAGGACAGGGTTGCCGTACCACTCTGGTGCGGAACGTGTCCTCGTGGACCTACGAAGTTCAGCAGTAACTTGATCCGAAGCTTCATGATCATCATCATTAACTTCCTCCCCAGCCGGTGCAGGCACCACAGGAACATCTTCCCGCGCTGCGCTACTTTCCGGTTCGGAAGGGGTGACTATCACCTCATCAAGTTCCACTTTCCTCCCACTCACTTCTTTCTAGAGAAACTCTTTCTCCAGAAAGGACCCATTCTTGGCAACAAAGTTCTTGCCTTCGGATCTGAGGTAGAAGGTATACCCAATGGTTTCCTTAGGGTATCCTATGAAGACGCATTTTTCCGACTTGGGTTCGAGCTTTTCAGGTTGAAGTGTCTTGACATAAGCATCGCATCCCCAAACTTTTAGAAACGACAGCTTAGGTTTCTTCCCAAACCATAATTCATACGGTGTCGTCTCAACGGATTTCGACGGAGCCCTATTTAAAGTGAATGCGGCAGTCTCTAAAGCATAGCCCCAAAATGAGAGCGGTAGATCGGTAAGAGACATCATAGATCGCACCATATCCAATAGAGTGCGATTACGACGTTCGGACACACCATTTCGCTGAGGTGTTCCAGGCGGCGTGAGTTGTGAAACGATTCCACATTTCCTTAAGTGTGTACCAAATTCGTGACTTAAATATTCTCCCCCACGATCTGATCGTAAGAACTTTATTTTCCTGTCACGTTGATTCTCAACCTCACTCTAAAATTCCTTGAACTTTTCAAAGGTTTCAGACTTGTGTTTCATTAGGTAGACATACCCATATCTACTTAAGTCATCAGTGAGAGTGAGAACATAACGATAGCCACCGCGAGCCTCAACACTCATTAGACCGCACACATCAGTATGTATGATTTCCAATAAGTTGGTTGCTCGCTCCATTGTTCCGGAGAACGGAGTCTTGGTCATCTTACCCATGAGGCATGGCTCGCACGTGTCAAATGATTCGTAATCAAGAGACTCCAAAAGTCCATCTGCATGGAGCTTCTTCATGCATTTGACACCAATGTGACCAAGGCGGCAGTGCCACAAGTATGTGGGACTATCGTTATCAACTTTACATCTTTTGGTATTCACACTATGAATATGTGTAACATCATGTTCGAGATTCATTAAGAATAAACCATTGACCAGCGGGGCATGACCATAAAACATATCTCTCATATAAATAGAACAACCATTATTCTCGGATTTAAATGAGTAGCCATCTCGAATTAAACGAGATCCTGATACAATGTTCATGCTCAAAGCTGGCACTAAATAACAATTATTGAGGTTTAAAACTAATCCCGTAGGTAAATGTAGAGGCAGCGTGCCGACGGCGATCACATCGACCTTGGAACCATTCCCGACGCGCATCGTCACCTCGTCCTTCGCCAGTCTCCGCTTATTCCGCAACTCCTGTTTTGAGTTACAAATATGAGCAACCGCACCGGTATCAAATACCCAGGAGCTACTACGAGTACTGGTAAGGTACACATCAATTACATGTATATCACATATACCTTTGGTGTTGCCGGCCTTCTTGTCTGCTAAGTATTTGGGGCAGTTCCGCTTCCAGTGACCACTTCCCTTGCAATAAAAGCACTCAGTCTCAGGCTTGGGTCCATTCTTTGGCTTCTTCCCGGCAACTGGCTTACCGGGCGCGGCAACTCCCTTGCCGTCCTTCTTGAAGTTCTTCTTACCCTTGCCCTTCTTGAACTTAGTGGTTTTATTCACCATCAACACTTGATGTTCCTTTTTGATTTCCACCTCCGCTGATTTCATCATTGAATATACCTCAGGAATGGTCTTTTCCATCCCCTGCATATTGAAGTTCATCACAAAGCTCTTGTAGCTCGGTGGAAGCGACTGAAGGATTCTGTCAATGACCGCGTCATCCGGGAGATTAACTCCCAGCTGAGACAAGCGGTTGTGTAACCCAAACATTTTGAGTATGTGCTCACTGACAGAACTATTTTCCTCCATTTTACAACTGAAGAACTTGTCAGAGACTTCATATCTCTCGACCCGGGCATGAGCTTGGAAAACCATTTTCAGCTCTTCGAACATCTCATATGCTCCGTGTTTCTCAAAACGCTTTTGGAGCCCCGGTTCTAAGCTGTAAAGCATGCCGCACTGAACGAGGGAGTAATCATCAGCACGTGATTGCCAAGCGTTCATAACGTCTTGGTTCTCTGGGATGGGTGCTTCACCTAGCGATGCTTCTAGGACATAATCTTTCTTGGCAGCTATGAGAATGATCCTCGGGTTCCGGACCCAGTCCGTATAGTTGCTGCCATCATCTTTCAGCTTGGTTTTCTCTAGGAATGCGTTGAAGTTGAGGGCAACGTGGGCCATTTGATCTACAAGACATATTGTAAAGATTTTAGACTAAGTTCATGATAATTAAGTTCATCTAATCAAATTATTCAGTGAACTCCCACTCAGATAGACATCCCTCTAGTCATCTAAGTGAAACATGATCCGAGTCAACTAGGCCGTGTCCGATCATCACGTGAGACGGACTAGTCAAGATCGGTGAACATCTTCATGTTGATCGTATCTTCTATACGACTCATGCTCGACCTTTCGGTCTTCCGTGTTCCGAGGCCATGTCTGTACATGCTAGGCTCGTCAAGTCAACCTAAGTGTATTGCGTGTGTTTCGAGGCCATGTCTGTACATGCTAGGCTCGTCAACACCCGTTGTATGCGAATGTTAGAATCTATCACACCCGATCATCACGTGGTGCTTCGAAACAACGAACCTTCGCAACGGTGCACAGTTAGGGGGAACACTTTCTTGAAATTATTATAAGGGATCATCTTACTTACTACCGTCGTTTTAAGCAAATAAGATGTAAAACATGATAAACATCACATGCAATCAAATAGTGACATGATATGGCCAATATCATTTTGCTCCTTTGATCTCCATCTTCGGGGCGCCATGATCATCTTTATCACTGGCATGACACCATGATCTCCATCATCGTGTCTTCATGAAGTTGTCACGCCAACGATTACTTCTACTTCTATGGCTAACGTGTTTAGCAATAAAGTAAAGTAATTTACATGGCGTTATTCAATGACACGCAGGTCATACAAAAAATAAAGACAACTCCTATGGCTCCTGCCGGTTGTCATACTCATCGACATGCAAGTCGTGATTCCTATTACAAGAACATGATCAATCTCATACATCACATATATCATTCATCACATCTTCTGGCCATATCACATCACAAGGCACATGCTGCAAAAACAAGTTAGACGTCCTCTAATTGTTGTTGCAAGTTTTTTACGTGGCTTCTATAGGTTTCTAGCAAGAACGTTTCTTACCTACGTAAAACCACAACGTGATATGCCAATTTCTATTTACCCTTCATAAGGACCCTTTTCGTCGAATCCGTTCCGACTAAAGTGGGAGAGACAGACACCCGCTAGCCACCTTATGCAACTAGTGCATGTCAGTCGGTGGAACCTGTCTCATGTAAGAGTACGTGTAAGGTCAGTCCGGGCCGCTTCATCCCACAATACCGCCGAAACAAGATAATACTAGTAGTGGCAAGAAAAAATGACAACATCTACGCCCACAACTACTTTGTGTTCTACTCGTGCATAGAAACTACGCATAGCCCTGGCTCATGATGCCACTGTTGGGATCATAGCAGAATTTTAAAATTTCCTATGCATCACCAAGATCCATCTATGGAGTTTACTAGCAACGAGAGGGAAGGAGTGCATCTACATACCCTTGTAGATCGCGAGCGGAAGCGTTCAAGTGAACGGGGTTGGTGGAGTCGTACTCGTCGTGATCCAAATCACCGATGACCGAGCGCCGAACGGACGGCACCTCCGTGTTCAACACACGTACGGAGCAGCAACGTCTCCTCCTTCTTGATCCAGCAAGGGGGAAGGAGAGGTTAATGGAGATCCAGCAGCATGACGGCGTGGTGGTGGAAGTAGCGGGGATCCCGGCAGGGCTTCGCCAAGCGTAAGCGGAAGGAAGAGGTGTCACGGGAGGGAGAGGGAGGCGCCAGGGGCTGTGGTACTACTGCCCTCCCTCCCCCTCCCTATATATAGGGGTCCTGGGGGGCGCCGGCCCCCTGGAGATCCCATCTGAGGGGGGGCGGCGGCCAAGGGGGTGGCTTGCCCCCCAAGCCAAGTGGGGCGCCCCCCACCCCCAGGGTTTCCAACCCTAGGCGCAGGGGAGGCCCATGGGGGGCGCACCAGCCCACCAGTGGCTGGTTCCCCTCCCCACTTCAGCCCATGGGGCCCTCCGGGACAAGTGGCCCCACCCGGTGGTCCCCCGGGACCCTTCCGATGGTCCCGGTACAATACCGATAACCCCCGAAACTTTCCCGGTGGCCGAAACTGGACTTCTTATATATAATTCTTCACCTCCGGACCATTCTGGAACTCCTCGTGACGTCCGGGATCTCATCCGGGAAGTCCGAACAACTTTCGGGTTCCCGCATACTAATATCTCTACAACCCTAGCGTCACCAAACCTTAAGTGTGTAGACCCTACGGGTTCGGGAGACATGCAGACATGACCGAGACGACTCTCCGGTCAATAACCAACAGCGGGATCTGGATACCCATGTTGGCTCCCACATGTTCGACGATGATCTCATCGGATGAACCACGATGTCAAGGATTCAATCAATCCCGTATACAATTCCCTTTGTCAATCGGTACGTTACTTGCCCGAGATTCGATCGTCGGTATCCCAATACCTCGTTCAATCTCATTACCGGCAAGTCACTTTACTCGTACCGTAATGCATGATCCCATGACCAGACACTTGGTCACATTGAGCTCATTATGATGATGCATTACCGAGTGGGCCCAGAGATACCTCTCCGTCATACGGAGTGACAAATCCCAGTCTCGATCCGTGCCAACCCAACAGACACTTTCGGAGATACCCGTAGTGCACCTTTATAGTCACCCAGTTACGTTGTGACGTTTGGTGCACCCAAAGCACTCCTATGGCATCCGGGAGTTGCACGATCTCATGGTCTAAGGAAATGATACTTGACATTGGAAAAGCTCTAGCAAACGAACTACACGATCTTTGTGCTATGCTTAGGATTGGGTCTTGTCCATCACATCATTCTCCTAATGATGTGATCCCGTTATCAATGACATCCAATGTCCATAGTCAGGAAACCATGACTATCTGTTGATCAACGAGCTAGTCAGCTAAAGGCTCACTAGGGACATGTTGTGGTCTATGTATTCACACATGTATTACGATTTCCGGATAATACAATTATAGCATGAACAATAGACAATTATCATGAACAAGGAAATATAATAATAACCATTTTATTATTGCCTCTAGGGCATATTTCCAACATATTGTACTTGCTCTTAGGGATCGTTGACCTGCTGTGCAGACATTCAGATGACATCGACGAAGATGAAGTGTTGCCGATGGCGCCGTGTGCAGCCGATGGCAACCGCGTCGAGACCCTCGTCTTGCAATGAAGTGAGGTGCTTGGTTGCCTTCTCATCTATGTCAGCCCCCACTGTGTGATGTTAGGTTGCAATTACATGTGAGTGTACTAATTCGGCTTAGTATTTGACTTCAAATTTGTCAATAGTTACAATGGAATAGCAAACTGTTTCAGCTGAGATCATACCCGAATCCTACACTGCCACGGGGGAAGGGTTTCCGAATCTTATGAGGGAGCAGTGGCTTATCAAACCGCAGATCACGTTGGTTGGTTTGTGATGTTTGTTTGGTACCATAAGAAGTTCTCTACATATCAAATGTTGATGATTCTCATGTTGCTTTTTGAGTGATTTGGAAGATTGTATGTTTAAATGTCTAATACGCCATGCAGAAGTTGCACACATACAGGACAAAAAAGACCTATAAAGTGAAAAACGGCGCGGCAAGGCGCGCGTGTTCTTCTAGTCAACCATGATATTGAAGTGGTCTTCAATTTGAATTAGCGTGTTTGCTTCCATGGCAAGTGAAACCATAAATTGATCTGAAACCAAATTTCTTTTCCAAGGAATGGAATGTCAGTCCTCTTGCCTTGGTGCATTCTTCCTTTTAGGGCCAAATGTTTGCCCGACATGAAACAAAGGGGAATTGATATTGTCCAGGTCATAATCTGAAGCCTCTTGACCATCATAAATGTGTTCTAAAAGATGCATCACAATGAAACAACCATCCTAAAATTGATCTAAAAATGCACATAAAAAACATGTGTATCTAGGTCTGGAATTTCATCAAACATGTCGTGGACATGCCCAGTGTCGGCGATTCCTGACATTGTCTGCGACCCTTGGAGTTGCGGCGACTCATACGCCATGTCCACGACGTCGTCCTCTTGGGCTCTTCCGTCTGTGTCCAGACATCAGAGATGCCCAACTAATCCATGGGCCGAAACAGTGTCGGGTACGGGCGTGGATGAGGGCAGGTACCTTCTCGCCGGCGGGGTGGTCGAACTACACGGTGAAGTCCAGGTCTAGCCTCCTTCAACGCAACTTCCTTCCCTGCTGCTACGCGGATGCATCGCTCCCTTTGCACGACGCTCTCCGTCTTTCTCATGACGGTTAGGACCCCCCACGAACTCCATCGAGCCATCGTCAATGGCGGTGGTATTAGTCGTCGACATCTAGGATGGGGGTTGAGAAGGCGGAGCAAGGGTGAAGGAGGGAAACAACTTGAAGGTTGGAAAGGGAGGACGGACACGGGAGGGAGGACAGTCGATTTGATGGTCTTGATGAATTTGGAGGAACTTGAAGTAGGTCTAGTCTGTCGAGTTCGGCATGGTGATAGCGTTCGAGCGGTCCCAAATCCACCTCACACAATATGACACCCCCGTTTATAACCGTGGTGGGATGCATTTGAGGATGCTGGACAAGCCAGATGTATGGGTTGACTTTAGGGAAACTCCAACACGTCGACACAAACGGACGTGGATTTGTCCGCTTTTTGTCCGTTTGAATCGACATTTTGGACGGCATCCGCCCCGTCTGCGTTTGGGCAGTTAGTGTGCCCAACGCGATGACGCACTTTCGTTCCCGTGGCCGGTATGCGGCCATATTTTTACACCTTTTTGGATACATGTCAAAAACATTGCCCAAAGTTCGCATAGTTCAACCAAATACAAAAAACATAGTGTTACAACCAAATAAAATCTCATAGTTTACAAGCCAAATGAAATCTAAATTGTCACAAATATATTTGAGAGAAAAGAGCCGATACATCTATTGGTTGCCAAGGTGAGCCCACATGTGCTCAACCAAATCATCTTGTAGTTGAATATGAGTTGCCCAATCACACATTTGATGATGAAACTGGGTGAACTGTGCAAATGTTGCCGTTCATCCATGCTCAGGCTCAACATTTTCACACTAAAGTTGAAACCCCTGATCAAAGATTTCATCCGCACGCTCATCCTCTACAATCATGTTGTGCATTATCACACAAGCAGTCATCACTCCCATGACTTTTTGGTGCTCCAAGTTCTAGCAGGGTATCGAACGATGCCCCATTGAGATTGAAGAGAACACCAATAGCACGCTCCACATCCTTTCTAGCACTCTCTTGTGCTTGGGCAAATCTCCGCCTCTTCTCTCCTATCAGTTTGGGGATTGTCTTCACAAGAGTAGTCCACTAAGGATAGATACCATCAGCTAGATAATATCACTTGTTGTAGTAGTGGCCATTGATCTTAATATTGACCTCTGGGTAGTTGCCCTATGCAAGCCTTGCGAACACCGGAGAGCGCTCAAGCACGTTAATGTCATTGTGAGAGCCGGCAATGCCGAAGAAAAGAGTGTCAAATCCAGAGGTCTTGTGAAGCCATGACCTCAAGTATGACAGTGCAAGCTTTCACATGGCCCCTATACTGCCCTTGCCAAGCAGATGGAGAATTCTTCCAATTCCAGTGCATACAATATATGTTACCAAGCATCCTCAGAAAGACCCTATCGACATTGATCGCCATTAATCGGGTTGTATCTGCAGTAGTTGGCTCTCTCAAGTACTCCGGGCCAAACACTGCTACCACGGCCTTGCAGAACCTCAACATGGATTCTAGGCACGTGGACTCACTCATGCGGACGTACTCATCAATAAGATCACAAGGTATTCCATATGCAAGCATTCGAATAGTTGCAGTGCATTTCTAATAAGAGGAGAAGCCGACCTTTCCCAGGGCATCCTTCTTGCATACAAAATAATCATCGTACGCCACCACCCCCTCCCAGATACGGTTGAACACATGTTTAGCCATCCGAAGCGGCGCCGGAATAGGTTGTGTTTAAAGAGTGGGGAAGTGGACTTGAAGTAGTCATCCCAGAGTAGGCAATGACCGCTTCCTCGGTTGCGATTCAATGCCGGAGCATGTCTCGGGATCGAGCCCCTAAACATCGATCGCAACCTAGTAATGTGGTCATGGACGACCAAAGTAGCAACCACAATCTCCTCATCATTGGACGAGGAATCGTCTGAACCGCAAATGAAGTTTTTGATAAAGTACTCATCGTCACTATCCATTTGTGCCTTGCGGGAGAAACGTCGAACACCTTGCGGGCGTGGTAGAAGAAGTCGGCCGATGAAGAGCCCCACGTCTCTCCCAGACCAGGCAGCAGGCCTGTTGACGTGGAGGTGCCTATGGCAGCGACCGGCGAGCGAGGTAGCCGAGCTTGGAGCGTCGCTGGCGGTGGCGGAGGCGAGGGGGTGGCGTGGACGTGGGGGTGCTACGACGGCGGCAAAAATAGTCCAGCAATGCCGACAAGAGGGGCCGTTGGGTGCGGCGTGCTACTGGGGAAGGTTTGTGGGTGCGGGTGGCGGCCTAGGTGGTGTACAACAGGCCGGAACTAGGTGACGGCGATGAGGGCGGGGTGGCTGGGTGTGTTGGCTGTCGATGAGAGAGGGGGGAATTGCCAATGTGCCACCGACTGGCAAGCCAGGGAAAGACAAGGGCCGACGTCTCTTGCGTCCGCGCCGATGCAATCACGGCCCAAACTTGAGCCTGAAATGGGTCGCGCGCGGACAAAAATGAAAGCTCGTCCATTTGCGTTAACGCGTTGGACCGCGGCTTTTATCCGTTCCAATCCAAACGAACACGTGCGGACATTTGTGTCGGCGCGTTAGAGTTGCCCTTAGGCCTTGTACAATGCTAGGTGCTTACGAAGGTGCTTAAAAAAATAAGCCATTTTTTTTGAAACACCAATGCCTATTTTTATAGTAGAGACGCCTAATTAAGCAGGACCCGTGATGGCGACCCGTGGCCGTGGCCGGCGCCTAACAATGGCGTTCAGGCCGCAACCACCGTCGCCGGCGGAGACCTCCACGACAGGGGCCTCGAGTGGATCTCGCTACTCATGTCTGGGCTCAGAGAGCGGTTCATCAGATGAGGAGAGTCCTCCAGCCGTTGGTGTTCAGATGGCGCTCGACATTCTGGATCAGGAGGAGGAGAATTCGGGGTGGACTCCGGTGGGTAGGACAAGGAGAAAGAGGACCGAGGCGGAGATTGTTCAGCAGTTCTGGGTAGATGCCGGATTCCCAACTCCGGCGTCTCGCTTCTCGGAAAGACGAACATCTTCGTCGCCGGCGACGCCGACGGCTAACGCAGGCATGGAGCCTTCATCTTGCAGGGATCAAGAGATTTCTATGGTGGAGGGTTCGCTGGACCGGGAGCAGTCTCCATCACCGGTTGGCTCGACGGCGACCGGATTACCTATTCGGAAGGCGCCTTCGTCGCCGACTGGTATTCGCGTATCGCGCGGTCCTCGCATGGGCAGTTGGAGGGGACCTCTTCCACCACGCCGGATCACTCCGCCGCCTGTGCTAGGGCAGTTCATTGCCTCGGCCAAGATGGTGTCTGTGCCTGGCCGGTTTGGATCGCCGGCGCCGGAGAGCGGACGAGGAGGCGAGATCAAGGGCAGTTACGGATGCGCTTTCTCAGGAAGTTCAATGTGCGTCATCTACGCCGAGCGGGCCAGACTTGCATGCGGTGCATGCCTCGGGCCAGGAGTACTCGTGGGCCTGGCTGCGTCATCGCATGCGGGCTCTGTGGCCGGGCAAACCTAAGCCGGTGGCCTCGAACGTCATCGCAGATTCATCTTCGTCTTTGTTGTCGCCCTCACCTTCGTCACCTGCAGCCGTCACACCATCGACTTCAGCCGCAACAACCAGCTTGCCGCCCGGTGCCATCCCACCGCCGGTACCATCTCTCACCGGCTCGAACCGCGCCAGGTCGGGCCGCTCCTACGCGGTGGTCGCCGCGTCCCTGCCGCAGGCGATGGCGGGCGCGCCCCCGCCGCCGCAGACCCCCTCGTCCGCGGGTGGGCAGACACCGGCAACGCTCGTTCGCGTGTCTTTCATGGGATTGGATCCCATGTCCTCACGTCAACCTGCTGTTGGGATCGGCAACGCA
This sequence comes from Triticum aestivum, assembly GCF_018294505.1. NCBI lineage: Eukaryota > Viridiplantae > Streptophyta > Magnoliopsida > Poales > Poaceae > Triticum > Triticum aestivum. Next base: position 414,742,982 of record NC_057814.1, on the reverse strand, counting down.
GGCTCCACGGTTCCTCCTCAACTTCAGCGAGGGCCGGCTCCCGCGTATGCATACGGTGGGGTGCAGTACCAGATGCAAGGTCAAGGGATGCATTACGCAGTGCAGTCTGGACTTACTCCCACGTACATTGCTCCGGTTGCAGGGGCGGCTCGTTCCATTCAGTTCCAACCTGCTAGTGGTGCTCCAATTCAGCAACAGCAAGCAGGTTTCACAAAGGGATACCAAGGCGCTGCTCAGAAGCGCAAGAAGAAAAAGAAATGGCAATCTCAGCAGCAGCTCCTTGGAGGTAAGTTGCAATAGGGCTTTCAATACCCACAGCAATACGTGACTACTCACCAACAAGGTTTCGAACCAGTATGTACCGCAACATCACATGCAGTCACAGCAGTCTGGACCGCAAACGCAGATGCACCAGCAGTCACAGTTGCCATTGCAACAGCCGCAGGGACAGGGACAAGAAACTAGCATCACTGCACCCTCTACGATGACTCATATGCCTAATGTCCACGGGGATCCTCCTACGACCAAAGGAAAAACCAAAAAAGGGGTTCGTTGTTGGAAATGTGCAGTTGAAACGCATGCGGCTAAGGATTGTCCGGTTCAGCATTATTGTTACATTTGCGATAAAATTGCACATCCAACTCTGCGGTGTCCCGTTCTTAAGCTCCCTAAGCCTCATGCTTTTGTTTCGGGAGTGGGAGCTGAAGAGACGTATTTTGCTCAGTTACCTGACTGTGTTGTGAAAGAGCACTTGGCACCGACTCAGACTCCTATCGCTTGTGTTCGTGTTAGCGGTGTGATGGTGCCTGCTAGCATTATTGAGAGCCAGATTGCGAGGAGATGTCCGGTTCAGACTCAGTGGAAATGGGAGGCCATACAGCATGGGGAGGATGCTTACCTTGTTAGCTTCCCCTCTTTTGAGGATTTGGACAGAGTTGACGGTATTCAAATGAATGTGCCTTCAGTTAATGCTCAGATCACCATTTCTGCATGGAAATCTCAGGACATCCCACATAAGTTGAAACTCAAGCAGGTTTGGCTTCATGTCGACGGTGTCCCTCACACAGTTCGTCACTTTTGGGGTCTCTGGGCAGTTGGCACTTTAATGGGCAAAACCTTGGACGTTGATCTCATCAGCTTGAGACGTCGTGGGATAGTCTGTATCCTAGTAGCCATGACTACCACTCATATTTTGTCGAAGGAGAAAGATGATGTGGGACATTTCTTTTCCACGGATGTGATCGTTAAACTCAAGGGATATGCTTTCACGTTCAGGAGGGAACCGACAGACTTCATATCAGACCCGGAATTTGTCCCGTTTATTTGGAGGCGAAAAGGTGATGATGCGGATGATGATAACACTGGAAAGGAGCAGGATGATGACATGGATACCCCTGAGCATGCTGCTCTCTCCTCCAACCTGCAGTCATCTAGTTCGGCTAATGCTAAAGATGTTCACATGACTCAAGTGCAACAGCGTGGGCTAGCGAGCGTTGTTTCTCCCACCTCCCACGCTGCTAATGGTGAGCTTGCAAGCAGGCTCACATGCTCGGGTGCACACACCAACGTTGGTGTTCTGCATGGTAATGCATGCATGGACGATTTGACGCTGGGTCAGCTTGCTCCTTCGGGTGACTTGGCAGACTCCGCGGCCACCGCGACCGCGGACATTTTGGACAACTCGGCGACTGCTACCACTGAAGTAGTGGTTTCCTCGGCGACCGCGGATCCCTCGTCGACGACTACCATGGACATTGCGGACCCCTCGGAGCCCGCGACCGCGGACATGGCGGATCCCTTGGCGGCCACGGCGGCACACTCGGCGTCCGCGGCTCCTTCTTCACCGACAGCGGCGTCTTCACGCATGACTCCATCTGAGAGTGTCGGGGAGGGGATTGCTACTCCACCCTCATCCCCTCCTCCGGCAACGAATCTTGTGTGACTACCTTCATCGGGTGTGACACCTACCCGCCGAAGTAATCGACATAAGGTTGCCGACGACGGGAGGATGGATACTGATGAGGACTCCTTGGCCAAGGCTATGCGGCGTAAAGAAGCGCAGAATCTAGACAGCCAAGGTATTATGTCGTCACCCAAATCCTTTTTATCTTTTTCTGCTACAACCATCGTTTCTAAGTTGAATAATGTTGGTGTTAGCCTAGGAAGTAATGAGAAGGATATTTCTATTTCGGCAAACCCTTTGAGACATGTGGAATACGACCATTTAAAGCTTACTCCACGAGTTTCTAGCAAGTCTTTTGTCTCACATCTAGATGAGGAGGAGCTGCATGCCACATCAGATGGTCAGCTACTCTCTCATTTAGTTGGACAGGTTTCGGATGTGGGCCTAGATGAACCCGGACTTAGTTCATTGATTGAGCTTACAGCTTCCGGACGTAAATCAAAGGCCTCCCGTTCCAAAAAAGGCCGCAAACCCTCAAAGAGGACTAAGTTTTCTACATCTCCTATTGTTTCCTCATGAATGGCATGTTCTTTAATAGCAGAGGTCTTGGTGACTTGGCTAAACATCTATTCATTGCGGAATGTAATAGGGAATACAATTTAGACTTTTTGGCTATCTCTGAAACGGGGAGACGTGATTTCTCAGTAAGTCTGCTTAACCGTCTTTCTGGCGGGATAGACTTCACTTGGATTTCACGACCGCCTAGAGGTCGTTCTGGGGGCATTTTACTTGGCGTAAACACAGGGACTATGGATGTTTTGGCTAGTTCGGATGGTGAGTTTCATATTAAACTCCATATTCGCAACAAGGCCGACAACTTCACATGGACTCTCGTCGCCGTGTATGGTGCAGCCCAGGATGAGTTCAAGGCCGAGTTCCTCCATGAATTGGTTAATCTGGCAAAAGATAATCCATATCCCATTCTTATTGGTGGTGATTTCAATTTGCTTCGATTTCCAAATGAGAAAAGCCGTGGCAGGTTTGATGATCATTGGCCTTTCCTTTTCAACGCTGTCATCGACAGTCTAGATCTGCGAGAGGTTTCCATGATTGGAAGATAGTTCACTTGGGCGAATAGTCTTCCGGAACCGACATATGAGAAACTAGATCGCGTTCTAATGGATACCGACTGGGAATCTAAATTTCCTATGGTGTATGTTCGTGCTCTACCTCGTATCGAGGCTATATCAGACCACGCACCCATTCTCCTAACTACGGGTTTGCCACGACCACAACATAGACGCAAGTTCAAGTTTGAACTTGGGTGGTTGCTTCGGGATGGCTTCCATGACATGGTCAAGGAGGTGTGGGAGAAACCGGTGGCCGGGCCTACCCCAATTCACAAATGGAATAACAAAATGCGTGCATTACGTAAATTCCTTGGTGGTTGGGCTAGGCATACGGTGGGTATCCTCAGAAAGGAGAAGCTTCGCCTTTCATCTATCATTGATGAATTAGAAGCTTTGGCAGAGGTTAGACCTCTATCTGAGCATGAAATCGAGATCAAGAGTCATTCGAATGCACAGATAGCTAGCATGCTGCGTGAAGAGGAACTGAAATGGTATCAACATTCTAACTCTCAGTTTATCCTGAAAGGTGACGCGAATACTAGATATTTCCATGGAGTCGCCAATGGCAGACACCGGAAGAAAATTATTCATTCCCTACAACAGGATGAGGGCACAATTGAGGGGCATGAGCAACTTAAATCTTATATCACTAATTATTATAAAAATTTGTTCGGAGCCCCAGAGGAAGGAAACTTCTCGATGGATGAGTCCCGAACAAATGACATCCGCCAGGTTTCTGATGAGGAAAACAGCCTTCTAACAGCCCCATACTCTGAGGAGGAAGTTAGAAAGGCGGTTTTCCTAATGGAGCACAACAAAGCCCCGGGTCCGGATGGTTTTCCCGCTGAGTTCTATCAGCACTTTTGGGAAGTCATCAAACCGGATCTCCTACTTTTGTTTAGCGACTTACATGCTGGCCAACTAGAATTGTTTCGCTTAAACTTCGGTGAGATTATTTTATTACCTAAGGTTAATGAGGCTGAAAGGATACAACAATATAGACCTATTTGCCTTCTTAATGTTAGTTTTAAAATATTCACGAAGGTTGCGACTATTAGGCTAAATTCGGTTGCTGAACATGTGGTTTGTCCTTCACAGACAGCTTTTATGCAAGGCAGACACATCCTTGATGGTGTTGTTATCCTTCATGAAACAGTCCATGAATTACACCGAAAAAAGTTGAATGGGGTGGTTCTCAAAATAGACTTTGAAAAGGCTTATGACAAAGTCAAGTGGCCCTTTCTTCAACAGACTCTCAGAATGAAAGGATTTTCTGCAGAGTGGCGTGCTATGATCCATAGTTTTGTTTCTGGAGGTAGTGTTGCCATTAAGGTCAATGATGACATTGGACACTATTTCCAAACGAAGAAGGGTTTGCAACAAGGTGACTCGGTATCGCCCATGCTATTCAATATAGTGGCGGATATGCTTGCAATCATGATTGAGCGTGCCAAGGTTGATGGCCAAATTGAAGGGGTAGTAAATCATCTAGTTGATGGTGGTCTCTCTATACTTCAATATGCCGATGATACGATTCTCTTCATGGATCATGACCTCGAGAAAGCGAGAAATCTAAAACTAATTCTATCAGCATTCGAGCAACTCTCGGTTCTTAAGATCAATTTTCATAAAAGTGAATTGTTTTGCTTTGGCGAGGCTCAAGACGAGGCCCACCTGTACGCTGAACTGTTTGGATGCAGGTTGGGCCAGTTTCCGATCACATATTTGGGGATACCGATACATTATCGGAGACTCACAAATGCTGAATGGAAACACGTCGAGGAGAGACTTCAGAAAAGACTTAGTAGTTGGAAAGGTAAACTGTTGTCTCTAGGTGGAAGATTGGTCCTCATAAATTCAGTACTTAGTAATATGGTACTATATATGATTTCCTTCTTCCAGTTGCCGAAACGAGTTTTACATAGATTGGATTATTTCCGATCAAGATTCTTTTGGCAAGGAGATAGCGAGAGAAAGAAATATCGACTGGCCAAATGGAGTGTGGTTTGCCGTCCCAAAGACCAAGGCGGGTTGGGTATTCATGACCTTGAGGTTAAGAATAGGGCCCTCCTCGGCAAATGGTTGTTTAAATTTCTGACGGAAGAAGGTGTATGGCAAACCCTCCTAAGGAGGAAATATGTGGGCTCCAAGGCGGTATCCCAAGTATACTGGAAGCCTGGGGATTCCCACTTTTGGGCGGGTCTAATGGCTACGAAGAAATATTTCTTCTGCTATGGATCCTTCTCAATTAAGGACGGCTCGGAAATTAGATTCTGGGAGGACAGATGGCTAGGGAATGCCACACTCCGGGAACAATATCCGGCTCTATACAACATTGTGCGCCACAAGGGTGATACTATCGCCACGGTAATGGAATCATTTCCGCCAAATGTGACGTTCAGAAGAGATTTAATTGGACCTAGACTCCAATCGTGGAACATCCTGCTCCAGCGGTTGTCCACGGTGCACCTATCACATGGGTCTGATGTATTTCGATGGAACCTTCATGGGAATGGAAAATTCTCAGTGGATTCCATGTATAGAGCGCTAATCCAGTCTGATGTGCCAGTTGATAATAATAAGAAGATCTGGAAGATGAAGATACCTCTTAAGAATAAAATCTTTGCATGGTATCTTCGTCGCGGAGTCATTCTTACTAAAGATAACCTTATTAAGAGGAATTGGCATGAAAGTCCGCAATGTGTCTTTTGTCACCATGATGAGACAATAAAACATTTATTCTTCCAATGCAAATTGGCTCGTTCTATATGGTCAGTCATCCAAATAGCTTCTGGCTTGTATCCTCCTTGTAGTGTTGCTAATGTATTTGGCAACTGGTTACACGGGATTGATCACAGGTTTAGAACTTTTCTCAGGGTGGGAGCGCTTGCCGTTATTTGGTCGCTTTGGCTATGTAGAAATGATAATGTTTTTAACGATAAAAGTACTTCCCTGATGTAGGTTCTCTACAGATGTACCGGGACTCTTCGTTTATGGTCCTCTCTACAACGGGTGGAGAATCGAGACCTGTTTACGGAGGTGTGTACACGATTGGAGGCTACGGCGAGGGATACTTTTACCCAACATGGGTGGCAACATGATCTTAGGATTGACCCCCCTCCGCTTTAGGCGTTATACGGACTCTTCATGTTTTTGTATTTCGCCTTTTTATCATTCATTTGTGTGAGAAGACATTTTTTTGGCTGTGTGCATCTTAGTAATGCAGAGGCCGGGTGTAATGCTTAAATCTTTTAAGTAATAAAGCGCCCCTTTTCGAAAAAATTAAGCGTCTACCCTCTATGAATAAGCACTGCTGCTTAAAAAATACTGATTTATTTCTCTAAGCACCTCACCTAAGCGCCTTGCATTGTATAAGGCCTTAAAGTTTCCTTGAACTGTGTTTTTTAGGTTCGGACTGTCCGCGCGAATGTTTAGTAGAAATGAGTCCGATTGTAGATGCTCTCATAGATGCCCACAAACACGTGTCTGAATTCCCTCCCACACCTGTGATCAGCTCGACGCTGGCCTGAATGTTCCGGATGAGACGATAATACTGCGTCGGTGGCTTCGTTGGACAAATCAATTCAGAGCCGCAAAAATGATCAGCGTCAACATACCATGAAGCCGACGTGAGGCAAAAGAAGAAAAACCCATTGCTTGGACGAAACCAGAAGAGGAGAAGTGCAACAAGATTCTTGCAGGGCCACCAGTGACAGACATCTACTAGCAAGCGGCACACAGATTAATCCCTAGAGCTAGAGGCACCGCCGCCGCCGCTGGTTGTGGATCCAGGACGAGGTCGGGTGCCGATGCCGACAGCCATGGTAAATAGTTAAAAATCCCCACGGACAGAGATGGATGGGCGGAAAACATTATACACACTGAAATATCGGATCGAGCGGGGCACCGAGCCTGCGATTTCAATTCCCAATCTCGACTTCTCCTCCGCCCCTCCCCCCGCCTGTCTCCTCCCCACTGAATTCGCCGTCAATCTCGCCACCTATGCGTAATCCCGCGGCCGGTTCCCCTCTACCCGCCCCTCCCATGGCAGCCGACGTCTCCATCCCCGCGCCGCCTCTCTGCCTTCTCGTCTCCTCACAGCCGTGCGCCCAGTAACGCCGCCGATTCTCCCCCCTCGTCTTCTCTGTTTCCAGGTGAAAAATCCCTCAGTCTTTTTAAAGATCAGATTAGATTCGAAAGTCAGGCTAAATTTGGCCAAGTTTTTGTACCCGAGTCGCCAGATGCCGCCGCTATTAGTTTCTTTTCAGCTGAATTCCAGCTAAAGTGCCACCCTTTAGCCGAATTGCTTTTCTCTCTAGTTATTGGGTGGTGATTTCACACCCACGGATTGATAGGATTCTTTTTTTATCCGCATAATTTTGGAGTCTACCGAGGTTTTGGGGCCAGGTTGCGGCCTCCCATGAAAACATCTTCTTTTGTCTAAATTTTAGAGGTTTCTCCTTTGTGTGCTACATTTGAATGAATGCTAGTATAAAAGATAGTAGATATTGTTCTGTTCCTACTACTGCTCAGTTATACTGTTACTGGTTATTAGTTTTATGGCTCATTTTTTGGAATGCAATTGCAGGGCTAGTAGAGGATCGGTGCTTTGGAGCGAGAGAGTGTTGTCTCGCAGGTTTTGAGTTCTCATTTGGCAGGTCGGTGTTTGCTCTTCTCTTGGTTGCACCAAAGGAAAGGAAGTCTGTCAAGATGAACCGTGCAAGAAGAGGAGGGAGATTATTTCCCCTCTGGTTATGCGCAGTGGTTTGTCTCATGGCTCGGCCGGGAGCTTGCAGTGTGGTGCTGATGGCCAATAACACAACCCTGTCGTTCAGCGACGTCGAGGCGACATTTAGTGAGTGCTATAATAAATTAACCAATTCCCCTCTGTTTCAGTACCGATCAATTATCAACTCTACTATTTTGTTTCGTTGTTACTGTACATTTGTTTTTATTATTCTGAATCCATAATTTGAGTCATCACCGATGAATGGACTGATTGCTTGCCCTGCATCCTGGTAGTTAGACTAGTTTTTGTCAGTGCTGATTTTATTACTTCTTGTATGACAATTTGCACATGCTTTATAATGTTATTACCTCTTGTATGGCAATTTCCACATGCTTTATAATGTGCAAAGCTAAGTTGATGCTGCTTGACCCAATCTATATGTGTTAACGAAGAACTTATTGGTATTTGAACATTTTGCAGCTCCAGAAGTGAAAGGTTCAGGTTTAAACGGTGTAATTTACACCGTCGAACCTCTTGATGCTTGCAGTCCTCTGACAAAGAAAGCAGTCGAAGGGCCTGCATCACCATTTGCGTTGATTTTAAGAGGCGGCTGCCAATTTGATGATAAAGTTAGAAATGCTCAGGATGCCGGATTCAAGGCTGTGATAGTGTATGATAACAAAGACAACGGTGTCCTTGTTTCAAGTAATGTTCCTTCACTTCTCCTTTTGGTCCTGATATCATTTGTTTTTCTTTTAGTCTGTATATCTTTAATAACGTGTCGCTCATGATCACCGCATATAAGATGGGTGATTCATGATGCTTTGGTAGCTAAACATTAGAGAGGTCAGAGGAATAACAAGTAGCTATACAAATATCTAATCCTGTGTCATGAAATTTAAATGGTTAGACGCACCTGCGACCTTTTTCAGACTACACCTCGCTAAGAAAAGAAGAAGCAGAAATCAATTGTAAAACTTGATCTGGCATAAAAATGTTATGACCATTGACATGTGCTTTTTTCAATAGCCTTTTGTTTTCTCCAATATTATCTATTGTGTGCACATATTTTCAACAGTATTTAACTAGGAAGTGTTAACAGTGGCTGGAAGCTCATCCGGTATCGACATATATGGAGTCTTCATCTCTAAGACGTCAGGAGAGGTGTTGAAACTATATTCAGGTCAAAGTGATGCTCAGGTGTGGATAATATCAACACGTGATAACTCAGCTTTGTCTATCATGGCAATATCTTTCACAGCACTGCTTGCTATGTCTGCTGTTCTGGCCACTTGTTTCTTTGTGAGAAGACACCAGATGAGAAGGGACAGGGCTCGAATACCTGCAGCACGAGAATTTCATGGAATGAGCAGTCAATTAGTCAAGGCAATGCCGAGTCTTATTTTTACAAAAGTCCAGGAAGACAATTGTACTTCGTCAACATGTGCCATTTGCTTGGAAGACTACAGTGTTGGTGAAAAGATAAGGGTGCTGCCTTGTCGTCACAGTATGTTCTTCTCACATTTAAATGTCACAATTATTTTCTAGTTATTGCATAATAGGATCTGATGGTTTGGGATCTCGATGCCTGTGCAATTTATGTACAACCAGATTAATCTGTCTACTAGTCATTGCTGATTTAAAGTTGGGAATTAGAATATACTTGCTGCATTACTACCAGAATAGTAGCAAGAGGATGGTGTCATTGATCAAAACTTACGTCATAATCACAATAACTCCACATAATATCCCTTTGTATGTTTGAGATACAAACTCAATTGAATATGGTCTTGCTAGATTTCATTTGTTTCCTGGTCGCTTAATGTAGATAAATCTACACTGCGAATTCTACAATATAGATCTAAAAATTAAGTATTGCACTGCTACTGAACCCTCTGTTATTTCAAGCTTTCTTCTTTATTTTTCAACCAGTGCACTGATACTTGGCTGTTTCATCTTACAGAGTTCCATGCTGCTTGCGTGGACCTGTGGCTCACATCATGGAGGACATTCTGCCCTGTATGCAAGCGAGATGCAAATGCTGGAATGTCAAATCTCCCTCCATCAGAGTCTACCCCTTTGCTTTCTTCTGCTATTCCCTTACCAGCTGAATCGACAGCTTTGTCTTCTTTTCGTTCAATGGTAGCAGCATCTCCTCCAAGGACAATAAGCCGGCATCCTTCATGGCAGTCCATGTCCCGCACTAACTCCAATTCCAGTATCCTCCACACCCGTAACCCATGCAGATGTTTTTCCAACTCACCTGCTATCAGTACAAGTAGGAGCAGTGTAGACCTTGCAAACATGTCATCGCCATGGTCTAACACTCCGCACCTTGCATCCACGCACTCCCTGGGTGGAGGGCATTTTTCTCCGCCGATCAGCATCAGATACACATCACCACATGTCTCCCCTTTCGGTTACAGATTTTCTGGACAATTTGTAGGTTCACCCCACATCCCCCGTTCCGAGAACGGGTCTCCAAGCTATTATCCTGGCTCTTCAGGGCAGCAGTACCCTTACCTGAGGCATCGCACAGAGTCAGGGCCGAGCTTATTTACCATGGTGCCCCAGTCACCGCAACAGACCCAGCTGCAGGATGGTGGCGACTCGGTGACGAGTCTATCAGCTTCAGCATCGACCCAGTCGCACCATCAGGCCTACCTGCAGCATTGCCCCGATTCTGATGCGAGCTTATCTGCTGCGACGTCAGCCCAGTCTCTGCCAGGGTGCTGATTGCCCTTACAGGTTCACCATTGAAATCCAGTTAGACCTGTTACCATAGAATAAGCTCACCATGAAGTTTTCATCGGTCGCCACCATCGAGTGAAGCGAATTTGAATGAGCAAAAGGGAGCTGCCTGAAAAAACATACTAGCTAGAACCGGTGACCTTTAATCTGACCAACTTGCTCGGAACCTTGAAGACTGGAAATGACTCTGCTGACCACATTGAGTTTGCAAGGATTGTCTTGAGGCGTGTGTGCTACTGATGATGCCAAGAGTGTATATTATTACAGTTTAATAGGGATCTGTTAGTTGCAGTCAGAAGTGCCTTGTGCTAGTAAGATGACGTATATATTCTCTTCATGAACGCTTCAGAGAAATATATTAATCTTGTTCGTTCTCACTCTGTTTTGAAGAGTTGATTAGTGCCTATGGCGGACCTGTAATCATGTTTATACTGCTTGTATGTTTTTTGTTATTGGTTTTTGGTCTGGCTTTTAATTATTTGTTCTGGGTCTGGTTTTTGGTTGCCTTCGCTTTTTCGTATTGGAGCCCTCCCCCCTTTTTTTATTTTGTTAAGCATTAGTAGAAAATACAGCAATTCTGCGTGCCCTAACCATACGTAAAGAACGCAATGCGTTGCAAAATACAACGAGAGAAGTATATACCGCAGAAGAAGAGGTACACCTAAGACTGTAAAAAGATAGAATAGAAAAAAAGATTGGGGCAACTGAAGCTTTCCCTGCCTACGAGATCACTTCCAAGAAGAAGAGCCCGTACTTCAATTAGTAGAGAATTGTTCAAATCCTAATTGTAATCCTTCTTGAAATCTTAGTGCAAATAGATGTTGAAAGAAAAACTTCATTGGTGTGGGGAATGAAGATGTCTTCTAGCCATTGATGAACGGGTCCCACATGGATTTCTGGAGGTAGCCAATATGGCGATTCTGACTTTGCACTATGCATATGGGATGCGCTCCATATGCGAGGTTATCATTATGGCGACTCTACTAGAGTTACTCCAAACGTGTCGGTTTTCCTTAAAACAAAAACGGTAGGAAATGGAATTTCAGGATAACTTGAACTTAGATGGTGAGTTACCAATCTACTCTTTCAGCGGGTGAGCTAGACATAGTTTATCTTTTCGGTTTAGGATAATTTATTTTCTGATAGCTGTCATGTATTTTTTATGGTATGTAGTGGGCGTGATCGGTGCTGCCTCAGGGTAGCTCAGTTGCGATGATGGTCACATGTGCACTGGCCCCGGGGCCCAACCCGATCTATTCGCTCCAGCGATGGAGCTAGTCCGCCAGGGTATATGACTGCGCAGAGCGGAAGTACAAGGTGGCTTGGGGGGCCGAGGGTGGATGGGAACGGTCCTAGTGGTGGCGTGGGTGCTCAGGCGTTCGTGATGGCTATACAATTCAGTTGTGGTGGTGTTGTGCCTCTGTGTGGACTCGCCTCCATGGTGTCATTGTGGCTCGAACAAAGACTCAAATTTGGCTGTCATGGTCTGCTACTCTTAGTGTGATGCAAGCAATGGCTCACTCTCAATTGGCAGTGGCTTGGCCCCCCAGGCTCGGGTAGGTGGAAGGCTTAGGTATCTGGGCAAAAACCTTGTTTTTTGATGGGGATCGATTGGTACCGATGATGGTGGTGGTGGTGCTCTCTTCCCTTGGAGCACCTGAAGGTTCCTCCTCTTCACTAGAACTTGATTGGTCATTTCTTAGGTTTGTCATTCTGGCTGTTGACGTGGTCGGCTTTTTCCCGAGGTTTGGTGTAGTAGTCGTGGACGGCTATGGGTGAATGCTTAAAGTCTTCGATTGGGTTTTTATGCCAGTGATGATAATGTCTACATGCTTTGTCTTTCCTTTTTGAAGGTGTCTGCGAAGAGCTTGCTCATTTCTCTTTGGGTTGTGGCATGTTGACTAGGATATCAATTTTATCCATGGGTTTGAATATCCATGCATGTGTACGAATTTTTCATTGATAGGCAAAATCATAGGTAACCTGATTAGTCATGGGTCGAAGCATCGATAGTACTTCTTGCTCATGGCTCGCCCATTTAATATTTAAATAAGTAAATAAATATAATTTTATTACATATGATATGTGGACCACCGAAGATGTATAACACACATATATAACTGTATACTCTAACCCCTAACTGTAATACCCTGTAGTTGTGGTATAAATAGTCCGTTAAGCTTATTTTCTATTCCATGGCTTACCCCATGGTTTAGGAAATTCAGGAACATAATTTAAATTCTTCAACACATTTGTAAATTCCTAATCTTTTCTTCAAAATTACGAACATTTTTTATAACAGTGAAGATTTTTCATATTCATGAAGATTTTTAAAATTAAAAATATTTATTTAAATCAATGAACATTTAATTAGTGATCAAGTTTTAAAAATTGTGTACTCCATCCGGTCCTCTTTAGTCCGCATATAAGTTTTGTTTGAAGTCAACGTATCTGTACTTTCACCAAACTTACAGAAAAAATATCAACATTCACATACCAAATTAATATTGTTAGATTCATTATGAAATGTAGTTCAATAGTATATATATTTGGTATTTTAGATGTTAATATTTTATAGTATAAATTTGATCAAACTTTGTTGAGTTTGACGCAAATCTAATGCGCGGAGTAAAAAGGACTGAAGGGAGTACAATTATGAAACTCGTGATTTTTTTTAGAATTTATGAATATTCTTTCAAATATTTTTAAAAATATGAACATTGTTTAGATACACAATTTTTTTTTTGAAACATTGTGAACATTTTTAAAAATTCACAAAAAGTTAAAATTATTGTATCTTCTTTAATTATTTGAAAAGTGTTTTAATGGAATGTCAGTTCCTAATTCCTATACTGTCCCGTGAGACACATGATTTGGCTAGACCCTTGGGGTCTACTTAATAAAAACTTAAAGTCCATAGTTTATTCTAGAGGCTCAATTTAAAATTTTACTTTAAGTCTCTACCAGTTAACCCTAATTAGTAGCCTTTAAAACAAAATTTAACCCTTAATTAGTAAGCATTTAAATAAAAATTTAGTTTGAGCTTCTAGAATAACTTGGGAATGAAGAGAGGCAATTTATTTCCACAACCGGCAATAAGCTAAAAAACAGACTGAAAGGAGGCAACTTATTTCAACAACCAGCAATAAGCCCTAAAAGAATTGATCCTTAGCAATTGTAAGGATAGTGTGAAGCAATTAAGTCCTCTATTCTTAGAGGCTCTAGTAATTATATAAGAATAGCTTGTGGCAACCAGGCATTTTGGCCGAGCTTAGTAATTACTCCAGATACATTCGTTTGGGATGGGACCGAGGGAGTATATAAGAATAGCCTGAGGCAACGAGGTATTCAGGTTGCACAATGTACGCTATAAAGCTTAGTAATTGTGTACGCTAGGCTTCTAGGATGCATAAGAACATGCTAGGCTGCAGCCTACATTGGAGAGCGAGCCTTGTAATTTTATACACTAGAGAGCGAGCTTAGTAATTGTGTACGCTAGCGAGCTTAGTAATTGTAATTGTGTACACTAGGCTGCACAAGAATATACTAGGTTGCACCCTACATTGGACGCTAGAGAGCGCTCGTATCCTCCCTGTAGTGTGCATCCTCCCCTGTTTCTGAAGGGCCTGACTCTGTGCATCCTTTCCCTTTCCGTAGTGTAAGGCGGGCATAGCTTTGTGCATCCTTTCTGTAATGTAAATACGTTTCTGACGAGTCTAGCTGAGAGTGATTTAAATTTCGTGCGAATCAATTTCTACTTACAAGTAGACAACCAAACAGCTCATCATTTAGCCCGTCAAAACTTGCTTAGGCTTGATACAACCTAAGCATTTAGCCTGCCAGAGCTTTGTTAGGCTTAATGCAGTCTAGGCCTACCAAATGCCTCGTAGGCTGCACAAGAACATGCAACATGTCCGAAGAGAGCATTTCATTCAAAAAGTATTTTAATTATTTAGACCTAAAAATTATTTTAATTATTTAGAGCTGGTTTAAAAGCCAACTGCTGGCTCTATGTTGGATATTGCCATGTCATATATAGTTTATAGTCATTCATACAAATCATTTAGAGCATTTGGAAACTCTTTTAATCATTTAAAGCATGGTTGATAATATACCCAACTGGATGTTATATATAATCACCATTTATGTTATTCATAAAACAAGATTATAGCTATAAGAGTACTACTTTGTTTCATCATTTTTCTGTCTCTCTCTTCATATTTATTGAATTTTCTTAGGCTCTTGCATGAGAGCCATTTTTCATGTCTCTCCACATAGAAGAAAGTGTCCCACATACTGAAAAAAGCTTTCGCCCCGTTTTATAAATAAAGCAAACCACCGAGCACAAAGTCAACAAGGTACCAACCGCACAACACAGACAAACAACGCCACCGCAGGCCAGGTCCAACACACACGCACACAAACACTACACAAGGTTCAGCTGTGGGCACAGCAAAACAAGCCCAACACAGACATGAGGCACGCACAACACATAAATAGCGGTGGCGGCGAGGTAGAGAGAATCTAATCCGGCTCTGGAGGTGGTGGGGGAAGCGGAGGAACCATCCGGAGAGCCATCGCGCGAAGTTGGGTGATGATGGAGGTGATGGCGTCTCTCTCCCTGGGGCGGCTAAGCGGCCGCCAAAGCTGCAAGTAACCAGACCATTTGAACAAAGCGTCAGTAGCGCGACGAAGAGGGACATGCTGAATCACAAGCTTATTCCTAATGGTCCACAACGTCCAGGCAAGCACACCGATGGTCAACCACCTAATGTGGCGAGATGCGGGTGGTAATGCCTGAAGTTCGGCGAACAGAGCGGGGAAGTTGTTGTGGTCCCAGTTTCCACCCACTAATTCGCGGAAACAACTCCAGAGGAACT
This sequence comes from Triticum aestivum, assembly GCF_018294505.1. Classification (NCBI taxonomy): domain Eukaryota; kingdom Viridiplantae; phylum Streptophyta; class Magnoliopsida; order Poales; family Poaceae; genus Triticum; species Triticum aestivum. The sequence continues at coordinate 414,727,589 of NC_057814.1, read as the reverse complement.
GCGCGGACACGCAGGTGAAGAAGATATGGTTCGTGTCCTCTTCAGGCCTGCAGAGCGGGCACCGCCCATCACCAGGACCGTTGCGCTTCAGTACCTCGACGCCAGAAGGTAGGCGGCCACGAATCCATTGCCACAAGAAGATCCTAATCTTCAAGGGGAGCCGGATCGCCCAGATGGTGGTGAGAGCTTCGTGGCCCGGCGAAGGGGCAATCGCCTGATAGAGAGATTTAGAGGAGAATTGTCTAGATGGTTCTAGCCGCCACCTGGTGCGGTCCTCTCCAATCTCCAGATCTGGCTCGTGCAGAGCAATGTAGTCGAGCAGGTCGTGCCACGCGTCGGTTTCCGCCGATCCAAATGGTCGCCAGAAGGCGAGGCGCCCTAAGTCAATAAGGGCACCACTACAGAGATCCGCGGATCTACCGCGATGGAGAACAGGTCAGGGAATCGAGCCGTGAAGGGGGAGTCTCCAGCCCATCTATCGAACCAGAACAGCGTGGCTGAAAGATCGTGGATGTCGCCTAGAGGGGGGGGGTGAATAGGCGCTTTAAAATAATTACGGTTTAGGCTTGAACAAATGCGGAATAAACCTAGCGGTTAATTTGACAAGCACAAAACCTACAACAACTAGGCTCACCTATGTGCACCAGCAACTTATGCTAAGCAAGATAAACAACTAAGTGATAGCAAGATATATGACAAGAAACAATATGACTATCACAAAGTAAAGTGCATAAGTAAAGGGTTCGGGTAAGAGATAACCGAGGCACGCGGAGACGACGATGTATCCCGAAGTTCACACCCTTGCGGATGCTAATCTCCGTTTGGAGCGGTGTGGAGGCACAATGCTCCCCAAGAAGCCACTAGGGCCACCGTAATCTCCTCAAGCCCTCGCACAATGCAAGATGCCGTGATTCGACTAAGGGACCCTTGAGGGCGGTCACCGAACCCGTACACTTTGGCAACCCTTGGGGGCGGTCACCGGTACCCGTCAAATTGCTCGGGGCGATCTCCACAACCTAATTGGAGACCCCGACGCTTGCCCGGAGCTTTACACCACAATGATTGAGCTCCGAACACCACCAACCGTCTAGGGCGCCCAAGCACCCAAGAGGAACAAGCTCAAGGGCACCAAGCACCCAAGAGTAATAAGCTTCTCAACTTGTAACTTCCACGTATCACCGTGGAGAACTCAAACTGATGCACCAAATGCAATGGCAAGGGCACACGGAGTGCCCAAGTCCTTCTCTCTCAAATCCCACCGAAGCAACTAATGCTAGGGAGGAAAAAGAGAGGAAGAACAAGAAGGAGAACACCAAGAACTCAAAGATCTAGATCCAAGGGGTTCCCCTCACATAGAGGAGAAAGTGATTGGTGGAAATGTGGATCTAGATCTCCTCTCTCTTTTCCCTCAAAAACTAGCAAGAATCCATGGAGGGATTGAGAGTTAGCAAGCTCGAAGAAGGTCAACAATGGGGGAAGAACACGAGCTCAAGAGATAAGGTTGAATGGGGAAGAAGACCCCCTTTTATAGGGGCTCCCGAATCCAACCGTTATGTGCTCAATCCGCGCACGAGCGGTACTACCGCTCAGGGGAGCGGTACTACCGCCCGGGCGGTAGAACACGGAGAGCGGAGCAAAACAGAGGGCGAGGCAGAGCCGTATGAGCGGCACTACCGCTGGAGCCAGCGGTACTGCCGCGTGGCCCAGCGGTACTAGGGGCGGTGGTAGCCGCAGTACTACCGCACACGAGCGATACTACCGCTCCTACTGCTGCTACTACTGCCGCTGAACCCGACACGAGAAAACCACGTCTCGAGTCGAGGCGGTACCAGCGCGGAACCGGAGCCGTACTACCGCTTATGGCCATAGGCGGTAGTACCGCTGTGGGACGGCGGTACTACCGCTTGTGGCGATACGCGGTACTGCCGCTCCGGTCCAGCGGTACTACCGCTGGCGCCAACCTTATGCCAAGTCCACGAAAACAAGTACACTCCAAGGAAGACCAGAACTGCCATAACTTCTGCAAATGAGCTCCGAATTGAGCAAACTCAAGCTTGTTGGATAGAGGAAGACGAGTAGCATCAAAAAGGAGGCAGGCGAGGTATGCCTAACAAAAGAGGAGTGAAACCTCCAACGGAGAAGAACCGGCAGAACCTCCAACATCGAAAACATCATAGAAGACGCATGTGAACTCCGTTTTCGATGAACTCGAGCTTGTCATCAAGATGACCACGAGCTCTAAGACTCACAAAGAGAATCAAACAAGAACCAAGAAACATGATGCAAGGATGCAATGGTTTGAGCTCTCGACGAACGATACGATCAAGCTACTCACTTGAGAGCCCCCCTTGATAGTACGGCTATCGATCCTATAACCCGGTCTCCCAACTACCACCATGAGACCGGTAAAATAGAAAACCTATCAAGGGCAAACATTTGCCTTGCACATGGTCCACTTGAGCTAGATGATGACGATCTTGACTCCCTCAAGTTGGACCACCTTTCTTGATTGCGTTGGCTCGATGAAGACTAGATGATTACTCCCCCATAGTCCACTATGGGTGAGCCACCCTTTCGCACATCTTCACAAGTCCATTGTCACCACAAAGGCTTCAAGCATTTGATCTCTTCGTGATGCTTTACTTGAACTTGCCCGCTTCACTTGAACTTGCACACCGCAACCTAACCCCACAAAGAATTCTCACAAAGACCATGGGTTAGTACACAAAGCGTAATTGACAATGCTTACCATACCATGGGATCGCTTGATCCCTCGGTACATCTTGTGCGCTTTGTGTGTTGATCAACTTGATTCACTCTTGACTTAGTCTTGATCAACCTTGACTCTTTCCAACTCTCTTCATTTGGATGATGTCTTGAAGGTAAACATGAATGATCACACAATCTTCTTCTTCAAGACATGCTTGCAATAAGCTCAACTCTCACATGACCAATTTTTGGATAATTCCTTAATAACACCTTGGTCACCACATAAACTCCTTGAAACCAACACATGGACTTCAAGAAATGCCTATGGACAAATCTTTCAAATATAACTCAAGGCAACCATTAGTCCATAGAGATTGTCATCAATTACCAAAACCAAACATGGGGGCACCGCATGTTCTTTCAGTGGCGGTGCCAGATCCAACCGCAATGGAGGTGCCGATGCGGAGGACTGGAAGGAGTTATATGACTGATTGCCAGAACTGGGACCCACCGGACCGCTGGCAGAAGGCGAGTGGCTCGCCACGGAGGTATTTCTGCTGGTTGATGTGCAGCCACAATCCACCCTCACCGTTCGCAATCCTCCACAGCCACTTAGTCAGGAGGGCTATGTTCATGCGCTTGGAGGACATGATCCCGAGACCGCCCTGTTCACGAGGCTTACAGATCTCTGACCACCTCACCATGTGGTACTTCTGCTTGTCGCCCTCGCCAGCCCAGAAGAAGCGTCCCTGGACTGTGGCAATCTCATGGTGCAGCGTCTCAGGTAGGCTGTAGAAACTCATGATGAATAGGAGCAAGCTGGAGAGGGACGAGTTAATGAGCACCATCCGGGCGGCCTTAGAGAGCCAGCGGCCCTGCCAAGGTTCGATGCGGTGCTGAAGCTTCCCCACCATGGGGCGCAGCTCGGCCACCGTGAGCCTCGTGTCACTAATGGGGATCCCCAAATAAGTTGTGGGAAAGCACCCAAGCTGGCAATTGAGGCGGTCAGCGATGCTCTAGCATTCGTCTTGGGTGTATCCCAACACCATGACCGCACCCTTATCGAAGTTGATCCTGAGGCCAGACATCTGCTGAAAGCATAGCAGGAGGAACTTCAGGTTCACGATGTCGTTCACTGAACCTTCCACCATTATAATGGTGTCATCCGCGTATTGGAGAAGGAAGATCCCATTCCCGCCTACCAGGTGCGGGACGATACCCCTAATATGCCCAGCTGCCTTGGCCTTATCCAGGATGGCAGCTAGCGCATCTACAACCACGTTGAAGAGAAACGGAGAGAAGGGATCGCCCTGCTGGACCCCACGGAATGTGGGGAAGTAGGGGCCAATCTCGTCGTTTATGTTCACCGTCGTCCGGCCCGAGGAGACCATTTGCATCAAGCGGGTTACCCATCTATCGTTGAATCCCTTCCGGAGCAAGCATTCATGAAGAAAGGGCCAACTGACCGTGTCGTAGGCCTTGTGGAAGTCGAGTTTCAAGAAAACAGCCTTGAGGTGTTTGGTGTGCACCTCGTGGAGTGCTTCGTGAAACACTAGGACTCCATCCAGGATATACCGACCCTGGATGAATGCCGACTGATCCGGATGAGTGATCCGGTCCGCAATTGGGGCCACCCTAATGGCGTACCCCTTCGCAAGGATGCGAAAGATGACATTGATCACCGTGATCGGGTGGAACTGGCAGATATCCGAAGCCCCGGTTATTTTGGGAATAAGGGTGATAATCCCAAAGTTCAGCCTGGTAAGGTCGATGGACCCAACGTAGAACTCCTCGAAGAGGGCCATCACCTCAGGTTTAATAACCTCCCGGAAGGTCTGGAAGAACTTCACTGGGAGGCCATCGGGGCCAGGGGCCGACGATGGATTCATGCCCTTAATGGCAGCCCAAACCTCAGCCTCGGAGAACGGGCCGTGAGGGCCACATTATCCGCCGGCGAGACACGACGGTGGGGCGGCCAGATGTCGTGATCGAGGGCCAGCCCTACCCGAGGGGAGGCAGAGAATAGGTCTCTGTAGAAGCTGTCTACATGGGCACGGATGTCCTCAGGCTGCTGCAGGAGGGTCTCTCCATCCCACAGAAGCGGGATGGAGTTCCGACGACGACGGCCATTGGCGATGACCTGAAAGTAAGCTGTATTGGCATCTCCCTTGAGGACCCAATTCTACGTATCCCGCAAGCGCCAATACGCGTCCTCATTAGTGTAGATGACCGTGAGCTGGTCCTCAAGGTCATACCTAATCATCCATTCCTCGGTCGATAGGCCCGCGCCATCCGCACGGAGGTCGAGGGTCTGAATGGCCTCTAAGAGGACTTTCTTGCGCTCCCGGATATCCCGGCCCACGTTAGTACCCCATCCTTTCATGAATTGGTGAGACCGCTTTGCACAAAAGTGCCAGGAGTCAACGGCTGAGAGGGAACGATGGGGGGCCTCGCGCGCCTCATGCCACCGAGCAATCACCGCCGCGGCAAACCCAGATTGACGCAACTAGAAGGTTTCGAACCGGAAGCGAGGCGGCGGTGGAGGACGTTCGTTCTTAGAGAAGAGGAGGAGGGGGACGTGATCGGATCCAATCCGAATAATCGCCCAAAGCGAAGCTAGGGGACAACGAATGTCCCACTCAGAAGATGCGAAGACCCTGTCGAGGATCGAGTGGGTCAGCTCAGCTTGGCGGTTGGTCCAAGTAAATCTGGCACCAACCCTATCAAGCTCGCGAAGCCCATGTCTGCGATGTAGTTATTGAACATCTGCATCCGGGGGAAGTTTACCAAGTTGTTACTCTTGTCGTCTTCCGACCGTATGAGGTTAAAATCGCCGCCCACCACCACCGGTAGCTGGGCGGCCGCCACCTTATGCCGAAGCTCAGCGAGGAAGGCTTCAGAGCGGCGGTGGTCGGCCGGGCCATAGACCGCAATGATCTCCCATTTGAAGTTGAGGCCCGCTCGAAAATCTCCATGCTTACGGAGAACTTAGACGGAAGTGTCTTGTAAGCATGCTATAGCCATCAGGGCGATTGTCCAGTACATTGCTTTTCGCTAAGAAAAGAAAGAAGATAAGTCCAGCTAATTGATGCACCAACACTGGTTCATTTATTTTCTAAAGCACCGCGCATGCAGGGTGAAACTTATGACAAAAGCAGAGCTAGGTGGTGCTTCTCACACGGTTGACCTCGGTGATACACTACATACGACATACAACATCGGCCGTCCGGCCGGCCGGCGGCCTCGGCAACTTTATTTCTAGGCAGCTCTACATCGACGTGGTACTACGGCTAGCTAGCCAGCTACTGGCGCCCAAGCTGACGTCCACCGGCGCCCATCCCCTGCCGCGCCTGCGCCCGCGGCTCCTCCGACCCAGCCTTCCTCCCTTCCTCCTCCCCTAGATCACGCCGCGGCTGCTGCTGCGAGGCGTCGGCGACGTGTCGCGCCTGGGCGAAGAGGTCGACGGGGTCGGAGTCGGCGATCTTGCCGCCCTCGAGCGGCGTGCCGTTGAAGTAGCCGGTCCTGAGCTCGTCGTCCACGGTCAACCTCGCCTGGGCCGTGCCGTGCTTGATGTCTTCCTTGCTCGTCGCCATGGCTCTTGCTGATATGCCTCGCTACGGATGAGCTGAGTGACTGGTGCGGGTGTGTCTCTGCCTCTCCGATCCGTGTACGCCTCGTCGTCCTGCGGTGCACTGCGCTATATATACGTGAGGTAAGCTGGCGGTGAAGCTCGCGTGAAGAGGACACGCCGCGCCGTGACGTGGCTGCATGCATGCCATGCTAGCTCGCTCTCGAACCCTCTAAAGCATGGCCCGTTCCATTTCACATGGCCAATCCTTTCTTTTAGTGGCACTAGTGGACTCGTTGCGCCAAATGGCGCAGAGGCACGCTAAACCCATGTTCGTGATGAAAAAAATATCCATGGTTTAAGGGTTCAGCGTTTAAAGATGTATATACACATTTTAATTTGATAGTATAAAGCCCTATAAAAATAAAATATAGTATGTTTTAGTTAGTTTAGCTGTAGGTTACATATGATAAAAAATGGTGTCTTGTTGTGCACAATAAGATATATATCCACATTCTAATTTGGTGGTATATACTCTCATTTAAAACCATGTCATGTTGAAAATATGTGTATCCTTTTAGTGATCTTTTTGTCTTGCCCACGCTAAGAATTTAGATGCTTATGTATAAAAAGAAAAGAAACACATATTCCTGTATGCATTAAAGAAATCTAAAAAATGCATACTCTGGTACTAAAAAATATATGTATACCTAATAGCATGTAGGAACCATTTAAGGAGGCCTTCTTTTTTTCAAAAGCTATTAACCTTTTATTGTTTTTGTGCGCAAAAAAGAAAAACATTTCTGTTTGCTCAGAGACAAAAATCATCGGTAGTACTTGCATCATCTCAATAACTGGGATGGATATCATCCACTACAATGAAGAACAATAACATTTCCCTATATCTTGAACAATAATAAGATCATCTACAGTACATTTGGTCAAGCAACCAATTAGCAGAAGAATAATAGTATTTCTCTATATCTTGAATTCCACATATGGGATTATTAATATCTCGACTTGTATGGATATTTGCCTGACATAATGTCCATCAGATGAATCAATCAAATAGGAGGAACTTGGGAGTATTTCAAACCAAAACAAAGAATTGATCCTAACTATGTGAAGTGCAGTAGCTTTAAAGCCTCTGAAGTATTTTGCTGCTACTCCACCAGGAAAGTGCAGGGCTTCAAGAACCAAAAGTCGCCACTCAAGCTCTCTTCGGCCTCATAAGCCCTGTTGTTGCTGCTACTCCACCAGGAAAGCGCAGGGCTTCAAGAACCAAAAGACGCCACTCGAGCTCTCTTCGGCATCATAAGCCCTGTTGTTGATATCCTTAAACCCAAAAGGTTGCCTCTTAGCATCTTTGTTGTTCTGCTGATCCTTATTAGGTGTCAGCTTATCCTGAAGAAAAAGCAGTTGATATCATATTATCATCAAATAAATCCATAGTTAACATGTGGATCGTGGGGAATGGTGAGATGCCATATTGGGGTTCGCAACATGAATAAGACCACTAATTTACAGAAGGAAAAAAATGCCTGAACACTCTTAAGAAAGGCCATGATGATGAGGTGAGAACAAACAGGCTAGTGATCAAGTGAAACTTGAAATGGAGCAATAAAAATACCATAATGGTGTTGCTTAAAAAAATCACAGTACAATGCACAATGGAATATTTCTCAACAACTATAACTAAATTTATACATAAAGGAAACTATCACCATTTGTTTAGTCTTTGGTGGGCTATTTGGAATAGAGAAATTAATACAGAGTTCCTTAGCAGCATGAGCAATCTATATAAACCACAATAACCATTTATCCTAGCAGCAGTCTCAATCCAAATAAGTTAGTTCCTTTTTCATCGGCTCTATTAATCCAGAGTTGCAAAGGAGATACATTGACTCCGAATTTAGAGAGGATTCACCACTCCATTTGTAAAGCTATTTAATGAACAACTCGTGCACCATTGGGATCTCATACAATGAGCTTTGAACAATAAAGAAATGTATATCTTTCCTCGTTCGGGGCTTTTCATCCCAATGCACCATGAGCAGTATGCGTACATAATATATGTTTGCGCCTCAAATTGACATAGGACATACTATAAAAATAAATTAAGAAAAAGCTCACCTTAGAGTCTCCAGTACCATTGAGATCCGAGTGGATCAAAGGCTACCATGAGAACCTACCTGCACTGAGCAACACCAAAAGAAAGATAAAACTGTAACAAGACATTTTCAGTGGTTGCAAACCACAAAGATATAAAGTGCGGATATTTCAGTTATTAAGATGTAAATATACCACAAGATGATTCAGAGGCCTATATATTCAGAAGAAAGAGAAACACAAGACAGTTATCTTTTTCATGTGAGAGACACACAAATTGTTGAAGAACACTTCATCATGCTATCAAACTGTGTACATCTAAAGCATGTGATAAAATCGCACGAGGGAGAGGGAGCAGGAGGAGAGGCGCGGCAAGGGATTGGAAGAAGGAGAAGGGAGCAGGGATATGGCAGTATGCTCCGACGACAGAGTACTGTTATCATGGACCAAAAATAAAATTCAAATTATGAGCTATATTAGGAATGATGCCCGAGCATACACAAATCAAGCAAATCACGTAGGAGTATAAATTTCTTCCAGGTTCATTCATAGCTCATGTGCATCCGCCAATGAAGTGAGAAATCTGCACTTCTTTCAATCATGACGCAAATTCTTGCATATAAGAGATAAATTGAGACCTAAAGGGAGAGGGCAGCTAGAGAAGGTGGGGGCGCAAGCAGAGGAGATTACCTGTGCCGCACGGAAGTCCTTATGTGCAGGCTGCCATGATGGCTTTGCTACAGGCAGTGCTCAGAGTAATCCAAACTCCTACAAAAATGTAGACAAACAGAGTGCTTCAGCAGATGACTGTTCGATTTGAAGAGTGCAGCATTATTATACAAAAGATGTTGAAGCATTATCTTTTCAGTGCATGTATTGACAAAACATATCTTGAAATAAGAGAAACATGGCTCCTTCGAACCAAAGATTCCTAGCTTTATTAGTAGAAGATGCTGCACCTAGGGAAATTTGTGCATACATCTCTTCTATACCGATCGCCCTCTGCTGAACAAATTAGAATCCAAAACAAATAATTCTTAGGCACTGATATCTACAACATTTTCTTATTGGAAACTACAAAAGCTTTCAATTGACATTGTTAAGCTTTTAATTGATGAGTAGTCTGATCCTCTTTCCAACATGCAGAAACTGAAGAAGATGCCCATCAATCAATTTCATACAGTCTGCTTTCAACCAAACCAATAGACATAAGCAGCATGAAGCCTCTAGCTAGCTCAACCGCAACAATAAAATTGTAAGGTAATCTTGAGAGAGAATAGAACACACCATACGAACATCACCATTAGCACACAAACGCACAGTGAGGAAGAAGCTAAGGAGCAGCGCATTACCAGACCGAAGAAGCACAGCCAGAACAGCAGCGAGCAAACGAAGGCGCAGCAACAGACGAACAACCTGAGAAAAAGATGGCCGGGTTACCACAGAGGCATTCTTCCGAACACGTTGCATGCAGGCAAACAGAACGAAGACTGACCTTAATGCAAACGGCAGAACGGTGCGATGACGGGCGCAGGACAGCAGGGGAAGAAACTGGGCTGCACATGTAGCACGCAAGAGGAAGAATACCGTGGTAAGCAGGATGCATTGCGCAGAGGAACCAAAGGGAAAGAGCAGGAGCCAAGGAATGCAACCACTGACCTTAACCAGCAGCACCGACCGAATGCGCAGACGCCATTGCCGCTGGCATGCACGCGGCGACGACGAAGAAGATCAGCTAACCGCGGCGAGGCGAAAAGGAAGTGAAGCCTAGTGGAGCGAAGGAGGAGAACGGTGGACAGCGAAAACCGAGAGAGGCAAAAGGAGGGACGAAGGAAAGATGAACAAGGGACGGGCGTGGCCTCTCTCCACAACAGGCAGCACGGAGGCAGACCCACCAACGCGGCGAAGGCACGTGGCCTAAGCGGCCGACCCAACCCCACCGTCATAGAGACACCAGGCCAACGGGTTGCGCAGGTTTGGCGCACGCCTCGCAGCAGCGGGTCCCACGGCATGGCGCTCGCACGTCCGGTTGGTCGAAACGCGCATCAGCCATAGCGTTCCACGGCGTGCCGCTCGCACGTCCGGTTGGTCGAACCGCGCATCAGCCACAGCGTCGAACCATGCCTCAGCCTGAGCCGGGATCGAGGGGGACAAACGGCCGTAGCATACAACCGTCCCACAGAGCAATGGGACCGTCCGTCGTCACGGGCCCAGGAGCAGCGACCAGCAACGAACAAAAGAAGGGCAAGACCAGAGACCAGACCCAGAGGAGGAGCCAGACCAGCATGACGAAACCAACAGTGAAGGCCAACAACCCCCTCCAACTCCGGCGGAGAGGCTGCACATAGGCCGAATAAACACCACACGCCGACGCACGGGACCAGGTAGCAGGGCGTCCCACATGTCATCCCTTCAAAGAACCAGCGGGTATATCTCCATCAGCAAACCTATCTCTCCGCGACCCGGCGAACCCACCCCGATGGCACTCCATAAGGCTAGCCACAGTGGGCTAACCTAAATAGTAACATGCACTTCGGACTCGTAAACATGCTTATATGACAGACAATTAAAGAGAAGAGAGATGATTATAATAACATAGGTAGATACCGTAACATAATAAATGTAATGCTATTCTGTGTCATGCATGACAATAAATAAGACCACCTATGATACTATGCATTATGAATATAGTATCATACATTAATATTATATGCATGATACTAATATATGTTACTCCCCACCATGACCAGCCTAACTGATGGAAAAGAAAACAAAAGAAGAGGCCGACGAATGCGGCCAGTGAAGGGATGAGGCACACGCAGCGATGGGTATGCACGCAACGGGTACGCACGGACCGGCCCACCCGGGTTGCGACGACCCTGCTACGACGAATCCCACACGAGACGGGACGAGACATGCGGCTGCCCACCCTGCGCGGTTCCTGCGCAGCCAACCCCACGACGCACTAATGCTCACCCACCCCATCCCGTGAGGATCATCCAGCCAGTCCGACCGACGATCGGGCCCAGGAGCGGCACCGGCCCGCCTGTCATCGCGAGGGGGGCTCCCAAAGCGGGTACGCATGCGTCGGCGAACCGTCCACGTCCTCCCACGACGCACGCCGCGGTCAGCGGCCCACGCGGCGCGCCAGGGACGGTTCACTCGAGAATTTCAAACCCCGCCAATGGAAGACCGCTGTGAGCCCACCAGTCATCGTAGCCCACGCTCGATCACTTGGTCAAAACAGAGAGTAAAAAACGTGCGGCCGACAGGGACGCGTTGACCCGACCAGGCTGAATCAAACGGCCACAACGAGGCGAAAATGATGGATCGCTCGAAAGGGCGGGTCGTCCCGGATCCTTATAGGTTAGAATATGGCCAGTGCTAAGAAAGTAAGAATGACCGCGATTGTAGGCCATCGAATGAAGCCCATTGAACGACTGATAATGCATTCCGAAGCTTGTACCTATTCAAACTTGTCTAAAGGAAAACTGTATTCAAACTTTCAAAAAATGGCACTCTGCAGATAAATAATATTCCCTATGTTCTAAAGTACAAGGTGTATCATTTTTCTAGGACTCCACTATAAAGCCGACGTCAGATGTTTTTACCATGGCAAATCAAACTTTTTCATGGCAAATTATGTTCTTCGAGGATGACAAGTTTAGTTGACGAGCATGGCAAAATCGTCTCAGTTTAATTTTTATCGGAAAATTGTTGTGCTTGAAAACTAAATTTGCCATCATCGTGCCTATATAAATTGCCATAAAAATATTTGATTTGTCATGCTTGATGTCGGATTTTTAGTGTTTTGTTTTTTTTTTAAATCAAACTTCTCTAACTTTGTCCAAATTTATAGAGAAAAACATCATTATCTAGCATACTAAATCATTGTCACTAGATTCGTCATGCAATATATTTTAAGATTTTATTTATTTATTAGTATTGTATTCTTGACATATTTTGCTATAAACTTTGGTCAAACAAGGTTTGATTTTCAAAAAAAAAAAACTAGTACAATTTATATTTAGAAACAAAGTGAGTAGTATAGGTACCTTTTAATGGAACTAGTAATTCTATTTTACCCAATATGACGTGAATTTTTGAATCCATAAATCTACTGTGATGTACCTCCCTCAAATATGGAACTTCTAGGTTCACAAACTTACTTCTGCAAAAGTACATTTATGAAACAGAAGATAAAAAAGATTATCACAGTGGAAATATTTTTAAACTTGTGAATACTGTATGACCACTTGTACATCTTGCATTCATAATTATTTCAGGAGGTTATGATTCCCACCCAGATACAAACAACTACATATAGCATTCGCAAAGAAAAAAATTCTCAGCACCATACAGATCAAAGATCAATTATTCGGGGCTCTAAGAAATCCCAAACTTTTATATGTTCATCTTATTTTCCTCTCATCATTTCCGATGATTGTTTACACTGTGTATATGGTTGCATAATACCTTCTTTGTTCCAATGTGGAAGGCGCCAAGCTCAGAAAGATCTGTGACTAATAGTCATTGCCAACAAATCTTCAATGATTTTAATGGCATGGGGGCCGTGCCCCCACCACACACACACATGTAGATTCCCCCCTAGTAGGTATTGTCCATGAAGAGGCCCATTTGTAGATCGAAGGGTTGCAAAATTTCAAGATGAAATAACTTGAATTATGAACAACACACAAAAAAAATCATGGACTTTGAGAATGTAAACTGCATGTGTTGAAAAGCCACAATTTTATTTTTTGTATGTAGTTCTCACTTTAATGTATTTCATCATGAAAATCTACACACATGTACAATATGAATCTGGGTACGTGTTTTTTTTTTCAAAAAAAACTGAATCGTAAATGTATGAATTTTGAAAGTTTCAAAATTTGGCCTCCGTGGAGCTCGGTCTCCATTTGGCATTTTTGCTACTTAAACATATTCCTCCTTGTTAGTAATCCTACAACTCAAGAGGCAAATGAAAGGCTTTCCTAAAATGTGGTCAGCTAAAGATACTATAGTATGACTTGAATTGCCATGGTCAAAATGTTTATTAGGGGGGTTACTTTATTGAGGAAGGATACCCATGTGCACCTTGTCACATTATTTAACTGCAAGAAAGCATTCATCGTATGGTTGTTGCACCACATGATATTGAATGTTAACGTATAGTGGCTTATTTAAGCAAAAGAAGAGAGATGAAGCAAGATCATAATTCCCAAAGAAACCATCCTGCGTACCTAAGGGCAAGCAAGGCGTAGAGCTCGATTGTTCCTATGTTCATATCAAAATACATCACGTATACAGTGTACCACATAAGTTTTATAGTTAGTTGGAATTGCTTTCGAATGATGTAGAAACCCACAGAAATACTAGGACTTGGAAGCATTAGCATTGGCGACTGCGAAGATCGCAAATCGTACAGATGTGGCATCACCATGATGGTTAGAGGGAGATGGGTTGTTCTTCTTGCTGTTTCATTTTTTTAGATCATTGGGGATGTAAATCTTGGAGCTTTAAACATTTTCAGGCAACAAAAAATCCTAGCACTGCAACAGGATTACTCAAAAGTAGAGACTGAAACCACAGTAAACTATTTACTTACATAAATGAAAAATAAGCCAACTGCATATTGAGTGATAAAGAAAAATAAAACAAGCCAAAAATATATATTTAATAGGCATACTTTCAACTCTAGCAAAGAATTATGTTGCCCTCGAAACCACAAAGATTGTGATTTCCAGTTTTGCCAATAATCAGAAACTTTGTGATATGCCTTCTCATTTTCTCCTAAAATTTTCGAAGAGCTTAGACCCAAGATATTATGTAGTTTCCAATAGCATGCCAAACCTATCGTATACACGACCTTCTCAAGACAATTTGTCAATTTTTCTTACCAATTCTTCAAGTAAATGCAGTCATAATGATAGATGTAAACATATTCTTAATTTGCAGCAAGAAAATATTGACAAAATGTAGAAAGGATCAAAGGGATAAATATGTACTTCAGAGGTGTTGAAGTTCGAGTTGTCAAGGGGCTTCTGAGTAATCTAGTTGCAGAAGGAAACCTCAAGACATGTTACACTTCTGTTGTATGCTAGGCAGTACAAGATGATTATATCAATGTTACGATGCATTATTGGAGTATAACAGAATAATTTATTGATCCATCACCAATAATCACCACATGAACAAGCCCCTTATAGAAATGATGAAACCTGTGGTTGTCTCTCAGTACTATTTTTCTTCCTGTGACGAGGGAAAAGTATTTGTATGCAGAATGGCAATCACCACAAACACGGAGGTTCTTCATGATGCGGAGAGTGTCACCAGAAGGAGAAGCCAAATCCCCATAAGCAAAGGCCAGTTCTTCTCAGTGATAACGTAGTGATTCTTCTCTTCTGTCTTTTTCTGTGTTGTGTGTGGCAAAACTGGTATCAGGCACATAACCCGCAGCCTTGATACTACATATCAATCTATCCAAATTCCTATATATCTCCTCAGAGATGGGGTGTGAATGGTCATGAACACAAATTCTATGTGTCCTTTGGCCCATTTCGATCCAACTAAAGGCATCATCCCCATCTATATGTGGAGGTTTGGTTCTTGGGTTCGGGCGGTGCCCCCCCCCACCACCACACACACGCACACACTCACATGTAGCTTTGCCCCTGTTATACGTTGTCAAAGAAGATGCCCATTTGTAGATCGAAGGGCGCCAGGTTGTAAAATTTCAATATGAAAAACCTTGAATTGCGAGCTGCATAAAAAAAATCTTGGACTTTTAGAATGAGCAGTGCACATGTTGAAAAGCCACATTTTTATATTTTTTAGCTCTCATTTTAACTTATTTCATCATGAAAATTTACACCCATGTACATTATGTCTCTGGATTTATGTTTATTTTTTTCAAAATAAGTTGAAACGTAATAGTAACAGTAGGAATTTTGAATTTTTCAAAATTAAGCCTCCATGGAGCTCGGTCTCAATTTGGCATTTTCGTTTCTTAAAACATTTTCCCCTTGTTAGTAATGCTACAACTTGAGAGGCAAATGCAAAAATGCTTTCCTAAAATGTGGTCAGCTACAAAAATCTATACAATGACTTGAATTGCCACGATCAAAATGTTTATTATAAGGGGGGAGGGGGGGTACTTTATTAAGGAAGGAGATGCTACAAGTGTACTAGAATGCCCATGCACCTTGTCATAGTATTTAACTGCATGAACGCATTCATTGGATGGTTGTTCCACCACATGATATTAAATGTTGACGTATAGTGTCCTATTTAAACACAAGAAGAGAGATGAAGCAAGATCATAATCTTCAAAGAAACCATCCTGCATACCTAACGGCAAGCAAGGAGTAGAGCTCGATTGTTCCAAACCACCGGCGATTTTTGATCTCCCCAGCGACAAAGCACCGGGTCCGGATGGCTACTCTGGGGCCTTCTTCAAGGCATGTTGGGAGATCATAAAAGATGATATCTTGCTTGCTGTCAATCACTTCTCAAACCTGCGCTCCTCAAACTTAAGCTGGCTCAACTCGGCGAACATTGCTCTCATCCCGAAGAAGGATGGGGCGGAGTGTATCTCGGATTTCCGTCCCATTAGCCTCATCCACGCCGTCGCGAAGATTATTGCAAAAATGATGGCAAACCGGCTGGCCCCTCACATGCACGACCTTGTCTCAAATGCTCAAAGTGCCTTCATCAAAAAGAGAAGCATCCACGACAACTTCATGTATGTCAGAAACTTGGCGAGAAAGTTCCATCGCAGCCGCTCCCCGACGCTATTGTTCAAGCTTGACATCAAAAAGGCTTTCGATTCTGTGCGTTGGGACTTTCTCATGGATCTGTTGAAGCACCTTGGATTCCCGGACAGATTTCGCGACTGGGTTTCAGCTTTGCTCTCTACAGCCACTTCGAGGGTGTTGATCAATGGAGTGTTGGGTGATCCGCTAAAGCATGGATGTGGTCTTCGTCAGGGAGACCTGCTCTCTCCCCTACTCTTCGTCTTGGCCATCGATCCGCTCCACCACTTCCTCTGCAAGGCCACGACCCAAGGGCACCTTCACCCTCTGTGTGGCAGATCTTCCCCCGTTCGGGCCTCGCTCTATGCCGACGATGCAGCCATATTTGTTAAGCCCATTAAGGAAGATGTCCAATTCCTTGCTGCAACTCTGACCTCCTTTGGAGCGGTAACTGGCCTTGTCACCAACTGTGCAAAAAGTTTGGTTGCCCCCATCCGATGCGACAACATCAACCTTGATGAGGTTCTTCATGCTTTCCCGGCGGTGCGCACCTCGTTCCCAATGCGTTACCTTGGACTCCCGCTTGCTGTTAAACGCCTCAAACGAATCCACTTCCAGTACCTTGAGGATAAAATTGCAGGCAAGCTCCCTCCATGGCAAGGAAGGCTTGTGGCCTCTGCCGGCCGTGTTGTTCTTGTTAAGGCTGTCCTAACCGCCATTGCCATCTATCACCTCACGCCCCTCGACATCCCGGTGGAGGTCCTCAAGAAAATTGATAGTATTCGCCGTGCATACCTTTGGGCGGGCTCGGACAAGATCTCTGGAGGAAAATGTAAGGTTAACTGGGAGCTTGTCTGCAAACCTAAGGAAAAGGGTGGGCTTGGAGTGCTTAATCTGGACAAGTTTGCTAAGGCTCTACGGCTCCGATGGCTTTGGTTCGAATGGACTGATAGGAGCAAGCCCTGGATTGGCATGGGGACTCCGTGTACTGATGAGGATCGCCACTTCTTTGCGGCTGCCACTTCGGTCACTGTTGGGAACGGACGAACTGCGCAATTCTGGAACTCGTCGTGGCTCAACGGCTTGCGCCCCCGTGACATTGCACCGGACCTCTTCCATCTTTCTCGCAAGAAAAACTCCTCAGTCCGGCAAGCCATGGCCAGCAATCTTTGGATCGCAAATATTGACGTCGCCAACGGTCTGTCCCTCGCGCAGATTGAGCAATTTTCTGACCTTTGGGAAAAGGTTTCAACGGTGGCCCTCGAGGATGAAGTGGAAGACTCGATTATATGGAAGTTTTCTAAGGACGGAACGTACTCAGCTTCCTCGGCTTACAAGACGCAATTCGAAGGCCTCACCTCCTCTGATCTTGTCCAGTCAGTGTGGAGAGTGTGGGCTCCGCCGAGGTGCAAATTCTTTGCTTGGCTGGTTCTTCAAAATAGGGTCTGGACATCAGACCGCTTGATCCGTCGTGGGTGGCCCAACTGCGGCTTGTGTCCTCTCTGCAAGCAAGTGCAGGAGTCCGCGGCCCACCTTCTCTTCCAATGCCGCTTCTCTTTGCGCATCTGGAACGACATTCTCCCGTGGCTCGGAATGCACCACATCTCTACTTCTTCTTGGTCGGCGAGCGCTTCGGTCAAAGGATGGTGGAACGATAACCTTCAGATTCGTCTCGGCTCGCCCAAAGCCCTTGCCTCATTGATGATGCTCATCTCATGGGAGATTTGGTCTGAGCGCAACGCGAGAGTCTTTCGCAACGTTGCAGTCCCTCCGGTGGTAATCATTAACAAGATCAAGCAAGAGGTGTCGCTTTGGGCTTTGGCAGGTGCCAAGCACTTGGGTATTGTAATGCCGCGAGAATAATCTTTTACCTTTTGCCGCTTGCGGCTTTGTCTGAAACCTTCTTCTTAATCAATGAAATGGCAAATCTTTTGCCTCGTTTCAAAAAAAAAAATACATCATGTACACAGTGTACCACATAAAATTTTACAGTTAGTAGGAATTGCTTTTGAATGTTGTAGAAACCCACAAGGCCACAAACATCTTTGGACTTGGAAGCATCAGGATTTGCGACTGCTCAAAACTCCAGGATGTGGCATCATCATGATGGTTAGAGGGAGATGGGTTGTTCTTCTTGTTTCCGTTCTGAAACTGGCACACTCGGCCAGGATAGCATCCGAGTTACATAATGTTTTTATTTCGTCAAGTCATGGCACCAGTATATTTCATAGGGCCTAGTGGTAAGAATGACCCAGATGACTGTGAACAATACCGTAGCCATGAATCCAAAGCAGTTGTAGGCCCTTGTATGAAGCTCATACAAAGATTGATAATGCATTCCAAAGCTTGTATTCAAACTTTCAAAACTGGCAGACTACAATAATCTTATAGGCACCTTTTACTGAAACTATCAATCTTTAACTAGATAGATGATGTGAATTTTCTAATCCATAAATCTACTGCCATGTATCTGCCTCAAATATGAAACTTCTAGATTAGAAACTTACTTTTGCGGAAGTACACTTATCAAATTAGAAAGAAAGAAAAATATTATCACAATGGAAATATTTCTAAACTTGTGATTACTGTCTGCATATTATTAACGTCACTTGTACATCTCGCACCAATAATCATTTCACGAGGCTATGATTCTCACCCCAATACAAACAACTAAATGTAGACAATTTTTCTCTAGAACCCAATAGATCAAAGATCCATTATATGTTAATATCCAGGCCTCTAACATATCCCAAACTTTAATATGTTCATCTTCTTTTCCACTCATCCTTTCCAATGATTGTTTACACTCTGTATATGGTTGCAGAATATTTTCTTTGTTGCAGTGTGGAAGACTCAAGCTCGAAAAGACCTGAAACTAATGATCATAGCATATCATAAGTTTAATAAATAAAAAGGAAATTACAAATTACCATGGGGAAAAAATCTATGTACCAGCTTGGTGTAAAGAAATCGTTGGGGATGTAAAGCTTGGAGCTTTAGACATTTTCAGGAAACAAAAAATCCTAGCACTGCAACAAGATTACTCAACAGTAGAGCCTAAAACCACAGTAAACTATTCAGCTAGTAACTGACTATTACTTACATAAATGAAAAATAAGCCAACTGCATATTGAGTGATAAACTAAAATAAAACAAGCCAAAAATATATATTTAATAGGCATACTTTCATTTCTAGCAAAGAATTATGTTGCCCTTGAAACAGCAAAGATTGTGATTTCCAGTTTTGTCAATAATCAGATACTTTGTGATATTTCTTCTCATTTTCTCCTAAAATTTTGGAAGAGCTTATACCCAAGATATTATATAATTTCCAATAGCATGTCAGACCTATCGTATACACGACCTTCTCAAGATAATTTGTCAATTTTTCTCACCAATTCTTCAAGTAATTGCAATCATAACGATAGATGTAACATATTATTAATATGCAGCAAAAATTGTTGACCAAATGTAGAAAGGATCAAAGGGATAAATATGTACTCCAGAGGTGTTGAAGTGTGAGTCGTCAAGGGGCTTCTGAGTAATCTAGTTGTAGAAGGAAACCTCAGGGCATGTTACACTTCTGTTGTATGCTAGGCAATACTAGATGATTATACCAATGCTATGATGCATTACTGGAGTATAACAGAACAATTTATTGATCCATCACCAGTAATCACGACATGAACAAGCCCCCTTATAAAAATGATGAAACCTGTGGTTGTCTCTCAGTACTATTTTTCTTCCTGTGACGAGGGAGAAGTATTTGTATGCAGAATGGCAATCACCACAAACACGGAGGTTCTTCATGATGCGGAGAGTGTCTCCAGAAGGGGAAGCCAAATCCCCAAAAGCAAAGGCCAGTTTTTCGCAGTGATAACGTAGTGATTCTTCTCTTCTGTTTTTTCCTGTGCTGTGTGTGGCAAAACTGGTATCAGGCACATAACCTGCAGCCTTGATACTACCCATCAACCTATCCAAATTCCTATATATCTCCTCGGAGATGGGGTGTGCACGGTCATCAACACCAAATCTGTGTGTCCTTTGGCCCATTTCAATCCAACTAAAGGCATCATCCCCATCTATACCGCTCTTTTCCATCAAACTTCTAATATTTTCTGTCTCTGTCCACCTTCCTAATCTTGCGTAGATATTACCAAGTAGTATATAATTTGTGGGCTCATAAGGTTCCTTCTCAAACAGCATTTCTGCAATCTTCATGCCAGTTTCAATATCACCATGTTTGCTACAAGCACCAAGAACAATCCTCCATAACGGTGTTTCAGCTTCAAAGGGCATTTCCTTAATTGTTTTCATGGATTCCTCGATTTCTCCTGATCGCGCCAACATGTCAATAACACAGGCATAATGTTGATACGACGGTTTTATGCCTTCTATATCCAACATGGAATTGAATAAATGCAAACCTTCATGAACAAGACCAGCATGGTTGAAAGCGGAAAGAAGATTCAGTAAGGTAACCTCATCAGGTATCAAACCAGAAAACTTCATCCGCTTGAAGAGTTCAACTGCTTCTTTCGGGTGTGCATGCTGTCCAAGAGCCAGAATCATGGAATTGTAGGATATTACATCTACAATGTCGTTTGAATCGAAGACTCTCCATGCATCATCAATGCATCCACAATCAGAGTACATGGTTAAAAGTGCATTTGTCATGGCGGCATCGTTGTCAGTTATGTTCTTCAGGCTGTGGGCATGAACTTGCCTACCCATCTCCAGCATCGACATGCTCCCGCAGATGGCAAACAGGCTGGAGTAGACAAACTGCCTCGGCGTAATATCTTGGCACAACATCTTGTAGAATGTAAGGAGAGCAGCTTCTTCCTCCTTGCAGTTGACATACGCGGAGATCATAGAAGACCAGACAACCGGGTCCAAAGTATCCATATCATCAAAGACGGCTTTCACATCTTCCAGTGCTCCTGTAGCCGCGTACATAGAAAGTAGGGAAGCGCCCACAAACGGATCCTTGTCCAGCCCGGATTTGACGACCTGCGCGTGCACGGCCGCCCCGAGTTCTTGCACGCAGCCGCCACTACGATTCCTGCCGATGCCGGACAGCAGCGCCGGGAACGTGTACTTGTCGGGGGCGACACCGTCCTGTCTCCTCATGCAGCGGAACAGCGCCAGCGCCTCGTCCCGGCGGCCCGCCTGCGCGTACCCTTTGATGAGCGCGTTCCAGGTGACGGCGCTCCTGCGTGCCATTCTGTCGAACACCCGCCGCGCGAGGTCGGGCTCCCGGCATGAGGCGTAGAAGTTGAGGATGGCGGTGGAGAGGATGGTGTTATCCACATCGCCCAAGAAGCCACGCACCACGGCCTGCGCGTGGAGCTGCGCACCAAGGGATTGGGAGGGGGAGGGGGAGGGGGAGGGGGAGGAGGATGAGGCGGCCTTGAAAAGCGCGGAGAATGCGCGGGGCGTGGGGGCGTCGGCGATGAGGACCCGGGCGGCGTACAAGGCGGATGAAGAGGACGTGGTGGTGATGCGGCAGCGTTGGCGGCGCGTTATCGGCTTTCGGCTCCGGTGAGGAACAGCGTCGCCGGCGGGGCGTGGGGTCGAATCGGCAGCGCACGGGGTTGGAGGAAGAGGAATTGGCGGCATTGGTGAAGGAAGGCTACCAGCTGAGCAGAGCCAAACGAGTGGACAAAACATTCGCAAGTTTGCTACGGGAAAATATCCAGTGCTCCAGCCCGTGGGGTGATGCGATGCTCCTGACTCTGAAAAGGTAATCAGCAAAACACAAACACTGAAGACAGCATGTTTTGACGGATTTTCGTAAGCAGCAGCGTAGAGTAAAGCATATTATGATGGATGTTGCAAAATCTCATTTCGCCAACCACTTTCTACACAAGCAAGAAGCACTGTTTTATTTGTGTGAAGTTCCAAAACACTAGAACAAACAACATTGTCTCCCAGTGCTACAAATGTCAAGTCCCAAAGAAGGGTTGATCACTTAGCACTACTTTAAACTGAATGGCCATTCTCAAGGAAACTGTATACAATTGTATGAAATGTTCAGAGAAACCAAGGTAAACTGCTAATCGATGTTCGGCCATCACTCTACTGTCAAATTGAGGGCATGTTGATGGTACTATCCAGTGGTGGAGTTCTTGGTTGATCCTATCCTTTTTTTTGTTCAGCATCAAGATCTCGAAACCGCAGTCGGTCGTGCCCTGGAAGGCTGGAACCAAGTGACAGAGGCGAGAGGTTAGAATAGTAATCAAAATAATCCAAGTAATATGCTCAAGAGGTGGTGCGAAGAAGATGACCACTGATAAATTATCATATATTGCTATTTTCATCAAAACATAATTGATTTCGTATCAGTATAAAGTATATCTATAGATTATCAGATAACGCTATTCAACATTCCGTTTATATCTGTATCTATACACTGGCTAGTTGGATACCTTTCACTGCTAGCAAACTTTAAACTACTATATCACAATATTATGCAATCACATTATAACTCCCATGTGTTATCCTATTGAGCATTTGAAATATCACATGCTACCAGCATAGCAAAATGACAAACTCAACATATCAGATGAACAATATGGATAGTATGATCTTAATTTGCAAACTGTATACCTAAGAGAACATGTGTAGTTTTATCCTCCAACAGCAGAATAAACATTCAGAGTACGATTATCACCTGGTATGCCAACTGTAAACATCATGATTTCTTTCTACACCGTGGACACATAAAATCAAGAATTAGAGCATATAAAGGAACTTTTGGAAAAACCATACATAAGTAAACATGAGAAATGTGTCAACACTTTTTGTGGTGCCAAATAGCCTTCATGCTTGTCATAGAAGACCATGATCTTTCATGTTTCTGGAACTACAAGACCATGTAAAAAAATCATAATGTTGAACATCGACATCATGACATGCTCACAACAAACTGACTTATATTCACCTTCCTTTTCTTTCTTCTACTGATTGTTGGCTCTGAACCATCATTCGTCTTTGTGCCACTTTTGTGTGACACGAAAACTTCGAATGACATGAACTAGTATGATCATTTGGCACGAACCAGCGATGGAGCTATGTGTAGTTCTGAGGGGGGCATTGCCCCCCCCCCCCAAATATGCATATTTTCTCTTTGGCCCCCCTTTGATTCTCCTCAAGCTCCGCTAGTGGCACGAACAATTGGTAGTCCCGTTGATCAGTGGTTGACCAACTTGCACTTCGCAGCTGCGGTGATCAAGGTGGGGCAGTTGGCCTTGAGCTTGTCGGCGAAGACGGGGTTGACGTTGGCCTCCTTGTAGACACGGTCCTGGAAGTTCCGGCATTGCGCGAAGCCGACGGTGTGCACGGCCATCTCGCGCAGCGTGAGGCCCTTCCTGCCGAACACCACGATGAGGCCGCTGACGTTGGCGGACGGCGGCGGGAGTTCCACGTTCGCTAGGTTGAGGCTAGCGTTGGTGGAATCTCGCTGGGCGAGCGGCACCGCTTACGTTGGCCCGCCGAGCAGGACGGTGCCGTCCCGTGCGGCGAGCGCGAGGATGTCGGCACAGGAGACGACGCCAGGGCACGCGGCCTCTGTTAGAAATTCTTAGGGTTTGTGGTCTACCACCTATTCCTCTACGCTTATCTGTGATGCCGCTCACAATTCGCAATACTGATCCTAGGGTGTAGGGACCTTCTTGTACTGTCTTTGTAAAGAGTCCACCTCTTATACAGATAAGATTCCTAGTATTTTCAACTAGTTTACCAGGATAGACTCCAGATCAAATTACCAATCACGATCTAATTTGTCTATTAACGGATTCTACCCGTTGTGTCTCCGGAGCACGCGCGTGTGAGCAACGCGTCATAATATAGTGTAAACCTCTAATTATGTAGATCAACATTAGGGTTGTAATCTAACTGTAGGATCTAGCTCCTTCTAATTATCACTGTACCCGGGTAGTCTTTCCAATATAAATAGTATATTGTATTCTACTGATAATTGACCAGCTTCCTTAAGCATATAACCCAAGTGCGTTTCAACAAGTGATAATTCCATGATAATCATGTAAAGTAATTCCATGCATAAATACATGTATAATTCCAAATTGAGGTATTCTGAATATTAGTAGTTCCTAGTAATTTGAATACAGTTGCAGGACACATAATTCCAACATCTCCCACTTATCAGAACGATCATTCAAATATTCGTGAACTCATAGCCTTAACATGCTTGCCAAATACCTCTTGACTAAGAGGCTTAGTCAAGGGATCAACAATCATATTAACACTACATTGAAAAACCACAAAAAATTATATACGATGATACTTCCCTTCAATATGTTTCCGTGTTGTGACACTTAAGATCACATGAGACCTTTAGTTTCCGCCTAATTATTCCAGCTTAGCTGTCCTCGGCGCCTCGAGTATTATTTCCTCGAATGTAATTCCACCTTTATAGGCACCTTGAGTATTTTGCTTCCTCAAGTGAAATTCCGCATCAATTATTTTCCATCACATGTATCAATAATATGATTAATTCCACATCGGGTAAAATAGAAGATAACCATGTTGAATAAAGTTTTCAAAACCACATAAATATCAAATCCAATTAGTAAATGAAGTTCCATAAGTAACCATGTTTGAAAGAAATTCCTAACTTTTGTCCGTGAACCTGCACCATATTAGTACTACAAAAGAAATTGAATATGCGTACCTGGACTTATTTCTCATCTCGCAGATACAGTAATAGCTCCCTCAATGTGTTTACCTTTAATATAAAATTCGAGAAGCGGCAAGTTGTGATGCACTTTCCACAATCTTATATGATGTGTGAGATT
Organism: Triticum aestivum; assembly: GCF_018294505.1. Classification (NCBI taxonomy): domain Eukaryota; kingdom Viridiplantae; phylum Streptophyta; class Magnoliopsida; order Poales; family Poaceae; genus Triticum; species Triticum aestivum. Next base: position 414,702,630 of record NC_057814.1, on the reverse strand, counting down.
CCCTTAGCTGCTCGTCTTTCCTCCCACTGCTTGAATGTGGCATAAATTCCGAAATCTAAGGTATGATTGTATAACAAAGATATAGTAAATTTCAAACACCATTATTATCCATTTGTCCTCAGGAGTTCAAACATAATTCCTCGCTGAGTTTGGGTACTTTAATAAGTTTGCAATTTTCCATAGGAAAAGTTTCAAAACATACTCTATGTAGTTTCACCCCTAAAACATAGGAAGCTTCAAACGTTCCTTTCATATGAAAGTTAAAACACTACCAAGCTTTCACTTCCATCAATGTGACTTTATCATTGCAAACAAACAAAACAATGTTAACATATACAATAATAATGCAAAATATTTTACAATTACATTTGTAGATGACCGCCTTGCTTCATTTAGAAAACCATATGACCCGCTATTCCATTGATGTGAAGCTTGTTATAAGATCATACATTAATATGTTCAATTAGCAAACCATGTATTTAGTCCTCTTTCCCAAAATTCCAGGAGAGAGAGTTTCCACAAAGCATATTTCACTTTGTGTGAAGAATTGAATAACAAGAGTGACATTATAATATTTCAGTGAACCAAATTTCCTTTAAAAAATCACTTCCAGAGAATAGGCTTGCGGTTATTTGGTATGATATTAAGGGCGTGTTCCGTACTCCTCCGTGGCCGCAAAATCCCGAACTCCACCGCCAGCTTCCGAGCGCCAGCTTCTCATGTGAAATTCTGGAGCCAACGATCTATTCGGTGCACCAAAACCTGGAGCCAGCGTCCTGTTTGTTTGGGCTGGCCTCGTTTAGTGTACTTGGCCTGGGGATGGCCCATAGGTGAAAGAACATGTGGTGCCCCCATGTTTGGTTTTGGTAATTGACGACAATCTCTATGGACTAATGGTTGCCTTGAGTTATATTTGAAGGTTTTGTCCATAGGCTTTTCTTGGAGTACATGTGTTGGTTTCAAGGAGAGTTTGTGTTGACCAAGGTGCTATTAAGGAATTATCCAAAGATTGGTCATGTGAGAGTTGAGCTTATTGCAAGCATGTCTTGAAGAAGAAGATTGTGTGATCATTCATGTTTACCTTCAAGACATCATCCAAATGAAGAGAGTTGGAAAGATTCTAGGTTGATCAAGACTAAGTCAAGAGTGAATCAAGTTGATCAACTCACAAAGCGTAGAAGATGTACCGAGAGGGATCAAGTGATCCCATGGTATGTGAGAGTTCTATGTGGGGTTAGGTATGTGTTCATGGGCTTGCGTCAAGAGGAAGATATCACTCAACCCATGGAGAGGATGACATCAAGTGGTGATCGTCATCAAGATTGCCGTGTGCAAGTTCAAGTGGAGCATCACGAAGAGATCAAGTGATTGAAGCTTGCCGTCCATTGTGGTGACAATGGACTTGTGAAGATGTGCCGAAGGGTGGCTCACCCATAGTGGACTATGGGGGAGTAATCATCTAGTCTTCATCGAGCCAATGCAATCAAGAAAGGTGGTCCAACTTGAGGGAGTCAAGATCGTCATCATCTAGCTCAAGTGGACCATGTGCAAGGCAAAGGTTTGCCCTTGATAGGTTTTCTATTTTACCGGTCTCATGGTGGTAGTTGGGAGACCGGGTTATAGGATCGATAGCCGTACTATCAAGGGGGGCTCTCAAGTGAGTAGCTTGATCGTATCGTTCGTCGAGAGCTCAAACCATTGCATCCTTGCATCATGTTTCTTGGTTCTTGTTTGGTTCTCTTTGTGAGTCTTAGAGCTTATGGTCATCTTGATGACAAGCTTGAGTTCATCGAAAACGGAGTTTGCATGCGTCTTCTATGATGTTTTCGATGTTGGAGGTTTTACCGGTCATATCCGAGGAAGGGTTCTCACCATTTTCTTTTGGGCCTTTTCTCATTTGCTTCTTATTGGTATTTCTATCAAGATTGTGTTAGCCCTTGTCGCTAGCTTTCCAACAAACTTGTTTTCGTCAAATTCCGAGTCCGTTTGCAGAAGTTGTGTCAGTTTTGGTGTTCTGAAAAGGCTGCAGCGGTACTACCGCGGACAGGAGCGGATGTAATTTTTTACTACCGCTCTTGGGAGCGGTACTACCACTCTTGGGAGCGGTACTACCGCTTGGAGCAGTACTACCGCGGCTACTTCCGCTCGGGACCAAAAACTCGTCACAAGTCCAGCGGTGGTAGGCACGGATGTAATTTTTTAGTACCGCTCGCAAGCAGTAGTACCGCTACCCCTAGCGGTAGTACCGTGAGGTCAAGCGGTACTACCGCTCCGACGGTTCTTCTGGCTTTTTTGCTTCCTCGCTGTTGTGTTTCAAAGGGCTACTACCGCCCTAGCGGTAGTACCGCTCCTTGGAGCGGTAGTACCGCTCGGTGCGGGCTGTGACCATAACGGTTGGATTTTTCCCCACCTATAAAAGGGGGTCTTCTTCCCCAATGAACCTTATCCTTTGAGCTCGTGTTTTCCCCCATTGTTGACCTTCTTCGAGCTTGCTAACTCTCAATCCCTTCATGGATTCTTGCTAGTTTTTGAGGGAAAAGAGAGAGGAGATCTAGATCCACATTTCCACCAATCACTTTCTCCTCTATGTGAGGGGAACCCCTTGGATCTAGATCTTTGAGTTCTTGGTGTTCTACTTCTTGTTCTTCCTATCATTTTCCTCCCTAGCATTAGTTGCTTCGGTGGGATTTGAGAGAGAAGGACTTGGGCACTCTGTGTGCCCTTGCCATTGCATTTGGTGCATCGGTTTGAGTTCTCCACGGTGATACGTGGAAGTTACAACTTGAGAAGCTTATTACTCTTGGGTGCTTGGTACCCTTGAGCTTGTTCCTCTTGGGTGCTTGGGCGCCCTAGACGGTTGGTGGTGTTCGGAGCTCAATCATTGTGGTGTAAAGCTCCGGGCAAGCGTCGGGGTCTCCAATTAGGTTGTGGAGATTGCCCCGAACAATTTGACGGGTTCCGGTGACCGCCCCCAAGGGTTGCCAAAGTGTACGGGTTCGGTGACCGCCCCCAAGGGTTGCCATTTGTACGGGTTCGGTGACCGCCCTCAAGGGTCCCTTAGTGGAATCACGACATCTTGCATTGTGCGAGGGCGTGAGGAGATTACGGTGGCCCTAGTGGCTTCTTGGGGAGCATTGTGCCTCCACACCGCTCCAAACGGAGATTAGCATCCGCAAGGGTGTGAACTTCAGGATACATCGTCGTCTCTGCGTGCCTCGGTTATCTCTTACCCGAGCCCTTTACTTATGCATTTTACTTTGTGATAGCCATATTGTTTCTTGTCATATATCTTGCTATCACCTAAGTAGTTTTTCTTGCTTAGCATAAGTTGTTGGTGCACATAGGTGAGCCTCGTTGTTGTAGGTTTTGTGCGACAAATTAACCGCTAGGTTTATTCCGCATTTGTTCAAGCCTCAACCGTAATTATTTTAAAGCGCCTATTCACCCCCCTCTAGGCGACATCCACGATCTTTCAATTGGTATCAGAGCCTCGTCTCTCTTTATAGGGCTTAACCGGTTAGAGAGTAAGGATGTCGACTAGGGGTTTAGGATTCTCTGACACTCTTAGTTTCGATGGCACAAATTTTGATGTTTGGGTAATTCGCATGCTTAATCTCTTTAGGGTCATGGACCCAAATTTAGAGCGAATTGTAGATATGGGGTTTTCTCCTCCAAAGGATCCACGAAGATTATCTTTAGAGGATGAGAAAAACTCTTATCTCAATGCTCAAGCTTCTAATGTGCTTTTTGATGCTTTGAGCAATGTAGTTATATTTCAACTCATGCCGTTTCGGGATGCTCATGAGTTGTGGACAAAGCTTCAAGAAAAATATGGCGTGTCCGAGATTTGTGGAGATGATTGTCCTCCTTCCACCTCCGGTCGTATAGTATTATCAACTTCTTCTACTTCACCTACATGTGGTTTGCCACAAGGTAATGATATGGTGAGTAGTGCTGTTCATTGCAATGATTATAGTGAGCTTATTATTGATGATCCTCCATCACTTTATTATTGCAATGCTTCACCTTTGGACTTTAACACTTCGAGCACTCAAAATGTTTCACATGCTTGTGTTAAAAGTTCTTGCATATCTTGTAGAAATTGCTTGCTCAAATCTCATGATGATATGCTTGCTATGTCTTGTTGCCATGATAAAAATGTATCTATTTCCTCGAGTTGTTGTGCTAACAATGTAGAGGAAACCCAACACTCCATGGAACAAGATGTGGTCTTGAACGGTGCTTCAAGGGATCCTACATCATCATCGATTGCTTTTTGCCTTATGGCCAAGGCTTCAAAGGTATCTCAAACTTTGAATCCCAATATATCTTGTGATAATATTGATGATGGCAAGAGTGATGATGATGTCGATTATGATGAAGAGAATGATGATGTTGCCTTCTTAAAAGTTAAGGGGGAAATAATTTTTAAAGCTCTTCTTAAGAATAAAATTGCTCGTTCCAACTTCATGGAAATCATGTCTATTGCTATTGAGGGCAAGAAATATATTGATGAGTTGGAATCTCGTCTTGAGGAGCATGAGGTCACCATTGATAAAATGGAAGGTCATGAGCGTGATTACACTAATGAGATTGCGGACCTCTCTCAAGCTCTTGAACTTGAACAAACCACCAAGGAATCTCTTGAGGAGACTTTTGCTCTAGAGTTATCTAGAGTGAAGGAATCTCATGATAGAGCTCTTGAGGTGGCCAATGTTTTTGAAACTAAAAATGCTAAGCTTGAAGTTGCTCATGCTAGACTCCTTGAGGATTTTCAGCACCTCGAAAATGGCTCAAGGGTCATCAAGGGTGAGCTCATCAAATTCACCGAGTCTCATGCTCAACTTGAAGCTTCTTATTTAAAAGAGCTTGCCAAGTTGCCTTCTCCTTGTAGCGACCAGACCTCAAATGGCCTGTGCTGCTGTGCACTAGTGTCATCCCTGGATCAGTAATGCTGACACGCACAGTACAAATGGAGGATTTATAACAGAGTAGCAATCACACACTTATTACATCGAAAGACTCCGAAGAGTTTAAGTATGATAAACATGGCTTAAGGCCATCTAATAACGATAACAGCGGAAGACTTGGAAGATAAGTGAGTCCATCAACTCCAGTGGCATCACTGAGTATAAGACCACGACCTAAGGCACCTTACTCGTCGTCTGAAAAGTCTACAACATGAAGCGTTGCAGCCCGAAAACGGGTCAGCACATAGAATATGTTGGCAAAGTAACACATAGAGAACAATGAACAATGATAATGCTATACTATATGCATTTATGGCTGGTGGAAAGCTCTATGGTTACAGTTTTGCGAAAAGCCAATTTTATCCTACTTCAAAAGGAATAAATTTTATTTAACTATCATGGTGGTTGAAACATTGAGAAGGTACCTCCAACTCAATCCCAATTAAGTATCATCATTAACCCAACAAAATTAATTATAAGTATCACGGTGATGAGATTCAAATGATAATCCAGGTACTAGATACTCAAGTTGTCCATAACCGGGGACACGGCTAATCATGATCAGTTTGTACACTCTGCAGAGGTTTGTGCACTTTTCCCCACAAGACTCGATCGCCTCCGCTTGATTCTCGCACTGCATGATGTTTGAGAAACGGATGACCGAGACACAGTCTTTCAGAAACAATCACTCTTTACTCTGGATGGACCGGTACACCTACTTTCCCCTACATCTGCTAGTCCACCTCTTCAAGAGATCCTGTAACCTACTCAGCTATGCTAGAGCCCATAATAGCTTGTGGCTGCACACGGAAGTTTCTAGCATGAATAATCTTATGATCCCTTTGAGCCTGGGTGGCGGACCTTATACATACAGACAACACTGGGTTCTCCAGGTGCCTCAATCCACCCAGATGTGAGTTTTAGTTGCCACCTTAAGTTGAACCATTATTAAACATCTCACATCTGTCATGAATATCACTCAAACCCAATCCACGTCTACGAGCATAGCATGGCAATATAATAGCAACGTAGAAGTAACTCCCAAGGGTTTGATAGTAAACAGGTAATAGGTACTACCTCAACTACTTCCCAGATACCCACAATTTATTTAGATCCTAATCATGCAATGTGTTTGAGGAAAAAGATCTAATGCAATAAAACTGGGTATGAACGGGGTATGATCAAAGTGTTACTTGCCTTGCTGATGATCCGCAAAACCTAGCGAGTCGAAGTAACAAGCGGCACACTCCGGGTACTCTATCGCAAACAAACAAGCATACAATCAGTACTCAACTAATGCACAGGTAAAACTCGAATGAAAGATCCAACCAGAAAGTTCAACTTAAGAACTCCGGTTTGCAAAAAGAATCAACTCGAACGAAGCAACGAAAGTCAAACGGCGAAAGAAAGAAACTTCGTTTGCTAATCTGAATCTAGGTCAAATTTTACTGTAGCAAAAACTTGTTTGAGTAGGTTAAATGGAAAGAGAATTTCGAGACGAAACTCTAGGCGCTTGAATCGCCTAATTCCGATAAACGAGCGAGAAGTTAAACAGAATCGAAGATTCGATCAGAAATCGAATCTGAGAAAATAACGAGAAAATCCGACGAAAAAGAAAAACGGACGAACGGTTAAATAACGGACGTTCGTTAACAGAGAAAAACCGACGAACGCGTTCGTTAAAACGAACGGTTCGGTGAACACTCGCGAAATAAGAAAACCAAAAAAAACCGATCTAGGGTTTTTTTTTAAACGAAGGGGTTTTTTTTACAGAAAACCGGTCAACGAAGGGAAAACGGCCGGTGGCAGTACCTCGTCGGGCGGGCTCCGGCGAGGGGCTCCGGCGGGGCTCGGCGGCGGGGTCGGGGCTCGGGGAGGCGGCGAGGGGCGGCGACTCCGGGCTCCGGCGGGGCGGCGGGCGAGGCAACCGGCGGCGGCGGCGGGCGAGATGCGGGCGGGCGGCGGCGGCGATGTCGGCGGCGGCGGCGGCTCGGGGTGAGGAGAGAAGAGAGGGGGGTATTTAAGGAGGGGGGGGGGGGCGGCGGCGGCTTGGGGAAGGGGTCGGCCGGCGGTGTCGTGCGGCGGCCGGACTCGGGCGGCGAGCTCCGTGCGGGAGGAGGAGAGGCCGCGGGCGGGCCGTCGGCTGGGCCTTTGGCCCAGTCGGCGCGGGCGTTTTTTTTTAAATAAGTTCCGCGAAAAATATTGCGTAGAAAACTAAATAAAAATCAGAAAAATATGAAATAAATTTTCCCCGTCTAGTTAGAAAATCTAGAATAGGGTGAACATTTTTAAAATCAAAAATAAATATTTTGAAAACATGCAATAAAAATTGCAAATAAAATCCAAATAAATCCCAAATATTGTTTTGAACATTTTCCTCCAGTATTTCAATTGTTTTGGAGAAGTCATATTTTCTCCTCTCGTTTATTTAAAATTGAAATATTTTTCTGGAGAGAAAAATAATTAAAACCAAAATCCTCGTTGGAAAAATTAATTTGAAAAATTCGGGAAAATCCCCAACTCTCTCCGAGGGTCCTTGAGTTGCTTAGGATTTATCGAGGATTTGTCAAAATGCAACAAAACATGATATGCAAATGATGATCTATGTATAACATTCCAAATTGAAAATTTGGGATGTTACAAACCTACCCCCCTTAAGATGAATCTCGCCCTCGAGATTCGGGTTGGCTAGAAAACAGGTGGGAGTGGTTTTTCCGTAGATCTTCCTCTCGCTCCCAGGTGGCTTCATCCTCCGTGTGGTGACTCCACTGGACTTTGCAAAACTTGATAACCTTGCTGCGGGTAACTCGGCTGGCATACTCGAGAATCTTAACTGGTTTCTCCTCATAAGTCAAATCACTTTCCAACTGAATCGCTTCTAGTGGCACAGTATCTCTTAGTGGTATCTCAGCCATCTCTGCGTGGCACTTCTTCAACTGCGAAACATGAAATACATCATGTACTCCAGACAATCCTTCGGGCAATTCCAGCTTGTAGGCAACTTCTCCCATACGTTCCAACACTCTGTATGGTCCGATATAACGGGGCGCTAACTTTCCTTTAACTCCAAAGTGCTTCACTCCTCGAAGTGGTGATACTCGAAGATACACTCCGTCTCCGACTTCGTGAACTGTCTCCTTTCGTTTAGAATCGGCATAACTCTTCTGCCTGGACTGGGCTACCTTGAGCCTATCGCGAATCAACCTTACTTTCTGTTCAGACTCCTTAATCAAATCTGGTCCAAACAACTGACGGTCTCCAACTTCGTCCCACAACAACGGTGTTCTACACCTCCTTCCGTACAAGGCTTCGAAAGGGGCCATCTTCAAACTGGTCTGATAACTGTTGTTATATGAAAACTCCGCATATAGCAAATTGTCGTCCCAACTAGATCCATAATCTAGCGCACATGCTCTCAGCATGTCCTCCAAAATCTGGTTGACTCTCTTGGTCTGTCCATCTGTCTGTGGGTGGAAAGCTGTACTAAATTCCAGCCTGGTTCCCAATGTTTCATGTAACTGCTTCCAAAACTTCGAGGTAAATTGGGTTCCTCTGTCTGATACAATGGTCCTCGGAACTCCATGCAAACATACTATCCTGGTCATGTATATCTTTGCCAACTTAGCACTGGTGTAAGTGGTCTTCACTGGAATGAAATGAGCCACTTTCGTCAAATGGTCGACTACAACCCATATCGAGTCATAGCCTGAATGAGTCCTGGGTAATCCTGTGATAAAATCCATGCCTATTTTATCCCACTTCCATTCGGGTATCGGCAATGGCTGTAGCAATCCTGCTGGCTTCTGATGCTCTGCCTTCACTCTCTGACATACATCACAAACTGCTACATACTCCGCAATATCCTTCTTCATTCCGGTCCACCAGAAAATATTCTTCAAATCCAAATACATCTTGGTATTTCCTGGGTGAATCGAGTACGGTGAATCATGGGCTTCTTGCAAAATCAACTTCCTGATCTCCGGATCATTTGGCACATATACGCGGTCCTCGAACCATAAGGTATCGTGCTCATCCTCACGAAATCCCTTGGCTTTTCCTTTGCTCATCTTCTCTTTTATCTCTTCAATCTCCTTGTCTGTCTTCTGAGCTTCTCTGATCCTTTCCATCAAGGTAGACTGAATCTCCAATGTCGCTAAATAGCCTCTAGGGACTATCTCCAAACATAGCTCACGTAGGTCCTCGGCTAACTCCTGAGGTAACTCTCCTGTCATGAGGGTGTTGACATGACTCTTGCGGCTCAACGCGTCTGCTACTACGTTAGCCTTTCCAGGGTGATAATGCAATCTCATATCATAGTCTTTGATGAGCTCCAACCATCTCCTCTGTCTGAGGTTTAACTCCTTCTGCGTGAAAATGTACTTCAAACTCTTGTGATCCGTGTACACCTCACAATGGTTTCCGATGAGAAAATGTCTCCATGTCTTCAATGCATGCACCACGGCTGCTAATTCCAAATCGTGCGTAGCATAATTCTTCTCATGGGGTTTAAGTTGTCGTGAAGCATACGAAACAACTCTTCCTTCCTGCATAAGCACTGCTCCAAGTCCTCGACGAGAAGCGTCGCAATAAACTTCATAGTCCTTGCGTTGATCAGGCAGAATCAACACTGGTGATGTAACCAATCGTTTCTTCAACTCTTGGAAACTAGCTTCACATTCCTCAGTCCAATTGAATTTGGTGTCCTTCTTCAATAGCTCAGTCATGGGCTTAGCAATCCTTGAGAAATTCTCGATAAATCTCCGGTAGTATCCTGCAAGTCCAAGAAAACTCCGGATTTCTCCAACTGTCGTGGGTGATTCCCAACTTGTCACTGTGTCAACCTTGGCAGGGTCTACTGCTATTCCTTCTCCAGAAATAACATGTCCAAGGAATCCAACTTCCTTCAACCAAAACTCACATTTGCTGAACTTGGCATATAACTGATGTTCTCTGAGCTTCTCAAGTACCAATCGTAAATGCTCCTCATGCTCTTCTTCATCCTTGGAAAAGATTAAAATATCATCAATGAACACCACGACGAACTTATCCAAAAACTCCATAAACACTTTGTTCATCAGGTTCATGAAATAGGCCGGTGCGTTAGTCAGTCCAAATGACATAACGGTATACTCATACAATCCATATCTGGTGGTAAATGCCGTCTTAGGTATATCCTGTTCTCGAATCTTTAACTGATGGTATCCTGATCGTAGATCGATCTTGGAAAATACTTTAGCTCCTTGCAAGCGGTCAAACAAATCATTGATCATCGGCAGTGGGTACTTGTTTTTGATGGTCACTTCATTCAATCCTCGGTAATCAACAACCATCCTTAGTGATCCATCTATCCTCTCCACTAGAAGTACTGGTGACCCCAAGGTGACGAACTTGGGCGAATATAGCCTTTATCCAGTAACTCCTTGATCTGCTTCTTAATTTCCTCCAAATCCTTTGCGGGCATCTTGTACGGTCTCTTAGATATTGGCCCTGTGCCTGGCAAAAGTTCAATCAAAAACTCAATGTCTCTATCTGGTGGCATGCCTGGCAATTCTTCTGCAAATACATCCGGATAATCCTTCACCACTGGTACTTCCTCCTGTACAACTCCTGATAAGGAATTCACTTGAGTCCTCTTCGGCATATGCCGGGATACATACTTGATCCTTTTTCCTTCCAGGGTGGTAAGCAAAATCATCTTGCTGGCACAATCGATGTTTCCTCCATACAACGATAGCCAAACCATTCCCAAAATCACATCCAAACCTTGCGATTCCAAAACAATGAGGTCTGAGGGGAAAACATGCCTACCAATGGCCAACGGTGCGTCCTCCTTGGCGTAGGTTGCGAAACTCACGCTTCTTCATAGCCATAGCTCCTGCTGAAACATGAGCTGTACGGAAAGCTTGCTGAAACTGGTCCCATGTGACAGTGTCAATAGGGTGCGTGGCTGTATAATTCTCCCACCATGATGCTGCGGGTCCATCAAGCTGATGTGCGGAAAAACGCACTCTTTCCGCATCTGTGCATCCTGCAGTGGTCAACTCCCTTCCAACTTTGCGGAGCCAATCATCTGCAACAATCGGCTCAGTGCTGCTAGAAAACACCGGCGGGTTTAGCCTTAAGAAACGGGCTAAGTGATCAACAGGTGGTGGTGGGTTGTTGTTGTTGTTGTTGCCTTGGTTCTGCACTAACACTTGCATTAGGGCATTCTGTTGCTAAATCAACTGGGTGATCTCTGGTGGAAAAACAAATCCGGTGTCGCGTCTCGGAGGCATCTGATAGGTTTAGAAAAGATGAGAAATAAGAATAGAATGAGGTCTAGAGAGAAAACACTACCCATATGATCATGAGACAAATTCAATCAATATCACTCAATCAATCCAAACAAGGCAAAACAATCGATCTAGCTAGCGTTACAAAGTGCTTGAACTATACTACTAAATGGGGGAAAACTACTACTGATATGGTGGTCTACTAAAAATTCTGATCCGTTGAAGACTCCATGATGTCTGCTCCAACTTCATTAATCCATTCGTCTTCACTTGGTTCCGAGTCGGTGTCGTCGATGATGATGTAGTTATCCGGACAAGTGCATTCGTCGACTTCTGCTTTTGGCACTGGATTTCCCACGAATGCTCCAATCTTATTCTCCAAGTCGTCAATCTTCCCTACTAGTGCGTTGATTTCCTCCAAGTAATCTTCGCGTGTAGTCTTGAGTTCTTCTTGGAGTTCCTTGATCTTCGTGAATGCCTTCTTCAGTTCTTCCTTGTCCGTGCACATCTGATTCTCCTGGCGTCGAATATGTTGGTTCTGCTCCTGGATGAAAGCTGCAATTGATCCATCCTTCTTGGTCTTGATCATCTCCCACTGCGCGTCTCGACGTCCACAAATTTGGTAAATTGTATCCTTAAGCTCCTGGTGGTAGACTTCTCCAATGCGTCCCATGGCGATATGTGCGGCCATGCTCTTCCCTAAACTCCAAGTTGGTGCTTCGAAAACCAATCTCATGGGTTCCGTAATTGGCGCAAACGTTCTTCCTGGAATGATAACTTGAATCTTCCAGCTCTCCTCTTCAGGTAAGGTGGCGTTGTAGGTTCCGGTGATGCTTGGTATTCCTATGTTCAAGTACTTGGTGACTTCCTTCAAGTGTCGACCAAACGGCGTGTCTTCATCTGGTTGCATGAACTTGCTCCTTGCATTCGCCATTCCTAAAAGAGTAGAAAGTGGAGAGGGGTCATAAATGAGAAGAGAGAAGTTTTCTAGGGCTTAAGCTTAGTGGTCGTGTCCTACAGTCAGCGTGTGCTCTGATACCAACTTTGTAGCGACCAGTCCTCAAATGGCCTGTGCTGCTGTGCACCAGTGTCATCCCTGGATCAGTAATGCTGACACGCACAGTACAAATGGAGGGTTTATAACAGAGTAGCAATCACACACTTATTACATCGAAAGACTCCGAAGAGTTTAAGTATGATAAACATGGCTTAAGACCATCTAATAACGATAACAGCGGAAGACTTGGAAGATAAGTGAGTCCATCAACTCCAGCGGCATCACTGAATATAAGACCACGACCTAAGGCACCTTACTCGTCGTCTGAAAAGTCTGCAACATGAAACGTTGCAGCCCGAAAACGGGCCAGCACATAGAATATGCTGGCAAAGTAACACATAGAGAACAATGAACAATGATAATGCTATACTATATGCATTTATGGCTGGTGGAAAGCTCTATGGTTACAGTTTTGCGAAAAGCCAATTTTATCCTACTTCAAAAGGAATAAATTTTATTTAACTATCATGGTGGTTGAAACATTGAGAAGGTACCTCCAACTCAATCCCAATTAAGTATCATCATTAACCCAACAAAATTAATTATAAGTATCACGATGATGAGATTCAAATGATAATCCAGGTACTAGATACTCAAGTTGTCCATAACCGGGGACACGGCTAATCATGATCAGTTTGTACACTCTGCAGAGGTTTGTGCACTTTTCCCCACAAGACTCGATCGCCTCCGCTTGATTCTCGCACTGCATGATGTTTGAGAAACGGATGACCGAGACACAGTCTTTCAGAAACAATCACTCTTTACTCTGGATGGACCGGTACACCTACTTTCCCCTACATCTGCTAGTCCACCTCTTCAAGAGATCCTGAAACCTACTCAGCTATGCTAGAGCCCATAATAGCTTGTGGCTGCACACGGAAGTTTCTAGCATGAATAATCTTATGATCCCTTTGAGCCTGGGTGGCGGACCTTATACATACAGACAACACTGGGTTCTCCAGGTGCCTCAATCCACCCAGATGTGAGTTTTAGTTGCCACCTTAAGTTGAACCATTATTAAACATCTCACATCTGTCATGAATATCACTCAAACCCAATCCACGTCTACGAGCATAGCATGGCAATATAATAGCAACGTAGAAGTAACTCCCAAGGGTTTGATAGTAAACAGGGCAATAGGTACTACCTCAACTACTTCCCAGATACCCACAATTTATTTAGATCCTAATCATGCAATGTGTTTGAGGAAAAAGATCTAATGCAATAAAACTGGGTATGAACGGGGTATGATCAAAGTGTTACTTGCCTTGCTGATGATCCGCAAAACCTAGCGAGTCGAAGTAACAAGCGGCACACTCCGGGTACTCTATCGCAAACAAACAAGCATACAATCAGTACTTAACTAATGCACAGGTAAAACTCGAATGAAAGATCCAACCAGAAAGTTCAACTTAAGAACCCCGGTTTGCAAAAAGAATCAACTCGAAAGAAGCAACGAAAGTCAAACGGCGAAAGAAAGAAACTTCGTTTGCTAATCTGGATCTAGGTCAAATTTTACTGTAGCAAAAACTTGTTTGAGTAGGTTAAACGGAAATAGAATTTCGAGACGAAACTCTAGGTGCTTGAATCGCCTGATTCCGATAAACGAGCGAGAAGTTAAACAGAATCGAAGATTCGATCAGAAATCGAATCTGAGAAAATAACGAGAAAATCCGACGAAAAAGAAAAACGGACGAACGGTTAAATAACGGACGTTCGTTAACAGAGAAAAACCGACGAACGCGTTCGTTAGAACGAACGGTTCGGTGAACGCTCGCGAAATAAGAAAACCAAAAAAAACTGATCTAGGGTTTTTTTTTGAACGAAGGGGGGTTTTTTTTTTACAAAAAACCGGTCAACGAAGGGAAAACGGCCGGCGGCAGTACCTCGTCGGGCGGGCTCCGGCGAGGGGCTCCGGCGGGGCGGGGCTCGGCGGCGGGGTCGGGGCTCGGGGAGGCGGCGAGGGGCGGCGACTCCGGGCTCCGGCGGGGCGGCGGGCGAGGCAACCGGCGGCGGCGGCGGGCGAGATGCGGGCGGGCGGCGGCGGCGATGTCGGCGGCGGCGGCGGCTCGGGGTGAGGAGAGAAGAGAGGGGGGTATTTAAGGAGGGGGGGCGGCGGCGGCTTGGGGAAGGGGTCAGCCGGCGGTGTCGTGCGGCGGCCGGACTCGGGCGGCGAGCTCCGTGCGGGAGGAGGAGAGGCCGCGGGCGGGCCGTCGGCTGGGCCTTTGGCCCAGTCGGCGCGGGCGTTTTTTTTTAATAAGTTCCGCGAAAAATATTGCGTATAAAAATAAATAAAAATTAGAAAAATATGAAATAAATTTTCCCCGTCTTGTTAGAAAATCTAGAATAGGGTGAACATTTTTAAAATCAAAAATAAATATTTGGAAACATGCAATATTTTTAATGCAATAAAAATTGCAAATAAAATCCAAATAAATCCCAAATATTGTTTTTAACATTTTTCCTCCAGTATTTCAATTGTTTTGGAGAAGTCATATTTTCTCCTCTCGTTTATTTAAAATTGAAATATTTTTCCGGAGAGAAAAATAATTAAAACCAAAATCCTCGTTGGAAAAATTAATTTGAAAAATTCAGGAAAATCCCCAACTCTCTCCGAGGGTCCTTGAGTTGCTTAGGATTTATCGAGGATTTGTCAAAATGCAACAAAACATGATATGCAAATGATGATCTATGTATAACATTCCAAATTGAAAATTTGGGATGTTACACTCCTCTTGTTGTTAATGATGATGCTTGTGCTACTAACTCTATTTCTTGTGAAGCATCCATTTTAAAGGAGAATGTTGAGCTAAGGGCTCAACTTGAGTTGCTATCTAGCAATTATGGGAAATTGGAAGAAAGTCATGAAAAGCTTTCTAGCTCTCATGATGATCTTCTTGTATCCCATAATGTGCTAAAAATAGCTCATGAGGCTATGATTGCTAAGGTAACATCTAGTGAGCCTCATGTGGACATTAGCACTACTTTTAGTCAAAATGCTATATTGCCTTGTGCTAGTCCTCGTAATTCATCTATGCATAACATTGGTATATCTTGTGATGAATTGCTTTCCTTGCCTTGTTGCTCCAATGATGAAGCTTATACTTCCTCTAGTACTTGTGTTGAGACTAACCATGTAGAGGAAATCAAAGAGCTCAAGGCCCAAGTCACTTCTTTGAAGAAAGACTTGGAAAAGTGTCATGAAGGGAAATCCACACTCAACAATATCTTGAGTGTGCAAAAATCCCCCAATGACAAAGGTGGACTTGGATTCAACTCCAACAAGAAGAAGAAGTCCAAGATGAACAAGAAGAAGGGCCAAGAACACGTCAAGAATTTGGCCAAGATTATTTGCTTCAAGTGCAAAATTGAAGGGCACCATGTTAGAACTTGCCCATTGAAGAAGAAGGCCATTAGTGACAAGCAACAAGGGAAGCGGCTACAAGTGCAATCTCATGCTCAACCTCAAGTTGAAGAAAGGCCTCTTCCCAAGAAGACTCAAGCTAATGCTTCTCAAGTTGAGAAATCAAGTGAGAAGAAAGTGAAGAGTAGACATTGCTACCTATGTCGTGAAAAAGGTCACGTCGCTTCTTCATGCACGAATGGTACCTTATCCAACCCTATTCTAATTGATGATATCTATTCTCTTGGGAAGGATAAGGTTGGCAATGTGTTTGCCAAATTTGTTGGTACTCAAAGTGGTGTCAAGAAAAGAACCATTTGGGTAGCCAAGACTATTGTGACTAACCTCTTAGGACCCAACTTGATTGGGGACCAACTAGCCCATACTTGATCAATAGGTGTTGTTGGAGGACATTGGAGACTTGGCTACATTATGAAGAATTAAGGGGACTTAATCACTCTTATTGTCTCAAGCCAAGTCAATCAAATCATCAAGCTTATATCTTATATCCAATGTGCCTCCTTGCGGTAACTTGTACTTAAACTGCTTACATTGAAAGTTACTTGCCCCCTTGCATGTATTGGTTTTGTTCCTTGCATGTGTTTGTATATGTTGTGTCTCCAAATTGCTTATCTTGAGTAATCAAGTTTATGTATGTTGGTGTGCACTTCATGTACATGTGTGTTGAGCCTTTGTGCATCTTGTTTGTATGTTAGTTGGCTCTTGTGAGAGATTAATGGAACATCCCATTTTGGGGGATTGATGTGCTTTGTGCACCTCACGGTCCCATAATGTGTTTACATGAGGAATACCACCTAGTATTGATATTGCAAGCTTATCTAGTCACTATGTGGTATGTCTTCTCATGAGAAATTCAAATTCTAAATAGTCCATTAATTATCTCTTGTTGGATCCTCTTTTTGCCTCTTGTTAAGTTTTCTTTAATTGGTATCACATTATGGGGAAGTAATATGCTATGTATATTACTAGCCTAGAAAATGTGTACATTTGAGATATTGTCACCTAGAATTGATATTGTAAATTATCTTGTTCCTACGTGGCATCTTAGCTCTACAAGTTGCAATTTGCTTGTGTTTGGTGTGAAGATGATGTCGGATATCCTTGCTATCTACCACCGGGAATTATTTCCAAATACTTCTTGTCTTTTGACAATTGGTACTCACTTATGTGTGGTAGAAATTATTGATCATCTTCACGTTGGCGTTTGCTTTTTATTTTCCTTATCTCTTGCCAAGTTTGTGTCAACTCCCATTGCCTTCCGTGCCACTTGAGGATCTTGTTGTTTTCTTGATCTTGTCTAGTGTTTTCCTTGATATAGTGAACGTGGTGATCCTACCTTGTGCATTTTGTATTCAAATGCAAATTCTCTATAATGCACAACTCGTGGGGGAGCTATCCTATTTTCTATAAAACACTAAACTTGTGATCCATTTTAAGTGTGTGTTGGTGGACGGCAAGCCGTTTCTTTTTGGTACTTGTGCCATCATGAAACTTTGTAGAGAGCTTGGTTTGTTTGGAACCATCCTCTCTTTTGGGAGTTTGATATCATTTTGTGGGTTCCAATGGATATCTCATTCCTTGATGTATCTTTCAATGATATCTTCCAAGTGATGATTTCTTCATTTGGTATTCTTTTTGAAGGAAATATGCCCTAGAGGCAATAATAAAGTTATTATTTATTTCCTTATATCATGATAAATGTTTATTATTCATGCTAGAATTGTATTAACCGGAAACATAATACATGTGTGAATACATAGACAAACAGAGTGTCACTAGTATGCCTCTACTTGACTAGCTCGTTGATCAAAGATGGTTAAGTTTCCTAGCCATTGACATGGGTTGTGATTTGATTAACGAGATCACATCATTAGGATAATGATGTGATTGACTTGACCCATTCCGTTAGCTTAACACTCGATCGTTTAGTATGTTGCTATTGCTTTCTTCATGACTTATACATGTTTCTATGATTATGAGATTATGCAACTCCCGTTTATCGGAGGAACACTTTGTGTGCTACCAAACGTCACAACGTAACTGGGTGATTATAAAGGTGCTCTACAGGTGCTTCCAAAGGTACTTGTTGGGTTGGTGTATTTCGAGATTAGGATTTGTCACTCTGATTGTCGGAGAGGTATCTCTGGGCCCACTCAGTAATGCACATCACTATAAGCCTTGCAAGCATTGTAACTAATGAGTTAGTTGCGGGATGATGTATTACGGAACGAGTAAAGAGACTTGCCGGTAACGAGATTGAACTAGGTATTAAGATACCGACGATCGAATCTCGGGCAAGTAACATACCGATGACAAAGGGAACACCGTATGTTGTTATGCGGTCTGACCGATAAAGATCTTCGTAGAATATGTGGGAGCCAATATGAGCATCCAGGTTCCGCTATTGGTTATTGACCGGAGACGTGTCTCGGTCATGTCTACATAGTTCTCGAACCCGTAGGGTCCGCACGCTTAAAGTTAGATGACGGTTATATTATGAGTTTATGTGTTTTGATGTACCGAAGGAGTTCGGAGTCCCGGATGAGATCAGGGACTTGACGAGGAGTCTCGAAATGGTCGAGACGTAAAGATCGATATATTGGACGACTATATTCGGACATCGCAAAGGTTCCGAGTGATTCGGGTATTTTTCGGAGTACCGGAGAGTTACGGGAATTCGTATTGGGCCTTAATGGGCCATACGGGAAAGGAGAGAAAGGCCCCAAAGGGTGGCCGCACCCCTCCCCATGGACTAGTCCGAATTGGACTAGGGAGGGGGGCGCCCCCTTCCTTCTTTCTCCTTCTCCCTTCCCTTTTCCTACTCCAACAAGGAAAGGAGGAGTCCTACTCCCGGTGGGAGTAGGACTCCCCCCTTGGCGTGCCCTCCTCCTAGGCCGGCCGCCTCCCCCCTTGCTCCTTTATATACGGGGGCAGGGGGCACCCCATAGACACAACAATTGATCATTGATCTCTTAGCCGTGTGCGGTGCCCCCCTCCACCATATTACACCTCGATAATATCGTAGCGGTGCTTAGGCGAAGCCCTGCGTCGGTAGAACATCATCATTGTCACCACGCCGTCGTGCTGACGAAACTCTCCCTCAACACTCGGCTGGATCGGAGTTCGAGGGACGTCATCGAGCTGAACGTGTGCTGAACTCGGAGGTGCCGTACGTTCGGTACTTGATCGGTCGGATCGTGAAGACGTACGACTACATCAACCGCGTTGTGTTAACGCTTCCGCTTTCGGTCTACGAGGGTACGTGGACAACACTCTCCCCTCTCGTTGCTATGCATCACCATGATCTTGCGTGTGCGTAGATTTTTTTTTGAAATTACTACGTTCCCCAACAGTGGCATCCGAGCCTGGTTTTATGCGTTGATGTTATATGCACGAGTAGAACACAAGTGAGTTGTGGGCGATATAAGTCATACTGCTTACCAGCATGTCATACTTTGGTTCAGCGGTATTGTGAGATGAAGCGGCCCGGACCGACATTACGCGTACGCTTACGCGAGACTGGTTTCACCGTTGCGAGCACTCGTTGCTTAAAGGTGGCTGGCGGGTGTCTGTCTCTCTCACTTTAGTTGAACCGAGTGTGGCTACGCCCGGTCCTTGCGAAGGTTAAAACAACACCAACTTGACAAACTATCGTTGTGGTTTTGATGCGTAGGTAAAACGGTTCTTGCTAAGCCCGTAGCAGCCACGTAAAACTTGCAACAACAAAGTAGAGGACGTCTAACTTGTTTTTGCAGGGCATGTTGTGATGTGATATGGTCAAGACATGATGCTATATTTTATTGTATGAGATGATCATGTTTTGTAACCGAGTTATCGGCAACTGGCAGGAGCCATATGGTTGTCGCTTTATTGTATGAAATGCAATCGCCATGTAATTGTTTTACTTTATCACTAAGCGGTAGCGATAGTCGTAAAAGCAATAGTTGGCGAGACGACAACGATGCTACGATGGAGATCAAGGTGTCGCGCCGGTGACGATGGTGATCATGACGGTGCTTCGGAGATGGAGATCACAAGCACAAGATGATGATGGCCATATCATATCACTTATATTGATTGCATGTGATGTTTATCTTTTATGCATCTTATCTTGCTTTGATTGACGGTAGCATTATAAGATGATCTCTCACTAAATTTCAAGATAAAAGTGTTCTCCCTGAGTATGCACCGTTGCCAAAGTTTGTCGTGCCCAGACACCACGTGATGATCGGGTGTGATAAGCTCTACGTCCATCTACAACGGGTGCAAGCCAGTTTTGCACACGCAGAATACTCAGGTTAAACTTGACGAGCCTAGCATATGCAGATATGGCCTCGGAACACTGAGACCGAAAGGTCGAGCGTGAATCATATAGTAGATATGATCAACATAGTGATGTTCACCATTGAAAACTACTCCATTTCACGTGATGATCGGTTATGGTTTAGTTGATATGGATCACGTGATCACTTAGAGGATTAGAGGGATGTCTATCTAAGTGGGAGTTCTTAAGTAATATGATTAATTGAACTTAAAATTATCATGAACTTAGTCCTAATAGTATTTTGCAAATTATGTTGTAGATCAGTAGCTCGCGTTGTTGCTTCCCTGTGTTTATTTTTGATATGTTCCTAGAGAAAAATTATGTTGAAAGATGTTAGTAGCAAAGATGTGGATTGGATCCGTGATCTGAGGATTATCCTCATTGCTGCACAGAAGAATTATGTCCTTGATGCACCGCTAGGTGACATACCTATTACAGGAGCAGATGCAGACGTTATGAACGTTTGGCTAGCTCAGTATGATGACTACTTGATAGTTTAGTGCACCATGCTAACGGCTTAGAATCGGGACTTCAAAGACGTTTTGAACGTCATGGACCATATGAGATGTTCCAGGAGTTGAAGTTAATATTTCAAGAAAATACCCGAGTTGAGAGATATGAAGTCTCCAACAAGTTCTATAGCTAAAAGATGGAGGAGAATAGCTCAAGCAGTGAGCATGTGCTCAGATTGT
Source organism: Triticum aestivum (assembly GCF_018294505.1). Classification (NCBI taxonomy): domain Eukaryota; kingdom Viridiplantae; phylum Streptophyta; class Magnoliopsida; order Poales; family Poaceae; genus Triticum; species Triticum aestivum. The sequence continues at coordinate 414,681,891 of NC_057814.1, read as the reverse complement.
CTGGGTACTACAATCGCTTGAATCAAGTGGGAGTTAATCTTCCAGATAAAATAGTGATTGACAGAATTCTCTAGTCACCATCACCAAGTTAGTAGAACTTCATGATGAACTATAGTATGTAAGGGATGACGAAAGTAATTCCCGAGCTCTTCGCGATGCTGAAATCGACGAAGGTAGAAATCAAGAAAGAGCATCAAGTGTTGATGGTTAACAAGACCACTAGTTTCAAGAAAAGGGCAAAGGGATAGAAGGGGAACTTCAAAAAGAACGGCAAGCAAGTTGCTACTCAAGCGAAGAAGCCCAAGTCTGTACCTAAGCCCGAGACTAAGTGCTTCTACTGCAAAGGGACTGGTCACTGGAAGCGGAACTGCCCCAAGTATTTAGTGGATAAGAAGGATGGCAAAGTGAACAAAGGTATATTGGATATACATGTTATTGATGTGTACTTACTAGTGTTTATAGCAACCCCTCAGTATTTGATACTAGTTCAGTTGCTAAAGAGTAGTAACTCGAAACGGGAGTTGCATGAACATAAACTAGTTAAGGATGAAGTGACGATGTGTATTGGAAGTGGTTCCAAGATTGATATGATCATCATCGCACACTCCCTATACTTTCGGGATTAGTGTTGAACCTAAATAAGTGTTATTTGGTGTTTGCATTGAGCATGAATATGATTTGATCATGTTTGTTGCAATACGGTTATTCATTTAAATTAGAGAATAATTGTTGTTCTATTGACATGAATAATACCTTATATGGTTACACACCCAATGAAAATGGTTCGTTGGATCTCGATCGTAGTGATACACATATTCATAATATTGAAGCCAAAAAGATGCAAAGTTAATAATGATAGTGCAACTTATTTGTGACACTGCCGTTTAGGTCATATTGGTGTAAAGCGCATGAAGAAACTCCATGCTGATGGGTTTTTGGAATCACTTGATGCTTGCGAACCGTGCCTCATGGGCAAGATGACTAAAACGCCGTTCTCTGGAACTATGGAGAGAGCAACAGATTTGTTGGAAATCATACATACAGATGTATGTGGTCCGATGAATATTGAGGCTCGTAGCAGGTATCATTAATTTCTGACCTTCACAGAAGATTTGAGCAGATATGGGTATATCTACTTAATGAAACAGAAGTCTGAAACATTTGAAAAGTTCATATAATTTCAGTGTGAAGCGGAAAATCATCGTAACAAGAAAATAAAGTTTCTACGATCTGATCGTGGAGAAGAGTATTTGAGTTACGAGTTTGGCCTTCAGTTAAAACAATGTGAAATAGTTTCACTACTCACGCCACCTGGAACACCACGGTGTAATGGTGTGTCCGAACATCGTAACCGTACTTTATTATATATGGTGCGATATATGATGTCTCTTACCGATCTACCACTATCGTTTTGGGGTTATGCATTAGAGACAGCTGCATTCACGTTAAATAGGGTACCGTCTAAATCCGTTGAGACGACATCTTATGAACTGTGGTTTGGCAAGAAACCAAAGTTGTCGTTTCTTAAAGTTTGGGGTTGCGATGCTTATGTGGAAAGGTTTCATCCTGATAAAGCTCAAACCCAAATCGGAGAAATGTGTCTTCGTAGGATACCCAAAGGAGACAGTTGGGTACACCTTCTATCACAGATCCGAAGGCAATACATTCGTTGCTAAGAAGGGATCCTTTCTAGAGAAGGAGTTTCTCTCAAAAGAAGTGAGTGGGAGGAAAGTAGAACTTGATGAGGTAACTGTACCTCATCGCTTATTGGAAAGTAGTTCATCACAGAAACCGGTTCCTGTGACACCTACACCAATTAGTGAGGAAGTTAATGATGATGATCATAAAACTTCAGATCAAGTTGTTACTGAACCTCGTAGGTCAACCAGAGTAAGATCCGCACCAGAGTGGTACGGTGATCCTGTTCTGGAGGTTATGTTACTAGACCATGACGAACCTACGAACTATGAGGAAGCGATGATGAGCCCAGATTCCGCGAAATGGCTTGAGGCCATGAAATCTGAGATGAGATTCATATATGAGAACAAAGTATGGACTTTGATTGACTTGCCCAATGATCGGCGAGCCATTGAGATTAAATGGATCTTCGAGAGAAAGACGGACGCTGATAGTAGTGTTACTATCTACAAAGCTAGACTTGTCGGAAAAAGGCTTTTGACAAAGTTCAAAGTGTTGAATACGATGAGATTTTCTCACTCGCAGCGATGCTTAAGTCTGTCCGAATCATGTTAGCAATTGCCGCATTTTATGAAATCTGGCAAATGGATAAACAAAACTGCATTCCGTAATGGATTCATTAAAGAAGAGTTGTATATGATGCAACCAGAAGGTTTTGTCAATCCTAAAGGTGCTACCAAAATATGCAAACTCCAGCGATCCATCTATGGACTGGTGCAAGCATCTCGAAGTTGGAATATACGCTTTGATAAGTTGATCAAAGCATATAGTTTTATACAGACTTGCGGTGAAGCCTGTATTTACAAGAAAGTGAGTGGGAGCACTACAGCATTTCTGATAAGTATATGTGAATGACATATTGTTGATCGGAAATAATGTAGAATTATTCTGCAAAGCATAAAGGAGTGTTTGGAAGGAGTTTTTCGAAGAAAGACCTCGGTGAAGCTGCTTACATATTGAGCATCAAGATCTATAGAGATAGATCAAGACGCTTGATAAGTTTTTTCAATGAGTACATACCTTAACAAGATTTTGAAGTAGTTCAAAATAGAACAGTCAAAGAAAGAGTTCTTGCCTGTGTTACAAGGTGTGAAATTGAGTAAGACTCAAAGCCCGACCACGGCAGAAGATAGAAAGAGAATGAAAGTCATTCCCTATGCCTTGGCCATAGGTTCTATAAAGTATGCCATGCTGTGTACCAGATCTATTGTATACCCTACACTGATTTTGGCAAGGGAGTACAATAGTGATCTAGGAGTAGATCACTGGACAGCGGTCAAAATTATCCTTAGTGGAATGAGGATATGTTTCTCGATTATGGAAGTGACAAAAGGTTCGTCGTAAAGGGTTACGTCGATGCAAGTTTTGACACTAATCTAGATGACTCTAAGTCTCGGTCTAGATACATATTGAAAGTGGGAGCAATTAGCTAGAGTAGCTCCGTGCAGAGCATTGTAGACATAGAAATTTGCAAAATACTTACGGATCTGAATGTGACAGACCCGTTGACTAAAATTATCTCACAATCAAAACATGATCACACCTTAGTAATCTTTGGGTGTTAATCACATAGCAATGTGAACTAGATTATTGACTCTAGTAAACCCTTTGGGTGTTGGTCACATGACAATGTGAACTATGGGTGTTAATCACATGGTGATGTGAATTATTGATGTTAAATCACATGGCGATGTGAACTAGATTATTGACTCTAGTGCAAGTGGGAGACTGAAGGAAATATGCCCTAGAGGCAATAATAAAGTTATTATTTATTTCCTTATATCATGATAAATGTTTATTATTCATGCTAGAATTGTATTAACCGGAAACATAATACATGTGTGAATACATAGACAAACAGAGTGTCACTAGTATGCCTCTACTTGACTAGCTCGTTGATCAAAGATGGTTAAGTTTCCTAGCCATTGACATGGGTTGTGATTTGATTAACGAGATCACATCATTAGGAGAATGATGTGATTGACTTGACCCATTCCGTTAGCTTAGCACTCGATCGTTTAGTATGTTGCTATTGCTTTCTTCATGACTTATACATGTTCCTATGACTATGAGATTATGCAACTCCCGTTTACCGGAGGAACACTTTGTGTGCTACCAAACGTCACAACGTAACTGGGTGATTATAAAGGTGCTCTACAGGTGCTTCCAAAGGTACTTGTTGGGTTGGCGTATTTCGAGATTAGGATTTGTCACTCCGATTGTCGGAGAGGTATCTCTGGGCCCACTCAGTAATGCACATCACTATAAGCCTTGCAAGCATTGTAACTAATGAGTTAGTTGCGGGATGATGTATTACGGAAAGAGTAAAGAGACTTGCCGGTAACGAGATTGAACTAGGTATTAAGATACCGACGATCAAATCTCGGGCAAGTAACATACCGATGACAAAGGGAACACCGTATGTTGTTATGCGGTCTGACCGATAAAGATCTTCGTAGAATATGTGGGAGCCAATATGAGCATCTAGGTTCCGCTATTGGTTATTGACCGGAGACGTGTCTCGGTCATGTCTACATAGTTCTCGAACCCGTAGGGTCCGCACGCTTAAAGTTAGATGATGGTTATATTATGAGTTTATGTGTTTTGATGTACCGAAGGAGTTCGGAGTCCCGGATGAGATCAGGGACTTGACGAGGAGTCTCGAAATGGTCGAGACGTAAAGATCGATATATTGGACGACTATATTCGGACATCGCAAAGGTTCCGAGTGATTCGGGTATTTTTCGGAGTACCAGAGAGTTACGGGAATTCGTATTAGGCCTTAATGGGCCATACGGGAAAGGAGAGAAAGGGCCCAAAGGGTGGCCGCACCCCTCCCCATGGACTAGTCCGAATTGGACTAGGGAGGGGGGGCGCCCCCTTCCTTCTTTCTCCTTCTCCCTTCCCTTTTCCTACTGCAACAAGGAAAGGAGGAGTCCTACTCCCGGTGGGAGTAGGACTCCCCCCTTGGCGCGCCCTCCTCCTAGGCCGGCCGCCTCCCCCTTGCTCCTTTATATACGGGGGCAGGGGGGCACCCCATAGACACAACAATTGATCATTGATCTCTTAGCCGTGTGCGGTGCCCCCCTCCACCATATTACACCTCGATAATATCGTAGCGGTGCTTAGGCGAAGCCCTGCGTGAGTAGAACATCATCATTGTCACCACGCCGTCGTGCTGACAAAACTCTCCCTCAACACTCGGCTGGATCGGAGTTCGAGGGACGTCATCGAGCTTAACGTGTGCTGAACTCGGAGGTGCCGTACGTTCGGTACTTGATCGGTCGGATCGTGAAGACGTACGACTACATCAACCGCGTTGTGTTAACGCTTCCGCTTTCGGTCTACGAGGGTACGTGGACAACACTCTCCCTCTCGTTGCTATGCATCACCATGATCTTGCGTGTGCGTAGATTTTTTTTTGAAATTACTACGTTCCCCAACACTTTTCACTTGGTATTTCCTTGTATTTTGGTATCGGTTCTTGAAAGTCTTGAGCATGCATATTAACTTCATGTAGTTTCCGTGGCATGCTTTCTCTCTTTGACCCAATATATAGGGGAAACTCCACCAAGTCTCAAATTGGATGAGATGTGCATAAATTTCATTTCCATATCTATATGCACATATTTATGTGGAGTTTGTCCTATGTATTGTTGGTATTTCTAACTCTTTGGTCCCAATGAGTTTGGGTACCATTTTGTTTGTGTTGTTGTTCTAGGAACAATTGGAGATGCATTGGATGCTCGGCTCACTCACAAGGAAGGTGTTGTCACCATGTGCTTTTTGGAGTCAAGCTAGGATGATCAATGAACTACTTTGTACCTACAATTGGTATCTACCACATCCTTCCAACGTTAACTCGGTAACAAGTATCTTCATATACTTCATGCACACATTTCTTGCATCAACCTTGTGTAGGTTGTATCATGGCATGTTATTCATTTTCTCTTGTGATACTTGTTTCCTTTCTCAAAGCATCCCAACAGTGATCTCTTGTTGCTAGTTGTGATGTCTTTGATGGTTGTGTGGTAGGAATTCATTTATGTACAATAATACCATATCTAGCCATGTGCTATGCTTCCAAGCAAATATCTTATTGGTATATCTATGACTTCCTTTTGGATATCTTGTTCCTTCGTGTTGTAACTATTTCGGGTGTACATCCTTCTTTGTAGATATATATCATCATGATCTTGTCTACCTAGAACCTTATACACTTGAGAGAAATTACATCTCTAGATGATATCCTTTCTTTCACGTCCACCTTGTCTTTCTTGTTATTTCTTTGGTGGCTCCGTGAAAGCTTTTGCCTTGAGTGCATGTCTTATCTCGTTGCATCTTGATGCACTCCTGTGTGGTGAAGATTATTTTCCTCATGCTTATCTCTACGAGGCTTTTGCCATCTTAATTGGTATCCCTCGTCTTGATGAGGCTTTCATCTTCTATCTTCACCATGGGTTGTCACAAGTGTTGGTTATTCATTTTGCATTTTTAGTGTGCTTGTGAACCCTTTTGCTTGGTGTGTGTGGGGAGGACATGTCATGCACCTTGTATCTCCACTATCCAAGACTATGTTGATGCTTAATGCTCATTCGTACATTAGTCTTCTCAAGTGCTTTGCCATGACTCACACACATCATTTTGGTTGAGCCTACTCTTAAGTTGCCTCTTTTATATGTTGCTCAACCATTTGTTTGTTGCAAGTGCTAGGCTTTGTTTCCTATATGCTCACTTGCACTTGTTGTGAGTTTCTATTGATTTTCGGGGAGTGATGATCCTATTTTGTGCACTCGGTATCCTAATGCAAATATTGTAAGAAGTGCACAAATCATGGAGAGCTTCACTAATGTCTTTAGAACACTCTGTTGCTCTCTTGCACTTGTCGTGAGGTTCTATTGATCTTGGGGCAGTGACGATCCTATTTTGTGCTCATTGTATCCAGTTACAACTAAATTGTGCACAAATCATGGGGAGCTTCTCTAGTTTCTCTAGAACACTCCTTTGCTCATATCATAATTTATTTCATTCATGTGGCACGTAGGATCATTGGTCTAGTTGGCTCAATTGATATTCCTTGATTGCTTGCTTCAATTGGTATCTTTTGATTGCTTGTTTGCTTGTTTCTCTCTTTCTTCTGTCTTTGTGGCATATCTTTCTTTTGTAAACTTTGGGCCTGAATATAGTTTGTTTTCCTCCTAGTATTTACCGTCAAACTTGTGTATTGCATTCCACTCTCTTGTTGAGAAATACACAAATTATGGAGGAACACAATTTATATTGGCCTTCTAAGCTTTTCTCCCATTTTGGCAATTGATGCCAATGGGGGAGAAGTTTCAGAGAGTTTTGTGGAGAAGTTTAGAGAACTCTCTCCTCTTGCTTTGGTTTTGTTCCTAAGCATTTGCATCTCTTACTCATGCATCATTGGTTGTTGCATTGCATGGTGATGCATAATTCCTTATATAAACTGTCTTGAAAGTGATTATCATCAATTACCAAAATGGGGGAGATTGAAAGAACATGTGGTGCCCCCATGTTTGGTTTTAGTAATTGACGACAATCTCTATGGACTAATGGTTGCCTTGAGTTATATTTGAAGGTTTTGTCCATAGGATTTTCTTGGAGTACATGTGTTGGTTTCAAGGAGAGTTTGTGTTGACCAAGGTGCTATTAAGGAATTATCCAAAGATTGGTCATGTGAGAGTTGAGCTTATTGCAAGCATGTCTTGAAGAAGAAGATTGTGTGATCATTCATGTTTACCTTCAAGACATCATCCAAATGAAGAGACTTGGAAAGATTCTAGGTTGATCAAGACTAAGTCAAGAGTGAATCAAGTTGATCAACTCACAAAGCGTAGAAGATGTACCGAGAGGGATCAGGTGATCCCATGGTATGGCAAGCATTGTCCATTGTGCTTTGTGTACTAACCCATGGTCTATGTGAGAGTTCTATGTGGGGTTAGGTACGTGTTCATGGGCTTGCGTCAAGAGGAAGATATCACTCAACCCATGGAGAGGATGACATCAAGTGGTGATCGTCATCAAGATTGTCGTGTGCAAGTTCAAGTGGAGCATCACGAAGAGATCAAGTGCTTGAAGCTTGCCGTCCATTGTGGTCACAATGGACTTGTGAAGATGTGCCGAAGAGTGGCTCACCCATAGTGGACTATGGGGGAGTAATCATCTAGTCTTCATTGAGCCAACGCAATCAAGAAAAGTGGTCCAACTTGAGGGAGTCAAGATCGTCATCATCTAGCTCAAGTGGACCATGTGCAAGGCAAAGGTTTGCCCTTGATAGGTTTTCTATTTTACCGGTCTCATGGTGGTAGTTGGCAGACCGGGTTATAGGATCGATAGCCGTACTATCAAGGGGGCTCTCAAGTGAGTAGCTTGATCGTATCGTTCGTCGAGAGCTCAAACCATTGCATCCTTGCATCATGTTTCTTGGTTCTTGTTTGGTTCTCTTTGTGAGTCTTAGAGCTTATGGTCATCTTGATGACAAGCTTGAGTTCATCGAAAACGGAGTTTGCATGCGTCTTCTATGATGTTTTCGATGTTGGAGGTTTTACCGGTCATATCCGAGGAAGGGTTCTCACCATTTTATTTTGGGCCTTTTCTCATTTGCTTCTTATTGGTATTTCTATCAAGATTGTGTTATCCCTTGTCGCTAGCTTTCCAACAAACTTGGTTTCGTCAAATTCGGAGTCCGTTTGCAGAAGTTGTGTCAGTTTTGGTGTTCTGAAAAGGCTGCAGCGGCACTACTGCGGACAGGAGCGGATGTAATTTTTTACTACCGCTCTTGGGAGCGGTACTAGCGCTTGGAGCAGGACTACCGCGGCTACTTCCGTGGCTACTTCCGCTTGGGACCAAAAACTCGTCACAAGTCCAGCGGTGGTAGGCACGGATGTAATTTTTTAGTACCGCTCGCAAGCAGTAGTACCGCTACCCCTAGCGGTAGTACCGTGAGGTCAAGCGGTACTACCGCTCCGACGGTTCTTCTGGCTTTTTTGCTTCCTCGCTGTTGTGTTTCAAAGGGCTACTACCGCCCTAGCGGTAGTACCGCTCCTTGGAGCGGTAGTACCGCTCGGTGCGGGTTGTGACCATAACGGTTGGATTTTCCCCCACCTATAAAAGGGGGTCTTCTTCCCCAATGAACCTTATCCTTTGAGCTTGTGTTCTTCCCCCATCACTTTCTCCTCTATGTGAGGGGAACCCCTTGGATCTAGATCTTTGAGTTCTTGGTGTTCTACTTCTTGTTCTTCCTCTCATTTTCCTCCCTAGCATTAGTTGCTTCGGTGGGATTTGAGAAAGAAGGACTTGGGCACCCCGTGTCCCCTTGCCATTGCATTTGGTGCATCGGTTTGAGTTCTCCATGGTGATACGTGGAAGTTACAATTTGAGAAGCTTATTACTCTTGGGTGCTTGGTACCCTTGAGCTGGTTCCTCTTGGGTGCTTGGGCGCCCTAGACGGTTGGTGGTGTTCGGAGCTCAATCATTGTGGTGTAAAGCTCCGGGCAAGCGTCGGGGTCTCCAATTAGGTTGTGGAGATCGCCCCGAACAATTTGACGGGTTCCGGTGACCGCCCCCAAGGGTTGCCAAAGTGTACGGGTTCGGTGACCGCCCCCAAGGGTTGCCATTTGTACGAGTTCGGTGACCGCCCTCAAGGGTCCCTTAGTGGAATCACGACATCTTGCATTGTGCAAGGGCGTGAGGAGATTACGGTGGCCCTAGTGGCTTCTTGGGGAGCATTGTGCCTCCACACCGCTCCAAACGAAGATTAGCATCCGCAAGGTTGTGAACTTCGGGATACATCATCGTCTCTGCGTGCCTCGGTTATCTCTTACCCGAGCGCTTTACTTATGCATTTTACTTTGTGATAGCCATATTGTTTCTTGTCATATATCTTGCTATCACCTAAGTAGTTTTTCTTGCTTAGCATAAGTTGTTGGTGCACATAGGTGAGCCTAGTTGTTGTAGGTTTTGTGCGACAAATTAACCGCTAGGTTTATTCCGCATTTGTTCAAGCCTCAACCGTAATTATTTTAAAGCGCCTATTACCCCCCTCTAGGCGACATCCACGATCTTTCAATAGGCCCGGTCGGCTAGCGAATCGGTACGTGAGGAACTCACTTGGTGAGCGAACCGGTACGTTAGGAACTCACTTGGCGGTGGCAGGGGCTGGTAATATCCATCAACTCCAGCTTCTCTTTTTTCTGGGAGCTCGGTTTGTCCAGCTCCGCGAATCCTCGTTTTCTACACTGCGCTCGCCGCCAGCTTCTCTCGCTAAACTCTAGGAGCTGGAGCGTTCGGTCAAACTCCAGAGTTGGAGGCGAAGGAGCCAGGAGTTGGAGGGCTCCCGAACACGCCTTAAGTTCCCAAACTATGCTCTTCCTCATTTGAGTTTATTCCTTCTCACAATTTTTCCACCCATAGTTGGCATTGATGAAAAAAGAACTTTCTTAAGAGAATTTAGTGATTCCTCTAAAATTTAGAGTGACATCCCCCAACATCACATAACAATTATCCAAACATGATATTCCAAGCTAATTCCTCCCACTTATCCTAAGCATGTTAGTGCGGGAGTTTCACTTGTTGTTTCCTTTGGGGTCAAGATTATATTCCAATATGATTGTCAATAATTCCACCCTGGATCATAAAAATAATTCTTTCCTACTTTCCACCATATTTCCTTTTTTTAAACACCCTTTGATCCACTAGAATAACCATGAAAAATTCCTGGCGTGCACTCTGTAGTAACTGAGAATTTCCTGCCAAAATATAAGATTTCCTTCCAGTCTAAAAGACATAGTGACTGTGCTAGGTGAAGAATGATATCAACAAACGGCAGTATGCAATGCTTCTTTCAAAAAAACAAAGGAGTATAAAAGACCTTCAATTTCTCCATTCAATTGTGGAGTGTACGGTGTATTACAGTAGTGAATAATTCCATGCTCTTTACATGTTCAATTGATATAATACTGAAGTGTACTTCCCCCACCAATCGGTTGTTAAAACTTTGGTAATCTTTAATCAACTGATTTTCCACTTCAGTACAACATGTGACTAGCAATATAAGACCTTTTGACTTGTATAATGAAAGGTAAACATAACCATATAAAGTGTAACCATCGATGAGTGAAATGAAATAAGCAATCTACCTCTAGTGGGAGTGTCCAAAAGATACCATAAGTATATCAGAAGAAAAAAATGATGTGAAACTTTTTATCTCCTTCCACCTTAAGAAAAGGCGTGCAAGTCAAATGCACATTATATATGCGCTTCAGAAAAACAAATTCCTCCCACTAAAGTTTTGAATTCCAGAATTAGTAAGCCACTCGATCCAGTTCCATGATATGTGACCAAGTCGTCATGAAAAAAATAATAAACTCCAAGCATGTGTTCCCATTATCAGTATTCCTCTCGATGGAGTTATCTTCCCCAAATAACAGTTTGGGTTGCTAACTTCCAATTAGTGGACCATCAAGAAAGAATAGACCATTGTATGAAATTCCATAGCACTAATTTTATCATTGAATAATATTCCCTCTCTTCCTCTTCCAAATAGTATTTCATAATCAATGTGTTTCAATATAAAACAATAATTAAATCCTTCACACTGAAGTTTCATAGAGTGTCCTATAACAATAATATTTTTCCTCCATAATGGGGTTTCATAGCAAAATTTTCAATTCCAAAGTACATCAAAGTTAGCATTAATTCCCAAGTACATCAATTTTCCTTTGGAATTGTTCTATGCCAACTCATTGGATTCTAACAATATATGAGGTATATAAACAAACACCATAATTCAACTATTTGAAAAAGTAGCCCCAAATATATATCATTAATAGACATACCGACAAATGAAGAGCAAATTTTCTTGTCCTCCGAGTGGCTCCCATATTCCTCCATAAACAAGTGATGCTCAATAATAACATTTATGTGAAATCCCTTTCCGGATTATGCATAATTTTTCGCATAACCATTTTGCTCGTTGCAGTTCATCCACGCATTTATGATGTGGAGTCCTCCTAAATTTCTTCCAAGGAGTAGAAACCTTTTCGATTTACATGCAGTGGATTAGCAACCAAGCAAGTTTGTCCTTTAACCTACAATCCTATAAAATAAGGGGGCAGCTACGCGTCTGCCGGGTGATATTTAGAAAACATCCGCCGCCTTAGTAGCCGTAGGATCATGAGGAAGCCAACCGTCTGATCTTCTTTCATTGAGCGTGCATCAACCTTTGCAACAAAGCTTGTGTTGCGCTCCTGCCGAACGTTTTTTTTTTTCTGAAACAAGGCCTGTGTTTTAGAAACAAGATTTCTGTTATAGAAAAAACCTTTGCTCTTTCCCTGTTGCAACAAACGTAGCGTTGTGCGCTCGTTCCCTTGGCAACAAGAGGCCTGTTGCACAAACAAAAAAATTCCCCTCACACCAATGTCATCAAATGTCTGACAGGCATTTTAACTTTTTCAGTATAGATTATGTTGTAGAATTTTCTGCAACAAAGAGCATGTTGCAGAAACGTCTGTAGATTTTTTTGCAACAAAGTTTGTTATATAATATTTTCCGCAACAAAGATCGCGTTGCGGAAACATCTATAGAATTTTATTTACAACAGAGTTTGTTATAGAAATATTTTCTGCAACAAAGATCATAGGTGATGCTGCGGAAATATTTGCAACACAGATACTATTGTAAAAATATTTGTAACAGAAGTTGTGTTGCGGAAAATATTTGTAACATATGTCATGTTGCAGAAATATTTTTGGGCTTTGCTTTGTTGCAAAACTAGACCCGTCGTAAACAATTGCAACACCACATTTGTTTCTGAAATATAGCCTCTGTTTCGAAAGCGTGTTCGATAAAGAACGACATGCAAGCCTTCATTTGACACGTGTCATGCAATGGAAGTGGCGGACGCGGCCACTACGATCCGCCGAATGACGGTAAGCTTTAACTAGTTGATAGATGCTAGTCAGGATTGGTAATTAGCATCACTTCCCTCATGGCAAGCACTTCCGCACAGGTTCATGTGGTTCTTCCAGTCGGCTAGCATAGCTGCACTTGGCAGCATAACAAGCAACACGTGACGTAGACTCGAAAGTTGTAGCAGGGGCAGCATGCGTGGGCGCGACCTGCAGTATTCCGAGCAGCAAGCTCGTTCGGCTTGGCGAGTCATCGGACAAGCAGGCGCCGCAGGAAGTGAGCGATATCCACAAGGTTCTAAGGCCAAAACAGACGTCTGTTTTGGCTTATTATCGTCTGTTTGGGACGGCAATGGGGTCGCCTATGTCCGCTTGAGGCAGTTGGGTTGCCGATGCGCCCAACGTGCGACCGCACCTCAAATCATATCCGGGTGGACGTGATTAAAAAACGCAAAAACTAAAATAAAATACCGAAAAAAATAAAATAAACACAAACATAAAAACATAAACATAATTAAACATCACGGCCATAAAACGGTCCAGTTCCATAGTTCACATAGACATATAATTAACATAAAAAACAAAAGAAAACCGCAGCCCCCGCGCTCCTGCCATGCCCGTTGATGCCATGGCCGTCGCCGTCTTCTCACGCGTCGTCGTTGTCGTCCTCGTCGCTGACGAGGTCGACGTAGTCCGGCGGCGTCCAAAGGTGGGACAGCGGTGCCTGGTAGACGGGAGCTCGCAGGAAGGTGGGAGGTGTCTGCACCACCTCCCCCCGTGGCGACGTCTCACGCTCCGGTGACCACGGCGGTGTGGGGCACCAGTTCACGCCCCCACGGCGTCGGCCATGTCCGTGGCTGTGCACGACCAGCTCCACCGCTGGCCCACCAGGCCCGGGTGGGCCGCGGCAACGGGCGGCTCCTCCAGCACCTCCTCCCTCCTCCTTGACGTCCACCATCTCCAGCTCGGGGAAGGCGACGTCGCCGGCAGCAGAGAGGGCCATCATGGTCTCCAGGTGTTGGGAACGTAGTACTTTCAAAAAAATTCCTACGCGCATGCAAGATCATGGTGATGCATATCAACGAGAGGGGAGAGTGTCGTCCACATACCCTTGTAGATCGTCGATGTAGTTGTACGTCTTCACGATCGACCGATCCTCAGTGCTGAACGTACGGCACCTCCGCGTTCAGCACACGTTCAGCTCGGTGACGTCCCGCGAAATCACGATCCAGTAGAGCTCGAGGGAGAGTTTCGTCAGCACGACGGCGTGGTGACGATGTTGATGAAGCTACCGTCGCACGGCTTCGCCTAAGCACCGCTACGATATGACCGAGGTAGATTATGATGGAGGGGGGCACCGCACACGGCTGGGAGAGATCAATGATCAACTTGTGTGTCTCTGGAGTGCCCCTGCCCCCGTATATAAAGGGGGGGGGGAAGGAGAGGGCCGGCCAAGGGAGAGGCGCGCCCAAGGGGGGGGGATCCTACTCCAAGTAGGTTTGTCCCCCACCTTTCCTATTCCAAGAAGGAGAAGGGGGAAGGAGGAGGTGGAGAGAAGGAAGGAGAGGGGGGCCGCCGCCCCTTCCCTTTGTCCAATTCGGATTGGGGCAAGGGGGGCCGCGCGCCACCTCCTGGCTGCCCTCTCTCTTCTCCACTAAGGCCCATAAGGCCCAATAGCTTCCCGGGGGGGGGGGTCCGGTAACCCCCGGTACTCCGGTATATGTCCGAAACCTCCCGGAACCCTTCCGGTGTCCGAACATAGTCGTCCAATATATCGATCTTTACGTGTCGACCATTTCGAGGCTCCTCGTCATGTCCGTGATCACATCCGGGACTCCAAACTACCTTCGGTTCATCAAAACACAAAAACTCATAATACCGATCGTCACAGAACTTTAAGCGTGCGGACCCTACGGGTTCGAGAACTATGTAGACATGACCGAGACACATCTCCGGTCAATAACCAATAGCGGAACCTGGATGCTCATATTGGTTCCTACATATTCTACGAAGATCTTTATCGGTCAAACCTCATAACATCATACGTTGTTCCCTTTGTCATCGGTACGTTACTTGCCCGAGATTCGATCGTCGGTATCTCAATACCTAGCTCAATCTCGTTACCGGCAAGTCTCTTTACTCGTTCTGTAATGCATCATCCTGCAACTAACTCATTAGTCACATTGCTTGCAAGGCTTATAGTGATGTGCATTACCGAGAGGGTCCAGAGATACCTCTCCGACAATCGGAGTGACAAATTCTAATCTCGATCTATGCCAACTCAACAAGTACCATCGGAGACACCTGTAGAGCACCTTTATAATCACCCAGTTACGTTGTGACGTTTGGTAGCACACAAAGTGTTCCTCCGGTAATCGGGAGTTGCATAATCTCATAGTCGTAGGAACATGTATAAGTCATGAAGAAAGCAATAACAGTAAACTAAACGATCAAGTGCTAAGCTAACGGAATGGGTCAAGTCAATCACATCATTCTCCTAATGATGTGATCCCGTTAATCAAATGACAACTCATGTCTATGGCTAGGAAACATAACCATCTTTGATCAACGAGCTAGTCAAGTAGAGGCATACTAGTGACACTATGTTTGTCTATGTATTCACACGTGTATTATGTTTCCGGTTAATACAATTCTAGCATGAATAATAAACATTTATCATGATATGAGGAAATAAATAATAACTTTATTATTGCCTCTATGGCATATTTCCTTCACCAGGCCCTCCCACTGGTGCTCATCGTGCGTGTCCATGGAGTCTTCCATGACACGTTGGAGGAGCCGGGCCTCCTCCTCCTCTGTCATGCGAGGAGGTGGTGGTGGCGACGGCGTGGGCGTAATGCCGCGCACCACCCTACGCCCGCGCACTTGGGAGGGCTCGGAGCACGCGCGCGACGCTCACGTGGTCGCTGCGGCCCCGACGAGGTGCCGACAAAGAAGGAGGCGCGCCGTGTGTCATGCTCGTCTCGGAACCACGTGCCCCAGAGGGCGGAGTCGACGGCGTACCTGGGGTCGTAGTAGAGCGTGTCTGGCAGGAGGCGACGGCGGCGTTCGATCTCCTCGCTGCGCGCACGGCTGCTTGTCGGGACCAGCGGGATCGGCACTCGATCCGCGGACAAATGCCAGTTATTGGGCAGGTGCACGTCGCTCCAGGGGAGCGGCGTCCTCGTCTCCCAGTAACGACGGCAAACATCCGCGTGAATGTAGTGCCGGTCGCGCTCGCCGCCGGCCGCAGGGGCGATGGAGAATGCGGGAGGCGTGGGGGCCCTTCGTGGTGGTGATGCGGGCTCCTCTTTGACGCCGCGGCGGCGGCGGCCCGAGGACGAGCCAGCCTCGTGGTCGTGCGCCCCCTTGCAGCCGAAGCTCCACCGCACATTGCTCCGGGCGGCCGGCGACCTCGAGGAAGGGGAAGGGAGAGCTAGGGTTTGGGTGTCGGGTTTCGAGGAGGCAGCGGGCGACTGGAGTGGAGCGTGGACTGCGACCGGTCCACGGCTTCCCATTTAAGAAGCACGCCTACCGCGCGCCTTGGCGGATGACAGGTGGGGCCGGCCGCGCGTGCGCATTAGTGTTGGACGGTGGGAGATAGGTGGCCGCTTGCCACGCGGCTCCGAAGCGGACGAGCGGCGCGTCCGTTTGCTGTCCGCCGCAACCCAAATCCGATGCATGTTTGTGCTCGAAATGGGTCGGCCCAGATACAAAACGGATCAGATGGGTTCAGGCCGTCGCGCGTTGGACCATGAGGTCTGTCCGTTTTGCCCCCAATTTGCCCCCAAACGAACGGGACCGAACGTGATGGGGTCGCGCGCTGGAGGAGCTCAGGCGACAGGGTGTAGCAGGAACGCAACGATGATTGGCTCGACGAGTTGACGACTGCAGCT
Organism: Triticum aestivum; assembly: GCF_018294505.1. Taxonomy (NCBI): domain Eukaryota; kingdom Viridiplantae; phylum Streptophyta; class Magnoliopsida; order Poales; family Poaceae; genus Triticum; species Triticum aestivum. The sequence continues at coordinate 414,665,369 of NC_057814.1, read as the reverse complement.
GACTTTGACAAAGACCGGCGTGTGACGGATGTTGATGGGATGGATAGAAACCGATCTGTTCGATAAAGAGTTCATGGCGTGGCAAGTTCCGTGAAGAAAAATCATCCACATGAAGCAGATGCAATCAGCCAACGATATTTCTTGGTTCCTTACATAACGCGCCGTGAGCCGATCGAATCGGCCAAAGCATGCGACTCGCCGAAGTAGCACGAGCGACCGGTGACGAAAGCAAAGATGCACACGTACTTAGAAGAGCTTGATTGATTCCTGTATAACATGAAAGAATCAGGAACTTGGACCACTAATCGAGGAAGCATCCGCGCAAAATATAGCAGAAGAAAATTCCAAGCATCAAGACTTGCGGTGAAGAGGAAGGCCACGACGGCACAGTTGTGCAGTGGAAGCAATCACGAGCGGCGACGGACGATGACGGCAGAGTTGCACAGCGGATTAGGATCCGAGCGGTGGCGGTCGAACCTTTGCTCATGACATCAATGTTAGAAGTTCTTAGGTTTGTGATCTATCCTTATTTCTCTGTGCTTATTTGTGGTGTCACGTATAATTCGTAATATTGAGACTGGAGACTTTTTTACTGTCTTTCCAAAGAGTACACCTCTTATACAGATAAGATTCCTAGTATTTTTAACTAGTTTACTGGGATAGCCTTCAGATCAAACCAACCACTATCTAATTTGTCTGTTAACGGATTCTACCCGTTGTGTCGCCGGAGCACGCGCTTGTGAGCAACGCGTCATAGAGTATAAATTCCTCTGATTATGTAAATATTATATTATAAATTTCTCTAATTATGTAAATAGTATATCTAGCTCCTTTCGATTATCTCTCTACCTGGATAGTCTTTCCAATATAAATAGTATATTGTATTCCACTGGTAATCAAACAACTTCCTTAAGCATATTCCAACATGTGATAATTCCATGATAATCAAGTAAATTAATTCCATAAATACATGTATAATTCCATAATGAGGTATTCTGAATATTAGTAATTCCTAGTAATTAAATATAGTTGCATGACACATAATTCCAACAGCCTCCACGTTCGCCTTGATCACGTCAATGAGCTCGAAGCCGCGGAGCGAGTTCAGATTGCCGAACGCCGTCTTCTCGCCGGCGAAAGCGGGAGCGCCCGGAGAAGATGGCATGTCGTCCAAGAGTACCGAGGCGTCACACCCTGACACGTTACATAATGTATTGGTCTGAGCCAGCAGCCAATCCGGGACGAGCAGAAAAGTTTATCGGTGCGTACCTGCACGAAGCAGTCGTGGAAGTGGAGCCATCCACCGCTCGGCGCTGACGGCCCTGACCATGGTGCCGTGTGCGATGCTCGGCAACTTGGTGCAGGTGGCCAACGACGGAGCTATGTGGTGGGCTGGGGGCTGTGCCCCCCCCCCCCCAAGCCTTGGAGATATCCTTGAAGAATTTTTTATTTGAAGGGCTTAGATTAGGAAAAAATTAGCATTTGCTGAAGGAAATATGCCCTAGAGGCAATAATAAAGTTATTATTTATTTCCTTATATCATGATAAATGTTTATTATTCATGCTAGAATTGTATTAACCGGAAACATAATACTTGTGTGAATACATAGACAAACAGGGTGTCACTAGTATGCCTCTACTTGACTAGCTCGTTGATCAAAGATGGTTATGTTTCCTAGCCATAGACATGAGTTGTCATTTGATTAACGGGATCACATCATTAGGAGAATGATGTGATTGACTTGACCCATTCTGTTAGCTTAGCACTCAATCGTTTAGTACGTTGCTATTGCTTTCTTCATGACTTATACATGTTCCTATGACTATGAGATTATGCAACTCCCGTTTACCGGAGGAACACTTTATGTGCTACCAAACGTCACAACGTAAATGGGTGATTATAAAGGTGCTCTACAGGTGTCTCCAAAGGTACTTGTTGGGTTGGCGTATTTCGAGATTAGGATTTGTCACTCCGATTGTCGGAGAGGTATCTCTGGGCCCTCCCGGTAATGCACATCACTTAAGCCTTGCAAGCATTGCAACTAATGAGTTAGTTGTGGGATGATGTATTACGGAGCGAGTAAAGAGACTTGCCGGTAACAAGATAAAACTTGGTATTGAGATACCGACGATCGAATTTCAGGCAAGTAACATACCGATGACAAAGGGAACAACGTATGTTGTTATGCGGTCTGACCGATAAAGATCTTTGTAGAATATGTGGGAGCCAATATGAGCATCCAGGTTTCGCTATTGGTTATTGACCGGAGACATGTCTCGGTCATGTCTACATAGTTCTCGAACCCGTAGGGTCCGCACGCTTAACGTTTCGATGACATTTATATTATGAGTTTATATGTTTTGATGTACCGTAGGTTGTTCGGAGTCCCAGATGTGATCACGGACATGACGAGGAGTCTCGAAATGGTCGAGACATGAAGATTGATATATTGGATAACTATATTCGGACACCGGAACGGTTTCGGGGGTTATCGGATATATACCGGAGTACCGGGGGGGTTACCGGAACCCCCCTGGAGGCTATTGGGCCTCATGGGCCCAATTGGTGGAAGAGGAGAGGCGGCCAAGGGGCAGCCGCGCGCCTCTCCCCCCCCAAGTCCGAATTGGACAAGGAGGGGGGCGCCCCCCCTTTCCTTTCCCCCTCTCTCCTTCCCTCTCCTCTCCTAGTCCAACAAGGAAGGGAGGGAGTCCTACTCCTGGCGCGCCTCCTCCTGGCCGGCCGCACCTCCCCCCTTGCTCCTTTATATACGGGGGCAGGGGGCACCCCAAGGACACAACAATTGATCGTTTGACCTTTTAGCCGTGTGCGGTGCCCCCTCCACCATAGTCCACCTCGATAATACTGTAGCGGTGCTTAGGCGAAGCCCTCCGTCGGTAGAACATCATCATCGTCACCACGCCGTCATGCTGACGAAACTCTCCCTCAACACTCAGCTGGATCGGAGTTCGAGGGACGTCATCGGGCTGAACGTGTGCTGAACTCGGAGGTGCCGTGCGTTCGGTACTTGATCGGTCAGATCGTGAAGACGGACGACTACATCAACCGCATTGTACTAACGCTTCCGCTTTCGGTCTACGAGGGTACGTGGACAACACTCTCCCCTCTCGTTGCTATGCATCACCATGATGTTGCGTGTGCGTAGGATTTTTTTGAAATTAATACGTTCCCCAACAGTGGCATCCGAGCCTGGTTTTATGCGTTGATGTTATATGCACGAGTAGAACACAAGTGAGTTGTGGGCAATATAAGTCATACTGCTTACCAGCATGTCATACTTTGGTTCGGCGGTATTGTTGGATGAAGCGGCCCGGACCGACATTACGCGTACGCTTACGCGAGACTGGTTCTACCGACGTGCTTTGCACACAGGTGGCTGGCGGGTGTCAGTTTCTCCAACTTTAGTTGAACCGAGTGTGGCTACGCCCGGTCCTTGCGAAGGTTAAAACAGCACCAACTTGAGAAACTATCGTTGTGGTTTTGATGCGTAGGTAAAAACGGTTCTTGCTAAGCCCGTAGCAGTCACGTAAAATTTGCAACAACAAAGTAGAGGACGTCTAACTTGTTTTTGCAGGGCATGTTGTGATGTGATATGGTCAAGACATGATGCTAAATTTTATTGTATGAGATGATCATGTTTTGTAACCGAGTTATCGGCAACTGGCAGGAGCCATATGGTTGTTGCTTTATTGTATGCAATGCAATCGCCCTGTAATGCTTTACTTTATCACTAAGCGGTAGCGATAGTCGTAGAAGCATAAGATTGGCGAGACGACAACGATGCTACGATGAAGATCAAGGTGTCGCGCTGGTGACGATGGTGATCATGACGGTGCTTCGGAGATGGAGATCACAAGCACAAGATGATGATGGCCATATCATATCACTTATATTGATTGCATGTGATGTTTATCTTTTATGCATCTTATCTTGCTTTGATTGACGGTAGCATTATAAGATGATCCCTCACTAAATTATCAAAGTATAAGTGTTCTCCCTGAGTATGCACCGTTGCGAAAGTTCTTCGTGCTGAGACACCACGTGATGATCGGGTGTGATAGGCTCTACGTTCAAATACAACGGGTGCAAAACAGTTGCACACGCGGAATACTCAGGTTAAGCTTGACGAGCCTAGCATATAACAGATATGGCCTCGGAACACGGAGACCGAAAGGTCGAGCGTGAATCATATAGTAGATATGATCAACATAGTGATGTTCACCGTTGAAACTACTCCATCTCACGTGATGATCGGACATGGTTTAGTTGATATGGATCACGTGATCACTTAGAGGATTAGAGGGATGTCTATCTAAGTGGGAGTTCTTAAGTAATATGATTAATTGAACTTAAATTTATCATGAACTTAGTACCTGATAGTATCTTGCTTGTCTATGTTGATTGTAGATAGATGGCCCGTGCTGTTGTTCCGTTGAATTTTAATGCGTTCCTTGAGAAAGCAAAGTTGAAAGATGATGGTAGCAATTACACGGACTGGGTCCGTAACTTGAGGATTATCCTCATTGCTGCACAGAAGAATTACGTCCTGGAAGCACCGCTAGGTGTACCACCTGCGCCAGCAACTGCAGACATTGTGAATGCCTGGCAGTCACGTGTTGATGACTACTCGATAGTTCAATGTGCCATGCTTTACGGCTTAGAACCGGGACTTCAACGACGTTTTGAACGTCATGGAGCATATGAGATATTCCAGGAGTTGAAGTTAATATTTCAAGCAAATGCCCGGATTGAGAGATATGAAGTCTCCAATAAGTTCTACAGCTGCAAGATGGAGGAGAATAGTTCTGTCAGTGAGCATATACTCAAGATGTCTGGGTACTGCAATCACTTGATTCAACTGGGAGTTAATCTTCCGGATGATAGCGTCATTGACAGAATTCTCCAATCACTGCCACCAAGCTACAAGAGCTTCGTGATGAACTATAACATGCAAGGGATGGATAAGACGATTCCCGAGCTCTTCGCAATGCTAAAGGCTGCGGAGGTAGAAATCAAAAAGGAGCATCAAGTGTTGATGGTCAATAAGACCACCAGTTTCAAGAAAAAGGGCAAAGGGAAGAAGAAGGGGAACTTCAAGAAGAACATCAAGCAAGTTGCTGTTCAGGAGAAGAAACCCAAGTCTGGACCTAAGCCTGAGACTGAGTGCTTCTACTGCAAGCAGACTGGTCACTGGAAGCGGAACTGCCCCAAGTATTTGGCGGATAAGAAGGATGGCAAGGTGAACAAAGGTATATGTGATATACATGTTATTGATGTGTACCTTACTAATGCTCGCAGTAGCACCTGGGTATTTGATACTGGTTCTGTTGCTAATATTTGCAACTCGAAGCAGGGGCTACGGATTAAGCGAAGATTGGCTAAGGACGAGGTGACGATGCGCGTGGGAAATGGTTCCAAAGTCGATGTGATCGCGGTCGGCACGCTACCTCTACATCTACCTTCGGGATTAGTTTTAGACCTAAATAATTGTTATTTGGTGCCAGCGTTAAGCATGAACATTATATCTGGATCTTGTTTGATGCGAGACGGTTATTCATTTAAATCAGAGAATAATGGTTGTTCTATTTATATGAGTAATATCTTTTATGGTCATGCACCCTTGAAGAGTGGTCTATTTTTGTTGAATCTCGATAGTAGCGATACACATATTCATAGTATTGAAGCCAAAAGATGCAGAGTTGATAATGATAGTGCAACTTATTTGTGCCACTGCCGTTTAGGTCATATCGGTGTAAAGCGCATGAAGAAACTCCATACTGATGGACTTTTGGAACCACTTGATTATGAATCACTTGGTACTTGCGAACCGTGCCTCATGGGCAAGATGACTAAAACGCCGTTCTCCGGAACTATGGAGAGAGCAACAGATTTGTTGGAAATCATACATACAGATGTATGTGGTCCAATGAATGTTGAGGCTCGTGGCGGATATCATTATTTTCTCACCTTCACAGATGATTTAAGCAGATATGGGTATATCTACTTAATGAAATATAAGTCTGAAACATTTGAAAAGTTCAAAGAATTTCAGAGTGAAGTTGAAAATCATCGTAACAGGAAAATAAAGTTTCTATGATCTGATCGTGGAGGAGAATATTTGAGTTATGAGTTTGGTCTTCATTTGAAACAATACGGAATTGTTTCGCAACTCACGCCACCCGGAACACCACAGCGTAATGGTGTGTCCGAACGTCGTAATCGTACTCTACTAGATATGGTGCGATCTATGATGGCTCTTACTGATTTACCGCTATCGTTTTGGGGTTATGCTTTAGAGACGGCCGCATTCACGTTAAATAGGGCACCATCAAAATCCGTTGAGACGACGCCTTATGAACTGTGGTTTGGCAAGAAACCAAAGTTGTCGTTTCTTAAAGTTTGGGGCTGCGATGCTTATGTGAAAAAACTTCAACTTGATAAGCTCGAACCCAAATCGGAGAAATGTGTCGTCATAGGATACCCAAAGGAGACTGTTGGGTACACCTTCTATCACAGATCCGAAGGCAAAACTTTTGGTTCTAAATTCGGAATCTTTCTGGAGAAGGAGTTTCTCTCGAAAGAAGTGAGTGGGAGGAAAGTAGAACTTGATGAGGTAATTGTACCTGCTCCCTTATTGGAAAGTAGTTCATCGCAGAAACCGGTTTCTGCGATGCCTACACCAGTTAGTGAGGAAGTTAATGATGATGATCATGGAACTTCAGATCAAGTTGTTACTGAACCTCGTAGGTCAACCAGAGTAAGATCCGCACCAGAGTGGTACGGTAATCCTGTTCTGGAGGTTATGTTACTAGACCATGACGAACCTACAAACTATGAAGAAGCGATGGTGAGCCCAGATTCCGCAAAATGGCTTGAGGCCATGAAATCTGAGATGGGATCCATGTATGAGAACAAAGTATGGACTTTGGTTGACTTGCCCGATGATCACCAAGCCATTGAGAATAAATGGATCTTCAAGAAGAAGACTGACGCTGACAGCAATGTTACTGTCTATAAAGCTTGACTTATTGCAAAAAGTTTTCGACAAGTTCAAGGGATTGACTACGATGAGACCTTCTCACCCGTAGCGACGCTTAAGTCTGTCCGAATCATGTTAGCAATTGCCGCATTTTATGATTATGAAATTTGGCAAATGGATGTCAAAACTGCATTCCTGAATGGATTTCTGGAAGAAGAGTTGCATATGATGCAACCGGAAGGTTTTGTCGATCCAAAGGGAGCTAACAAAGTGTGCAAGCTCCAGCGATCCATTTATGGACTGGTGCAAGCCTCTCGGAGTTGGAATAAACGCTTTGATAGTGTGATCAAAGCATTTGGTTTTGTACAGACTTTTGGAGAAGCCTGTATTTACAAGAAAGTGAGTGGGAGCTCTGTAGCATTTCTAATATTATATGTGGATGACATATTGCTGATTGGAAATGATATAGAATTTCTGAATAGCATAAAGGGATACTTGAATAAGAGTTTTTCAATGAAAGACCTCGGTGAAGCTGCGTATATATTGGGCATCAAGATCTATAGAGATAGATCAAGACGCTTAATTGGACTTTCACAAAGCACATACCTTGACAAAGTTTTGAAGAAGTTCAAAATGGATCAAGCAAAGAAAGGGTTCTTGCCTGTGTTACAAGGTGTGAAGTTGAGTAAGACTCAATGCCAGACCACTGCAGAAGATAGAGAGAAGATGAAAGATGTTCCCTATGCTTCAGCCATAGGCTCTATCATGTATGCAATGCTGTGTACTAGACCTGATGTGTGCCTTGCTATAAGTCTAGCAGGGGGGTACCAAAGTAATCCAGGAGTGCATCACTGGACAGCGGTCAAGAACATCCTGAAATACCTGAAAAGGACTAAGGATATGTTTCTCGTTTATGGAGGTGACAAAGAGCTCGTCGTAAATGGTTACGTCGATTCAGGCTTTGACACTGATCCGAATGATTCTAAATCGCAAACCAGATACGTGTTTTTATTGAACGGTGGAGCTGTCAGTTGGTGCAGTTCTAAACAAAGCGTCGTGGCGGGATCTACTTGTGAAGCGGAATACATAGCTGCTTCGGAAGCAGCAAATGAAGGAGTCTGGATGAAGGAGTTCATATCCGATCTAGGTGTCATACCTAGTGCATCGGGTCAAATGAAAATCTTTTGTGACAATACTGGTGCAATTGCCTTGGCGAAGGAATCCAGATTTCACAAGAGAACCAAGCACATCAAGAGACACTTCAATTCCATCTGGGATTTAGTCCAGGTGGGAGACATAGAAATTTGCAAGATACATACGGATCTGAATGTTGCAGACCCGTTGACTAAGCCTCTTCCACGAGCAAAACATGATCAGCACCAAGGCTCCATGGGTGTTAGAATCATTACTGTGTAATCTAGATTATTGACTCTAGTGCAAGTGGGAGACTGAAGGAAATATGCCCTAGAGGCAATAATAAAGTTATTATTTATTTCCTTATATCATGATAAATGTTTATTATTCATGCTAGAATTGTATTAACCGGAAACATAATACTTGTGTGAATACATAGACAAACAGAGTGTCACTAGTATGCCTCTACTTGACTAGCTCGTTGATCAAAGATGGTTATGTTTCCTAGCCATAGACATGAGTTGTCATTTGATTAACGGGATCACATCATTAGGAGAATGATGTGATTGACTTGACCCATTCCGTTAGCTTAGCACTCGATCGTTTAGTATGTTGCTATTGCTTTCTTCATGACTTATACATGTTCCTATGACTATGAGATTATGCAACTCCCGTTTACCGGAGGAACACTTTGTGTGCTACCAAACGTCACAACGTAACTGGGTGATTATAAAGGTGCTCTACAGGTGTCTCCAAAGGTACTTGTTGGGTTGGCGTATTTCGAGATTAGGATTTGTCACTCCGATTGTCGGAGAGGTATCTCTGGGCCCTCTCGGTAATCCACATCACTTAAGCCTTGCAAGCATTGCAACTAATGAGTTAGTTGTTGGATGATGTTGTAACACCTCCAGTGTCATGCTACAGTAAACTCCTATTAATGGTGCCACATCATCATAATTAAATTTTGCTAATCATCACTTTGTCCCAAACCTACCTCAAATTCAAATTTAAAAAAAAGTCAAAATTATTTCTCCTCAAGCTATAAAACTAAAATGTTCGAATATTTCTATACAATTTCCCTGATGAATGCCATGTTGAAACCAACTTGGTTTGACTCACAAATAAATTCCTAGGAAATTAATAAGTGGCCCAAAGCATTTAAATTGGCTTTTTCAAAATAAGCAAATATTTATAATTTTCCAAATGATGCGAAACATTGTGTGTGGTCTCAAAATATTGCAATACTAATTATGTGGCCATCTACACTTTTTACAAAACTCTTTTGCTAACAAATTAATATGCAAAACAGAGTTATAAAAAATAGGAAGCAGAAAAGAGAGAGAGGTGCTACTGGGCATTTGGCCCAACTAGCTACACAAAAGACCCAGCCCACCCCCGCTTGTCCTGTTCCTCTCGCTACAGGGGACAAGGGGGGCTGTGGCGGCCATCCGCCGGCGATGGCCATGCGTGGCGGCCATCCGTCCCCTGCCCCTGCCTACAAAGCCCCACCGGGCGCCCCCTCGAAACCCTAGCGCCCTCCTCCTCTCGCCCCCATCTTCCTCCCTCACGCTCGGCCTCGTCGGCCTCCTCCGCCCCACCTCGCCGTCGCCGTCATCATCGCGGCCACCGTCGTTTCCGTTGCTCGGCAGCACATCAAGGAGGTCCGGTGTGGCCTGCTTTGTCCGTCCTGAGCACCAAACCGAGTCGGGGCGGCCCATACACTCTGCATCGCCGTCGTCCCCTCGCCACGACCGCCGCCTCTCGTCGTCAAATTCGACGCATCCCGGTCACCCCGCGCTCGCTGACCTCAACCACAAACACAAGGGTGAGCATCCCCTTCGATTCCCCCATGTCTCTGCTTCGATTTGTACCCATGCACGCCACCCTCCGTCATGGCCGAATCTCGGCGTCCGCGTACGCGCTCATGCTGCTGCTTTGATGATGCTACTGCCGCTATGTTGTTTGCTGATGCTGCTGCCGCTATGATGCTGTTGCTGTTGTGCCGTTGCTCCTCTGCCCGCGCTAGCTGCTACTGCTCCTTCTACTGCCGCGCCCCTGGCCGTCCGTGCCCGCCTACGCCTACACTGCCGCTCTACCGCCACTGTTTGCTGCTTGTACTGCTGCTGGCTGCCCCTTGTGCCGTCGCTGCTGTTTGTTGCTGCCGCCGCCGCCTTCTGCGTCGCTCCTGTTGCTGCCGCTACTGTCTGTCGCTGCCGCTGCTCGCTGCCGCCGCTGCTACGGCCGGCCATGGCCGAGCTATGAGTGTAGTGTGTGTGTGTTCTGCATAGTGTGTGTCCGTGCAGCTGGACATGGCCGTGTGCGCCCGTGTGTGCTGAGAGCAGCGTGGTGTGTGTGTGTGTGTGCAGCGTGGTCTGTGAGTGCGCCGTGCATGTGGCCGGCTGGGCTATGCCCAGTAGTGGCCAGGCCCTTGCTTAGATTTAGTACTACTAGGTGCGTGCGTTCTGCTAAGTTAGTCTAATACTAGTAGATGACACGTAAGCCCCTTTAAATAAGTTAGATTTATTTATTTGTTTAGGTAAATAGTCTATGACATGTGGGCCACAACTGCCCTTTGACTAGCCAAAATTGACTTAGTCAATTCGGTTCAAGCTAAATATAATAATTCCAAAAATTCAAATAAACTTTGAAAAATCATATAAAATTATCCATATTTCGGATGAAAAAGTTGTATACATGAAAGTTGCTCAGAACGACGAGAAGAATCCAAATACGTGGTCCGTTCGCCCACCACATGTTCATGGCATAGCGAACATGGAACATTTCCCCTCCGGTCATCTGTCTGACGCAGGTCCGGAACTGGGAAAAATTTCCCGGATGTTATCCCCCTTCGCCGGTATCGTGTAGCACCGCGTTAGAACACGTCTAGCTATGCCTGTTGTCCTGTTATGCACTTGCTTGCTATGTATTTACTGTCCCCCCCCTATTCTCTCCGGTAGACCCCGAGACCGATGCTGCCCCTGTGATCGACTACGTCGACGACGACCCCCTCCTTGCCAGAGCAATCAGGCAAGCCCCCCCCTTTGATCATCCCGATATCGCCCATTCCATTCTCTCATGCTTGCATTAGATTTTGCTATTGTTATTGTGTGCTCCTATTCGGATGCATAGCATGTTTATTGTAACCTGCTTATTGTTACCTACCTGCTTATCCTAAACTGCTTAGTATAGGTTGGTCAGTGATCCACCAGTGACCCCCACCTTGTCCTTGTTGCCCTTGCTTCATCATCGAAGACCCGATCAACGGGATCGAAGACCAGGCCCCGACACCGCACATCACTTCCCCTTAGTTGCTCGACACTACTGGGTTACTATCGAGTGCCGAGGGTGAGGCCTTATCAGCACTTCTGATTTTAACCCGCTAGTGTAGTTATTCGGTCGTGGTCATCGAGGGTGATTCCGCCTTAACCACTTCCGATACGACTCTGTTGTGCAACCCCTCAAGTGTGAACCTCGAGGGTGGTCCCTCTTACGTTCACCTTGATGATTACATCGAGTGGAATTCACTGGGGGTGATTCCTCGGGTTTTCCCCTTGATGTTTGGACACACGGTTACTATGGTTACTATGACTTTACACTGAACCATGTTACTAAAGACGGGTCGACCCTGAGGGGTACCCGCGCGAGCATAATTGCGAGTGATGTGGAGTCGGGTTGACCTGGAAGGTGCCCGCGAGATAATTACGAGGCGTGGCCGGACATTCCTAGCCCTTGCCGCAAGTCCTCGAGACGGGGCGACGGGGTCACATCTTTCGTGAGTCTCTGTTTGTTACCGCGCGTTCCTAATCCACTACGATTTGGATATTTGATCTGAGGGGCCTCTGGCCTGATAGCACTAACCATCACGTGGGCATAGTATGGGCGTTCTGCGTCGTATGCATCAGCCGAGGCTTAATAGACATCATGCGACTGAGCGGCGCGCGCCGGGTTGGACTGGTAAGCTCCCGCCTTTTTTAAGGAGGTAGCTAGGTCTGCTCACCGGCCGCCCACGCAACGTGCAGGAGTTCCCGGGGCGATGGCCCATGACCCCTGGGGGCATAGGTTTAGTCCGGCGTGCTTGACCTCTCTATTAAGCCTAGGTCGGGTTGCGGCGTATTGTTTGGCCGAGGCCGGGCATGACCCAGGAAAGTGTGTCCGGCCGGAGTTAATCGAGCGTGGTGGGTAAGTTGGTGCACCCCTGCAGGGAAGAAAACATCTATCGATAGCCTGTCCTACGGTAACGGACACTTGGAGTTGTATCCCGATCGATACAACTAGAACTGGATACTTGAGATGAGACATGGATATGAGGTGATAACTAGATAGTATGGCTCTGGGATTGCTTTCTCGCAGGGAGTCGAGAAAGGATCTCTGGCTGAGGTTGATAACACTTCTACTACTTTACTTTATGCTACTCTACTCCCTCACATTGCTGCAAGATGGTGGTTTCCAGAAGATGCTAGTCTTCGATAGGACTAGGCTCTCCCCTCTATTCTGGCATTTCTGCAGCCCAGTCCACATATACATCCTTCCTGTGATAATGTTGCATATGTAGTGTAGATCCTTGCTTGCGAGTACTTTGGATGAGTACTCACGGTTGCTTTGCTCCCCTTTTCCACCTCTTTCCATTCTTCTCGGATGTTGCAATCAGATGGTGGAGTCCAGGAGCCAGATGCCATCTTTGACGACTACTACTACCCCGAGGGTGCCTACTACTACACGGAGGCCGCCGACGACCAGGAGTAGTTAGGAGGCTCCCGGGCAGGAGGCCTTGCCTTTTCGATCGTAGATGCTTTTGTGCTAGCCTTCTTAAGGCAAACTTGTCTAACTTATGTCTGTACTCAGATATTGTTGCTTCCGCTGACTCTTGTGTATTCGAGCTTATGTATTCGAGCCCTCGAGGCCCCTGGCTTGTAATATAAAGCTTGTATTATTTTATTTTGTGTCTAGAGCTGTGTTGTGATATCTTCCCATGAGTCCTTGATCTTGATCGTACACATTTGCGGGTATGATTAGTGTACAATTGAATCGAGGGCGTCACAGATGTATTACGGAACAAGTAAAGAGACTTGCCGGTAACGAGATTGAACTAGGTATTGAGATACCGACGATCGAATCTCAGGCAAGTAACATACCGATGACAAAGGGAACAACGTATGTTGTTATGCGGTCTGACCGATAAAGATCTTCGTAGAATATGTGGGAGCCAATATGAGCATCTAGGTTCCGCTATTGGTTATTGACCGGAGACGTGTCTCGGTCATGTCTACATAGTTCTCGAACCCATAGGGTCCGCACGCTTAACGTTTCGATGACAGTTATATTATGAGTTTATATGTTTTGATGTACCAAAGGTTGTTCGGAGTCCCGGATGTGATCACGGACATGACGAGGAGTCTCGAAATGGTCGAGACATGAAGATTGATATATTGGATGACTATATTCGGACACCGGAATGGTTCCGGGGGTTATCGGATATATACCGGAGTACCGGGGGGTTACCGGAACCCCCCGGAGGCTATTGGGCCTCATGGGCCCAATTGGTGGAAGAGGAGAGGCGGCCAAGGGGCAGCCGCGCGCCCCTCCCCCCAAGTCTGAATTGGACAAGGAGGGGGGGCGACGCCCCCCCCCCTTTCCTTTCCCCCTCTCTCCTTCCCTCTCCTCTCCTAGTCCAACAAGGAAGGGAGGGAGTCCTACTCCCGGTGGGAGTAGGACTCCTCCTGGCGCGCCTCCTCCTGGCCGGCCGCACCTCCCCCCTTTCTCCTTTATATACGGGGGCGGGGGGCACCCCAAGGACACAACAATTGATCGTTTGATCTTTTAGCCGTGTGTGGTACCCCTCTCCACCATAGTCCACCTCGATAATACTGTAGCGGTGCTTGGCGAAGCCCTGCGTCGGTAGAACATCATCGTCATCACCACGCCGTCGTGCTGACGAAACTCTCCCTCAACACTCGGCTGGATCGGAGTTCGAGGGACGTCATCGGGCTGAACGTGTGCTGAACTCGGAGGTGCCGTGCGTTTGGTACTTGATTGGTCGGATCGTGAAGACGTACGACTACATCAACCGCGTTGTGCTAACGCTTCCGCTTTCGGTCTACGAGGGTACGTGGACAACACTCTCCCCTCTCGTTGCTATGCATCACCATGATCTTGCGTGTGCGTAGGAATTTTTTTGAAATTACTACGTTCCCCAACATTTGCCCCCCCGAACTCTCCATCTTTTGTGTTTCGCACCCCCTCCAATGTTTTGGGTCTAGCTCCGCCACTGCAAGTGGCGGCGTAGAAGTCCTGGTGGAGCTGCCCGTCGGTGGTGGAGAAGAGGACGAGCAGCGCGAGGAGAGCGCAGAGAATGAACTTGATGGCTCTGCTCAGAAGTGTTGTGTTTGTTCAAACTCTGCTCACAAGCCTGGTCTGCTCATGAGCGGCAAAATTTCGTGTTTTGACCCTTTTCACATAGAAATTCAGGATCTGATCCCTGTTGGAAAGAATTTCGGGATTTGACCCTTTCGATACCGCCAGGGGATCTGGCGGTAGGGTTAGACAGGCTACCGCCAGGGTCCCTGGCGGTAGGGTGCGACGGAGGGGGACGGCGGCCGTTTGCCCGAGCTGACGTGGATAAGTAACCTACCGCCAGGGGCCCTGGCGGTAGCCTGTCTAAACCTACCGCCAGAACCCTTGGCGGAGGTGGTGGCTGGGTTTTTCTCTCGGAAAGTTTCTGTAACGAAATATCGAAGTACCCTGGCGGTAGGTTGTGTGACCTTACAGCCAGGGTCCATGGTGGTAGGGTCCTGTGTTTTATGATTTCAACTTTAATTGCTTGTTTCTTTTCAAAATCAATATCACATCAATGATATAGAGGCTAAAAAACAGATCTCAAACAATTAAACTTAGGCATCACATACACATTAATAAAACTTGAAATATATAGACATGTCTTTTACCATGAAAGTATATACTCATTTCTTTTACCATGAAAGTATACTCATATTGACAAGAACAAATGGCATGAAGTTAGCTTAATGTTCAAACTGAATTGATAATGAACAAATGGCATTAGAAGAGGCACATAGTTTCATTATTCATCGAGAATATAATTGAAAGACACAAGACAAACTAATAGGACGATTTTCAGATAAGTTCGAAGAGCGGGCAGACATCATCATCTTCAGAGCTCCTCGTATGTTAGCCCGGGCCGTGGAGACAGAAACGGCAGCGGGTCCACCGGTTCAGGCGGAGGCAGAACGCTGGTCGGCATCCGACCGTTCAAGCACTCCCACCTTGCCCTGCCCGCTGGAGTTTTCGCCTCCGCCCTTCCCCAGTTGATGATATCGAACGCAGATGCACTTGGGGGCGGCATCCTGGCTCTCTCCTCCGCAGTGCTCTTGAAGTAGATTCTCCGGCCCAAATTGCTCAAGAGATAGTTGGCGTGCTTTTGCGCAACTTCAATGCACGCTTCCCGGCGAACACGGCAGATACTTGGATCTGCCTCCATCTCTGCCTTCACTTTCTTCCACTCCTTCATGCTCTGCGACCAAGCCGTGACATCGTCGAGGATCCGCTCTGCCCTCTTGTGCCACCGCTTTGCCCTCGTCGCCTCTAGGACCTCGTCTGAGATAGATCCCACCGGCTGCAGTAGCTCGGGGAAGGTCTCGTACATGTACGGGAGCGGCATCTCTGACGGAATGTGCTGGAGAGGAGTGGGAGGAGCGGGGCGGTGATGGAGTTGGAGGTGCTTGCTCCAAGCTTTCGTACCTAAACATATAGGATTCACGATGTGGTCAAATGCGTCATATCATATCATATTTCTCCAACAACATCCAACATGCATCATATCAAAAACAAAAACCACGAACTAGGGTTCATCTTGAGGGGTTAACCATTTTTACTCCAACACAATCCACTACTTGCATCATATAACATCCACATGCATCCTATATCAAAACAAATATCTCCAATATTCATTATCACTAGGTTCATTTTGAGAGTTCAACATTTGTTCTCCAACTACATCCACTACTTGAATCATAGCATATCAACATGCATCATCATATCACAATAAATTCCTCCAACATGCATCATATAAAAAAATCCTTCAAAAATAATACGAACTAGGGTTCATCTTCACATAACCATACCAACTAGTGACTAGAGTTGATAGCTAACAAAATATAACATCTAGAATCAACCTAAATCAATCCTAGGGTTCAAAATAATTAAATCTAGTTCAAAAAGGGGAGTGATTTGAATCAAATAATGCGACGAATCGGAAGCTTTTTGTCAAAAACTAATTGAAGGGATCGAAGAAGCTTAATTTGCTTTCTTCCGGGCCATCTCGATCCGCAAAAACGGTGAAGAAACGACGAAGATCAGAGGAAGGAGTGGAGGAGATGAGAGAGGGGGCGAGAGGAAGAACTCCTCTGTTCTTGGGGCGGCTAGTTGGGGGGAGAAGGGGGAGGGGTGGAGCGGCCCGCGACTTATAACTGCCCTAAACCCTACCGCCAGGGGCTCCGGCGGTAGGGCTAGACAGCCTACCGCCAGATACCCTGGCGGTAGGGTGCGACGGAGGGGGACGGCGGCTGTCTCCGAGTGCTGACGTGGATTAGTACCCTACCGCCAGGGCCCTTGGCGGTAGGCTGTCTAACCCTACCGCCAGAGCCCCTGGCGGTAAGAAAAATGGTCAAATCCCGAATTTTTTACAAACCGGGGTCAGATCCTAAATTTGTATCCCAAAAGGGTCAAAACACGAAATTTTGCCGTCATGAGCTCGTATGGGTGGAAGTGCGGCCGCGAACTAGCATAGCAAAAGAGAGATATTCCTGGAAGCGGAGTAATTGCGCTCGAGCTCAAATGAGCTCGTTATCGTGCACGTTCGCTAGCGCATCAGAATCTGAGCCAATTGTTTATTCGGGCATTGGAGGGTCGCTAGGAAAATGCACACTGTAGATAAATACGTACGCAGCAAAGCTTGGTGGTGGGCCAGAGTTAACGTGGAGTTGGGCATCCGTTCATCCTAGTGGAGGTGGGACGTGGATCAGAATCGCACGTCCTCATCTGATCCGTGGCCCTGGTGGGGACAGGCAGGATCCAGAGTGTTCTTTGGCTACAAGCGGCGGTCATCTGTGGGAACAGGGGTCTCCGGCGGAGAGAAAAGGAGCAGCGGCGGCGATCCTACATGGAGTTTCTGATGCAACCATTCAGCAGTGGATCTTTGCTTGACTGGCGGATTTGTCGCAAATCCTACCCGCATGGCTTTGGTGGCTGAAAGGATTTGGTTTTGGCTTGAACGAGATCCAGTGTCCTTGAAGAAGTAGCAGAGAGCTTGGTGTCGGCCCCTGTGCTGAGGGCGCCGGGAGGCGGTATGCTGGAGGAGCAGGATATGGCGGTCAGAACCACTGTCCTTGAGGAACTAGGAGATTGGTTGATGCCGGACGCTGTGCTGCCTTGTTCGAGGGGAGATGGTACGGTAGAAGAGCAGCAAGTGGCGGAGCAGCCATGAGCGGTGGACAGCGCGGGTGCTCAGGTTTTCGCCGCCACTGATGCCCTGGTGGGGAGGAGGGATAGTTCGCCTCCGACGTCAGAGCTGTCAACTAGGAAGATGAATCTCCTGGTTGGAACTAGAGGTTAGTGTTGGATTGTATTTCAGTCAGTATACTAGGGATTTACATTATAGTTGGAATTGGATAAATCCTACCATTAGAACAACTAGTGATGCTTCGGTTAGGAAGTAGAACCATCTTTGCCGAACCAAGTCAGTTCATATGATAAAATTGCTGATTGCTGATTTGAGGGAGTTAATATGTGAATTTTGTAAGTTTAATATGTGAAGTTACTGAACCCATACAATTCACATGAGAAGAAATAATGATTTTGTAGTGATATTCAGGGAATCATGCTTAGTGCCCCATGAGGCATTTCATCTATGGAAAATGCTGGTTACTGAAATCCAAACAGTTTATATGTGGAGGCTGTTTTTACAGGCTGAGAATTGGGGCTGCCGCACCGAGCAGAACACCCTGCCCAAATTATGTCAGCGCGTTTGAGAAGGCTAGGAGTTATGCCAACAACCCGGCTGAGAATGTGATCACACCAGTGATTGGCACTACTTTTGACTCTTTGGGTGAGGCTTATTACTTCTATAATTTGTATTCATGGGAGAAAGGTTTCGTCATCCGATATGGGAAGAGCCGGCTGAATCTCAAGAGGACACCCGGGTCTATCTCGCGCACTACTGGAGGTACTGCATGGCCTGTACCTTGAGAGGCACATTGGTGAGGTGAGTATATAGTTGGAGAACAAATAGTGATGTTGTAAAAATTTGATTGTGTTCTATAGGTGCTAACTCCTGGAATTGAACTGTATTGCAGTATGAGCTGGCTTATCTTAAGAAGCAGATTGCATACGAGGTGATCTCGATGAAGGGGAACAAGGGTGAGCACCCAAGCTTCATGATCGAGGAAGTGCTGTTCCGAAGAAGACCGGAGTGGCTGTCTCATTATCTGCTTAGTTATATTATGCATTTACCATGAGTTTGCAAAAGACTAGTTATATTATGCATTTACCATCAGTGGTTGTCTCATTATCTGTTTGCAAATAGTAAGCTAAAATGGATCCTGAAGGTCCAGTACAAATTATATTATGCATTTACCATGAGTGGTTGTCTCATTATCTGTTTGCAAATAGTAAGTTAAAATGGATCCTGAAGGTCCCGTACAAATGCTGCTGCTTTGAAAGACTGAATCTATGAATCTATGAAACTAGAGACAGCATAGATTTGGAAGACTGAATCTTTTGATTTATGAATCTATGAAGGTATGCATCTACACCCAGCCTTGAATTGAAAAAAAAATCTAAAAATGTATGCATCTGTCATGACACCGAAACTATGAGGCTATGAATCTCGAGGCAGTATTGTTTTAAAAACTAGGAATATATCCATCTAAACATGTACATTATTCTGCATGCATTAAAAATACCGCCTCATGTTTAGGAGTATGCATTAGTCTGAATCTTTGAATCTATCCATTTTTAGGAGTATGCATTAGTCTGAATCTTTTAGGAGTATGCATTAGTCTGAATCTTTGAATCTATCCATCTAAAAATGTATGCATCAGTCTGAATCTAAAGACTGCAGCTATGATTTTTCATGGCTGAAAGCAGCAGGGGCATGGAGATTAAAATAGACGTACAGGGTACGAACCCGGAAGACTGGCGCCTCTTGGTGTGGCAAGGCAAGAAGAGTCAGCACAGAATAGCCATGCAAAATAAATGGGCGGGGTTGGACGCCCGCCGTCTGGTGGTTAACGTCTGAGCCGTGGCTCACAACGTGATGGCCCATCTGATCCGCCGCTGCGAGGATGACGGACGTCGCATTAAATGCCGTAGCAGAGTGGGCCAGGGTCTAGAAAAAAGGCGTCCATACATCTCCAAATACATAGTAAAATAGTTGGGGTAGTGCTAATCTTTGCGCCAGCTCACGGCTGAGATAGAGTCCATCTGAGCTCGAGCTCAGAATAGACTTTCCGGATATTCCTCTCTTTTGTACTGTATGATGGTTACAATGGGGCACTCATGTAGTGCGCACGAGCGTCGGTGATGTGACATGTAGTATGATGCACCGATGCGATAATGCAAACTTGGACGGGTGGTTCACTGGGCCCCTTTGGCTCGCTACGGATTGGAGGTAAATGCACTCGTGATATATGAAGTTGCACAACATGTGTAGTTTGATGTCACACGTTGAAAAGTATGAAAAACTGACGCCCAAACTTGTCACAATGTGCATATACGGTTCACTTAGCCGTATATGCCGTTTGCATGGCATGACAGGGTGGCGCTAGGCCCATTGTCAGTGAGTGGGCTGAGCTTGAGCGACGCATTTTTACAGAAACAACCCCTGAATTTAATAACAAATCCTGTAAAAAAAACCATGAATTTTTTTTTGAGACAACCTCGCGAAGTTTTTTTTTTATGAAAAAAACCATGAAATACCACTACATCTCTATGCTAGAGACAAGGGCCCATTGTCACGAAATAGTACGAAGGGAAAATTAATATGAAAAATAGCGCAGACTGAGTTCGAAACCGAGACCTTGTCCTACAAGGTCGGCTGTTCTAGCCAAGACAAGTTTGAGTTTCATTGTCCACATATGATAACGAAGCTTAATGACCTATAGTTTGGTGAAAATATGT
Source organism: Triticum aestivum (assembly GCF_018294505.1). NCBI lineage: Eukaryota > Viridiplantae > Streptophyta > Magnoliopsida > Poales > Poaceae > Triticum > Triticum aestivum. The sequence goes on along the minus strand of NC_057814.1, from coordinate 414,645,048 downwards.
TAGTTTTTTTCCCTTTTTATAATTTGGTGAAAATATGTAAATGATAATCAAAGTAAAAAAAAAAGAATATTTGTGTGTTATGACTAATACGAAGAAAAATAACTTATTTAAAAGAATGTTCATGTAACTATACAAAATATTACGTATTACCTGAGAAATAATATTTATGAACTAAAACAATATGTATAATTTAAAACAGTAAATATATATTTAATAAAATATGAGTAAAATATTATATTTGAATAAATGTTCATATAATTTTGGAAACTTTTATTTTGTTTTTAAAAATTTGTGTGTTTGTCAAAATATTTATACATTCTAAGACATTATAATATAATTATATACTAATGGGAAGATAAATATGAGCCTTGTAAATCCCTAGACCGCTTCAAATGAAAAGTCTTAAATATTATATAGTTATATGATACTTTTAAGATAATACGTGTATATTTTTTGTTAAATATATTAGAAACATGGTGTTAATAGTTTTATTAAATATATGAACACTTATTTATGAAACTGCCAAAAATATATGAACATGAATATTTTAACTCTATCTAATACTGTGATTAAGATTTATATACTTTTACAAAAAAAGTTAAAAAGAAAAATAACTAACATATGGTAAATGTATGTGTAACTGCAGCCCATTTAAGCCGGGTGCATGTTGGTGTATAGAACAATAAGCCTCATGCACCACCGGTGCATTTACCTCAATATTAATGTTTGGCATACTCATATTGTCTCTATATTTACTTTTAGAGGTAATATCAATGACAGTCATAGAACTTGCATTTGATGTTCAGTGTAGTGCTAAAAGTTGCAAAATACGCCATTGCAGTCACACTTGCCTATATGTGCAAATACGGTCACTTCTTTTGTATACAACCATATCTTGTGCTCACATGGCGTATCAGCATGAATGTGGCCCACATGTCAGTCTCTAGGTGTGGTGAGGAGTTGGGTGAGCCACCCATTATTTTTCTTGTAGAAAACACCCTCGAATTTTATTTAATTACGCACCTGTCAGCACATATAGTAGCTTGCGAGAAACAAGAATAAAATAGCGCCGAAGGGATCCGCGAGCACTGTTTTTCTCTTTTAGAAAGCGTCTTGCATTTTATTTATTTATGCAGAAAATCCTCAAATAAAATAAAAAATTCTAAAGCGGGGGCTAGGATTTAAACCCACGACCTGCTACGATTCGCAGCACATAGATAACCTCTAGACCAACTATCGTTAGACAATTAGGTAGCATAAGTTAGATTTATATGACATGGACAGTTCAATTTAGAGTAAAAATTAAATAAGAAAAGGGTGTGCAAAAACGGGAAAGCACCGGTTCTAAGAGCATCTCTACTCGTTTGGCCCCCCAGCGCACCGGCCGGCGATCTTTTGGCCCTTCGGCCAGCGCTTTTTTGGTCCTGGGGGCGACCTAGTTCTCAGCCACGCCCCTAGGTTTCGGCCCCAAGACGAGTATAATTCAAACTTGACATTTTCCGCTACCAAAAAAAGGCCACAAGTTCGGCGATCAACGGCTGCCACATAGTTCGGCGATCACCATGCCACAGTTCGGCGATCAGTCATACTCGAAAGTTCGGCGTTCAAAAGGAAGGACGCGTATTAAAGAGATATACACAATTTATCTTCTGTATTCTTTTTTTCTGTGTAAGAAAACAACTTATATTCTAGATACATTTTCTGGGCAAATCAACTTTATTTTTATTTGAATTCAAATAATTTAAAATTTTAAAATCCACATAAAATGGAATATAGTGCAGAATGAATGTACGTAAATTATTCGGATAAATCAACTAAATTTTAGTTTGAATTCAAATAATTTTAACTTCAAAAATCTAGTGCAGAATGTATGCGCGTAAACTCCTTTAGAAAAATCAACCATTTTTTGTTTGAATTTGAATAATTTTAAATTTTAAATCTAGATAAAAGCAAATATACTGCAGAATCAATGTATGTAAAATTTTCAGAAAAATCAACTTCATTTTAGTTTGAATTCTAATAATTTTAACTTGAAAAATCTAAAGCAAAATGAATGAACATAAATTCTTCTGGACAAATCAACAAATTTTTTGTTTGAATTCGAATACTTTAAATTTGAAAGTCTATATAAAATAAAATATAGGTCAGAATGTATGTAATTTTTTTGGACAAATCAATGGATTTTTTGCTTGAATTTGAATAATTTTAAAATTTTAAATCTCAATAAAGGACAATATAGGTCAGAATGCATGTACATAATTTTTTCGGAGAAATCAACTATTTTTTGGAATTTGAATCATTTGAAATTAAAGTCTAGATAAAAGAAGATATACTGCAGAATGAATGTACGTAAATTTCTTTCGGACAAATCAGAGGGAATTTTTGTTTGAATTCGAATAGTTTCAAATTTGAAAACCTAGATAAAAGAAAATATAGTTCAGCTGATTTGTCTGAAAGAAAATTAAAATTTCGATAAATTTAAATTTGAGAAAATAGACTACTCAATCAAAGTCATCCCACTCTCCCCTTGATATATGCATATGTCATGGAGAACTTTTATTCCCCGTGTAGTTTTTTTAATAGAACATGATAAATAACAACATACACACGACATTTCTATTCCCTGCATGAACATTTTTTCTGAAATGCATGAAATTTTTTAAAATGTATCTTACATTTTTTTAAATTACACAAATATTATTTTTAATGTTTAATTTTTTAAATGTCACGTACTTTTTTTGTGATGCATGAACATTTTTTAAATGTCACAAACAACAGAATATAAGTTGTTTCCTATATCAATTTATTCCTGCAGGGAATAACACGACATGTTTTTAGTTTTTGTTTATTCCTTTGTTGGGCTGAGCGAACACTGTGTTAAAGAACAATTTGTTTGTTAGCCTTGATCAATTTATTCCTGGATGAGTGGATAGTGCAGTTAGCTTATGATGTGCAAGACGATGGATCGAATGCCCTTTGTGCTATTTTTAATTTCTGTTTTTCACGAGCCACTAACTGCTGACGGGTGCGTAATGAAATAAATATAAAAGCTGAGGGCGTTTCTTGTTAAGAAAAAAAGAGATAATGCAGGCCTCACCACTCCCGGTTACTGACATGTGTGCCGCATTCATGCCGACACGCCACATGAGCACGAGATACGGCTGGATGTGAAATAAGTGACCGTATCTGCACGCATAGGCAAGTTATATGATTGTAATGACGTATTTTTCTACTTTTAGCACTAACTGAACATCAGATGCAGGTCTATGACTGTCACAGATATTACCTCTTACTTTTATTGCGAGCAATTTATTTTGTGATTGCTTTATTTATTGCACATATCCGATACGATATATATGTTGATTTCCTACCTTAAGAATCCAAAGATATCATACCAATCGGGTGCAGATTGCAAAAGCTTACCACGCGTTTCACACTTTTTTGGTTCTTATTGTAGCAGAGAAATTCTATAAAAGCCGCCACATGTTGCCTCAACGATCACATCACAAAAAAAATGAAGACCCTCACCTATTTCCTTGCCTTGTGTCTAGCCACCACCACCTTGCTCTTCACCGGCGGCAAATCATGCCCACACGATCCGGTGCTGACCGTCGCAGCCGCATGCCACCAGGTGAGCGGAGGGCAGCCCATGCTGGAGCTCTGCACCAAGACGCTCCACGCCGCAGCAAATGACAAGGCCGATGCGGTCAGCAGTTATGCCTATAGAGGTGCGGCCGCGGCCGTACAATCGTGTGTAGACACCGAGCGCGCCGGCTCGCAGTTGCTGCGGAATCCGTCGCTCCCCAAGCAGCTGCAAGCGGCGTACAACCACTGCATCGACAGGTACGGCGTAGCGCACAAGAAGATCAACGCCATAGGTCAGGCCTTGTACAGCTGCGGGTTCCCAAAAACCTTCAGGCAGGACTGCGCGGATGCCGCCGCCGCAATCGACGATTGCGCTCGTAACTTGCAGGCCGCCGACCCGTCGTCGCCTTTGTACAAGCTGGCCTTGACTGGCCGGGAACTGACCGCCGTCACTTGCTCGCTGGCACTCCTCGGTGAAGCTGGGCATTAAGAGCTGACAAAACCAGCTGTGTAACTTCTTATTCGAAATAATTGCATGTTTATTTTTATGGTGACTCATGTTATTAATGAAAATTGCTCCTTCTTTACTACTACTACTGCTGTAGAAGGTTTTTAGGATTTTACTAGGAAGAGCAAATGCATTGGTTGCACTTAATTATTCAGCCAATTAATTACTTTCCTCTAGTGAGGTAGAAACGGGAACGAGATCAAGGGAAAAAAAATCTTTGGAACCTTCCGCCCCGTCGTCCTCCCCTCCCTTCTACGAATCCCGCACGACTCAGGACATGACCAATGCGTAGCCCCAAACGTGATGGCCCCCACGCCAACTAGGCTCGTATGCCACAATGGTAGCAGGACCACTGCTTCAACACGCCAGGTGAAGCTTGCAGAGGAGCCTCGTTCTTTTGATTGAAAAGGTGAAGGAGAGGGAGGAAAACAAGGGGAGGATGAGGGAAAAAGGTGGAAGGAGATAGGGACATGTTGGGCAAACAATGGTGCATGACATGTGAGGCAGCACAATGTAGCTATCATTGGACTGAGCGTGTATGTGCAATAGCCTCAACCCGGCTACCATTCGTGCCCTCACCCCGCCTCTGAATCCCCTCAAAAAAATGAAAATGAAAACCGCAGGTCCTCAACCCACTCGCAACCCCTCCCACCAGATAGCATCTTTCTCCCTGGAAAAATCACCGCCGCGCGCGTCGCCAGTCCAATCTTGGTGCGCTGCCAAATGCCTCGCACAACCAACCCATGCCTCCCACCATTGTTTCCCACCTCGTTCGCAGTCCTTGGTGTGGATGCGGGAGCCCCACCCCTACTCTTTTTCGCCCGATGACCTATCCATCGCCGTCGGACGCCCTTCGCCGTCTCCATCATGCCACCCTCTCGCCCCCTGTACAGTAGCAGGGAAAGCGGGTGCGCGGGAAGGAGCGGGAGGCTACAATGTTGTGCGTGCAGAGGGAAGCACGGGAGGCGTGTGTAGGCGGGTGGCCATGGAGAACGGACCCTTTTGATTTAAGCTTCTGAAGGAAATATGCCCTAGAGGTAATAATAAAGTTGTTATTTATATTTCCTTATATCATGATAAATGCTTATTATTCATGCTAGAATTGTATTAACCGGAAACTTAGTACATGTGTGAATACATAGACAAACAAAGCGTCCCTAGTATGCCACTACAAGACTACCTCGTTAATCAAAGATGGTTAAGTTTCCTGACCATAGACATGTGTTGTCATTTGATGAACGGGATCACATCATTAGAGAATGATGTGGTGGACAAGACCCATCCGTTAGCCTAGCATTAATGACCGTTTAGTTTTATTGCTATTGCTTTCATCATGACTTATACATGTTCCTCTGACTAGGAGATTATGCAACTCCCGAATACCGGAGGAACACCTTGTGTGCTATCAAACGTCACAATGTAAATGGGTGATTATAAAGATGCTCTACAGGTGTCTCCGATGGTGTTTGTTGATTTGGCATAGATCGAGATTAGGATTTGTCACCCCGTGTTTTGGAGAGGTATCACTTGGCCCACTCGGTAATGCTCATCACTATAAGCCTTGCAAGCAATGTTACTAATGAGTTAGTTGTGGGATGATGCATTACAGAACGAGTAAAGAGACTTGCCGGTAACGAGGTTGAACTAGGTATGGTGATACCGACGATGGAATCTCGGGCAAGTAACATACCGATGACAAAGGGAACAACATATGTTGTTATGCGGTTTGACTGATAAAGATCTTCGTAGAATATGTAGGGGCCAATATGAGCATCCAGGTTCCGCTATTGGTTATTGACCGGAGATATGTCTCGGTCATGTCTACATAGTTCTCGAACCCGTAGGGTCCGCACGCTTAACGTTCGATGACGATTTGTATTATGAGTTATGTGATTTGATGTACCGAAGTTTGTTCAGAGTCCCGGATGAGATCACGGACATGACGAGGAGTCTCGAAATGGTCGAGACATAAAGATCGATATATTGAAAGGTTATATTCGGACACCGGAATGGTTCCGAAGTGTTTCGGGTATTTTCCGGAGTACCGGGAGGTTACCGGAACCCCCCGGGAGAGTAATGGGCCTTAATGGGCTTTAGGGGAAAGGAGAGAGGGGCCTCAAGGGGTGGACGCCCCCCCCATGGGCTGGTCCGAATTGAACTAGGCGGGGGCAGCGCCCCCCTCCTTCCTTCTCCCCTCCTTCCCCTTCCCTCCTTCTCCTAGTTGGAATAGGAAAGGGGGGAGGGGAATCCTACTTGGACTGGGAGTCCAAGTAGGACTCCCCCCTTGGCGCGCCCTACCTGGCCGGCCTCCTCTCTCCCTCCCTCCTTTATATACGTGGCCAGGGGGCACCCCAATAGCACAACAGACAATCTCTTAGCCGTGTGCGGTGCCCCCTCCACAGTTACACACCTCGGTCATATCGTCATAGTACTTAGCGAAGCCCTGCGCCGGTAACTTCATCATCACCGTCACCACGCCGTCGTGCTGACGGAACTCTCCCTCGACCTCAACTGGATCAAGAGCTCGAGGGACGTCATCGAGCTGAACGTGTGCTGAACGCGGAGGTGCCGTACGTTCGGTGCTTGGATCGGTTGGATCGCGAAGACGTTCGACTACATCAACCGCGTTACTAAAAGCTTCTGCTTTCGGTCTACGAGGGTACATGGACACACCTCCCCGCTCGTTGCTATGCTTCTCCTACATAGATCTTGCGTGATCATAGGATTTTTTTGTTGAAATACTACGTTCTCCAAAAGTGGCATCCGAGCCAGGTCTATGCGTAGAAGTTATATGCATGAGTAGAACACAATGAGTTGTGGGCGATAATAGTCATACTGGTTACCAGCAACGTCTTACTTTGATTCGGCGGCATTGTTGGATGAAGCGGCCCAAACCGACATTACATGACCGCGTTCATGAGACTGGTTCTACCGACGTGCTTTGCACACAGGTGGCTAGTGGGTGTCTGTTTCTCCAACTTTAGTTGAATCGAGTTTGACTACGCCCGGTCCTTGTTGAAGGTTAAAACATCACACTTGACGAAAAATCATTGTGGTTTTGATGCGTAGGTAAGAACGGTTCTTGCTAGAAGCCCGTAGCAGCCACGCAAAACTTGCAACAACAAAGTAGAGGACGTCTAACTTGTTTTTGCAGGGCTTGCTGTGATGTGATATGGTCAAGACGTGATGATATATAAATTGTTGTATGAGATGATCATGTTTTGTAAAAGTTATCGGCAACTGGCAGGAGCCTTATGGTTGTCGCTTTATTGTATGAAATGCAATCGTTATGTAATTGCTTTACTTTATCACTAAGCGGTAGCGATAGTCGTAGAAGCAATAGTTGGCGAGACGACAACGATGCTACGCTGGAGATCAAGGTGTCAAGCCGGTGACGATGGTGATCATGACAGTGCTTTGGAGATGGAGATCAAAGGCACAAGATGATGATGGCCATATCATATCACTTATTTTGATTGCATGTGATGTTTATCCTTTATGCATCTTATTTTGCTTAGTACGGCGGTAGCATTATAAGATGATCCCTCACTAAATTTCAAGGTACAAGTGTTCTCCCTGAGTATGCACCGTTGCTACAGTTCGTCGTGCCGAGACACCACGTGATGCTCAGGTGTGATAAGCTCTACGTTCACATACAACGGGTGTAAGCCAGTTTTGCACACGCAGAATACTCGGGTTAAACTTGACGAGCCTAGAATATGCAGATATGGCCTCGGAACACTGAGACCGAAAGGTCGAGCGTGAATCATATAGTAGATATGATCAACATAGTGATGTTCACCATTGAAAGCTACTCCATCTCACGTGATGATCGGACATGGTTTAGTTGATTTGGATCATGTGATCATTTAGATGACTAGAGGGATGTCTATCTAAGTGGGAGTTCTTAAGTAATATGATTAATTGAACTTTAATTTATCATGAACTTAGTACCTGATAGTATTTTGCATGTCTATGTTGTTGTAGATCAATGGCCCGTGCTACCATTCCTTTGAATTTTAATGCATTCCTAGAGAAAGCTAAGTTGAAAGATGATGGTAGCAACTACACAGACTGGGTCCGTAACTTGAGGATTATCCTCATTGCTGCATAGAAGAATTACATCCTGGAAGCACCGCTAGGTGCAAGACCCGCTGTCGGTGTCAAAACCGGCGGATCTCGGGTAGGGGGTGTTGGGGAACGCAGTAATTTCAAAAAAATTCCTACGCACACGCAAGATCATGTGATGCATAGCAACGAGAGGGGAGAGTGTCGTCTACGTACCCTCGTAGACCGTAAGCGGAAGCGTTATGACAACGCGGTTGATGTAGTGTACGTCTTCACGATCTGCCGATCCTCAGTACCGAACGTACGTCACCTCCGCGTTCAGCACACGTTCAGCTCGGTGACGTCCTGCGAACTCACGATCCAGTAGAGCTTCGGGGAAGAGCTTCGTCAGCACGACGGCATGGTGACAGTGTTGATGAAGTTACCGACGCAGGGCTTTGCCTAAGCACCGCTACAATATGACCGAGGTGGATTATGGTGGAGGGGGGCACCGCACACGGCTAAGAGATCAATAATCAATTGTTGTGTCTTGGGGTGCCCCCCTGCCCCCATATATAAAGGCGCTAGGGGGGAGGCGGCCGGCCAAGGAGGAGGGCGCGCCAAGGGGGGAGTCCTACTCCCACCGGGAGTAGGACTCCTTCTTTCCTAGTAGGAGTAGGAGAAGGGGGAAGGGAAGGAGAGAGGAGGAAGGAAAGGGGGGCGCTGATACGTCCATTTTGCATCATGCTTTTATATTGATATTTATTGCATTATGGGCTGTTATTACACACTATATATGTCACAATACTTATGCCTATTCTCTCTTATTTTACAAGGTTTACATGAAGAGGGAGAATGCCGACAGCTGGAATTCTGGGCTGGAAAAGGAGCAAATATTAGAGACCTATTCTGCGCAACTCCAAAAGTCCTGAAACTCCACGGAAGTTATTTTTGGAAATAATAAAAAATACTGAGTGAAGAAAATACCAGAGGGGGTCCACACCCTGGCCACGAGGGTGGGGGAGCGCGCCCTACCCCCCTGGGTGCGCCCCCTGCATCGTGGGACCCCTGTTGGCCCTTCGGTGCCCATCTTCTGCTATATGAAGTCTTTCGTCCGAGAAAAAAATGATAAGCAAGCTTTCGGGAAGAAACTCCGCCGCCACGAGGCGGAACCTTGGCGGAACCAATCTAGGGCTCCGGCAGAGCTGTTCTGCCGGGGAAACTTACCTCCGGGAGGGGGAAATAATCGCCATCCTCATCACCAACGATCCTCTCATCGGGAGGGGGTCAATCTCCATCAACATCTTCACCAGCACCATCTCCTCTCAAACCCTAGTTCATCTCTTGTATCCAATCTTTGTCCCAAAGCCTCAGATTGGTACCTGTGGGTTGCTAGTAGTGTTGATTAATCCTTGTAGTTGATGCTAGTTGGTTTAATTGGTGGAAGATCATATGTTCAGATCCATTATGCATATTAATACCCCTCTGATTATGAACATGAATATGATTTGTGAGTAGTTACGTTTGTTCCTGAGGACATGGGAGAAGTCTTGCTATTAGTAGTCATGTGAATTTGGTATTCGTTCGATATTTTGATGAGATGTATGTTGTCTCTCCTCTAGTGGTGTTATGTGAACGTCGACTACATGACACTTCACCATTGTTTGGGCCTAGAGGAAGGCATTGGGAAGTAATAAGTAGATGATGGGTTGCTAGATTGACAGAAGCTTAAACCCTAGTTTATGCGTTACTTCGTAAGGGACTGATTTGGATCCATATGTTTCATGCTATGGTTAGGGTTACCTTAATACTTCTTTTGTAGTTGCGGATGCTTGCAATAGGGGTTAATCATAAGTGGGATGCTTGTCCAAGTAAGGACAACACCCAAGCACCGGTCCACCCACATATCAAATTATCAAAGTACCGAACGAGAATCATATGAACGTGATGAAAACTAGCTTGACGATAATTCCCATGTGTCCTCGGGAGCGTTTTCCTTCATATAAGAAATTGTCCAGGCTTGTCCTTTGCTACAAAAAGGATTGGGCCATCTTGCTGCACTTTATTTACACTTGTTACTTTCTACCCGTTACAAATTACCTTATCACAAAACTATCTGTTACCGATAAATTCAGTGCTTGCAGAGAATACGTTGCTGAAAACCGCTTATCATTTCCTTCTGCTCCTCGTTGGGTTCGGCACTCTTACTTATCGAAAGGACTATGATACATCCCCTATACTTGTGGGTCATCAGGCGCCGCCCCCCTCCTTGTCCAATTCGGACTAGAGGGGGAGGGGGCGCGCGGCCTGCCCTGGCCGCCCCTCCTCTTCTCCACTAAGGCCCAATAGGCCCATTATACTCCCCGAGGGGTTCCGGTAACCCCCTGGTACTCTAGTATATGTCCGAAACCTCCCGAAACATTTCCGGTGTCCGAACATAGTTGTCCAATATGTCGATCTTTACATCTCGACCATTTTGAGACTCCTCGTCATGTCCGTGATCATATCCGGGACTCCGAACTACCTTCGGTACATCAAAACACAAAAACTCATAATACCGATCGTCACAGAACTTTAAGCGTGCGGACCCTACGGGTTCGAGAACTATGTAGACATGACCGAGACATGTCTCCGGTCAATAACCAATAGCGGAACCTGGATGCTCATATTGGTTCCTACATATTCTACGAAGATGTTTATGGGTCAAACCGCATAACAACATACGTTGTTCCCTTTGTCATCGGTATGTTACTTGCCCGAGAATCGATCGTCGGTATCTCAATACCTAGCTCAATCTCGTTACCGGCAAGTCTCTTTACTCGTTCCGTAATGCATCATCCCGCAGCTAACTCATTAGTTACATTGCTTGCAAGGCTTATAGTGATGTGCATTACCGAGAGGGCCTAGAGATACCTCTCCGACAATCGGAGTGACAAATCCTAATCTTGATCTATGCCAAATCAACAAGTACCATCGGAGACACTTGTAGAGCACCTTTATAATCACCCAGTTACGTTGTGACGTTTGGTAGCACACAAAGTGTTCCTCTAGTAATCGGGAGTTGCATAATCTCATAGTCATAGGAACATGTATAAGTCATGAAGAAAGCAATAGCAACATACTAAACGATCAAATGCTAAGCTAACGGAATGGGTCAAGTCAATCACATCATTCTCTAATGATGTGATCCCGTTAATCAAATGACAACTCATGTCTATGGCTAGGACACTTAACCATCTTTGATCAAACGAGCTAGTCAAGTAGAGGCATACTAGTGACACTCTGTTTGTCTATGTGTTCACACATGTACTAAGTTTCCGGTTAATACAATTCTAGCATTAATAATAAACATTTATCATGATATAAGGAAATATAAATAACAACTTTTATTATTGCCTCTAGGGTATATTTCCTTCAGTCTCCCACTTGCACTAGAGTCAATAATCTAGTTCACATCGCCATGTGATATAACACGAATAGTTCACATCACCATGTGATTAACACCCATAGTTCACATCGCCATGTGACCAACACTCAAAGGGTTTACTAGAGTCAGTAATGTAGTTCACATCGTGAAAGTGCAACTATCCCTGGGTGGTTTTGGTAATTCCTAACAACATATAGCTCATTTAGCTCATGCTATTCCAAGATGAATATTTCAGGAAAGCTCAATGATTGGCATGGCATGGATTAGAAAGTGGACCCTTCAAAATGCTAAGGACAAAAGATTGGCTCAAGCTCAAAGCACAAGACTCTACATTTTCTATTTTAGTGATCCAAGATCACATTGAGTCTATAGGAAAAGCCAATACTATTAAGAAGGTATGAGGTGTTGCTTAATGAGGCTCTTGCTCAAAATGCTTAGTGATATGCTCCAAAACCCTCCACTACTTTCTCACATCCACATATGTCCTAAACCAAAAAGTCCAACTCGGCCCCACCGAAATTTCATATCCGGAGCCACCGAGTTCAGTTGTCATAGCCACTGCGAGAAACCCTAATCAATTCGGTCTCACCGATAGGGATCTCGGTCCCACCGAGATGGGGTTGTAATCTCTCTGTTTCCTTTTCGTAACGTTTTGGTCAAACCGAGATGAGCGATCGGTCCCACCGAGATTGCAATGAAAACTCTCTGTTTCCCTTTCGTAACGTTTCAGTCCAACCGAGATGAGCGAATCGGTCCCACCGAGTTTGCCTGACCAACTCTCTGTTTGACTATTACCAAAATTGGTCTCACCGAGTTTGTGTAATCGGTCTCATCGAGATTACGTTATGCCCTAACCCTAATGACATCGGTCCCACTGAGTTGATCCAGTCGGTCCTACCGAGAATCCTAACGTTCACATTTTGAACTAAATCGGTCCGACCGAGTTTCATGATTTGGTCCCACCGAGTTTGGTGATTTGTGTGTAACGGTTAGATTTTGTGTGGAGGCTATATATACCCCTCCACCCACTCGTCATTCATGGAGAGAGCCATCAGAACATGCCTACACTTCCAATACATATTTTCTGAGAGAGAACCACATGAATCTTGATCTCTAGCCTTCCCCAAGTTGCTTTCCACTCAAATCTTCTTTCTACCAAATCCAAATCCTGTGAGAGAGAGTTGAGTGTTGGGGAGACTATCATTTGAAGCACAAGAGTAAGGAGTTCATCATCAACACACCATTTGTTACTTCTTGGAGAGTGGTGTCTCCTAGATTGGCTAGGTGTCACTTGGGAGCCTCCGTCAAGATTGTGGAGTTGAACCAAGGAGTTTGTAAGGGCAAGGAGATCACCTACTTCGTGAAGATCTACCCGAGTGAGGCAAGTCCTTCGTGGGCGACGGCCATGGTGGGATAGACAAGGTTGCTTCTTCGTGGACCCTTCGTGGGTGGAGCCCTCCGTGGACTCGCGCAACCGTTACCCTTCGTGGGTTGAAGTCTCCATCAACGTGGATGTACGATAGCACCACCTATCGGAACCACGGATAAAAAATCTCCGTGTCAACATTGCGTTTGCTCCTTCAAACTCATCCCTTTACCTTCATATGCAATTGTTTTACATTCCGCTGCTATACTCTTAGAATTGCATGTGTAGGTTGATTGCTTGACTTGTGCTAAGTTGCTAAAATCTGCCAAGAACTAAAATTGGGAAAATGCTAGATTTTTATTTGGTCAAGTAGTCTAATCACCCCCCCTCTAGACATACTTCCGATCCTACAAGTGGTATCAGAGCTTTGGTCTCCATTTGCTTTGATTTCCATAGCTTTTGGTGGTCATAGCCTTGGTTTCACAACCTAGGAGAGTATGGCGTCTAGCGAGGGAAATTACCACCGTAGAGGTCCTTATTTGATGGTACTAATTTTGCTAGTTGGAAGCATAAGATGAAAATGCATATTCTTGGACATAACCCCGCCGTTTGGGCTATTGTGTGTATTGGCTTGCAAGGTGAATTCTTTGATGGGAGAGAACCGAACCGTGAAGCTACCGCGGAAGAGTTGAAGATGCTACAATACAATGCTCAAGCTTGTGATATTCTCTTCAACGGATTGTGCCCCGAAGAATTCAACAAAATCAGCCGTCTTGAGAATGCAAAGGAAATTTGGGATACTTTGATTGATATGCACGAAGGTACCGACTCCGTCAAGGAATCCAAATTGGATGTGCTTCAAAGTCAACTTGACAAGTTCAAAATGAAGGATGGTGAAGGTGTCGCTGAAATGTACTCTAGGCTTGCTCTCATCACAAATGAGATTGCCGGCTTAGGAAGTGAAGAGATGACCGATAGATTCATCATCAAGAAGATCCTAAGAGCCTTGGATGGAAAATATGATACCGTGTGCACATTGATCCAAATGATGCCCAATTACAAAGATCTCAAGCCAACGGAAGTCATTGGAAGAATTGTTGCTCATGAGATGTCACTCAAGGATAAGGAAGAGCTTCACAACAAGTCAAGTGGTGCTTACAAAGCCTCGTGTGATGCTCCCACATCATCAAGTGAGAAGCAAACCTTCAATGAAGAATTGAGCTTAATGGTGAAGAACTTCAACAAGTTCTACAAGAGTAGAAGCAAAGAAAGAAGCTCCAAGTCAAGGTCCTACAATGACAAAAGATCTTCTAGTCGTGAGCGAAATTGTTACAATTGTGGAAGACCCGGACACTACTCCAATGAGTGTACGACCCCCTACAAAAGAAGAGAAGATTCTCCCAAAAGAAGAAGTAGAAGAGAAGAATCACCACCAAGAGAAAGGAGGAGTAGAGATGATCGTTATGAACGAAGACCCTCTCGGAGAAGCAAGGATTCGGAAAGGAAGGAAAAGTCATCAAGGAGCTACACAAAAAGAAGACATCAAGCTCATGTTGGTGAATGGGTATCCGGCTCCGACTCCGACAATCACTCCGAAAGAAGTTATCACTCCGACTCCGAATATACTCAAGATGAAGGTGTTGCCGGTCTAGCACTTGTGTCAACCAACTCCTACGACATATTTGACTCACCAAATGAAGGAATTGGAAGATGCTTCATGGGCCAAAGGTAACACATCCCGAGTATGTTGATTTCAATAGTGATGAAGATGATTTGCTAGGTGATGATGATTTACTTGTTGACAACTCTAGTGATGAAAACTATGATGAAAAGTCAATTAATCATGCTAATCAAGATAAAGCAAATGATGATGATAAGAAGGAGATTGAGCGTCTAACTAAAGAACTAAACACTCTTAAGTTAGCTCATGAAACTACCTTGGAAAATCATCGAGAACTTTTAAAGACTCATGACAAGCTACGCTTTGAAAAGCTCAACCTTGAGCAAGAGCATGGGTTTTTAAAGGCAATAAATGATGATCTTCACAAGAAAAGTTCTTCTTACATTGCCAAGCGTTTACTCTTGTCTACTTACATGCCACAAGTTAAATCTAGCAACAAGAACAAGAAAGATTCTTCATCTAGTAGTAACAACAATCATGCTAAATCCAATGTTGATGCTTCTAGTAGTTCTCTTGATTCCACTAATGATTCTCTTAGCCAAGTTACACTTGAGCAAGAAAATAGCTTATTGAAGGGAATCATAGAGAAAGGTGTTTACAAGAGTCTTGCCGGAAGTAAGCAATTTGAGGAAATTGTGCGCAAGCAAGGAAGACACCGGAAGAATCAAGATGTTGGTTTTGAACGAAAGTTCAATGCCAATGGAGTTGAGTGGGAAGAAGATCAATACCCCAAGACGAAGTTTGTTCCTCAACAAGAGAAGTATGATCCTACTTCTTTCAAAGAAACACAAGCTCAAGATGATCTTCCACCACAAGACCACAAGCAAAAAGGAAAGGACAAGCTTCAAGAGGAAATTGATGCATTTGAAGAAGCACCTAAGGCTTTGGTCAAGTGGGTTCCCAAGACTACATCAAGTTCTACTTCATCAAGCACAACTACGATTCCAAGGATTCCCATCAAGATGATGTGGATCCTGAAGAAGAAGAACTAGAGAGTTGTTGAGCGTGACTCCGCCAACATACTTCACTCTTATCATTTTGGCGAGAACAAGTGCAAACAACTTCAATATCTTGCACTAGTTCAAGGAGTCACAAACCCTCTTGTTGGTAAGACAAGGGACAAGGTAACCTAATGCTTTCATGGACATCATCTTGTGTATGCATCACTCTATGTCTATGGATATCCTTGTTTGTTTCTTGTGGGACTAACCCGTGTAGGTATTCAAAGTGCAACTCACTCCAAAGGATTGCTCCGAATGATCTACATCAACATTGAGCATCTACATCTTCAACACCTACATGAAGTCATCATCGACAAAACCCAAGGTTAGTTCATCCCTTTTAGGGGGGATATCACATCTAGGGGGAGCTTTACTCAAATCAATGAGCTAAAGCAACTCTAATGGTGTGATCACAACAATGCTTTATGTAAAAGTGGTAACCCCACTTGTGCTTAAACGATGAGTATGACCTATGATCAAGTGTTCTCATTTGACTCCTAAGTCAATATACTCATATATAAATGACCTAATCATCACCAATTGCTTGATAGATGCTAGAATGTTTGTGCATGCTTTGTCACATATTTCATTTGCCATTTTATTGTGTGAGCATGTTGGTTGCATATTTTACTCATTCGAGGACATCCATTTGTTGCTTTGATTGTTTGGCTTTTTCTCTTTTTGCCAAATGGATGGACAAGAATGCCTAAGAACACCCTCTAGCTATCTATGCTTTTATCGTCTCAAACTCTATTCATGCTACATCACAAAGTTTGATCAAGTCAGATTCGAACCACTCTATGTGAGGAGCACTCGGAGTTCCCGATTCGTCATAGACTTAAACCTCCAAAACCTCTTTGTGCATCTCGGTCTGGCCGATTCATCCTTTTCGGTCCTACCGAGTCACTAAGTTGATCTAGGGTTTTCAATCTCGGTGCAACCGATTAGAACTTTTCAGTCACACCGAGTTGCAGTAACTGCTTGCAGTTTTGCATCTCGGTGCCACCAAGTCGTTCCACTCGGTCACACTGACAGGGTCAGGTTATATATACCGCCGGGCCAAATTTTGCAAATTTCTCCGAACCCCTTCGCCCGCGCGTAACCTACTCTGCCTCCTCTGGTCTCCAGATCGTCCTCTCGTCGCCAACGACCTCCCGCCGCTGGTCTCCGCCGCCGTCAACGGAAATCTCCACCGCCGTTGCCGCCGTAGCAAGTTCGTCGCCGCACTAGGGTACGAACTTGAACTTTGTGCTAATCCTTAACTCCGATTCTTAGCACATTGCTTTGCCATGATTCTTGCCATGATTGAAATCATCCTGTCCAGCGAAATCATCCCGTAGATTAGTTTTGATTTGAAAATTTAGGGTTAGGTCTCCGCCGAATTCATCTCGGACCGACCGAGTTGTAGAAATCGGTCTCACCGATTTTGGCTTAGGCCAAAGCACATGCATTTTCGGTCCGACCGAAAATTGCAAAATTGGTGTGACCGAGTTTGATTCTCTGTGAAACCCTAGCAGTCTCGGTACCACCGAACTGTGACTCGGTCTGACCGAGTTCACTAGTTCAGGTTCCAAAAGCTGCTTCGGTATCACCAAGTTTACAAATCGGTAGATCCGAAATGCTTTCTGTGAAGAACTAAAACTAAGTTTTTAAGTCATCAATTTTGCAAAAACTCCTGTACTTTGTGATGCTCATCTACTCTACCTAATATATAACCTATTCACAGGGTCCGCTGACAGTTTGCCTGCAAGATGTCTGACCAAATTGATAGCCAGAACAAGTCAGAGGAACAGGTTCAGTTGAGTGAGGGCACTAGTCCCTCTAGCAGCTATGATGAAGGTAGCAGGAGCACTCCAAGAAATCTGCCAAAGGCTGCTACCAGGACTAGGAAGAAGAGGACTTCTGACTCTGAAGATGAAGATTATGTGGCTGTTGAAGATGAAGCCACTTCAAACAATAAAGTGCTGAAGAAAGAGTATGGCTCAGCTGCTGCAACTAAGCCAGGTCTGAAAACAAAGATGCCAGCAAGAAGACAACCCATGTCTAAGCCAAGAAAAGTTGCCACAGGAGAAACAATGGAGTTCACTCTTGAACCCAAGGAAACTAGAGATGGCAAGAAGAGAAAAGAAAGGGTCAAGAAGACCATTGCCAGTGTTATTGGGAAGCCATCAATGATGAGAGATTCTGAAGAAGAGGAAGAGGAAGAGGATGCTGCACCAGCACCCAAAGCTCAAAAGCTCATGGGAGATGCAATCAGATTAGTGGCTGCTCCATCTAAGCCCAAAGCTGCTCCCAAGGCTACTGCTCCAACTCCAAAGCCAAAACCCAAGAGGAGCACTAGGAACATACCTGCTGAAGAGAAGAACAAGGCCCCAGTGCCTCAAGCTGCTGAAGAAGAAGAAGATGATTCTGTTGTTTTGAGAAAGCTGAAGCCCAAGATCCCTGATCACAATGATGCACACCCAGTTGCAGAGAACATGAAAATCAGGAAGGATTCAGGATTGAGACTATGGAGAGAGTCTGATCCATATGCTACCAGGAGAAGGACTGATGTGGACTACAGATTCCACACTAAGGAACAACAGGACTTCTGTGAGACCATTCTGCTTGACAAGAAGCCCATTGTGTGTGACATGAGATGGGTTGACTGGGAGTTCATCAAGGAGAATGAGGATCACTTCCCTGGTGTATATGATAGCTTCAAGGCATGTGGAGTTGATAATTTTGTGGCTCATAAGTTCACCAAGTGGAATGATGAGCTCATTATGCAATTTTACTCCACTGCACACTTCTATCCAGATGGAAGGATAGTATGGATGTCTGAGGGTACTAGGTACCAATCTACAGTTGATAAATGGGCTCAATTGATCAATGCTCCTGAAGAACATGAGGATGACTTGGATATCTATGCAAAGAAGAAGAAAGACCACAACTCTATGGCCAACATGTACAAAGAGATCCCAGATGCTGCTTTGGATACACATAAGTTTGGATCTGTACACTATTTGTTGTCTGGTCTGCCAACTATCAATTGGATTCTAAGGCACACACTGCTACCCAAGTCAGGTGATCACAAGATGATCAGAGGACATGCTATCAACTTGCTGCACATATTTGATGTCCCACGGAAGTTCAAGGTTATGAGCCTGATTGTGGAAACAATCAAGAGGACTGCAGCTGATCAGAAGAGATCATGTGGATATGCCCCCACAAATTCAGGAGCTCATCAACTCAAAGATGGGCAAAGGCAAATATTTATTGGATAAGGAGCACCTTCCCATCTACCCTGAATTTGAGGACAACACTGTTGTTATGAATGAGAATGAACCATCTTCAGCTCAAGCACATGAAAAGAGAGAGAAGGCTAAGGCTGAGAAGGCTGCAAAGATGCCAACTGTGGAAGAGGCATCTCAGGTATTCTTGAAGAGCAAGCAAGACCAGCTTGGATATCTAATCCAATCCACCCTGAGGATTGAGAAGGGCTTGGCCACCCTAACCAAGAACCAGGAGAGCTTGAAAAGGATTATTGAGACAAAATTCTATGACCTTGATGTCAAGGTAACAGAAATCCAAACTGCAGTTGAGCAACTTCAGGAGGAAGCAGAGGAGAAGAAGGGCAAGTCTACCACAGATGCTTTTGCCAGAGTGCCCAGAGGACAGAGGTCTGCTGCAGTGCTAGTGACTGACACCAAAGCTACAACATCAGCACCAGCAGCTACAGCTCCAGCTCCACCTCCAGCAGCTACTCCACCAGCTCCAGCTACTTCATTAGAAGCCTTCGTCCTTGGAGTTCTCTCAACACCACCTCCCGAAGATCAAGCCTAAGAGTCGTTTAGCACTATACTTTTTTTGAACTTTTTGGTAACTTGTTGCCAAAGGGGGAGAAAATGTATAGATCATAGGCTTCGAGAGAGAGAGAGTGTTGGTTTTTATCTCTCTTTGCACTTATTTGGTTTGGTTTGAAACTTTATTGCGTGCTTGTGTGATACTACTTTGTTTCCTTGTGAGATACTTGTTTGATCATATGCTACCCTTAATGCTTGTTGGATAATGCTATCTTTCATATCCTATTATGATCATTCACTTTGCTTGGTGATGAGTGCATGTTTTTAATCTCTATCATTTTGAGCGCTCCGCCAAGATGTATGTGACATGGAAGAGTAACCCATGATCCTAATTGATTGTGCATTTGCATTCAAAAGCAAATCTTAAATAATGCACAAATTTAGGGGGAGCTCTTGCTTATCACATACTTCTCAAAGCGACGATGTTTTCTCAATCTTATTATCATTTGTCGAAGCTTTGATCTATATGTTGTCATCAATTACCAAAAAGGGGGAGTGGAAAGTGCAACTATCCCTGGGTGGTTTTGGTAATTCCTAACAACATATAGCTCATTGAGCTAATGCTATTCCAAGATGAATATTTCAGGAAAGCTCAATGATTGGCATGGCATGGATTAGAAAGTGGACCCTTCAAAATGCTAAGGACAAAGGATTGGCTCAAGATCAAAGCACAAGACTCTACATTTTCTATTTGAGTGATCCAAGATCACATTGAGTCTATAGGAAAAGCCAATACTATTAAGAAGGGATGACGTGTTGCTTAATGAGGCTCTTGCTCAAAATGCTTAGTGATATGCTCCAAAACCCTCCACTACTTTCTTACATCCACATATGTCCTAAACCAAAAAGTCCAACTCGGCCCCACCGAAATTTCATATCCGGAGCCACCGAGTTCAGTTTTCATAGCCACTGCCATAAACCCTAATCAATTCGGTCTCACCGATAGGGATCTCGGTCCCACCGAGATGGGGTTGTAATCTCTTTGTTTCCTTTTCGTAACGTTTCGGTCAAACCGAGATGAGCGATCGGTCCCACCGAGATTGCAATGCAAACTCTCTGTTTCCCTTTCGTAACGTTTCGGTCCAACCGAGATGAGCGAATCGGTCCCACCGAGTTTGCCTGACCAACTCTCTGTTTGACTATTACCAAAATCGGTCTCACTGAGTTTGTATAATCGGTCTCACCGAGATTACGTTATGCCCTAACCCTAATGACATTGGTCCCACCAAGTTGATCCAGTCGGTCCCACCGAGAATCCTAACGTTCACATTTTGAACTAAATCGGTCCGACCGAGTTTCATGATTCGGTCCCACCGAGTTTGGTGATTTGTGTGTAACGGTTAGATTTTGTGTGGAGGCTATATATACCCCTCCACCCACTCTTCATTCGTGGAGAGAGCCATCAGAACATGCCTACACTTCCAATACATATTTTCTGAGAGAGAACCACCTACACTTGTGTTGAGGTCAAGATATTCCATCCAACCACATGAATCTTGATCTCTAGCCTTCCCCAAGTTGCTTTCCACTCAAATCTTCTTTCTACCAAATCCAAATCCCGTGAGAGAGAGTTGAGTGTTGGGGAGACTATCATTTGAAGCACAAGAGCAAGGAGTTCATCATCTACACACCATTTGTTACTTCTTGGAGAGTGGTGTCTCCTAGATTGGCTAGGTGTCACTTGGGAGCCTCCGTCAAGATTGTGGAGTTGAACCAAGGAGTTTGTAAGGGCAAGGAGATCGCCTACTTTGTGAAGATCTACCCGAGTGAGGCAAGTCCTTCGTGGGCGACGACCATGGTGGGATAGACAAGGTTGCTTCTTCGTGGACCCTTCGTGGGTGGAGCCCTCCGTGGACTCGCGCAACCGTTACCCTTCGTGGGTTGAAGTCTCCATCAACGTGGATGTACGATAGCACCACCTATCGGAACCACGGATAAAAAATCTCCATGTCAACATTGCGTTTGCTCCTTCAAACTCATCCCTTTACCTTCATATGCAATTGTTTTACATTCCGCTACTATACTCTTAGAATTGCATGTGTAGGTTTATTGCTTGACTTGTGCTAAGTTGCTAAAATCTACCAAGAACTAAAATTGGGAAAATGCTAGATTTTTATTTGGTCAAGTAGTCTAATCACCCCCCTCTAGACATACTTCTGATCCTACACATCGCCATGTGATTAACACTCAAAGAGTACTAAGGTGTGATCATGTTTTGCTTGTGAGAGAAGTTTAGTCAACGGGTGTGTCAAATTCAGATCCGTATGTATTTTGCAAATTTCTATGTCTACAATGCTCTGCACGGAGCTACTTTAGCTAATTGCTCGCACTTTCAATATGTATCTGGATTGTTACTTAAAGTCATCCAGATTGGTGTCAAAGCTTGCATCGACGTAACCCTTTACGACGAACCTTTTATCACCTCCATAATCGAGAAACATATCCTTATTCCACTAAGGATAATTTTGACCCCTGTTCAGTGATCTACTCCTAGATCACTATTGTACTCCCTTGCCAAACTCAGTGTAGGTATACAATAGATCTGGTACACAACATGGCATACTTTATAGAACCTATGGCTGAGGCATAGAGAATGACTTTCATTCTCTTTCTATCTTCTGCCGTGGTCGGGCTTTGAGTCTTACTCAATTTCACACCTTGTAACACAGGCAAGAACTCTTTCTTTGACTGTTCCATTTTGAACTACTTCAAAATCTTGTCAAGGTATGTACTCATTTAAAAAACTTATCAAGTGTCTTGATCTATCTCTATAGATCTTGATGCTCAATATGTAAGCAGCTTCACCGAGGTCTTTCTTTGAAAAACTCCTTTCAAATACTCCTTTATGCTTTCCAGAAAAATTCTACATTATTTCCGATCAACAATATGTCATTCATATATATTTATCAGAAATGTTGTAGTGCTCCCACTCACTTTCTTGTAAATACAGGCTTCACCGCAAGTCTGTATAAAACTATATGCTTTGATCAACTCATCAAAGTGTATATTCCAACTCTGAGATGCTTGCACCAGTCCATAGATGGATCGCTGGAGCTTGCACATTTTGTTAGCACCTTTAGGATCGACAAAACCTTCTGGTTGTATCATATACAACTCTTCTTTAAGAAATCCATTAAGGAATGTAGTTTTGACATCCATTTGCCAGATTTCATAAAATGTGGCAATTTGCTAACATGATTCAGACAGACTTAAGCATCGCTACGAGTGAGAAAATCTCATCGTAGTCAACACCCTGAACTTTGTCAAAACCTTTTTCGACAAGTCTAGCTTTGTAGATAGTAACACTACTATCAACGTTCGTCTTCCTCTTGAAGATCCATTTATTTTTTATGGCTGGGCGATCATCGGGCAAGTCAACCAAAGTCCATGAGGAAATATGCCCTAGAGGCAATAATAAAGTTATTATTTATTTCCTTATATCATGATAAATGTTTATTATTCATGCTAGAATTGTATTAACCGGAGACATAATACATGTGTGAATACATAGACAAACATAGTGTCACTAGTATGCCTCTACTTGACTAGCTCGTTGATCAAAGATGGTTGAGTTTCGTAGCCATGGACATGAGTTGTCATTTGATTAACGGGATCACATCATTAGGAGAATGATGTGATTGACTTGACCCATTCCGTTAGCTTAGCACTTGATCGTTTAGTATGTTGCTATTGCTTTCTTCATGACTTATACATGTTCCTATGACTATGAGATTATGCAACTCCCGTTTACCGGAGGAACACTTTGTGTGCTACCAAACGTCACAACGTAACTGGGTGATTATAAAGGTGCTCTACAGGTGTCTCCGAAGGTACTTGTTGGGTTGGCGTATTTCGAGATTAGGATTTGTCACTCCGATTGTCGGAGAGGTATCTCTGGGCCCACTCGGTAATGCACATCACTTAAGCCTTGCAAGCATTGCAACTAATGAGTTAGTTGCGGGATGATGTATTACGGAACGAGTAAAGAGACTTGCCGGTAACGAGATTGAACTAGGTATTGAGATATCGATGATCGAATCTCGGGCAAGTAACATACCGATGACAAAGGGAACAACATATGTTGTTATGCGGTTTGACCGATAAAGATCTTCGTAGAATATGTGGGAGCCAATATGAGCATCCAGGTTCCGCTATTGGTTATTGACCGGAGACGTGTCTCGGTCATGTCTACATAGTTCTCGAACCCGTAGGGTCCGCACGCTTAAAGTTCCGATGGCGGTTATATTATGAGTTTATGTGTTTTGATGTACCGAAGGTAGTTCGGAGTCCCGGATGTGATCACGGACATGACGATAAGTCTCGAAATGGTCGAGACATGAAGATTGATATATTAGACGACTATATTCGGACACCGGAATGGTTCCGGGGGTTATCGGATATATACCGGAGTACCGGGGGGTTACCGGAACCCCCCGGAGGTTATTGGGCATCATGGGCCCAAGTGGTGGAAGAGGAGAGGCGGCCAAGAGGCAGCCGCGCGCCCCTCCCTCCCAAGTCTGAATTGGACAAGGAGGGGGGCGGCGCCCCCCTTTCCTTTCCCCCTCTCTCTCCTTCCCTCTCCTCTCCTACTCCAACGTGGAAGGGGGGAGTCCTACTCCCGGTGGGAGTAGGACTCCTCATGGGGCGCGCCAAGGGTGGCCGGCCCCCTCCCCTCCTCCACTCCTTTATATACGGGGAGGGAGGCACCCCCTTGAGACACAACAATTGATCCCTTGGATCTCTTAGCCGTGTGCGGTGCCCCCCCTCAACTATAATCCACCTCGGTCATATCGTAGCGGTGCTTAGGCGAAGCCCTGCGTCGGTAGAACATCATCATCGTCACCACGCCATTGTGCTGACGGAACTCTCCCTCAAAGTTCGGCTAGATCGGAGTTCGTGGGACGTCATCGAGCTGAACATGAGCTGAACTCTGAGGTGCCCTGTGTTCGGTACTTGGATCAGTCGGATCGTGAAGACGTACGACTACATCAACCGCGTTGTCATAACGCTTCCGCTTTCGGTCTACGAGGGTACGTGGACATACTCTCCCCTCTCGTTGCTATGCATCACCATGATCTTGCGTGTGCGTAGGAAATTTTGAAATTATTACGTTCCCCAACAGTCGCATCCGAGCCTGGTTTTATGCGTTGATGTTATATACACGAGTAGAACACAAGTGAGTTGTGGGCGATACAAGTCATACTTCTTACCAGCATGTCACACTTTGGTTCGGCGGTATTGTTGGATGAAGCGGCCCGGACCGACATTACGCGTACGCTTACGCGAGACTGGTTCTACCGACGTGCTTTGCACACAGGTGGCTGGCGGGTGTCAGTTTCTCCAACTTTAGTTGAACCGAGTGTGGCTATGCCCGGTCCTTGAGAAGGTTAAAACAGCACTAACTTGACGAACTATCGTTGTGGTTTTGATGCGTAGGTAAGAACGGTTCTTGCTCAGCCCGTAGCAGCCACGTAAAACTTGCAACAACAAAGTAGAGGACGTCTAACTTGTTTTTGCAGGCATGTTGTGATGTGATATGGTCAAGGCATGATGCTATTTTATTGTATGAGATGATCATGTTTTGTAACCGAGTTATCGGCAACTGGCAGGAGCCATATGGTTGTCGCTTTATTGTATGCAATCGCCCTGTAATTGCTTTACTTTATCACTAAGCGATAGCGATAGTCGTAGAAGCAATAGTCGGCGAGACGACAACGATGCTACGATGGAGATCAAGGTGTCGCGCCGGTGACGATGGTGATCATGACGGTGCTTCGGAGATGGAGATCACAAGTACAAGATGATGATGGCCATATCATATCACTTATATTGATTGCGTGTGATGTTTATCTTTTATGCATCTTATCTTGCTTTGATTGACGGTAGCAGTATAAGATGATTTCTCACTAAATTTCAAGATAAAAGTGTTCTCCCTGAGTATGCACCGTTGCCAAAGTTCGTCGTGCCCAGACACCACATGATGATCGGGTGTGATAAGCCCTACGTCCATCTACAACGGGTGCAAGCCAGTTTTGCACACGCAGAATACTCAGGTTAAACTTGACGAGCCTAGCATATGCAGATATGGCCTCGGAACACTGAGACCGAAAGGTCGAGCGTGAATCATATAGTAGAGATGATCAACATAGTGATGTTCACCATTGAAAACTACTCCATTTCACGTGATGATCGGATATGGTTTAGTTGATTTGGATCACGTGATCACTTAGATGATTAGAGGGATGTCTATCTAAGTGGGAGTTCTTAAGTAATATGATTAATTGAACTTAAATTTATCATGAACTTAGTACCTGATAGTATTTTGCATGTCTATGTTTGTTGTAGATAGATGGCTCGTGCTGTTGTTCCGTTGAATTTTAATGCGTTCCTTGAGAAAGCAAAGTTGAAAGATGATAGTAGCAATTACACGGACTGAGTCCGTAACTTGAGGATTATCCTCATTGCTGCATAGAAGAATCACGTCCTGGAAGCACCGCTAGGTGCCAAACCTGCTGCAGGAGCAACACCAGATGTTATGAACGTCTGGCAGAGCAAAGCTGATGACTTCTCGATAGTTCAGTGTGCCATGCTTTACAGCTTAGAACCGGGACTTCAATGATGTTTTGAACGTCATGGAGTATATGAGATGTTTCAGGAGTTGAAGTTAATATTTCAAGCAAATGCCCGGATTGAGAGATATGAAGTCTCCAATAAGTTCTACAGCTGCAAGATGGAGGAGAATAGTTCTGTCAGTGAGCATATACTGAGAATGTCTGGGTATAACAATCACTTGATTCAACTAGGAGTTAATCTTCCGGATGATAGCGTCATTGACAGAATTCTTCAATCACTGCCACCAAGCTACAAGAGCTCCGTGATGAACTATAACATGCAAGGGATGGATAAGACAATTCCTGAGCTCTTCGCAATGCTAAAGGCTGCGGAGGTAGAAATCAAGAAGGAGCATCAAGTGTTGATGGTCAATAAGACCACTAGTTTCAAGAAAAAGGGCAAAGGGAAGAAGAAGGGGAACTTCAAGAAGAACAGCAAGCAAGTTGCTGTTCAGGAGAAGAAACCCAAGTCTGGACCTAAGCCTGAGACTGTGTGCTTCTACTGCAAGCAGACTGGTCACTGGAAGTGGAACTGCCCCAAGTATTTGGCGGATAAGAAGGATGGCAAGGTGAACAAAGGTATATGTGATATACATGTTATTGATGTGTACCTTACTAATGCTCGCAGTAGCACCTGGGTATTTGATACTGGTTCTGTTGCTAATATTTGCAACTCGAAGTAGGGGCTACGGATTAAGTGAAGAATGGCTAAGGACGAGGTGACGATGCGCGTGGGAAATGGTTCCAAAGTCGATGTAATCGCGGTCGGCACGCTACCTCTACATCTACCTTCGGGATTAGTTTTAGACCTAAATAATTGTTATTTGGTGCCAGCGTTAAGCATGAACATTATATCTGGATCTTGTTTGATGCGAGACGGTTATTCATTTAAATCAGAGAATAATGGTTGTTCTATTTATATGAATAATATCTTTTATGGTCATGCACCCTTGAAGAGTGGTCTATTTTTGTTGAATCTCGATAGTAGCGATACACATATTCATAGTATTGAAGCCAAAATATGCAGAGTTGATAATGATAGTGCAACTTATTTGTGGCACTGCCGTTTGGGTTATATTGGTGTAAAGCCCATGAAGAAACTCCATACTGATGGACTTTTGGAATCACTTGGTACTTGCGAACCATGCCTCGTGGGCAAGATGACTAAAACGCCGTTCTCCGGAACTATGGAGTGAGCAACTGATTTGTTGGAGATCATACATACTGATGTATGTGGTCCAATGAATGTTGAGGCTCGCGGCGGGTATCGTTATTTTCTCACCTTCACAGATGATTTAAGCAGATATGGGTATATCTACTTAATGACATAAGTCTGAAACATTTGAAAAGTTCAAAGAATTTCAAAGTGAAGTTGAAAATCATCGTAACAAGAAAATAAAGTTTCTGCGATATGATCGTGGAGGAGAATATTTGAGTTACGACTTTGGTCTACATTTGAAACAATGCGGAATAGTTTCGCAACTCACGCCACCTGGAACACCATAGCGTAATGGTGTGTCTGAACGTCGTAATCGTACTTTACTAGATATGGTGCGATCTATGATGTCTCTTACTGATTTACCGCTATCATTTTGGTTATGCTTTAGGTACGGCCACATTCACGCTAAACAGGGCACCATCAAAATCCGTTGAGACGGTGCCTTATGAACTGTGGTTTGGCAAGAAACCAAAAGTTGTCGTTTCTTAAAGTTTGGGGCTGCGATGCTTATGCGAAAAAGCTTCAACCAGATAAGCTCGAACCCAAATCGGAGAAATGTGTCTTCATAGGGTACCCAAAGGAAACTGTTGGGTACACCTTCTATCATAGATCTGAAGGCAAGACATTCGTTGCTAAGAATGGATCCTTTCTAGAGAAATTTCTCTCAAAAGAAGTGAGTGGGAGGAAAGTAGAACTTGATGAGGTAACAGTACCTGCTCCCTTATTGGAAAATAGTTCATCACAGAAACCGGTTCCTATGACGTCTACACCAATTAGTGAGGAAGTTAATGATGATGATCATGAAACTTCAGATCAAGTTGTTACTAAACCTCGTAGGTCAAACAGAGTAAGATCCGCACCAGAGTGGTACGGTAATCCTGTTCTGGAGGTTATGTTACTTGACCATGACGAACCTACGAACTATGAAGAAGCGACGGTGAGCCCAAATTCCGCAAAATGGCTTGAGGCCATGAAATCTGAGATGGGATCCATGTATGAGAACAAAGTATGGACTTTGGTTGACTTGCCCGATGATCGGCAAGCCATCGAGAATAAATGGATCTTCAAGAAGAAGACTAACACTGACGGTAATGTTACTGTCTATAAAGCTCGACTTGTTGCAAAAGGTTTTCGACAAGTTCAAGGGATTGACTACGATGAGACCTTCTCACCCGTAGCGATGCTTAAGTCTGTCCGAATCATGTTAGCAATTGCCGCATTTTATGATTATGAAATTTGGCAAATGGATGTCAAAACTGCATTCCTGAATGGATTTCTGGAAGAAGAGTTGTATATGATGCAACCGGAAGGTTTTGTCGATCCAAAGGGAGCTAACAAAGTGTGCAAGCTCCAGCGATCCATTTATGGACTGGTGCAAGCCTCTCGGAGTTGGAATAAACGTTTTGATAGTGTGATCAAAGCATATGGTTTTATACAGACTTTTGGAGAAGCCTGTATTTACAAGAAAGTGAGTGGGAGCTCTGTAGCATTTCTGATATTATATGTGGATGACATATTGTTGATTGGAAATGATATAGAATTTCTGGATAGCATAAAAGGATATTTGAATAAGAGTTTTTCAATGAAGGGTCTCAGTGAAGCTGCTTATATATTAGGCATCAAGATCTATAGAGATAGATCAAGACGCTTAATTGGACTTTCACAAAGCACATAGCTTCACAAAGTTTTGAAGAAGTTCAAAATGGATCAAGCAAAGAAAAGGGTTCTTGCCTGTGTTACAAGGTGTGAAGTTGAGTAAGACTCAATGCCCGACCATTGCAGAAGATAGAAAGAAAATGAAAGATGTTCCCTATGCTTCAGCCATAGGCCCTATCATGTATGCAATGCTGTGTACCAGACCTGATGTGTGCCTTGCTATTAGTTTAGTAGGGAGGTACCAAAGTAATCCAGGAGTGGATCACTGGACAGCGGTCAAGAACATCCTGAAATACCTGAAAAGGACTAAGGATATGTTTCTCGTTTATGGAGGTGACAAAGAGCTCGTCGTAAATGGTTACGTCGATTCAGGCTTTGACACTGATCCGAATTATTCTAAATCGCAAACCAGATACGTGTTTTTATTGAACGGTGGAGCTGTCAGTTGGTGCAGTTCTAAACAAAGCGTCGTAGTGGGATCTACATGTGAAGCGGAGTACATAGCTGCTTCGGAAACAGCAAATGAAGGAGTCTGGATGAAGGAGTTCATATCCGATCTAGGTGTCATACCTAGTGCATCGGGTCCAATGAATTTTTTTTGTGACAATACTGGTGCAATTGCTTTGGCAAAGGAATCCAGATTTCACAAGAGAACCAAGCACATCAAGAGACGCTTCAACTCCATCCGGGATCAAGTCTAGGTGGCAGACATAGAGATTTGCAAGATACATACGGTTCTGAATGTTGCAGACCCGTTGACTAAGCCTCTTCCACGAGCAAAACATGATCAGCACCAAGACTCCATGGGTGTTTGAATCATTACTGTGTAATCTAGATTATTGACTCTAGTGCAAGTGGGAGACTGAAGGAAATATGCCCTAGAGGCAATAATAAAGTTATTATTTATTTCCTTATATCATGATAAATGTTTATTATTCATGCTAGAATTGTATTAACCGGAAACATAATACATGTGTGAATACATAGACAAACATAGTGTCACTAGTATGCCTCTACTTGACTAGCTCGTTGATCAAAGATGGTTAGTTTCCTAGCCATAGACATGAGTTGTCATTTGATTAACGGGATCACATCATTAGGAGAATGATGTGATTGACTTGACCCATTCCGTTAGCTTAGCACTTGATCGTTTAGTATGTTGCTATTGCTTTCTTCATGACTTATACATGTTCCTATGACTATGAGATTATGCAACTCCCGTTTACCGGAGGAACACTTTGTGTGCTACCAAACGTCACAACGTAACTGGGTGATTATAAAGGTGCTCTACAGGTGTCTCCGAAGGTACTTGTTGGGTTGGCGTATTTCGAGATTAGGATTTGTCACTCCGATTGTCGGAGAGGTATCTCTGGGCCCACTCGGTAATGCACATCACTTAAGCCTTGCAAGCATTGCAACTAATGAGTTAGTTGCGGGATGATGTATTACGGAACGACTAAAGAGACTTGCCGGTAACGAGATTGAACTAGGTATTTAGATACCGACGATCGAATCTCGGGCAAGTAACATACCGATGACAAAGAGAACAACGTATGTTGTTATGCGGTTTGACTGATAAAGATCTTCGTAGAATATGTGGGAGCCAATATGAGCATCCAGGTTCCGCTATTGGTTATTGACCGGAGACGTGTCTTGGTCATGTCTACATAGTTCTTGAACCCGTAGGGTCCGCACGCTTAAAGTTCGATGACGGTTATATTATGAGTTTATGTGTTTTGATTTACCAAAGGTAGTTCGGAGTCCCGGATGTGATCACGGACATGACGAGGAGTCTCGAAATGGTCGAGACATGAAGATTGATATATTGGACGACAATATTCGGACACCGGAATGGTTCCGGGGGTTATCAGATATATACCGGAGTACCGGGGGTTACCGGAACCCCCCGGAGGTTATTGGGCCTCATGGGCCCAAGTGGTGGAAGAGGAGAGGCGGCCAAGGGGCAGCCGCGCGCCCCTCAACCCCCCAAGTCCGAATCGACAAGGAGGGGGGGCGGCGCCCCCCCTTTCCTTTCCCCCTCTCTCTCCTTCCCTCTCCTCTCCTACTCCAACATGGAAGGGGGGAGTCCTACTCCCGGTGGGAATAGAACTCCTCATGGGGCGCGCCAAGGGTGGCCGGCCCCCTCCCCCTCCTCCACTCCTTTATATACGGGGAGGGAGGCACCCCCTTGAGACACTACAATTGATCCCTTGGATCTCTTAGCCGTGTGCGGTGCCCCCCTCCACCATAATCCACCTCGGTCATATCGTAGCGGTGCTTAGGCGAAGCCCTGCGTCGGTAGAACATCATCATCGTCACCATGCCGTCGTGCTGACGGAACTCTCCCTCAAAGCTCGGCTAGATCGGAGTTCATGGGACGTCATCGAGCTGAACGTGTGCTGAACTCGGAGGTGCCGTGCGTTCGGTACTTGGATCGGTCGGATCGTGAAGACGTACGACTACATCAACCGCGTTGTCATAACGCTTCCGCTTTCGGTCTACGAGGGTACGTGGAAATACTCTCCCCTCTCATTGCTATGCATCACCATGATCTTGTGTGTGCGTAGGAAATTTTGAAATTACTACGTTCCCCAACAGTCCACACTTTGTTCTCATACATGGATCCCATCTCAGATTTCATGGCCTCAAGCCATTTTGCGGAATCTGGGCTCATCATCGCTTCCTCATAGTTCGTAGGTTCGTCATGGTCAAGTAACATGACCTCCAGAACAGGATTATCGTACCACTCTGGTGCGGATCTCACTCTGGTTGACCAACGAGGTTCGATAGTAACTTGATCTGAAGTTACATGATCATCCTCATTAGCTTCCTCACTAATTGGTGTAGGAGTCACAGGAACAGATTTCTGTGATGAACTACTTTCCAATAAGGGAGCAGGTACAGTTACCTCATCAAGTTCTACTTTCCTCCCACTCATTTCTTTCGAGAGAAACACCTTCTCTAGAAAGGATCCATTCTTAGCAACGAATGTCTTGCCTTCGGATCTGTGATAGAAGGTGTACCCAACTGTCTCCTTTGGGTATCCTATGAAGACACATTTCTCCGATTTGGGTTTGAGCTTATCAGGATGAAAGTTTTTCACATAAGCATCACAACCCCAAACTTTAAGAAACGACAACTTTGGTTTCTTGCCAAACCATAGTTCATATGGTGTCGTCTCAACGGATTTAGATGGTGCCCTTTTTAACGTGAATGCAGCTGTCTCTAATGAATAATCCCAAGACGATAGTGGTAAATCGGTAAGAGACATCATAGATTGCACCATATCTAATAAAGTACGGTTACGATGTTCGGACACACCATTACGCTGTGGTGTTCCAGGTAGCGTGAGTTGCGAAACTATTCCGCATTGTTTCAAATGAAGACCAAACACGTAACTCAAATATTCTCCTCCACGATCAGATCGTAGAAACTTTATTTTCTTGTTATGATGATTTTCTAGTTCACTCTGAAATTATATGAACTTTTCAAATGTTTCAGACTTTTGTTTTATCAAGTAGATATACCCATATCTGCTCAAATCATCTGTGAAGGTCAGAAAATAACGATACCTGCCGCGAGCCTCAACACTCATCGGATCGCATACATCAGTATGTATTATTTCCAATAAGTCAGTTGCTCGCTCCATTGTTCTCGAGAACGGAGTCTTAGTCATCTTGCCCATAAGGCATGGTTCGCAAGCATCAAGTGATTCATAATCAAGTGATTCCAAAATCCCATCAGCATGGAGTTTCTTCATGCGCTTTACACCAATATGACCTAAACGGCAGTGCCACAAATAAGTTGCACTATCATTATTAACTTTGCATCTTTTGGCTTCAATATTATGAATATGTGTATCACTACGATCGAGATCCAACAAACCATTCTCATTGGGTGTATGACCATAGAAGGTTTTATTCATGTAAACAGAACAACAATTATTCTCTAACTTAAATGAATAACCGTATTGCAATAAACATGATCAAATCATATTCATGCTCAACGCAAACAACAAATAACACTTATTTAGGTTCAACACTAATCCTGAAAGTATAGGGAGTGTGCGATGATGATCATATCAATCTTGGAACTACTTCGAACACACATCGTCACGTCGCCCTTTACTAGTTTCTGTTCATTCTGCAACTCCCGTTTCGAGTTACAACTCTTAGCAACTGCACCAGTATCAAATGCCGAGGGGTTGCTATAAACACTAGTAAAGTACACATCAATAACATGTATATCCAATATACCTTTGTTCACTTTGCCATCCTTCTTATCCGCCAAGTATCTAGGGCAGTTCCACTTCTAGTGACCATTTCCTTTGCAGTAGAAGCACTCAGTTTCAGACTTGGGTCTAGCTTTGGGCTCCTTCACGGGAGCAGCAACTTGCTTGGCGTTCTTTTTGAAGTTCCCCTTCTTCCTTTGCCCTTTTCTTGAAACTAGTGGTCTTGTCAACCATCAACACTTGATGCTTTTCTTGATTTCTACCTTCGTTGATTTCAGCATCACGAAGAGCTTGGGAATCATTTCCATTATCCCTTGCATATTATAGTTCATCACGAAGTTTTAGTAACATGGTGATAGTGACTAGAGAACTCTGTCAATCACTATCTTATCTGGAAGATTAACTCCCACTTGATTCAAGTGATTGTAGTACTCAGACATTCTGAGCACATGCTCACTAGCTGAGCTATTCTCCTCCATCTTGTAGGCAAAGTACTTGTCAAAGGTCTCATACCTTTCGACATGGGCATGAGTCTGAAATACTAATTTCAACTCTTGGAACATCTCATATGCTCTGTGGCGTTTCAAAAATGTCTTTGAAGCCCCGATTCTAAGCCGTAAAACATGGTGCACTAAACTATCAAGTAGTCATCATATCGAGCTTGCCAAACGTTCATAACGTCAGCATTTGCTCCTGCAATCGGTCTGTCACCTAGCGGTGCATCAAGGACATAATTCTTCTGTCAGGACCCCGATTCCAAGTCACACCGATCTAGCCTGTAACACCTCATATCACATTGCGGCCTCACGCACGGTATCCGCACGGGTGTCGCCTTACCATGGCCCGGGACCGTTTGCGCCTTTTGGCTCACGTATATGACAATGTCGCTAGCATCCATATGACAGAGAACCCGGGCCGACATGGCTAGTCGTGAACCCAAAGCGGCACTAACGTATGGGGACAGGCATACATGAATCAACATCGAACGTGTCGGTCAGCAGCGTGCGAATCCGGGCTGTAGCACTGGGCTAACAGGACTCCGGTGAACCCGGGCTGTAGCAGGCTAGGCAGGACTCCGGATGTCACCGCGTGACATTTCCCCGAAGGGACAGACACAGGAACAATATGAATCACATGCCGGCCAGTCAAGTGTCCAGAGCAGTAGTGCTGGGCTAGCAGGACTCCGGTGAACTGGGCTGTAGCGGACTACTATGGCTCAAGGAGGCACTAGACTACATTTCCCCATAAGAGAGGCTGCCAAGGATAAACAACTAGATAGTCGGATCCCACACATACCAAGCATTTCAATCATACACACAATATGCTCGATATGTGCAAATACAACATGGCATCACAACAAAACTCTACAACTCAAAGTACTTTATTTAAAGGGCTCCAGAGAGCCTTACATAACTTGTTCATACAGATAGGGGTCACATGACCCGACACTCAAGTCATACAATCATACAAGCACATGCGGAAGCAACTTGTCTGGGTACAGACACTAGAAAGAAAGAAGGCTTGACGAAGCCTGTCTATCTACGTAGGCCCTTCACAAGCCTAGATCACCACCTGGGTGGCAAGTCACTCGTCGTCGTCGAGTTCTACGTAGAACCCATCGGAAGGGGCGGTGTTGTCGTCTGAAAACAGTAATTGAAGCAACATGAGTACAAAGGTACTCAGCAAGTCTTACAACAGATCCTACTATACATGTTCATTCTCAAGAAGGTAGTGGAGTTATTGCAGCAAGCCAGCTTTGACTCTTGGCTAAGCTATCCTACGAGACACCACTTGTGAAATAGTTTTCGCACACGAGTCCACTAATCACCATCTCAATACTCCACCGTGGATCCTCCCTCGTCATCCCACGAGAGAGCCATCCGCGGTACTCACACTTATCTTGAGGCTTTTAATAGTATCCATTTACTTGTCTATGAACTGCATAAGCGACCAAGTAGTCCTTTACCGCGGACGCGGCTATTCGAATAGTTTTATACCCTGCAGGGGTGTACTTCGTCACACACGCTCTCACCACTTACCGTCGCTACACGACGTGTACTCGGCAACCTTCAAGCGGAAGCCCAACGTGGGTGTCGGCCACAGCCTACCCAAACACTCAAGTCTCTAGTCCAGGTTTATCGCCTATTTAGGTTCCATCCGCAGGGAGTCCGGCCGAGGTTTCCACATACGGCCCCAAACGATGTGTGCAGGGTTCCCGGACACCAAACGGGCGACTCGGTACACCGTGCCACGAGCCTACCGCATCACAGCCCACCCCTTGGTCAGCGCTGTCCACGGCCTCCAGCTTACTACAAACACCAGAAACTACGTGCAACTCCTGGACAGAGGACAAGGGTGATTAAGAAGCCGAGGGGGTCCATTGGTTTCGGGCCCAATGCGTGGTAGTAGCTGAATCTTAAATCACGCATACAGATCTCAGTTCTTAGGGACGGTCTCAATGAAACAACCCACCATGTACTCCTACATGGCCTCCCATCGATACCTTTACCAAATCGTATTCAACACCTCACTCTCATTACCGACACACGCTTTCACTCTAGTTCATCACCCTGATGAGCCAGACCTGACACGACTCTAAGCGTAGCAAGCATAGCATTGTAGGAACACAACATGGCTCAATCAACTCCTACACATGCTAGTGGGTTTCATCTAGTTACTGTGGCAATGACAGGTCATGCAAAGGAAAGTGGGTTCAACTACCGCAACACACAGCAGTTTGAATCGCGTTGTCTTAATGCAGTAAATGAGAGCAGAAGCGAGAAGATGGGTTTGTATCGAAATGATCAACGGGTTGCTTGCCTGACGGAGTGGTGGTGGGATACTGCCCTTCAGTTGGATACTCGTGAATATCCTCGGAGGCAGGACCTACCACAATGAACACATCGAAGCACAATCAACACCAAGCAAGTGCAACAATATGATGCATGCATGAGACATGGCAAAATGGATGTATTGGGCTAATGCAACTAAGACCAGATGGGTTTGGACTATTTTGAATCAAAGATTCAAATTCTAAGTTCATAAATGGCCCATGTTAGTGCTTTATCTTGTTCTGCATTAAACAGTAGGTTAACTTGCTTAAACATGCATGAAACCAGTACAGATGGATAGAATGGATTTTTCTGATCATTTTTCATATATAAATCTTTTCATTCTGAGCTATAGATTATTTTCTATGATTTTTTGAAGTTTGTGATAATTTCTGGAATTTCCTATATAAGAATAATTCCAGTAATTAAATTGCTTAATACGTCAGCAGTGTGTCATGATGACGTCAGCGGTCAACGGGGTCGTCCAGGTCAAACCTGACGTGTGGGTCCCCTGTGTCAGTGTCACTGTTAGGTAATTAAACTAATTAGAATTAACTTAATCCTAACCCAGGTTAATTAGTAGGCGGGCCCCACTTGTCAGTGACTCTGGGGAGTCAACCCGTGGTCAAACCACGCTGACTCGCCGGCGTTTAGCCGCCGGCGACGTCCAGACGCGGCGGTGGAGTGCGGGATTCCTCCTCCGGCGACCAAATGGACGGCGGAGAGCACCTACGTGTAGCTGGGAGCAAACCGCATCGACTGGTGGTGGTGGTGGAGCTCGGGGTCGCCGGAATCGACGCCGGCGACGAGCCGTGCGGCTGCCGGGGTACGGGTGTGGTCGAACCCGTCGCTAGAGAGCACGGCGAGGGGCGTGCGATGGTGCTACGGGCTCCTGGCGATGCAGTGGAGCTAACGGCCATGGTGGTGCGACCGTTGGATGGCCGGAGCCTCGTCGGCGACGAGCTCGTGCGGCGCGCGTGCGGGTGAGCTACGTGCAGTGGCTACGGAGCTCGAGAGGGAGAATGGAGAGGATAGGAAGGTGCAGAAGCTCACGGCGGAGGCGATGAGCTAAGTGGCGCTGTCGGGGTCGAGCTGCTGCGGTGGTGACGGCGAAGGGGATCTCCGACGGTGAGCGGCGAAGGCGAGGTCGGAGCAGTGGCTTCGGGGCAAGCGAGCGCTCGGGGCTCGACTTGCTCGAAGGAGAAGGCGACGGCGGAGCTGCTCGGCACGGTGGGACGGCGCGAGGACGACGGTGGCTACGGCTACTCCGGCGAGGTGGCAGCGGCTGCGTCGGCCATGGTGGAGGAAGGCGAGGGAGAGGCGATGGGGGAGAAAGGGGATGTCCAGGGGCTCGGGGGCGCGTCGTGGAGGTCGTCCAGCTCGTCCACGGGCGAGGCGGCAAGCAGGTGGCGCCGTGGCGAGCTCGCGCACGCCGACGTCACCTCTCTGCCTGCTCTGGCGAGAGCAAGCAGCTGACTGGCACGGGCCAGCACAGTGCTGGGCCGGCCAGTGGGCTGCCAGGTAAGTCCTCTGCTTTCTGTTTTTCTCTTTTTATTTATTTCTGTTCTGTGTTTTGAAATAGTAGTAATACTATTTCATTTAGGAAAATCCTGGAAATATTCAGAGGCACATTTGAAATTATTCTCAACAGCCTAAAAATACCTTCAAGATTATTTGGGCATTTTAAAATATTTATAGGATTTAAATTGCCCAAATGCAAATACTTATGGCTTGGTGAAAAATCCAGAATAGCCTCCAAAAATATGAAACCATTTTTGGCAGAGGTTTTAGCCAGGACCAAAGATGGTGAACATTTATGGAGGGCATTTCAGGTTCATTGAAAAGGATTTTAGTAAACCCTAGTTGTGTTCAGGGGGGTGCTGGGGGTTTCTGGCATCCCCATTTCAAGTTTCTGTGAAAAGTAGACATGATGCAACACTCTAATGCATGAACTAGCTAGGATGTGACATCTTCTGTGCAGCAATGAGGATAATCCTCAGATCACGGATCCAATCCGCATTATTGCTACTAACATCTTTCAACTTAGTTTTCTCTAGGAACATATTAAAAAGAAAACAGGGAGCTAAACGCGAGCTATTGATCTACAACATAGATATGCTAATAGTACCATGACTAAGTTCATGATAAATTAAAGTTCAATTAATCGTATTACTTAAGAACTCCCACTTAGATAGACATCCCTCTAATCATCTAAGTGATCATGTGATCCATATCAACTAAACCATGTCCGTTCATCACGTGAGATGGAGTAGTTTTCAATGGTGAACATCACTATGTTGATCATATCTACTATATGATTCACGTTCGACCTTTCGGTATCAGTGTTCCGAGGCCATATCTGCATATGCTAGGCTCGTCAAGTTTAACCCGAGTATTTCTGCGTGTGCAAAACTGGCTTGCACCCGTTGTATGTGAACATAGAGCTTATCACACCCGATCATCACGTGGTGTCTCGGCACGACGAACTTTGGCAACGATGCATACTCAGGGAGAACACTTGTACTTTGAAATTTAGTGAGAGATCATCTTATTATGCTACCGTCAAACAAAGCAGAATAAGATGCATAAAGGATAAACATCACATGCAATCAATATAAGTGATATGATATGGCCATCATCATCTTGTGCCTTTGATCTCCATCTCCAAAGCACCGTCATGATCACCATCGTCACCGGCGCGACACCTTGACCTCCATCGTAGCATCGTTGTCGTCTCGCCAACTATTGCTTCTACGACTATCGCTACCGCTTAGTGATAAAGTAAAGCAATTACAGGGCGATTGCATTGTATACAATAAAGCGACAACCATATGG
The DNA here is from genome assembly GCF_018294505.1 of Triticum aestivum. Lineage (NCBI taxonomy): Eukaryota > Viridiplantae > Streptophyta > Magnoliopsida > Poales > Poaceae > Triticum > Triticum aestivum. Next base: position 414,606,205 of record NC_057814.1, on the reverse strand, counting down.
CTCCTGCCAGTTGCCGATAACTCTGTTACAAAACATGATCATCTCATATAATAAAATATAGCATCATGTCTTGACCGTATCACATCACAACATGCCCTGCAAAAACAAGTTAGACGCCCTCTACTTTGTTGTTGCAAGTTTTACTTGGCTGCTACGAGCTGAGCAAGAACCGTTCTTACCTACGCATCAAAACCACAACGATAGTTCGTCATGTTGGTGCTGTTTTAACCTTCTCAAGGACCGGGCGTAGTCACACTCGGTTCAACTAAAGTTGGAGAAACTAACACCCGCCAGCCACCTGTGTGCAAAGCACGTCGGTAGAACCAGTCTCGCGTAAGCGTACGCGTAATGTCGGTCCGGGTCGCTTCATCCAACAATACCGCCGAACCAAAGTATGACATGCTGGTAAGCAGTATGACTTGTATCGCCCACAACTCACTTGTGTTCTACTCGTGCATATAACATCTACGCATAATTTCAAAAAAATTACTACGCAAACGCAAGATCATGGTGATGCATAGCAACGAGAGGGGAGAGTGTCGTCTACGTACCCTCGTAGACCATAAGCGGAAGCATTATGACAATGCGGTTGATGTAGTCATACGTCTTCACGGTCGACCGATCCTCAGTACCGAACGTACGACACCTCCACGTTCAGCACACGTTCAGCTCGGTGACGTCCCGCGAACTCACGATCCAGTAGAGCTTCGGGGAAGAGCTTCGTCATCACGACGGCGTGGTGACGGTGTTGATGAAGTTACCGACGCAAGGCTTTGCCTAAGCACCGCTACGATATGACCGAGGTGGATTATGATGGAGGGGGGCACCGCACACGGCTAAGAGATTAATGATCAATTTTTGTGTCTTGAGGTGCCCCTGCCCCCGTATATAAAGGAGCTAGGGGGGAGGCGGCCGACCAAGGAGGAGGGCGCGCCAAGGGGGAAGTCCTACTCCCATCGGGAGTAGGACTCCTTCTTTCCTAGTAGGAGTAGGAGAAGGGGGAAGGGAAGGAGAGAGGAGGAAGGAAAGGGGGCACTACCCCCCCTCCTTGTCCAATTCGGACTAGAGGGGGAGGGGGCGTGCAGCCTACCCTGGCCGCCCCTCCTCTTCTCCACTAAGGCCCAATAGGCCCATTATACTCCCCGGGGGTTCCGGTAACCCCCGGTACTCCGGTATATGTCCGAAACCTCCCGAAACATTTCCGGTGTCCGAACATAGTTGTCCAATATATCGATCTTTACGTCTCGACCATTTCGAGACTCCTCGTCATGTCCGTGATCATATTCGGGACTCCGAACTACCTTCGGTACATCAAAACACAAAAACTCATAATACCAATCGTCAAAGAACTTTAAGCGTGCGGACCCTACGGGTTCGAGAACTATGTAGACATGACCGAGACATGTCTCCGGTCAATAACCAATAGCCGATGCTCATATTGGTTCCTACATATTCTACGAAGATCTTTATCGGTCAAACTGCATAACAACATACATTGTTCCCTTTGTCATCGATATGTTACTTGCCCGAGATTCGATCGTCGGTATCTCAATACCTAGCTCAATGTGACGCCCCGATTCAATCATACACTAATCATACACGCAAATGTGTACGATCAAGATCAGGGACTCACGGGAAGATATCACAACACAACTCTAAAATACAAGCATCATAATACAACCGAGGGGCCTCAAGGGCTCGAATACAAGTGCTCGATCATAGACGAGTCAGCGGAAGCAACAATATCTGAGTACAGCCATAAGTTAAACAAGTTGCCATAAGATGGCTAGCACAAACTGGGATACAGATCGAGAGAGGCGCATGCCTCCTGCCTGGGATCCTCCTAAACTACTCCTGGTCGTCGTCAGCGGCCTACACGTAGTAGTAGGCACCTCCGCTGTAGTAGGAGTCGTCGTCGACGGTGGCGTCTGGCTCCTGGACTCCAGCATCTGGTTGCGACAACCAGGAAGAAAGGAAAAGGGGAAAAGGGGGGAGCAAGGCAACCGTGAGTACTCATCCAAAGTACTCGCAAGCAAGGATATACACTAAATATGCATGGGTATCTGTGTAAAGGGGCAATATCGGTGGACTGAACTGTAGAATGCCAGAATAAGAGGGGGATAGCTAGTCCTGTCGAAGACTACGCTTCTGGCAGCCTCCATCTTGCAGCATGTACAAGAGAGTAGATGGTAAGTTCACCAAATAGCATCGTATAGCATACTCCTACCCGGCGATCCTCTCCTCGTCGCCCTGTTAGAGAGCGATCACCGGGTTGTATGTGGCACTTGGAAGGGTGTGTTTTATTAAGTATCCGGTTCTAGTTGTCATAAGGTCAAGGTACAACTCCAAGTCGTCCTGTTACCGAAGATCACGGCTATTGGAATAGATAAACTTCCCTGCAGGGGTGCACCACATTACCCGACACGCTCGATCCCTCTGGCTAGGCACACTTTCCTGGGTCATGTCCGGCCTCGGGAGATCAACACGTCGCAGCCCCACCTAGGCTCAACAGAGAGGTCAGCACACCGGTCTAAATCCTATGCGCACAGGGGTCTGGGCCCATCGCCCATTGCACACCTACATGTTGCGTACGCGGCCGGTGAGCAGACCTAGCCTCCCTTATACAAGAGCAGGCGTTCCAGTCCAACCCAGCGCGCGCCGCTCAGTCGCTGACGTCAAAAAGAGCTTCTGCTGATACCACGACGCCGGTTGCCCATATGTTGTCCCACGTGGCGGTTAGTGCGTATAAGGTCAACGACCCAACTCAGATCAAATACCAAGATCTCGTTAAGCGTGTTATTATGAAGTAACCGCGGACGCCGACCAGGGCCAGGCCCACCTCTCTCCTAGATGGTCTCAACCTGCCCTGTCGCTCCGCCACAAAGTAACAGTCGGGGGCCGTCGGGAACCCAGGCCCACCTCTACCGGGATGGAGCCACCTGCCCCTTCAGCCCCCATCTCTGAACAGTATCATAAGTAATGTAACAGTATAAAGTATATAGCATATGCCCGTGATCACCTCCCGAAGTGATCACGGCCCGGTAGTATAGCATGGCAGACGGACAAGAGTGTAGGGCCACTGATGAAATACTAGCATCTTATACTAAGCATTTAGGATTGCAGGTAAGGGTAACAACTGTAGCAACAATGACAGGCTATGCAGCAAATAGGATTAACCGAAAGCAGTAACATGCTACGCTACTCTAAGCAAGCAGTATAGAGAAGAAATAGGCGATATCTGGTGATCAAGGGAAGGGGGGGCTTGCCTGGTTGCTCTGGCAAGAGAAGGGTTCGTCGTTGATGTAGTCGATCACAGGGGTACCGGCAGCGGTCTCGGGGTCTACCGGAAAGAAGTAACCGAGGGGGACACAATAAATAACAGAGCAAACAAAGCATCACAAAGCATAACATGGCAATACGCGATGCTAGGGGTGACCTACGCAGTACTAGATTATACTGGCGAAGGGGGGAAACATCCGGGAAAGTATTCCCAGTGTTTCGCGTTTTCGGACAGATGAATCGGAGGGGGAAAGTTGCATGTTTGCTATGCTAGGGATGTGTGGCGGACGAAAGGGCTGCGTATTCGGATTCGTCTCGTCGTTCTAAGCAACTTTCATGTACAAAGTATTTTCATCGGAGTTACGGTTTATTTTATATTAAATTTCAAAGTTTTAAACATTTTCTAGAATTACTATTTTATTTAATTCGAAATTCAAATAAATACTAAGTGCTATGGGTACACAGAGAAGTGTACCCAGGGGTGTAATGTGTGGCTGACAATGGGCCAGGGTAAAAGTCAACAATGCACAATCAGTAGTTGACTCAGTCAACATTGGCTCGTCAACATGGTCAAAGGGCCCGCGTGTCATGGACCGGTGTTAAACTATTTTAACTAATTGGTTTTATTTAGCAGTGGGACCCATATGTCAGTGGGACATGTGTTAAAATTATTTTAGTTAAACAATTTACCTAGTGGGGCCCATGTAATAGACTCAAAGTGGGGTGGGTTAGTACTAGAGGGGGCTTAGTCCCTAATCTAATCAGGGCCGGTCTCCATGGCAATTGCCCAGCCGGTCACACACACAGAACGCCCATGGTGCTCTTGGCCATGGTCAAGGCCATGGCCAGCAATAGCAGCTACAGCGAGAGCAGGTAGCAGCGGCAAGCAGCAGCAATAGCAAGGAGCGGCAACTCCGGCAAGAGTAGCAGCAACAAAGAGCAAGGCAGCAGCGGCAGAAGAACAGCAAAACAGCAGCGGCAGGTAGTAGAAAGCGGCAACAACAGTAGCAGGTAGCAGCAAGCGCGCGCACGCGCAGGCCGCACAGCGGCGCGACCTGGGCGAGGCAGTGTGTGCAGGCACGGTGAGTGGCGACAAGGTGCGACCGAACATGGCTACGCGCGGTCAGATCGTGGTAGGTCGCGGGAGGCGCCGGAGCTCGAAGGGAACGAGCACGCGGCGCGGCAGTGGCGGTCGGAGCATGGTATTTACGGCGGGTCGGCTGCAGCTCGAGGGTGAGCAAAAGGAGCATCTAGGAAGCAGCTATAGGTCACTACAGGCACGACGGAAAACACTGGGAGGCACAGAGAGCTCGGCAACGAGAGGCACGTCGTCCACGGCGACAGCGAGATTCGGCGCTTGCGGGGAGCGATGAAACATCATGGAATCGACGGGGAAATTAGGGGGAATCGTTGAGGAGCTCACCGCGGGGCACAAGAAAGGCCGGTGGAAGGTTAGGAGCGGCAGACAGCGGCGAATTTGACGAGGAGGTCCGGCGGCGTCCGAGGAAGAAGATGAAGCGGGCAGTGGCGTTGGAGTTCTACGGCGTTGATCCGGCGGTGTAGACGAAGTAGAGGAGTACGTCCGTCCTCCTGCACATCTTCTGAGGCGACAGCGAGCGTGCTAGCCGCGGCTATGTGGCCATGGCGGGCAGCCGTTCGGGCGCGAACAAAAACGATGATGGCGGCGCAAGAGGGTGAGATGAGGGGGGCTAGGGTTCGCGTACGGGGTCGAGGAGGGCCTTATAGATGCCGGGGTGGGGCTGGATGTTCGGCACGTGGCCATCCATGGCCACGGACGACGGCACGGCGTCCACCCAGCCTCTGATGAACAGAGAGGTTGGGGACGAGCTCCAGGTGGGCTGGGCCTTGCCTGTTCACATCCAGGCCCAGGTTCATAGTAGGTTAGTTTCTGTTTCCTTTCTTTTATTTATTTTCTTGTTTCTGTTTTCTTTTACTTATGTAATAGTTTATAGTTTTACAAAAAGTGAAACCCATACCCAAAATAGATTTACAATTATAACTACTACCACAAAAGGTTTTATCCCTGAACAAAATAGTTTAGTATTTTATAAAATCCAAAATGCATTTATTTAATTGTTTGACCTACTATTTTAATTACTTAAGTGCATTTAAACCTTTTATAAAATGTGGTTTCTCCATCATAATTACATATGCATTATTTGACACAACCCGAACAATTTAGTTTTAATATTTGAAAACTTTTGTTGTTTGCTTGATTTTGAATTTGAATTTGAATCAGTTTCGAACTAACGCGAGATTAGCGCAGTAACGAAGGTGACGTGGCATCATTAGCAGGGGGTTACTGTAGCTTAATTATCCGGGCGTCACACTCAATCTCGTTACCGGCAAGTCTCTTTACTCGTTCCGTAATGCATCATCCCGCAACTAACTCATTAGTTACATTGCTTGCAAGGCTTATAGTGATGTGCATTACCGAGAGGGCCCAGAGATACCTCTCCGACAATCGGAGTGACAAATCCTAATCTTGATCTATGCCAACTCAACAAGTACCATCGGAGACACCTATAGAGCACCTTTATAATCATCCAGTTACGTTGTGACGTTTGGTAGCACACAAAGTGTTCCTCCGGTATTCGGGAGTTGCATAATCTCATAGTCATAGGAACATGTATAAGTCATGAAGAAAGCAATAGCAATATAATAAATGATCAAATGCTAAGCTAACGGAATGGGTCAAGTCAATCACATCATTCTCTAATGATGTGATCCCGTTAATCAAATGACACCTCATGTCTATGGCTAGGAAACTTAACCATCTTTGATTCAACGAGCTAGTCAAGTAGAGGCATACTAGTGACACTCTGTTTGTCTATGTATCCACACATGTACTAAGTTTCTGGTTAATACAATTCTACCATGAGTAATAAACATTTATCATGATATAAGGAAATATAAATAACAACTTTTATTATTGCCTCTAGGGCATATTTCCTTCAGGGGGTCCCGAGCTATGTCTCATGGATCGATGGGTAACAGGAGACAGGGGACACGATGTTTACCCAGGTTCGGGCCCTCTTAATGGAGGTAATACCCTACTTCCTGCTTGATTGATCTTGATGAATATAGAGATTACATGAGTTGATCTACCCCGAGATCATATGTTGTGGTCTAAACCCTAGGGGCATGATGATTAATGTCATAATAATCTATCGACTAGCCTCGCCTCGGCTTATATAATGTACCAGAGGCCTAGGATAACAAGAGTCCTAGTCGAATACGCCGGTGGAGAGGAGTCCTTGTATTGATCACCAAGTCTTGTGGAATCTTCCTTGTGTATACATCGGTTGTCCGAACTGGCCCATGAGTGAATGGCCATGGGGGTCCTCGGCCCAATCCAACTGATCGGGAGACAACATGGTGGGTACCCCATAATCCAGGACACCGTCAGTAGCCCCCTGAACCGGTCTTGAAGTTGGGGACGCTCCTCGGTTCTTCCGAACTGTTCTTCATCTTCGGTCGTCGATCTTGAAAACTGGTTCCATAAATCTTCCCATCTTCTATCTGGAGGGTTGCCGAGCTAAATCTGAAGATTTCACACGTCGGGTATCCGAGGAGCCCTTTAAGTTTTCGGCCTTTATCAATGCCTTGTTATTTTTATGCCGCACCTCGGGTTTGAAGTGTTTCCCGTGCTGCAGTGTCCTCTTGCGTCCGAGCTCCAACGCTGGATTGCATCCAAGCTCCAACGTCGAACTGTATCCAAGCTCCAACGCCGGACTGTGTCCGAGCTCCAACGCCAGACTATGTCCAAGCTCCAACGCCGGACTATATCCGAGGTGCCATAGATCACCTTGGCTCAAAAAGTTTTAGCCGAGCTTAATGCCGAAAATGCCCTCTAAGGAGCCAGCCACTTGCATCTGAGCTATCCGCCGAACTGCTTCCGAGGTGGCTCAGCACCTCGGTCATTGGCTGATTGCTTCCGGATTTCATTTCCGATGCGTATAAATTTATTTGCTGACGAGATGTATTGCCAGTATCCCTCAACGTGTCTATCGGCCTAAAATCCGAGATGCACCTGAAGGAAAATATGAAACCGCTGATCCTAGTAGCTTCTGAGACTCAGGTTGTAAAATCGGCCTAAGGATCAACTCCTAGCTCGGCAGCATACATAGGAATAAAAACGCAGTGTAATATATTAGAGGTAACAGTGATCGGCGGACGGGCCCCTGAGAGAGGGTCGTGAGAAGTCGTCGTGATATATCAGCTTGATGTCGGATAAGTCCCATACGGTACTTATTATCGTCCGAAGACGCGCTTGTCCATATTTTGGTTATGCCAAACACTGCGCATTTTGAATTTTCTGCATTGAATAGGCAATGCAGTAGCCCCCGAGCCACTTGTCGGGTGACAACACCAGATCAGGGGATCGATGTGCCCCTTTAGTATTTATAAATAATGAGCGCAAAGCCCAGTAGCCCCCGAGCCTTAATGTGGGCACGGGTGGCCGAATTAAGGATCGATATCCGTTTGACAGAAAAAACTTGTTGTGTTTAACACAAACTTCTCGAAAAGAGAATAAAGATCTCTTAAAGGAGCTAGAGCCAGCGAAAGCTGGGGCTCGCCAAGGTTGGACCCAAGGGGCTTAATAGATAGGAAATCGATGCCACTTGGGATTTAGGAGAGCTTTATGTAAGTTGCTCGGTTGTCTATGTATCCAAGTATTTTACGTCATTAATGCTCGGATCCGCATTGTACAAAGCTTTGTTGACCGACCATCGGCTTCAACCTCCTCGGCCAGTAGCTGGGGAGTGTTTGTCCTACTTTATAAAGCCTTTACAAGGGCAAAGGTTTACGACAAACAAGGCAATCCGGCCATATGGTTTTATAAACAAAGGTATGCGGAGAGAATGTTATATTACTATTTAATGTAAGAAACATTTTCCAAAGAAAATAGTCCCTCTATCGGTTCCTTTCTTTGGGTTGTCATGCCGACCATGATCATGAAACCTCAACTCCGATCAATGCAGGAGAAAAATACTGAGGATTTAGTTCGGGTAAGTTCCCGATCTCCGTGGTTTTTAATGGACCAAAATTTTCACTTCCATCGTTGCTGGCCAATTATATTCTTTAAGATGGCTAGCTTTCGGCTTCTCCCAGTTTGAGGTACTAACACGGATGACCCGGAAGTAACGATCACAGAGGTGCTCCCTTTACCTGCTAGCCGAACAATCGTGAACGTAGGGGTAATCACAGGAGCCAGGCAACCCAGCTTGGCCGAAATCTTAAGTCAAATGATGCATATTTATGGCTTTATAACGGTAATTACGGAAGGCAACGCTTGTATACTGAATACAAATGCTGATGATATGTTTATTTTGACTCCGTTGCGACCGTTTATCAGTTGAAAGTGGCCCATCATCGGCTTCTACCCCTTTGTAGATACTACGCAGGGTGTTTCCGCAATAACAAGACAACCCTTAGCCGATGTCTCGGTGCCCTGAGGCGGTTGTGTTAGCGGAAATGAGGCAATCAGATATGCGGGCTTTATAACTTTCACTTAGTCATAGGAGCTTAAAGTTGGGAGGCCAGCTACTAGCCCCTGGTTAGTGTTCGGCGACAACCGAGGTCAAGCCGTAAACACTTCGGCCAATGTTATGAACGACCCATCATTTAACACAGCCATCGGATCGCTGACCAGTTTACGCTTATTGTGACTGTCAGTTTTCGGCTTTCTCCACTGAGGTGCTTAACCATGCGAGCTGGAAGCACAATCGCAGTGGTTCTCCCTTTGCACACCTAGCCGAACAAAGCGGAACGTAGGAGGCAAGCACAGGAGCCGGGCAACCCAACTATTGACCAAAGACACAATTCGAAACTGATGCATATATAGCAATATCCGAGAATGTTTTTGCAGAATCTCTAAAGGTGTCCGGCGTTGCACTACGAGACTTATGCTAGCAACACACAAATAGTTTAAAAGTTCCATAGGCTCGAAAAGCCAAAAACTTATGTAAAAGCTTGACGTCCGGACTAAACTGAGATTTTTGTGCTAATCCGGAAATTGGTCTTTTTTTTAAAAAATGTGCTTATGTCGTGCTTTAACATGACACATCCGATCTCAAGACTTCAAGCGGGTCAGCCTACGGCTTCAAGCTCCTTATCCCGAAGGCGGAGTGCTTCTCTGAGGCCAGTTTAGCAAACTAAACTCGAGCGGCTTTAGAGAGAAGCTAGGCTACCCGGCTATTGACCATACACTCAAGTCGAAAAAGGAGCGGTAGAAAGAGACTTTGCAACGACCAAGAAGAAAACACATTATTATAGAATGGCTCGTGTGAATTTTAAGACCCCCAGTTAACATGGGTAAGGGGAGTTTCTTTTAACGGACAACGTATGTGAGCATGGTCGAACCGAACACAAGTTAAAAATTTAAAACTTTGAGCATGAAAGTGACTTAGCTGGTTAATGTGTTCAGCATTGATGACGCGGTTCGAGCTTGATGTGGGACAAGGTTCCATCCCCCAAGCCGGTCCTGAGGTGGCGGAGCGAAGAGCTCGGCACTCCGAAGTGGTGACATAGCATGGCCAATGCAGGCCGACAGAGTGACGCCGAAGCCCCCTGTGTGGGTTAATGAAGTGTTGACGAAGCCCCCCGTCCAGCCGAGGTAACATGGTATGTCAGTACGCTGAGGTGACAACACTGCCCGACCCGAATCATTTACCTGTGCACAAAAAATAGTGCAAACCGGAGATAATAGTAATAGTAATAAATTAAAAATTGTTGCATAATAAATAATTTAGGCAAAGTGGGTAATAAAAGAAATATGGCCTGTGGGCTGAACACTCGATGAGGTAGAGCTCTCTCGGCGATGCTGAAGTCCCTGAGGCAACCGAAAACGTCGGTATGGCAACATGACCATCAAGGTGATTACGTGAGCCGATTTACACTGATTGGGACGACGGCGTCGGCTTGCCGAAGAGACCACGTGACGCAGTCGAAGTCCATTACGTGCACATGTAAAATAGTGCAGGCCAACAGTAATAATATAAATATATAAAGATCCTCGTGTAATTAATTTACGCAAAATAATTTATTTAAAGATATCTGGCCTGGTGTCAATGTCGATGTAGGGCGTCGGCGTGATGCAGCAAAGGCATGGCAAAGCCTGAATGCACAGGTCGGTCCAAGTTCCGGATGCGGCATTCACCGAACTATGTACAGAAACTGGCCGAACCACCACGCGATCGTCGTTAATGCAGCCACCATTTGTTAGACCTGTGTACAGATGACGGAACAAAACAGAGTAATAATTCCTTGGGAAAAATAAACCCAAACAAGCAAAAATGCTAGGATTAATAGCACCTGGTCTATTTGTTGTACCGGTCCGAAGAAAAGTGACTCCCAAAATGGGGACTCGATCCGCACACCCATTGCCTGATGGGCGGTGAAGCGACGGCATGGCGATGCTGGTAAAGGTTGGCTCGCCGAGGCAAAGCCCCCGGTCTAGCTATCGTGACGAAGCTGGTCGGCTGACGACGCCGAAGTCTCCGGAGTAGGTTGATGAAGGAATGGCGAATCCCCCGGTCCAGACGAGGTGACGGAGCAGGTCAGTAAGGAGACGTTACAGCTGCCAGGTCAGCCAAGGTGTTGAAGTAGTTCGGCGTGATGGACATCGGCTCGAAGAAGCAACGGTGGGGACATGCCGATGCAGGTCATAACTCGTGACGTGGTCAGTGCCGGCTTGATGAAGTGACCGTGCGGCGATGCCAATGTGCCCGCTCCGTGTAATCTGTGGGGCGGCGAGGTTGGTGATGATTTATCCTTCGCGATGCCGAACTCTTGTTCGGCTTGCGGAGATAATGATCCAAAGAAGTTGAGCTCGACTCAACAAAGCGACAACGTGTCTAGCGTAGGTCGGCAGCCGTGGAGCAATGTTGTCGGGCTGGTTTGACACCGGCGCGATGGTGAAGATCATATTGGAAAAGACTTTAAAATTAGTGGGATGTGTTTGGGAACAAAACACAATACCCCATACAAAACTTCCTTCAAAAAGGATGTCCGAAATCCCGTTCATAAAAAAGATGAACTCGGGTCAGATTCGTTCTCGCGCAGAAAACAGATCTGAAAAGTGATGCACTAATCAGAAGGTTCCCGGAGTTTGGACGGTTGGATCGAGCTGAAATTTTGAGGGGTGGTAGATATATGAATTCCGTAGCCAATCAATGGTTGGATCTTCCAAAGTACGTCCGAGCTAGATGCTAGACACTACGCTCCAAACTCATCCAGATTCCCGTCCAGATTAGACAGGGCTCCGGTACATCGGAGACCGGCAGAGATTGCTCCATCGGAACGCGACGAAATTTTATAGTGTTGTTGTAGACTCAATTCCGCACAATTTCACCGAAGGAATCGTCAAAGCGGTGCTCGAGGAGTGTAGTGACCAGACCTCAAACAGTTTGATCTACCATGCACCAGTGTCATCCCTGGATCAGTAATGCTGACACGCACAGTACAAATGGAGGATTTATAACAGAGTAGAAATCACACACTTATTACATCGAGTATCTCAAGAGAGAAATAAGTATGACAAATATGGCTTAAGGCCATCTAAAAACGATAACAGCGGAAGACTTGGAAGATAAGTGAGTCCATCAACTCCAACGGCATCACTGAGTATAAGACCACGACCTAAGGCACCTTACTCGTCGTCTGAAAAGTCTGCAACATGAAACGTTGCAACCCGAAAATGGGTCAGCACATGGAATATGCTCGCAATGTAACACATAGAGAGTAATGAACATAATAATGCTATACTACATGCATATATGGCTGGTAGAAGGCTCTATGGTTACAGTTTTGCAAAAAGCCAATTTTTCCCTACTGCAAAGGAATAAATTTTATTTAACTATCATGGTGGTTGTTAAACATTGAGAATGGTTGACAGCATTCTCAATCCCAATTAAGTATCATCATTAACCCATCAAAATTAATTAAAGTAACATGATGAGATTCACTTGATAATCCAAGTACTAGATACTCAAGATGTCCATAACCGGGGACACGGCTAACCATGATTAGTTTATACACTCTGCAGAGGTTTGTGCACTTTTCCCCACAAGACTCGATCTCCTCCGTTGGGATTCTCGCACTTCATGGTGTTTGAGAAACGGATGACCGAGACACAGTCTTTCAGAAGCGTTAACTCTCTACTCCGGGTAGACAGTACCACCTACATCCCCTACATCTGCTAGTCTACCTCTTCAAGAGCTCACACAATCTACTCAACTATGCTAGAGCCCATAATAGCTTGCGGCTACACACGGAAGTTTCTAGCATGAATAATCTCATGATCCCTTTGAACCTGGGTGGCAATCCAAAAGAAAACAGGCAATCCTGGAATACCCAGGTACCTCAATCCACCCAGATGTGAGTTTTAGTTGCCACCTTAAGGTTAACCATTAATTAACAATCTCACATCTGTCATGGTAACACTCAAACCCAATCCACGTCTACTAGCATAGCATAGCAATATGAGCAAACGTAGAAGTAACTCCCAAAGTTTGATAATAAACAGGGCAATAGGTACTACCTCATCTACTTCCCAATACCCACAATTTAATTAGATCCTAATCATGCAATGTTTGAGGATTGGTCTAATGCAATAAAACTGGGTAGTAAAAGAGGTATGATCAAAGTGTTACTTGCCTTGCTGATGATCCGTGAAACTTAGAGATTCGAAGTAGCAAGCGGCGCACTCCGGGTACTCTATCGCAAACAAACAAGCATACAATAAGCACTCATCTAATGCACAGGTAAAACTCAAATAAAGGTCTAACCAGAAAGTTCAACTTAAGAACTCCGGTTTGCAAAAAGAATCGAATCAAATGAAGCAACGAAAGTCAAACAGCGAAAGAAACAAGCTTCGTTTACTAATCTGGATCTAAGTCAAATTTTACAGTAGCAAAAACTTGTTTGAATAGGTTAAACGGAAAGAGAATTTCGAGAAGAAACTCTAGGCGCTTGAATCGCCTGATTCCGATAAACGAGCTAAAAGATAAACCAGAACGAAAATCTGATCAGAAATCGCGATCTGGAATAATCGCGGAAAATCCGACGAAAAAGAAAACTGACGAACAGTTAAATGAACGGACGTTCGTTAACTGCGACTAACCGGCGAACACGTTCGTTAAAACGAACGGATCGGTGAACGCTCACTAACTAACTAAACCAAAAAAATAAACCGATCTATTCAAAAAATCTAGGGTTTCGAAAATAAAATAAACCGAACGGTTTAAAAAAAAACCGGCACGGCGGCGGCGGCTGCGGTTATACCTCCGGCGAGGTATTCCGGCGGGCTCCGGCGGGTTCGGGAGAGGGCGGCGAGGGCGGCGGGGCTCTGGCGTCGTCGGGGGCGGCGAGGGGCGACGAGGGCGGCGGCGTACGGGGCTTCCCGAGGCGGCGGCGTCGGCTCCTGCTCCGGCGGGTCCTCTCGGCGGCGGGGCGGGGTGAGGAGAGGGGCGCCGAGGGGAGTATTTAAGGAGGGGGGTGCAGCCTTGGGGAAGGGGCAAGGGGCGGCGGCGAGCGGGACTCAGTGCGGCGGCGGTCTCCGTCTCGGTCTCCAAGAGGGAGACGAGGCGCGGGGCTGGGCCGTCGGCTGGGTTTCGGCCCAGTCGGCGCGCTTCGCGAGTTTTTTTTAAAAATAATTTCGCCGAACCTAAAAAAACATAGAAAAATAAATAAAAATCCAAAAATGCCAAAACAAATTTTCACCGTCTAATTAAAATAATTAGAACGGGATGAACATTTTCTTGGGCCAAAAATACAGTTTTGAAAACGTGTAATTTTTCTAATGCAATTAAAATTGCAAATAAAATCCGAATAAAATCCAATATTTGATTTTAATATTTTTCCTCCAATATTTCAATTATTTTGGAGAAGTCATATTTTCTCCTCTCATTTATTTTAATACAAAATATTTTTCGGAGAGAAAAATAATTAAAACGAAAAATCCTCGTTTCATTACTTGATAAAAAAAATCAAATATGAAAACCGGGAATATCCCCAACTCTCTCCTAGGGTCCTTGAGTTGCTTAGGATTTTCGAGGATTTGCCAAAATGCAATAAAATATGCTATGCAATGATGATCTAATGTATAACATTCCAAATTGAAAATTTGGGATGTTACAAACCTACCCCCTTAAGATGAATCTCGCCCTCGAGATTCGGGTTGGCTAGAAAATAGGTGAGAGTGGTCCTTCCGTAGATCTTCCTCTCGCTCCCAGGTGGCTTCGTCCTCGGTATGGTGACTCCACTGAACTTTGCAAAACTTGATAACCTTGCTGCGGGTGACTCGGCTGGCATACTCAAGAATCTTAACTGGTTTCTCCTCATAGGTCAAGTCACTATCCAGCTGAATCGCTTCCAATGGCACCGTATCTCTCAGTGGTATCTCAGCCATATCTGCGTGGCACTTCTTCAACTGGGAAACATGAAGTACATCATGAACTCCTGACAATCCTTCAGGCAATTCCAGCTTGTAGGCAACTTCTCCCATACGCTCCAAAACTTTGTATGGTCCTACAAAACGTGGCGCTAACTTTCCCTTAACTCCAAAGCGCTTAACTCCTCGAAGTGGCGATACTCGTAGGTAAACTCTGTCTCCGACTTCGTAAACTGTCTCCTTGCGTTTAGAATCCGCATAACTCTTCTGCCTGGACTGGGCTACCTTGAGCCTATCACGAATCAATTTCACCTTCTGTTCTGATTCCTTAATCAAGTCTGGTCCAAACAACTGGCGGTCTCCAACTTCGTCCCATAACAATGGTGTTCTACACCTCCTTCCGTATAAAGCTTCGAAAGGGGCCATCTTCAAACTGGTTTGATAACTGTTGTTGTAAGAGAACTCTGCATACGGCAAATTGTCGTCCCAACTAGATCCATAATCTAGCGCACAAGCTCTCAGCATATCTTCCAAAATCTGATTGACTCTCTCGGTCTGTCCGTCTATCTGTGGGTGAAAGGCTGTACTGAACTCTAGCCTGGTACCCAAGGTTTCATGTAACTAATTCCAAAACTTTGAAGTAAACTGGGTTCCTCTATCTGATACAATGGTCCTCGGAACTCCATGCAGACATACGATCCTGGTCATGTATATCTTTGCCAACTTAGCACTGGTGTAAGTGGTCTTCACTGGGATGAAATGAGCTACTTTAGTCAAACGATCGACTACAACCCATATTGAGTCATAGCCTGAACGAGTCCTGGGCAGTCCCGTGATAAAGTCCATGCCTAGTTTATCCCATTTCCATTCGGGTATCGGCAATGGCTGTAGCAATCCTGCTGGCTTCTGATGCTCTGGCTTCACTCTCTGACATACATCACAAACTGCTACATACTTCGCAATATCCTTCTTCATTCCGGTCCACCAGAAAGTATCCTTCAAATCCAAATACATCTTGGTATTTCCTGGGTGAATCGAATACGGTGAATCATGGGCCTCTTGCAAGATCAACTTCCTGATCTCCGGATCATTGGGCACATAAACGCGGTCCTCAAACCATAAGGTATCGTGCTCATCCTCACGAAATCCCTTGGCTTTTCCTTTACTCATCCTTTTCTTTATTTCGTCAATCTCCTTGTCTGTCCTCTGAGCTGCTCTGATCTTTTCCATCAGGGTAGACTGAATCTCCAACGTTGCTAAATAGCCTCTTGGAACTATCTCCAAACATAGCTCGCGAAGATCCTCGGCTAATAATTTCGGTAACTCTCCGGTCATGAGGGTGTTAACATGGCTCTTGCGGCTCAACGCATCAGCTACTACGTTAGCCTTCCCTGGGTGATAATGCAATCTCATATCATAATCCTTAATGAGCTCCAACCATCTCCTTTGCCTGAGATTCAACTCCTGCGTGAAAATGTACTTCAAACTCTTGTGATCCGTGTACACCTCACAGTGATTTCCGATGAGAAAATGTCTCCATGTCTTCAACGCATGTACTACGGCTGCTAACTCCAAATCATGGGTGGCATAATTCTTCTCATGGGGTTTAAGTTGTCGTGAAGCATATGAAACAACTCTTCCCTCCTGCATTAGCACTGCTCCAAGTCCTCGACGTGAAGCGTCGCAATATACTTCCATAATCCTTGCGTTGATCTGGCAGAATCAGCACTGGTGATGTAACCAAACGTTTCTTCAACTCTTGGAAACTAGCTTCACATTCCTCAGTCCAATTGAACTTGGTGTCCTTCTTTAACAGCTCTGTCATGGGCTTAGCAATCCTCGAGAAATTCTCAATGAACCTCCGGTAGTATCCTGCAAGTCCAAGAAAACTCCGGATCTCTCCAACTGATGTGGGTGATTCCCAGTTTGTCACAGTGTCGACTTTGGCGGGGTCTACTGCTATTCCTTCTCCGGATATAACATGTCCGAGGAATCCAACTTCCTTCAACCAAAACTCACATTTTCTTAACTTGGCGTATAACTGATGTTCTCTGAGCTTCTCAAGTACCAAACGCAAATGTTCCTTATGCTCCTCTTCATTCTTGGAATAAACCAAAATGTCATCAATGAACACTACGACGAACTTATCCAAAAACTCCATAAACACTTTGTTCATCAGGTTCATGAAATAGGCAGGTGCGTTAGTCAGACCAAATGACATAACGGTATACTCGTACGGCCCATACCTGGTGGTAAAAGCCGTCTTAGGTATATCCTGCTCTCGAATCTTCAACTGATGGTATCCTGATCGTAGATCGATCTTGGAAAATACCTTAGCTCCTTGTAATTGGTCAAACAGATCATTGATCATCGGCAGTGGGTACTTATTTTTGATGGTCACTTCATTCAATCCACGATAATCAACAACCATCCTCAACGATCCATCTTTGTTCTCCACTAGAAGTACGGGTGATCCCCAAGGTGAAGAACTTGGGTGAATATAGCCTTTATCCAGTAACTCCTTAATCTGCTTCTTAATGTCCTCCAAATCTTTTGCGGGCATTCTGTACGGTCTCTTAGATATTGGCCCTGTGCCTGGCAAGAGCTCAATCCAAAACTCAATGTCTCTATCCGGTGGCATGCCTGGCAACTCTTCTGGAAATACATCCGGGTAATCCTTCACCACTGGTACTCCTTCCTGTACAACTCCTGATAAGGAATTCACCTGAGTCCTCTTCGGCATATGCCGGGATACATACTTAATCCTTCTTCCTTCTGGGGTGGTAAGCAAAATCGACTTACTGGCGCACTCAATGTTCCCTCCATACTTCGATAACCAATCCATGCCTAATATCACATCCAATCCTTGCGATTCCAATACTATTAGGTCCGAGGGAAACACGTAGTTACCAATCCTTAATGGTAACCGATCACACCATAAACTAGCCATATACTCTGCTCCTGGCGAGGTTACTAACATGGGTGACCTAAGGGCTTGGGTTGGCAGTTTATACTTATCCACAAATCCCCTTGATATGTATGAATGCGATGCACCAGTATCAAAAAGAACGAGTGCAGTAAATGACTTAACCAAAACTTACCTATTATTGCATCTGGCTGAGCTTCTACCTCCTCCACGCTAACGTGGTTCACATGTCCTTTGTTGAAAGGGTTCGGCTTCTTCCCAGAGCTTCCATTGCCATTTCCATTCTGGGCTTCAGGACATTCATTGGCATAATGTCCAGTCTTCTGGCACTTAAAGCAAGTGACTTGGCTCAGGTCTCTCTTAGCTGGGGTTGAAGGGTTGGTACGGTTCTGGCCGTTGCTTCCTCCATTCCCATTACCATTCTTGGGGCCATTATGGTTGTGCGAACTACCTCCTCCATGGGTATGCTGAAACTGTCCTCCCGATTTCGGGGTAAAACGTGGCTTCTGCTAAGCTCCAGAATTGTACTTCCCTTGTCCATACTTCCTTTTACAGTTTTCAATTTGCTGCTGCTTCCCTTCAATCATGAGAGCTCTATCTACCAACTCCTGGTAGTTGTTGAAGGTTGCTACCATCAACTGCATGCTCAGCTCATCATTTAGTCCTTCCAGAAACTTCTCCTGCTTGGCTGCATCTGTAGCAACGTCATCTGGAGCATAACGTGCTAACTTACTAAAGTCCTCCACATACTAGCCTACGGTGCGTCCTCCTTGGCGTAGGTTGCGAAACTCAGGCTTCTTCATAGCCATAGCTCCTGCTGAAACATGGGCAGTATGGAAAGCTTGCTGAAACTAGTCCCATGTGACAGTGTCAATAGGGTGTGTGGCTGTGTAATTCTCCCACCATGATGCTGCGGGTCCATCAAGTTGATGTGCGGCAAAACGCACTCTCTCCGCATCTTTGCATCCTGCAGTGGTCAACTCCCTTCCAACTTTGCGGAGCCAATCATCTGCAACAATCGGCTCGTGCTGCTGGAAAGCACCGGCGGATTTAGCCTCAAGAAACGGGCTAAGTGATCAACAGGTGGTGGTGGTGGGTTGTTGTTGTTGTTGTTGTTGCCTTGGTTCTGTACTAACCCTTGCATCAGGGCACTTAAAATTGCAAATAAAATCCGAATAAAATCCAATATTTGATTTTAATATTTTTCCTCCAATATTTCAATTATTTTGGAGAAGTCATATTTTCTCCTCTCATTTATTTTAATACGAAATATTTTTTGGAGAGAAAAATAATTAAAACCAAAAATCCTCGTTTCATTATTTGATAAAAAAAATCAAATATGAAAACCGGGAAAATCCCCAACTCTCTCCTAGGGTCCTTGAGTTGCTTAGGATTTCCGAGGATTTGCCAAAATGCAATAAAATATGCTATGCAATGATGATCTAATGTATAACATTCCAAATTGAAAATTTGGGATGTTACAAGGAGGTGGTGGTAGCGGATACAAGTTCGCTGTTCGGAAAAACAGCACGGTCGCCCGCGGGCAATGTTGATGTTGAGCCCCCGAGCTCCATGGATGGTTCCTCCATGATCATGATAGAGATCGGAGTTGACGTTGATAAAGGCCCTCGTCCGAACATGACGATCGGAGGCAGGGCACAGTCCTTGGTCAAGCCAAGGTGACCAGTTGAGCCGGCGACGAAGATGCCGATGTCGCAGTTGATCTGCAGGCGAGCCATTAAGCCTTCGTCGATCACACAGCAGAACTCTCAATGAAAGCACCATTGTCGGTGTCAAAACCGGCAGATCTCAGGTAGGGGGTCCCGAGCTGTGTGTTATGGATCGATGGGTAACAGGAGACAAAATGTTTACCCAGGTTCGGGCCCTCTTAATGGAGGTAATACCCTACTTCCTGCTTGATTGATCTTGATGAATATAGAGATTACAAGAGTTGATCTACCCCGAGATCATATGTTGTGGTCTAAACCCTAGGGGCATGATGATTAATGTCATAATAATCTATCGACTAGCCTGGCCTCGGCTTCTATAATGTACCAGAGGCCTAGGATAACAAGAGTCCTAGTCGAATACGCCGGTGGAGAGGAGTCCTTGTCTTGATCACCAAGTCTTGTGGAATCTTCCTTGTGTATACATCGGCTGTCCGAACTGGCCCATGAGTGAATGGCCATGGGGGTCCTCGGCCCAATCCAACTGATCGGGAGACAACATGGTGGGTACCCTATAATCCAGGACACCGTCACCCGCTGCAGGAGCAACTCCAGATGTTATGAACGTCTGGCAGAGCAAAGCTGATGACTACTCGATAGTTCAGTGTGCCATGCTTTACGGCTTAGAACCGGGACTTCAACGACGTTTTGAATGTCATGGAGCATATGAGATGTTCCAGGAGTTGAAGTTAATATTTCAAGCAAATGCCCAGATTGAGAGATATGAAGTCTCCAATAAGTTCTACAGCTGCAAAATGGAGGAGAATAGTTCTATCAGTGAACACATAATCAGAATGTCTGGGTACCACAACCACTTGACTCAACTAGGAGTTAATCTTCCTGGTGATAGTGTCATTGACAGAGTTCTTCAATCACTGCCACCAAGCTACAAAAGCTTCGTGATGAACTATAATATGCAAGGGATGGATAAGACAATTCCTGAGCTCTTCACGATGCTAAAGGCTGCGGAGGTAGAAATCAAGAAGGAGCATCAAGTGTTGATGGTTAACAAGTCCACTAGTTTCAAGAAAAAAGGCACAGGGAAGAAGGGGAACTTCAAGAAGAACAGCAAGCAAGTTGCTGCTCAAGTGAAGAAGCCGAAGTCTGGACCTAAGCCTGAGACTGAGTGCTTCTACTGCAAAGGGATTGGTCACTGAAAGCGGAACTGCCCCAAGTATTTGGCGGATAAGAAGGATGGCAAAGTGAACGGTATATTTGATATACATGTTATTGATGTGTACCTTACTAATGCTCGTAGTAGCGCCTGGGTATTTGATACTTGTTCTGTTGCTCATATTTGCAACTCGAAATAGGGGCTACGTATTAAGCGAAGATTGGCTGAGGACGAGGTGACGATGCGCGTGGGAAATGGTTCCAAAGTCGATGTGATCGCTGTCGGGACGCTACCTCTACATCTACCTTCGGGATTAGTTTTAGACCTGAATAATTGTTATTTGGTGCCAGCGTTAAGCATGAACATTATATCTGGATCTTGTTTGATGCGAGACAGTTATTCATTTAATTTAGAGAATAATGGTTGTTCTATTTATATGAGTAATATCTTTTATGGTCATGCACCCTTGATGAGTGGTCTATTTTTGTGGAATCTCGATAGTAGTGATACACATATTCATAGTATTGAAGCCAAAAGATATAAGTTTAATAATGATAGTGCAACTTATTTGTGGCATTGCCGTTTAGGTCATATTGGTGTAAAATGCATGAAGAAACTCCATGCTGATGGGCTTTTGTAATCACTTCATGCTTGCGAACCATGCCTCATGGGCAAGATGAGTAAGACTCCCTTCTTCGGAACAATGGAGCGAGCAACAGACTTGTTGGAAATAATACATACTGATGTATGCAGTCTGATGAGTGTTGAGGCTCGCGACGGGTATCGTTATTTTCTAACCTTCACAGATGATTTGAGTAGACATGGGTATATCTACTTGATGAAACATAAGTCTAAAACATTTGAAAAGTTCAAAGAATTTTAGAGTGAAGTGGAAAATCATCGTAACAAGAAAATAAAGTTTCTACGATCTAATCGTGGAGGTGAATAGTTGAGTTATGAGTTTGGTCTTCATTTGAAACAGTGTGGAATAGTTTCGCAGCTCACGCCACCTGGAACACCACAGCGAAATGGTGTGTACGAACGTCGTAATCGTACTTTATTAGATATGGTGTGATCTATGATGTCTCTTACTGATTTACCGCTATCGTTTTGGGGTATGCTTTAGAGACGGCTGCATTCACATTAAATAGGGTACCATCTAAATCCGTTGAGACAACACCATATGAACTGTGGTTTGGCAAGAAACCGAAGTTGTCGTTTCTTAAAGTTTGGGGCTGCGATGCTTTTGTGAAAAAGTTTCAACCTGATAAGCTCGAACCTAAATCGGAGAAATGTGTCTTCATAGGATACCCAAAGGAGACTGAAGGGTACACCTTCTATCACGGATCCGTAGGCAAGATATTCGTTGCTAAGAATGGATCCTTTATAGAGGAGTTTCTCTCGAAAGAAGTGAGTGGGAGGAAAGTAGAACTTGATGAGGTAATTATAGCTGCTCCTGTATTGGAAAGTAGTTCATCACAAAAATTAGTTCCAGTGATTCTTACACCAATTAGTGAGGAAGCTAATGATGATGATCATGAAGCTTTTGATCAAGTTACTACCGAACCTCGTAGGTCAACCAGAGTAAGATCCGCACCAGAGTGGTACGGTAATCCTGTTCTGGAGGTCATGTTACTTGACCATGACGAACCTACGAACTATGAGGGAGCGATGATGAACCCAGATTCCGCGAAATGGCTTCAGGCCATGAAATCTGATATGGGATCCATGTATGAGAACAAAGTATGGACTTTGGTTGACTTGCCCGATGATCGGCAAGCAATAGAGAATAAATGGATCTTCAGGAAGAAGACCGACGCTGATGGTAATATTACTGTCTACAAAGCTCGACTTGTTGCGGAAGGTTTTCGACAAGTTCAAGGAGTTGACTATGATGAGACCTTCTCACCCGTAGCGATGCTTAAGTCTGTCCGAATCATGTTAGCAATTGCCGCATTTTATGATTATGAAATTTGGAAAATGGATGTCAAAACTGCATTCCTTAATGGATATCTTAAAGAAGAGTTGTATATGATGCAACCAGAAGGTTTTGTCGATCCAAAAGGTGCTAACAAAGTGTGCAAGCTCTAGCGATCCATTTATGGACTGGTGCAAGCCTCTCGGAGTTGGAATATATGATTTGATAGTGTGATCAAAGCATATGGTTTTATACAGACTTTTGGAGAAGCCTGTATTTACAAGAAAGTGAGTGGGAGCTCTCTAGCATTTCTGATATTATATATGGATGACATATTGTTGATCGAAAATGATACTGAATTTCTAAATAGCATAAAAGGATACTTGAATAAGAATTTTTCAATGAAAGACCCCGGTGAAACTACTTATATATTGGGCATCAAGATCTATAGAGATAGATCAAGACGCTTAATTGGACTTTCACAAAGCACATACCTTGATAAATTTTGAAAAAGTTCAAAATGGATCAGTCAAAGAAAGGGTTCTTGCCTGTATTACAAGGTGTGAAGTTGAGTCAGACTCAATGCCCGACCACTGTAGAAGATAGAGAGAAAATGAAAGTCATTCCCTATGCCTCAGCCATAGGTTCTATCATGTATGCAATGCTGTGTACTAGACCTGATGTGTGCCTTGCTATTAGTGAAGGAAATATGCCCTAGAGGCAATAATAAAGTTGTTATTTATATTTCCTTATATCATGATAAATGTTTATTATTCATGCTAGGATTGTATTAACCGGAAACATAATACATGTGTGAATACGTAGACAAACATAGTGTCACTACTATGCCTCTTCTTGACTAGCTCGTTGATCAAAGATGGTTGAGTTTCCTAGCCATGGACATAAGTTGTCATTTGATTAACGGGATCACATCATTAGGAGAATGATGTGATTGACATGACCCATTCCGTTAGCTTAGCACTTGATCGTTTAGTATGTTGCTATTGCTTTCTTCATGACTTATACATGTTCCTATGACTATGAGATTATGCAACACCCGAATACCGGAGGAACACTTTGTGTGCTACCAAACATCACAACATAACTGGGTGATTATAAAGGTGCTCTACAAGTGTCTCCGAAGGTACTTGTTGAGTTGGCATAGATCGAGATTAGGATTTCTCACTCCGATTGTCGGAGAGGTATCTCTGGGCCCTCTCGGTAATGCACATCACTATAAGCCTTGCAAGCAATGTGACTAATGAGTTAGTTGCGGGAAGATGCATTATGGAACGAGTACAGAGACTTGCCGGTAACGAGATTGAACTAGGTATGGTGATACCGACGATCGAATCTCGGGCAAGTAACATACCAATGACAAAGGGAACAACGTATGTTGTTATGCGGTTTGACCGATAAAGATCTTCGTAGAATATGTAGGAACCAATATGAGCATCGAGGTTCCGCTATTGGTAATTGACCGAAGACGTGTCTCGGTCATGTCTACATAGTTCTCGAACCCATAGGGTCCGCACGTTAAAGTTCTATGACGATTGGTATTATGAGTTTATTTTTTTTTGTACCGAAGGTAGTTCGGAGTCCCGGATATGATCACGGACATGACGAGGAGTCTCGAAATGGTCGAGACATAAAGATTGATATATTGGAAGTGTTGGGGAACGTACTAATTTCAAAAAATTCCTACGCACACACAGGATCATGGTGATGCATAGCAACGAGAGGGGAGAGTGTGTCCACGTACCCTCGTAGACCGAAAGCGGAAGCGTCATGACAACGCGGTTGATGTAGTTGTACGTCTTCACGATTCGACCGATCCAAGTACCGAACGCACGGCACCTCCGAGTTCAGCACATGTTCGCTCGATGATGTGCCACGAACTCCGATCCAGCAGAGCTTCGAGGGAGAGTTCCATCAGCACGACGGTGTGTTGACGGTGATGATGATGCTACCGTCGCAGGGCTTCGCCTAAGCACCGCTACGATATAATCAAGGTGGAATATCGTGGAGGGGGGCACCGCACACGGCTAAGAGATCAAGAGATCAATTGTTGTGTTAATGGGGTGCCCCCTGGCCACGTATATAAAGGAGTGGAGGAGGGGGGAGAGGGCCGGCCCCAATGACGCGCCATGGAGGAGTCCTACTCCCACCGGGAGTAGGATTCCCCTTCTTCCAAGTAGTAGAAGTAGGAGTCAAGGA
Organism: Triticum aestivum; assembly: GCF_018294505.1. Classification (NCBI taxonomy): domain Eukaryota; kingdom Viridiplantae; phylum Streptophyta; class Magnoliopsida; order Poales; family Poaceae; genus Triticum; species Triticum aestivum. The sequence goes on along the minus strand of NC_057814.1, from coordinate 414,581,608 downwards.
AAGGGAAGAGAGAAGAGAAGGAAGGAGGGGGCGCAGCCCCTCTCCCTAGTCCAATTCGGACTAGGCCTTGGGGGCACGCAGCCTCTCCTCTCTCTTTCCCCTAAAGCCCAATAAGGCCCATATACTCCCCGGCGAATTCCCGTAACTCTCCGGTACTCTGAAAAATACCCGAATCACTCGGAACCTTTCCGATGTCCGAATATAGTCGTCCAATATATCGATCTTTACGTCTCGACCATTTCGAGACTCCTCGTCATGTCCCCGATCTCATCCGGAACTCCGAACTACCTTCGGTACATCAAAACACATAAACTCATAATACAAATCATCACCGAATGTTAAGCGTGCGGACCCTACGGGTTCGAGAACTATGTAGACATGACCGAGACACATCTCCGGTTAATAACCAATAGCGGAACCTGGATGCTCATATTGGCTCCTACATATTCTACGAAGATCTTTATCGGTCAAACCGCATAACAACATACGTTGTTCCCTTTGTCATCCGTATGTTACTTGCCCGAGATTCGATCGTCGGTATCTCAATACATAGTTCAATCTCGTTACCAGCAAGTCTCTTTACTCGTTCCGTAATGCATCATCCCGCAACTAACTCATTAGTCACATTGCTTGCAAGGCTTATAGTGATGTGCATTACCGAGAGGGCCCAGAGATACCTCTCCGACAATCGGAGTGACAAATCCTAATCTCGAAATACGCCAACCCAACAAGTACCTTCGGAGACACCTGTAGAGTACCTTTATAATCAGCCAGTTATGTTGTGACGTTTGGTAGCACACAAAGTGTTCCTCCGGTAAACGGGAGTTGCATAATCTCATAGTCATAGGAACATGTATAAGTCATGAAGAAAGCAATAACAACATACTAAACGATCAAGTGCTAAGCTAACGGAATGGGTCAAGTCAATCACATCATTCTCCTAATGATGTGATCCCGTTAATCAAATGACAACTCATGTCTATGGCAAGGAAACATAACCATCTTTGATCAACGAGCTAGTCAACTAGAGGCATACTAGTGACACTCTGTTTGTCTATGTATTCACACATGTATTACGTTTCCGGTTAATACAATTCTAGCATGAATAATAAACATTTATCATGAGAATAAGGAAATAAACAATAACTTTATTATTGCCTCTAGGACATATTTCATTCAGTCTCCCACTTGCACTAGAGTCAATAATGTAGTTCACATCGCCATGTGATTTAACACCAACAGTTCACATCACCATGTGATTAACACCCATAGATCACATCGTCATGTGACCAACACCCAAAGGGTTTACTAGAGTCAATAATCTAGTTCACATCGCTATGTGATTAACACCCAAAAAGTACTAAGGTGTGATCATGTTTTGCTTTTGAGAGAAGTTTAGTCAACGGGTCTGCCACATTCAGATCCGTATGTATTTTGCAAATTTCTATGTCAACAATGCTCTGCACGGAGCTACTCTAGCTAATTGCTCCCACTTTCAATATGTATCCAGATTGAGACTTAGAGTCATCTGGATCAGTGTCAAAACTTGCATTGATGTAACCCTTTACGACGAACCTTTTGTCACCTCCATAATGGAGAAACATATCCTTATTCCACTAAGGATAATTTTGACCACTGTCCAGTGATCTACTCCTAGATCACTATTGTACTCCCTTGCTAAACTCAGTGTAGGGTATACAATAGATCTGGTACACAGCATGGCATACTTTAGAGAACCTATGACTGAGGCATAGGGAATGACTTTCATTCTCTTTCTATCTTCTGCCGTGGTCGGGCTTTGAGTCTTACTCAATTTCACACCTTGTAACATAGGCAAGAACTCTTTATTTGACTGTTCCATTTTGAACTACTTCAAAATCTTGTCAAGGTATGTACTCATTGAAAAAACTTATCAAGCGTCTTGATCTATCTCTATAGATCTTGATGCTCAATATGTAAGCAGCTTCACCGAGGTCTTTCTTTGAAAAAACTCCTTTCAAATACTCCTTTATGCTTTCCAGAAAATTCTACATCATTTCCGATCAACAATATGTCATTGGCATATACTTATCAAAAAGGCTATAGTGCTCCCACTCACTTTCTTGTAAATACAGGCTTCACCGCAAGTCTGTATAAAACTATATGCTTTGATCACACTATCAAAACGTACATTCCAACTCCGAGATGCTTGCACCAGTCCATGAATGGATCACTGGTGCTTACACACTTTGTTAGCATCTTTTGGATTGACAAAACCTTCTGGTTGCATCATATGCAACTCTTCTTTTAAGAAATCCATTAAGCAATGCACTTTTGACATCCATTTGCCAAATTTCATAAAATGTGGCAATTGCTAACATGATTCGGACAGACTTAAGCATCGCTACGAGTGAGAAAATCTCATCATAGTCAACACCTTGAACTTTGTCAAAACCTTTTTCGACAAGTCTAGCTTTGTAGATAGTAACACTACTATCAGCGTCCGTCTTCCTCTTGAAGATCCAATTATTTTCTATGGCTTGCCGATCATCGGGCAAGTCAACCAAAGTCCACACTTTGTTCTCATACATGGATCCCATCTCAGATTTCATGGCCTCAAGCCATTTCGTGGAATCTGGGCTCATCATCGCTTTCTCATAGTTCGTAGGTTCGTCATGGTCAAGTAACATGACCTCCAGAACAGGATTACCGTACCACTCTGGTGCGGATCTCACTCTAGTTGACCTACGAGGTTCGGTAGTAACTTGATCTGAAGTTACATGATCATCATCATTAGCTTCCTCACTAATTGGTGTAGGAGTCAGAGGAACAAATTTATGTGATGAACTACTTTCCAATAAGGGAGCAGGTACAGTTACCTCATCAAGTTATACTTACCTCCCACTCACTTCTTTCGCGAGGAACTCCTTCTCTAGAAAGGATCCATTATAAGCAATGAATATCTTGCCTTCGGATCTGTGATAGAAGGTGTACCCAACTGTCTCCTTTGGGTATCCTATGAAGACACATTTCTCTGATTTGGGTTTGAGCTTATCAGGATGAAACTTTTTCACATAAGCATCGCAACCCCAAATTTTAAGAAACGACAACTTTTGGTTTCTTGCCAGACCAAAGTTCATAAGGTGTCGTCTCAACGGATTTAGATGGTGCCCTATTTAACGTGAATGCAGCTGTCTCTAATGCATAACCCCAAAACGATAGTGGTAAATCGGTAAGAGACATCATAGATTGCACCATATCTAATAAAGTACGGTTACGATGTTCGGACACACCATTACGTTGTGGTGTTCCAGGTGGCGCGAGTTGCGAAACTATTCCGCATTGTTTCAAATGAAGACCAAACTCGTAACTCAAATATTCTCCTCCACGATCAGATCGTAGAAACTTTATTTTCTTGTTACGATGATTTTCCACTTCACTCTGAAATTATATGAACTTTCAAATGTTTCAGACTTATGTTTCATCAAGTAGATATACCCATATCTGCTCAAATCATCTGGGAAGGTCAGGAAATAACGATACCCGCCACGAGCCTCAACAATCATCATATCGCATCCATTGTTCCGGAGAACGGAGTCTTTAGTCATCTTGCCCATAAGGCATGGTTCGCAAGCATCAAGTGATTCATAATCAAGTGATTCCAAAATCCCATCAGCATGGAGTTTCTTCATGCGCTTTACACCAATATGACCTAAACGGCAGTGCCACAAATGAGTTGCACTATCATTATTAACTTTGCATCTTTTGGCTTCAATATTATGAATATGTGTATCACTACGGTCGAGATCCAACAAACCATTTTCATTGGGTGTATGACCATAGAAGGTTTTATTCATGTAAATAGAACAACAATTATTCTTAACTTAAATGAATAACCGTATTGCAATAAACATGATCAAATCATATTCATGCTCAACGCAAACACCAAATAACACTTATTTAGGTTCAACACTAATCCCGAAAGTGTAGGGAGCGTGCAATGATGATCATATCAATCTTGGAACCACTTCCAACACACATCGTCACTTCACCCTTAACTAGTCTCTATTCTGCAACTCCTGTTTCGAGTTACTACTCTTAGCAACTGAACCAGTATCAAATACCGAGGGGTTGCTACGAACACTAGTAAAATACACATCAATAATCTGTATATCAAATATACCTTTGTTCACTTTGCCATCCTTCTTATCCGCCAAATACTTGGGGCAGTTCCGCTTCCAGTGACCAGTCCCTTTGCAGTAGAAGCACTTAGTCTCAGGCTTAGGTACAGACTTGGGCTTCTTCACTTGAGCAGCAACTTGCTCGCCGTTCTTCTTGAAGTTCCCCTTCTTCCCTTTGCCCTTTTATTGAAACTAGTGGTCTTGTCAACCATCAACACTTGATGCTTTTCTTGATTTCTACCTTCGTCGATTACAGCATCACGAAGAGCTCGGGAATTATTTCGTCATCCCTTGCATATTATAGTTCATCACGAAGTTCTGTTAACATGGTGATAGTGACTAGAGAATTCTGTCAATTACTATCTTATCTGGAAGATTAACTCCCACTTGATTCAAGCAATTGTAGTACCCAGACAATCTGAGCACATGCTCACCGGTTGAGCTATTCTCCTCCATCTTGTAGGCAAAGTACTATCAGAGGTCTCATACCTCTCGACACGGGCATGAGTATGAAATACCAATTTCAACTCTTGGAACATCTTATATGCTCCGTGGCATTCAAAACATTTTTGAAGTCCCGGTTCTAAGCCGTAAAGCATGGTGCACTTAACTATCAAGTAGTCATCATACCGAGCTTTTGTCAAAACGTTCATAACATCTGCATCTGCTCCTGCAATAGGTCTGTCACCTAGCGGTGCATCAAGGACATAATTCTTCTGTGCAGCAATGAGGATAAACCTCAGATCACGGATCCAATCCGCATCATTGCTACTAACATCTTTCAACTTAGTTTTCTCTAGGAACATATAAAAAATAAACGGGGAGCAACATCGCGAGCTATTGATCTACAACATAGATATGCTAATACTACCAGGACTAAGTTCATGATAAATTAAAGTTCAATTAATCATATTACTTAAGAACTCCCACTTAGATAGACATCCCTCTAATCATCTAAGTGATCACGTGATCCAAATCAACTAAACCATAACCGATCATCACGTGAAATGGAGTAGTTTTCAGTGGTGAACATCACTATGTTGATCATATCTACTATATGATTCACGCTCGACCTTTCGGTCTCAGTGTTCCGAGGCCATATCTGCATATGCTAGGCTCGTCAAGTTTAACCTGAGTATTCTGCGTGTGCAAAACTGGCTTGCACCCGTTGTAGATGGACGTAGAGCTTATCACACCCGATCATCACGTGGTGTCTGGGCACGACGAACTTTGACAACGGTGCATACTCAGGGAGAACACTTTTATCTTGAAATTTAGTGAGAGATCATCTTATAATGCTACCGTCAAACAAAGCAAAATAAGATGCATAAAAGATAAACATCACATGCAATCAATATAAGTGATATGATATGGCCATCATCATCTTGTGCTTGTGATCTCCATCTCCGAAGCACCGTCATGATTACCATCGTCACCGGCGCGACACCTTGATCTCCATCGTAGCATTGTTGTCGTCTCGCCAACTATTGCTTCTACGACTATCGCTACCGCTTAGTGATAAAGTAAAGCAATTACAGGGCGATTGCATTGCATACAATAAAGCGACAACCATATGGCTCCTGCTAGTTGCCGATAAGTCGGTTACAAAACATGATCATCTCATACAATAAAATATAGCATCATGCCTTGACCATATCACATCACAACATGCCCTGCAAAAACAAGTTAGACGTCCTCTACTTTGTTGTTGCAAGTTTTACGTGGCTGCTACGGCTGAGCAAGAACCGTTCTTACCTACGCATCAAAACCACAACGATAGTTCGTCAAGTTAGTGTTATTTTAACCTTCTCAAGGACCGGGCGTAGCCACACTCGATTCAACTAAAGTTGGAGAAACTGACACCCGCCAGCCACATGTGTGCAAAGGACGTCGGTAGAACCAGTCTCGCGTAAGCGTACGCGTAATGTCGGTCCAGGCCGCTTCATCCAACAATACCGCCGAACCAAAGTGTGACATGCTGGTAAGCAGTATGATTTGTATCACCCACAAATCACTTGTGTTCTACTCGTGCATATAACATCTACGCATAAAATCTGGCTCTGATACCACTGTTGGGGAACGTAGTAATTTCAAAAATTTCCTACGCACACGCAGGATCATGGTGATGCATAGCAACGAGAGGGGAGAGTGTGTCCACGTACCCTCATAGACCGAAAGCGGAAGCGTTATGACAACGCGGTTGATGTAGTCGTACGTCTTCACGATTTGACCGATCCAAGTACCGAACGCACGGCACCTCCGAGTTCAGCACACGTTCAGCTCGATGACGTCCCACGAACTTCGATCCGTTGACGGTGATGATGATGCTACCGACGCAGGGCTTCGCCTAAGCACCGCTACGATATGATCAAGGTGGAATATCGTGGAGGGGGGCACCGCACAAGGCTAAGAGATCAAGAGATAAATTGTTGTGTCAATGGGGTGCCCCCTGGCCACGTATATAAAGGAGTGGAGGAGGGGGGAGAGGGCCGGCCCCTATGACGCGCCATGGAGGAGTCCTACTCCCACCGGGAGTAGGATTCCCCTTCTTCCAAGTAGTAGAAGTAGGAGTCAAGGAAAGGGAAGAGAGAAAAGAAGGAAGGAGGGGGCGCAGCCCCTCCCCCTAGTCCAATTCGGACTAGGCCTTGGGGGGCACGCAGCCTCTCCTCTCTCTTTCCCCTAAAGCCCAATAAGGCCCATATACTCCCCGGCGAATTGCCGTAACTCTCCGGTACTCCGAAAAATACCTGAATCACTAGGAACCTTTTCGATGTCCGAATATAGTCGTCCAATATATCGATCCTTATGTCTCGACCATTTCGAGACTCCTCGTCATGTCCCCTATCTCATCCGGGACTCTGAACTACCTTCGGTACATCAAAATACATAAACTCATAATACAAATCGTCACCGAACGTTAAGCGTGCGGACCCTACGGGTTCGAGAACTATGTAGACATGACCGAGACACGTCTCCAGTTAATAACCAATAGCGGAACCTTGATGCTCATATTGGCTCCTACATATTCTGCGAACATCTTTATCGATCAAACCGCATAACAACATACGTTGTTCCCTTTGTCATCGGTATGTTACTTGCCCGAGATTCGATCGTTGGTATGTCAATACCTAGTTCAATCTCGTTACCGGCAAGTCTCTTTACTTGTTCCGTAATGCATCATCCCACAACTAACTCATTAGTCACATTGCTTGCAAGGCTTATAGTGATGTGCATTACCGAGAGGGCCCAAAGATACCTCTCCGACAATCGGAGTGACAAATCCTAATCTCGAAATACGCCAACCCAACAAGTACCTTCGGAGACACCTGTAGAGTACCTTTATAATCACCCAGTTACGTTATGATGTTTGGTAGCACACAAAGTGTTCCTCCGGTAAACGGGAGTTCCATAATCTCATAGTCATAGGAACATGTATAAGTCATGAAGAAAGCAATAGCAACATACTAAACGATCAAGTGCTAAGCTAACGGAATGGGTCAAGTCAATCACATCATTCTCCTAATAATGTGATCCCGTTAATCAAATGATAACTCATGTCTATGGCTAGGAAACATAACCATCTTTGATCAACGAGCTAGTCAAGTAGAGGCATACTAGTGACACTCTGTTTGTCTATGTATTCACACATGTATTACGTTTCCGGTTAATACAATTCTAGCATGAATAATAAACATTTATCATGAGAATAAGGAAAAAAATAATAACTTTATTATTGCCTCTAGGGCATATTTCCTTCAGGAAGCCTATATTTGGACGTCGGAAGAGTTCCGGGTGAAATCGGGATTTTACCGGAGTGCCGGAGGGGTTACCGGAACCCCCCGGGGGTTAATGGGCCTAGTTGGGCCCTAGTGGAGAGAGAGGGGGGCCGGCCAGGCAGGCCGCGCGCCCCTCCCCCTCTGGTCCGAATTGGACTAGGAAGGGGGGGCGGCGCTCCCCTTTCCTTCTCCTTCTCCCCCTTCCTTTCCCCCTCCTAGTAGGAGTAGGAAAGAGGGGAGTCCTACTCCTACTAGGAGGAGGACTCCTCCTCCTGGCGCGCACTACAGGGCCGGCCGGCCTCACCCCTTGCTCCTTCATATATGGGGGCAGGGGCACCCTAGAACACACAAGTTGATCATTGATCTCTCCCAGCCGTGTGCGGTGCCCCTCCACCATAATCCACCTCAGTCATATCGTAGCGGTGCTTAGGCGAAGCCCTGCGACGGTAGCTTCATCAACATCGTCACCACCCCGTCGTGCTGAAGAAACTCTCCCTCGAGCTCTACTGGATCGTGAGTTCACGATACGTCACCGAGCTGAACGTGTGCTGAACGCGGAGGTGCCGTACGTTCGGTACTGAGGATCGGTCGATCGTGAAGACGTACGACTACAATGACCGCGTTGTCATAACGCTTCCGTTTAACAGTCTACAAGGGTATGTGGACGACACTCTCCCCTCTCGTTGCTATGCATCACCATGATCTTGCGTGTGCGTAGGAATTTATTTGAAATTACTACGTTCCCAAACAGTGGTATCAGAGGCAGGTTTATGCGTAGATGTTATATGCACGAGTAGAACACAAGTGAGTTGTGGGTGATACAAGTCATACTGCTTACCAGCATGTCATAATTTGGTTCGACGGTATTGTTGGATGAAGCGGCTCGGACCGACATTATGCGTACGCTTACGCGAGACTGGGTCTACCGACGTGCTTTGCACACAGGTGGCTGGTGGGTGTCAGTTTCTCCAACTTTAGTTGAACCGAGTGTGGCTATGCCCGGTTCATGAGAAGGTTAAAACATCACCAACTTGACGAACTATCGTTGTGGTTTTGATGCGTAGGTAAGAACGGTTCTTGCTCAGCCCATAGCAGCCACGTAAAACTTGCAACAACAAAGTAGAGGACGTCTAACTTGTTTTTGTAGGGCACGTTGTGATGTGATATGGCCAAGACATGATGCTATATTTTATTGTATGAGATGATCATGTTTTGTAACGGAGTTATCGGCAACTAGCAGGAGCCATATGGTTGTCGCTTTATTGTATGCAATGCAATCGCCCTGTAATTGCTTTACTTTATCACTAAGCGGTAGCGATAGTCGTAGAAGCAATAGTTGGCGAGACGACAACGATGCTACGATGGAGATCAAGGTGTCGCGCCGGTGACGATGGTGATCATGACGGTGCTTTGGAGATGGAGATCAAAGGCACAAGATGATGATGGCCATATCATATCACTTATATTGATTGCATGTGATGTTCATCTTTTATGCATCTTATTTTGCTTAGTTTGACGGTAGCATTATAAGATGATCTGTCACTAAATTTCAAGGTATAAGTATTCTCCCTGAGTATGCACCATTGCGAAAGTTCGTCGTGCCGAGACACCACGTGATGATCGGGTGTGATAAGCTCTACGTTCACATACAACGGGTGCAAGCCAGTTTTGCACACGCAGAATACTCGGGTTAAACTTGACGAGCCTAGCATATACAGATATGGCCTCAGAACACTGAGACCGAAAGGTCGAGCGTGAATCATATAGTAGATATGATCAACATAGTGATGTTCACCATTGGAAACTACTCCATCTCACGGGATGATCGGACATGGTTTAGTTGATATGGATCACGTGATCACTTAGATGATTAGAGGGATGTCAATCTAAGTGGGAGTTCTTAAGTAATATGATTAATTGAACTTTAATTTATCATGTAACTTAGTCCTGGTAGTATTAGCATATCTATGTTGTAGATCAATGTCTCGCGCTTAGCTCCCCTGTTTTATTTTTGATATGTTCCTAGAGAAAATTAAGTTGAAAGATGTTAGTAGCAATGATTCGGATTGGACCCGTGATCTGAGGATTATCCTCATTGCTGCACAGAAGAATTACGTCCTTGATGCACCGCTAGGTGACAGACCGATTGTAGGAGCAGATGCAGACGTTATGAACGTTTGGCAAGCTCGATATGATGACTACTTGATAGTTTAGTGCACCATGCTTTACGGCTTAGAATCGGGGCTTCAAAGACGTTTTGAACGCCACCGAGCATATGAGATGTTCCAAGAGTTGAAACTAGTATTTCAGACTCATGCCCATGTTGAAAGGTATGAGACCTTTGACAAGTACTTTGCCTACAAGATGGAGTATAGCTCAGCTAGTGTGCATGTGCTCAGAATGTCTGAGTACTACAATCACTTGAATCAAGTTGGAGTTAATCTTCCAGATAAGATAGTGATTGACAGAGTTCTCTAGTCACTATCACCAAGTTATTAGAACTTCGTGATGAACTATAATATGCAAGGGATAATAGAAATGATTCCCAAGCTCTTCGTGATGCTGAAATCGAGGAAGGTAGAAATCAAGAAAAGCATCAAGTGTTGATGGTTGACAAGACCACTAGTTTCAAGAAAAGGGCAAAGGGAAGAAGGGGGAACTTCAAGAAGAACGGCAAGCAAGTTGCTGCTCAAGTGAAGAAGCCCAAGTCTGGACCTAAGCCTGAGACTAAGTGCTTCTATTGCAAAGGGACTGGTCACTGGAAGCAGAACTGCCCCAAGTATTTGGCGGATAAGAAGGATGGCAAAGTGAACAAAGGTATATTTGATATACATGTTATTGATGTGTACTTTACTAGTGTTTATACCAGATACTAGTTCAGTTGCTAAGATTAGTAACTCGAAACGGGAGTTGCAGAATGAACAGAGACTAGTTAAGGGTGAAGTGACGATGTGTGTTGGAAGTGGTTCCAAGATTGATATGATCATCATCGCACACTGCCTATACTTTCGGGATTAGTGTTGAACCTAAATAAATGTTATTTGGTGTTTGCGTTAAGCATGAATATGATTTGATCATGTTTATTGCAATACGGTTATTCATTTAAAGTCAGAGAATAATTGTTGTTATGTTTATATGAATAAAACCTTCAATGGTCATACACCCAAGGTGAATGGTTTATTGAATCTCAATCGTAGTGATACACATATTCATAATATTGAAGCCAAAAGATGCAAAGTTAATAATGATAGTGCAACTTATTTGTGTCACTGCCATTTAGGTCATATTGGTGTAAAGCGCATGAAGAAAATCCATGCTGATGGGCTTTTGGAATCACTTGATTATGAATCAGTTGATGCTTGCGAACCATGCCTCATGGGCAAGATGACTAAGACTCCGTTCTCCGAAACAATGGAGCGAGCAACAGACTTGTTGGAAATAATACATATTGATGTATGCAGTCCGATGAGTGTTGAGGCTCGCGGCAGGTATCGTTATTTTCTGACCTTCACAGATGATTTGAGCAGATATGGGTATATCTACTTGATGAAACATAAGTCTAAAACATTTGAAAAGTTCAAACAATTTCAGAGTGAAGTGGAAAATCATCGTGACAAGAAAATAAAGTTTCTACGATCTGATCGCAGAGACGAATATTTGAGTTACGAGTTTGGTCTTCAATTAAAACAATGTGGAATAGTTTCACAAATTCATGCCACCTGGAACACCACGGCATAATGGTGTGTTCGAACGTCATAACCGTACTTTATTGGATATAGTGCAATCTATGATGTTTCTTACCAATTTACCACTATCGTTTTGGGGTTATGCATTAGAGACAATTGCATTCACGTTAAAAAGGGCACCATCTAAATCCGTTGAGACAACACCGTATGAACTATGGTTTAGCAAGAAACCTAAGCTATCGTTTTTTAAAGTTTGGGGTTGCGATGCTTATGTGAAAAAGTTTTCATCCTGATAAGCTCAAACCCAAATCGGAGAATTGTGTCTCCATAGGATACCCAAAGGAGACAATTGGGTACACCTTCTATCAAAGATCCGAAGGCAAGACATTTGTTGCTAAGAATGGATCCTTTCTAGAGAAGGAGTTTCTCTCGAAAGAAGTGAGTGGGAGGAAAGTAGAACTTGATGAGGTAACTGTACCTGCTCCCTTATTGGAAAGTAGTTCATCACAGAAATCTCTTCCAGTGACTCCTACACCAATTAGAGAGGAAGCTAATGATGATGATTATGTAACTTTAGACCAAGTTACTACCGAACCTCGAAGGTCAACCAGAGTGAGATCCGCACCAGAGTGGAACGGTAATCCTGTTCTGGAGGTCATGTTACTTGACCATGATGAACCTACGAACTATGAGGAAGCGATGATGAGCCCAGATTCCACGAAATGGCTTGAGGCCATGAAATCTGAGATGGGATCCATGTATGAGAACAAAGCGTGGACTTTGGTTGACTTGCCCGATGATCGGCAAGCCATAGAAAATAAATGGATCTTCAAGAGGAAGACGGACACTGATAGTAGTGTTACTATCTACAAAGCTAGACTTGTCGAAAAAAGGTTTTTGACAAAGTTCAAGGTGTTGACTACGATGAGATTTTCTCACTCGTAGCGATGCTTAAGTCTGTCCGAATCATGTTAGCAATTACCGCATTTTATGATTATGAAATTTGACAAATGGATGTCAAAACTGCATTCCTGAATGGATTTCTGGAAGAAGAGTTGTATATGATGCAACCGGACGGTTTTGTCAATCCAAAGGGAGCTAACAAAGTGTGCAAGCTCCAGCGATCCATCTATGGACTGGTGCAAGCATCTCGGAGTTGGAATATACGCTTTGATGAGTTGATCAAAGCATATAGTTTTATACAGACTTGCAGTGAAGCCTGTATTTACAAGAAAGTAAGTGGGAGCACTACAGCCTTTCCAATAAGTATATGTAAATGACATATTGTTGATCAAAAATGATGTAGAATTTTCTGAAAAGCATAAAGGAGTATTTGAAAGGAGTTCTTCAAAGATAGACATCCGTGAAGCTGCTACATATTGAGCATCAAGATCTATAGAGATAGATCAAGACGCTTGATAAGATTTTCAATGAGTATATACCTTGACAAGATTTTGAATTAGTTCAAGATGGAACAGTCAAAGAAGGAGTTCTTGCCTGTGTTGTAAAGGTGTGAAGTTGAGTAAAGACTCAAAACCCGACCACAACAGAAAATAGAAAGAGAATGAAAAGTCATTCCCTATGCCTCAGTCATAGGTTCTATAAAGTATGCTATGCTGTGTACCAGACCTATTGTATACCCTGCCCTGAGTTTGGAAAGGGAGTACAATAGTGATCTAGGAGTAGATCACTGAACAGCGGTCAAAATTATCCTTAGTAGAATAAGGATATGTTTCTCGATTATGGAGGTGACAAAAGGTTCGTCGTAAAGGATTACGTCGATGCAAGTTTTGACACTGATCCAGATGACTCTAAGTCTCAATCTGGATACATAATGAAAGTGGGAGCAATTAGCTAAAGTAGCTCCGTGCAGAGCATTGTAGACATAGAAATTTGCAAAATACATACGGATCTGAATTTTGGCAGACCCGTTGACTAAACTTCTCTCACAAGCAAAACATGATCACACCTTAGTACTCTTTGGGTGTTAATCACATAGCGATGTGAACTAGATTACTGACTCTAGTAAACCCTTTGAGTGTTGGTCACATGTCGACGTGAACTATGGGTGTTAATCACATAGTGATGGAACTATTGGTGTCAAATCACATGGCTTTGTGAACTAGATTATTGACTCTAGTGCAAGTGGGAGACTGAAGGAAATATGCCCTAGAGGCAATAATAAAGTTGTTATTTATATTTCCTTATATCATGATAAATTTTTATTATTCATGCTAGAATTGTATTAACCGGAAACGTAATACATGTGTGAATACCACTGTTCAAGATATCTTCCGATATTCCAATAAATCGGTCGATTTATCGCTTACCGTTGTCTGACCGATAAGATATAAAGACTTAGTACATGTGTGATACATAGACAAACAGAGTGTCACTAGTATGCCTCTACTTGACTAGCTCGTTAAACCAAAGATGGTTAATTTTCCTAGCCATAGACATTGAGTTGTCATTTGATTAACGGGATCACATCATTAGAGAATGATGTGATTGGACATGACCCATCCGTTAGCTTAGCACTTGATCATTTAGTACGTTGCTATTGCTTTCTTCATGACTTATACATGTTCCTATGACTATGAGATTATGCAACTCCCGAATACCGGAGGAACACTTTGTGTGCTACCAAACGTCACAACGTAACTGGGTGATTATAAAGGTGCTCTATAGGTGTCTCCAAATTGGTGTTTCTTGAGTTGGCATAAATCAAGATTAGGATTTGTCCACTCCAATTGTCGGAGAGGTATGTCTGGGCCCTCTCGGTAATGCACATCACTATAAGCCTTGCAAGCAATGTGACTAATGAGTTAGTTGCGGGATGATGCATTACGGAACGAGTAAAGAGACTTGCCGGTAACGAGATTGAACTAGGTATTGAGATACCGACGATCGAATCTCGGGCAAGTAACATACCGATGATAAAGGGAACAACATATGTTGTTATGCGGTTTGACCGATAAAGATCTTCGTAGAATATGTAGGAACCAATATGAGCATCCAGGTTCCGCTATTGGTTATTGACCGGAGACGTGTCTCGGTCATGTCTACATAGTTCTCGAACCCGTAGGGTCCGCACGCTTAAAGTTTTGTGACGATCGGTATTATGAGTTTATATGTTTTGATGTACCGAAGGTAGTTCGGAGTCCCGGATATGATCACGGACATGATGAGGAGTCTCGAAATGGTCGAGACATAAAGATTGATATATTGGAAGCCTATATTTGGACGTTGGAAGAGTTCCGGGTGAAATCGGCATTTTACTGGAGCGCCGGAGGGGTTACCGGAACCCCCCGGGGGTTAATGGGCCTAGTTGGGCCCTAGTGGAGAGAGAGAGATGGGCCGGCCAGGCAGGCCGCGCGCCCCCTCCCCCTCTGGTCCGAATTGGACTAGGAAGGGGGGGGGGGCGCCCCCCTTTCCTTCTCCTTCTCCCCGTTCCTTTCCCCCTCCTAGTAGGAGTAGGAAAGAGGGGAGTCCTACTCCTACTAGGAGGAGGACTCCTCCTCCTGGCGCGCCCGTAACGCCCCGAGACCGACGCTCCAGATGCCTTCCTTGTTTTTCGTTACCGTCGTGTGTTTTATTTGTTTGTTGCTTTTCATCATGTCATCATGAGCATTGCATCTCCATGTTTTCATAAAGTTTCCATCCGTTCGTAGTTGTCGCGTCCCTCCTCGCCTCCGTTGACCTTTTCTCAGACCCACCATTCTTTTGTTGCCCGACCGTTTGACCCTCTCTGCACAATGCACAAAACCCCTTCTCGCGCACGTCCGAAACCTGTCCCGATCCCGACCCGCTCAGTCATCATCGTTGCATCCGGATCATCCCCAAACATCTATAAAACATCTCCGTTTTCTTAATTGGACGCCTTAAGCCTACTTATTCTCGACCGCCCGATTACGATCGGAAAGATCGTGTTAAACCCTACCCTAATCCCCTACCTAATCCGTGATGTATATATTCGTCCACCCCTAGTCCATTTTGGCAAACCCTAAAAATCCTCTCCCTTGTCCCATCCATCCTCCTGCCCGCCGTCACTCTCTACCAAATCCCCCTCGGGATCCATCGAGCCAACCAGCCACCACCGATCCTCTTCCTTGGATCCATCTCCTCCCGATCCACCAACCACAGCCAGCCAGCCTCCTCTCCTCCTAGTTTTCCCCTCCCCTGCTCGTTCGTCCCCGAGCAGCGCCTCCATCGTCGCCGCCCAAGTCCACCGGGGCTCCAGCCAGCTGCCCGAGCTCCTCCTGTTTGCTCCTCCCTTCATGGCGCCGTCGCCTCCAGCGAACCCAGCCTCCTCTGCCTTGTCCCCGCGCGCCTGCAGTCCGTCTGCGTCGAGACGCCCGAGTTCCTCGCCTGCTGTCCGCCGGAACGAGCAGGAGCTCGTCCATGGCGCCTCCTTCTGCTTCCCCTACCGCAGGGCTACATCGCCCCTGCTCGTCTTCGTCTCGCGCTCCATCGTCGCCCTGCTCATCCAAGCCTCCTCTGTTCACCGCTATGGACGCCGCCATCCGCGCTCCTCAAGCCGACGCCGTCCAGGGTCCCGACGACCTCGCCGTCCTGGCCTCCTCCGCCGCGCCGGCGAGCGCGACGCCGGAGCACCACAGGTCGCCGTCTCTCCTCCTCCCGTCCTTCTCCTGCTCGCCTTCCCTCTGCCTCTCATCCCTCTCGTTTTCTCTCTGACTAGGAGCACCAACTGCCGCCACCATCGCTGGAGATGGGCTCCCGACGCCCAGGTCCGCTCGGATCCGGCTGCATCCGCGCCATCCCGGTCGCCAAGTTCGCCGCCGCAGCTCCCCAAGCTCCTCCAGCCCGCCGCGCAAGTCCAGCCGCCTCCTCCTCTGCTTCTGCTTCGAGCAGGAGGTCGACACCCCGCTTCGAGCCACGACCGCGCGTCGCCTGCGTGCGTTGACCGCGCCCAGGCCCAGCGCCCGCTTCGGCTTGCCTCCTCCACCGATCTGGGCCATGGCCCATGGTGAGAACCCCAGCCCCGCCAGATGCGGCCCGGATCTTGTTTTTTTTTTTCGTCTGCGATTTTGTCCATTATCCAGAGTATTCCAGTTTTGCAGAAAAAACCCTCAACATCATGCATATAATAACTCTTTAACCGTGCATCGGATTAAAATGATTTAAACATGTAAAATGCTTATAATTTTGTCTAGTTTCATATTATGCTGCACTCATCCATGTTTAAAATGTTTAAACTTGCTGTTTATTTAATTTTGCATATATGCCATGTTAAAATGATTTATTTCATAGCTTAATAACCGTAGCTCGAATTTTAATAAACTTTATATGTAAATGGGGTAGAAAAATGCATAGTTTAACTTGGTGCACTTTATTTTGCTGTGTAACAACATTAAAATTGTGTTTATGGCAGAACAGTAGCAAATTCGAAATATGCATATGGGGTTTTCCGGAATTGTTGTTTATTGTTTCCGGCCTCTTTTAACTTGCTTAAATAGTTAGTTTACTTATGCTTCACCCCTTGCCATGTTTAATAACATTTAATATTGTTGGGTGCATAAACAAGAGCGAACTAAATAACTTGAATGTGGTGTTTCGTCAATATGCAACTCGTTGCTTATTGAGCTCCACTTAATTTGTAGTATTGTTTGTTGCACTATGCCATGCCATGCATATTTAAACCGGACATGCATCATACTTGTTTGTGCATCATGCCATGTTTATGTGATGGTTGTTTACTATGTTGTTTGTTTCTTTCCGGGTTGTTTCTCTCGTTAGCTTCGGTTTCGTTCCGGAGTTGTGAGGATTCGTTCGACTACATCCGTTTGTCTTCTTCATGGACTCGTTCTTCTTCCTTGCGGGATCTCAGGCAAGATGACCATACCCTCGAAATCACTTCTATCTTTGCTTGCTAGTTGTACGCTCTATTGCTATGCCGCGCTACCTACCACTTGCCATATCATGCCTCCCATATTGCCATGTCAAGCCTCTAATCCACCTTTCCTAGCAAACCGTTGTTTGGCTATGTTACCGCTTTTGCTCAGCCCCTCTTATAGCGTTGTTAGTTGCAGGTGAAGTTGAAGATTGCTCCATGTTGGAACATATTATGTTGGGATATCACAATATCTCTTATTTAATTAATGCATCTATATACTTGGTAAAGGGTGGAAGGCTCGGCCTTATGCCTGGTGTTTTGTTCCACTCTTGCCGCCCTAGTTTCCGTCATACCGGTGTTATGTTCCTTGATTTTGCGTTCCTTACGCGGTTGGGTGATTTATGGGACCCCCTTGACAGTTCGCTTTGAATAAAACTCCTCCAGCAAGGCCCAACCTTGGTTTTACCATTTGCTACCACCTATCCCCTTTTCCCTTGGGTTCTACAGACTCAAGGGTCATCTTATTTTAACCCCCCGGGCCAGTGCTCCTTCGAGTGTTGGTCCGAACTGGGTAGACTGCGGGGCCCCCTCGTGGAAACTCGAGGTCTGGTTTTACTCGTAGGATGTCTCATCCGGTGTTGCCCTGAGAACGAGATATGTGCAGCTCCTATCGGGATTTGTCGGCACATCGGGCGGCTTGCTGGTCTTGTTTTACCATTGTCGAAATGTCTTGTAACCCGGGATTCCGAGATTGATCGGGTCTTCCCGGGAGAAGGAATATCCTTCGTTGACCGTGAGAGCTTATAATGGGCTAAGTTGGGACACCCCTGCAGGGTATTATCTTTCGAAAGCCGTGCCCGCGGTTATGTGGCAGATGGGAATTTGTTAATGTCCGGTTGTAGAGAACTTGACACTTGACTTAATTAAAATACATCAACCGCGTGTGTAGCCGTGATGGTCTCTTTTCGGCGGAGTCCGGGAAGTGAACACGGCTTTTGGGTTATGTTTGACGTAAGTAGGAGTTCAGGATCACTTCTTGATCAGTACTAGTGACGACCATTCCGTTGCTCCTCTTCTCGCTCTCATTTGCGTATGTTAGCCACCATATATGCTTAGTGCTTGCTGCAGCTCCACCTCACTACCCTTTCCTTCCTATAAGCTTAAATAGTCTTGATCTCGCGGGTGTGAGATTGCTGAGTCCTCGTGACTCACAGATACTTCCAAAACAGTTGCAGGTGCCGATGATACCAGTGCAGATGACGCAACCGAGCTCAAGTGGGAGTTCGACGAGGAACTTGGTCGTACTTTGTTTCGTTTCCTGATGATCAGTAGTGGTGCTCAGTTGGGACGATCAGGGATCTAGCAGTTGGGTTATCTCCTTTTCTTTTGGCTTTGACCGTAGTCGGTCTATGTGTGTACTCTGATTGATGTATGATTTATTTATGTATTGTGTGAAGTGGCGATTGTAAGCCAACTCTTTATCCCATTCTTGTTCATTACATGGGATTGTGTGAAGATGACCCTTCTTGCGACAAAACCACAATGCGGTTATGCCTCTAAGTCGTGCCTCGACACGTGGGAGATATAGCCGCATCGTGGGCGTTACAAGTTGGTAATCAGAGCCATCCCCGACTTAGGAGCCCCCTGCTTGATCGAATCGCTGGCGTTGTTGAGTCTAGAACAAAATTGTTTTGAGTCTTAGGATTATATATATCGGAGAGTAGGATTCTTTTTACTCCTCAGTCCCTTCGTCGCTCTGGTGAGGCCTCCTGACGTAGAAGTTTTGACTTTTCTCTCCTCAAATTTCACTAATTTTTTTTAGGATCACGCGGGTATCTTGGAATCGTTCCGATGGTTTTGTGACGAGAACATTGTTCTTGGTGCCTCCTGACATTTAGGGGTTGTGGCAGTGTCCCGGGGAGTTGAGCTCCGAGCTGTTGTCGTCACAATTTTATCGTTGCAGTTCTGGAATACCTGAGTTTCGCCGACATCGAAAATCTCTTTTATGCAGTTGTTGGTGAGATCACCTCGACGCCACCCAGTACTGGGGCGGGAGTTCGGGAGTATTGCCATAACTCGTATAACGGATGCTTTTCGAAGGTTGAGGTAAATGATTTCCGAAGGTTTCTTGGTTATGTGTTGAAGGATGGATACAACTGGATCTAGGTATTGTTAGTTTGGGTGAGATATATTGTGTCCCCTATATCCCCAACACCTGATTGCATAACCAGAAAGGTTCGGGAGTTTATAAGTGGGAATTCAAGTAGCACCTAGGATATCTTTCCGACAGATGCATGATATGAGATTGGGGTTCGACGTCTAGTGGTCCGCCTTTCCACGGTTGGTTTTACAGTGGCCTCGTAGTGTCTTAAAGAGTCCTTGGCTATGCCGACTCGGGGACGCTTCGTATGTCATGTGCACTGCCTTGTACATGACGGTGCTGTACGATCGAGCCCGTGTGGGCCCCACCACGAAAAATTCGGATGAAATCTCTATCATATGTTTGTTCCGGCTTATTCTGCAAGCCAAATCCTTTGTTTTGTTTTGTTTTGTGGTATTCGAGTTGCTTCGAAGTCAAGTGTTGATTCCATACCTTTCCTAAGCAGTGTTCTCATACTTCTATGTGAATACCAATCCTTCTTGATCATCGAGATTGTCATGCCAATTCTTTCCAACCGACGTGCTCTTTTCAAGTGGATCCGATCATTTCAACATTCGCGAGATCAATTCTCAGTTCTTTGCAACGGTGTTTGCTTCATCCGTCCCAAGTTATTTTTGTTTTTCCCGCCCTCCCACCCTTTTCTTCAAGGACTCAGATTTCTTAATCAAGTATCCATTTTATTCACGTGAAGTCCCTTCATTCTTTTCAATCAATGTTCTTACCCGGTGGTTCTCATGAAGATGTTCTTCAAGTTTATCATTCTTCATTCTTTTTCTTCTCCGGTAGACTAAATTCAAGCCGTCAATGTTGGTCACATTCCTTTCCTTCTTTCAAATTCTTTCTCATGCCGGTATATCTCTTAATCATTCCCCGCTTGCTATTCAATTTTTCCGGAGTGCTGAAGATATCTCTGAAGATTCGTGTATCCACTCCGCATCAATTCTAACCATTGCGAGGTTGTTACCTCATTCAAGCTATTTAATTCAACCGGCGCAATCTTTCTTTTAATCATTCAATGGTGTTTCTTTTGAGTGGGCCCTAACCCACAGGTCTTTTTCCAGGATCTTACCTGACCCTTCTAATTTTTCTGGAGTTATTCTCAAATTCATTTCAAAGTTTGACGTGAGAGTGAGTTATCATCAGTCAAATGTCTTTCTCCAAGATCTTTCAAATTCTTTCCATCGTTGGTTCAACCTTTCCAATTTTCATTCCGGAGTGCCTCAACAATTCATGGTGGTGTTTCTCATCGTCATTCTCAACATTTGAAGACCGAAGAAGAATTTCTCCTAAATCTTGGTCCGTTCTCTTGAAGATTCATAGTTCTAGCTTATGCCATCCTCTCATAATTGTTTTCGATTGTGAGAATTCTTTTCATACCCATCCGGAGCATTTCATGAGTTGTTTTCGTTTCTTGATCATCCAAAGGCCATCATGTCATAATTATTCATTCCAGCTTTCAGCTCTCGTTCTCCAAATCTTACCGGTGAATCGTTCAAGTATCCTCTAGTCAGCTCTTGATCTCTTCGTTCTCATGTATCTAAATACCCTCAAGTATCTTCATTCGTTTTCCAATTCTTCTCGGTGAATTGTGCCTTTGCTACTTTCATTTTCAATTCTTACGGTGGTTCGTTCAAGATTTCTCTTCCTTCGTTATTGTATCAACTCATTCGTTCTTTCAAATCCTACCGACGATTCATTGTAGACCTTATTCAAATTTACGCTATATCTCTCTTAATCCTTTCTACAAGTATAAGTGGTATGCGAAATCCGTTGCTTGTCATCAATCTAAATTGGTGAAGGATACGCATAATGTAATTCTTATTCTTGTTTCATCGAGTAAAATTCAATTCCTTATTCCGGAGATTCATAAAAATTCTTGATCTCATTTGTTCATTTTCTCTCCGGAGTTCCAAGTTTTTCTCGATTATATCATTTCAAAGCTCCACCCAAATCATTGCAAGGCTTCACCTTGTGTTGTCAACTTCTCTTTCTTTTTATCATCCTTTTATTACCAGAGTTCTTCATGGAGGCTCTACATGGTGCTTCGTCAAGGATTCTTTTCATTCTTCAATTGTTCTTCAAGATTTTTCTCGGAGTTAAGATCCGCCAAGCTATACTCTAAAATAAACATGGTGTTCAACACATGTTTTGTTTTGTGGAGTCCAAGCTTTCTTCATCTTGCATTCTAAAGTGCAATTCTCTCTACCTTATCTTTTGGGATGGTGTTATGTCATTTTTGACAATTTCCTTCATGTTTCATGATTCACAAGTTGTCAGGAATGAGATAATTAAATCCATCATTTTCTCTTCGTTCAAGAGATCTTTTCGACCAATCAATCTTTTTGTTGGAGTTGTATTGGGTTATATTTCACCTATAGCCTTCCCTAAGGAATGTAGCTATTTGTGGTGTTTATCAATGATCAAGTTTTCTCCTTCGCATCTTGGTGAAGAAGTTTTCATCTCCTTGTTGATCTCAATCCAATCAACTGTTTCCGTTAGTGGCGGGTTGTCACCTCATAATTTTGAGATGTGTTCCATAAGCCCTCAACAAGCTTGTTCTTTTCGTTGTTGATTTTCCAACAACTCCATTATAACCTTCTTGGAAGGGTGCTTTCCAAGCTCATTTGTGGCAGAAGTTGGCATTTTCTTCTCCATTCCTTTATTCCAATGATCTATCTTCTATTTTTTCTTCCGGAGGCATGGTGATGTTGCTCTCTTTGCTCATCATCTTGAATTGTGAGGATCGTGTTCTTTTCTTACTAATCCGTTTAACCGGAGTGTTGTCGTAATTGTTCCTTATCGTTCCTGGTACATCTTGTTGCAACCAGAGTGCTTGCATGTACTTCTTGTCCATCGTAACCATTTTTGTTTGTCTTTCAACCTACAAGGTTCTCGTAATGTGCCTTGTTTCTCTTTCCTAACGGAGTGTTTTCAACTTTGTTCATCTTCGTTGTATTATTTTCTCGAAATTTTTCAACTTCCAAGGTTCTTTGGTTTCACTCGTTTGTCAAGAAGCAATTTGTTTTACCTCTTCCCCTTCCGTTTTTCTCCGGTGCCATCCTAGATCTCGGGACGAGATCCTCTTGTAGTGGTGGAGTGTTGTAACGCCCCGAGACCGACGCTCCAGATGCCTTCCTTGTTTTTCGTTACCGTCGTGTGTTTTATTTGTTTGTTGCTTTTCATCATGTCATCATGAGCATTGCATCTGCATGCTTTCATAAAGTTTGCATCCGTTCGTAGTTTCCGCGTCCCTCCTCGCCTCCGTTGACCTTTTCTCAGACCCACCATTCTTTTGTTGCCCGACCGTTTGACCCTCTCTGCACAATGCACAAAACCCCTTCTCGCGTGCGTCCGAAACCTGTCCCGATCCCGACCCGCTCAGTCATCATCGTTGCATCCGGATCATCCCCAAACATCTATAAAACATCTCCGTTTTCTTAATTGGACGCCTTAAGCCTACTTATTCTCGACCGCCCGATTACGATCGGACGGATCGCGTTAAACCCTACCCTAATCCCCTACCTAATCCGTGATGTATATATTCGTCCACCCCTAGTCCATTTTGGCAAACCCTAAAAATCCTCTCCCTTGTCCCATCCATCCTCCTGCCCGCCGTCACTCTCTACCAAATCCCCCCGGGATCCATCGAGCCAACCAGCCACCACTGATCCTCTTCCTTGGATCCATCTCCTCCCGATCCACCAACCACAGCCAGCCAGCCTCCTCTCCTCCTAGTTTTCCCCTCCCCTGCTCGTTCGTCCCCGAGCAGCGCCTCCATCATCGCCGCCCAAGTCCACCGGGGCTCCAGCCAGCTGCCCGAGCTCCTCCCGTTTGCTCCTCCCTTCACGGCGCCGTCGCCTGCAGCGAACCCAGCCTCCTCTGCCTCGTCCCCGCGCGCCTGCAGTCCGTCTGCGTCGAGACGCCCGAGTTCCTCGCCTGCTGTCCGCCGGAACGAGCAGGAGCTCGTCCATGGCGCCTCCTTCTGCTTCCCCTGCCGCAGGGCTACATCG
Source organism: Triticum aestivum (assembly GCF_018294505.1). Classification (NCBI taxonomy): domain Eukaryota; kingdom Viridiplantae; phylum Streptophyta; class Magnoliopsida; order Poales; family Poaceae; genus Triticum; species Triticum aestivum. Next base: position 414,557,961 of record NC_057814.1, on the reverse strand, counting down.
CCCCTGCTCGTCTTCGTCTCGCGCTCCATCGTCGCCCCACTCGTCCAAGCCTCCTCTGTTCGCCGCTATGGACGCCGCCATCCGCGCTCCTCAAGCCGACGCCGTCCAGGGTCCCGACGACCTCGCCCTCCTGGCCTCCTCCGCCGCGCCGGCAGCGCGACGCCGGAGCACCACAGGTCGCCGTGTCTCCTCCTCCCGTCCTTCTCCTGCTCGCCTTCCCTCTACCTCTCATCCCTCTCGTTTTCTCTCTGACTAGGAGCACCAACTACCGCCACCATCGCCGGAGATGGGCTCCCGACGCCCAGGTCCGCTCGGATCCGGCAGCATCCGCGCCATCCCGGTCGCCAAGTTCGCCGCCGCCGCTCCCCAAGCTCCTCCAGGCCGCCGCGCAAGTCCAGCCGCCTCCTCCTCTGCTTCTGCTTCGAGCAGGAGGTCGACACCCCGCTTCGAGCCACGACCGCGCGTCGCCTACGTGCGTTGACCGCGCCCAGGCCCAGCGCCCGCTTCGACCTGCCTCCTCCACCGATCTGGGCCATGGCCCATGGTGAGAACCCAAGCCCCTCTAGATGCGGCCCGGATCCTATTTTTTTTCGTCTGCGACTTTGTCCATTATCCAGAGTATTCCAGTTTTGCAGAAAAAACCCTCAACATCATGCATATAATAACTCTTTAACCGTGCATCGGATTAAAATGATTTAAACATGTAAAATGCTTATAATTTTGTCTAGTTTCATATTATGCTGCACTCATCCATGTTTAAAATGTTTAAACTTGCTGTTTATTTAATTTTGCATATATGCCATGTTAAAATGATTTATTTCATAGCTTAATAACCGTAGCTCGAATTTTAATAAACTTTATATGTAAATGGGGTAGAAAAATGCATAGTTTAACTTGGTGCACTTTATTTTGTTGTGTAACAACATTAAAATTGTGTTTATGGCAGAACAGTAGCAAATTCGAAATATGCATATGGGGATTTTCTGGAATTGTTGTTTATTGTTTCCGGCCTCTTTTAACTTGCTTAAATAGTTAGTTTACTTATGCTTCACCCCTTGCCATGTTTAATAACATTTAATATTGTTGGGTACATAAACAAGAGCGAACTAAATAACTTGAATGTGGTGTTTCGTCAATATGCAACTCGTTGCTTATTGAGCTCCACTTAATTTGTAGTATTGTTTGTTGCACTATGCCATGCCATGCATATTTAAACCGGACATGCATCATACTTGTTTGTGCATCATGCCATGTTTATGTGATGGTTGTTTACTATGTTGTTTGTTTCTTTCCGGGTTGTTTCTTTTGTTAGCTTCGGTTTCGTTCCGGAGTTGTGAGGATTCGTTCGACTACATCCGTTTGTCTTCTTCATGGATTCGTTCTTCTTCCTTGCGGTATCTCAGGCAAGATGACCATACCCTCGAAATCACTTCTATCTTTGCTTGCTAGTTGTTCGCTCTATTGCTATGCCGCGCTACCTACCACTTGCCATATCATGCCTCCCATATTGCCATGTCAAGCCTCTAATCCGCTCTTCCTAGCAAACCGTTGTTTGGCTATGTTACCGCTTTTGCTCAGCCCCTCTTATAGCGTTGTTAGTTGCAGGTGAAGTTGAAGATTGCTCCTTGTTGGAACATAACTATGTTGGGATATCACAAATCTCTTATTTAATTAATGCATCTATATACTTGGTAAAGGGTGGAAGGCTCGGCCTTATGCCTGGTGTTTTGTTCCACTCTTGCCGCCCTAGTTTCCGTCATACCGGTGTTATGTTCCTTGATTTTGCGTTCCTTACGCGGTTGGGTGATTTATGGGACCCCCTTGACAGTTCGCTTTGAATAAAACTCCTCCAGTAAGGCCCAACCTTGGTTTTACCATTTGCTACCACCTATCCCCTTTTCCCTTGGGTTCTACAGACTCAAGGGTCATCTTATTTTAACCCCCCCAAGCCAGTGCTCCTTCGAGTGTTGGTCCGAACTGAGTAGACTGCGGGGCCCCCTCGTGGAAACTCGAGGTCTGGTTTTACTCGTAGGATGTCTCATCTGGTGTTGCCCTGAGAACGAGATATGTGCAGCTCCTATCGGGATTTGTCGGCACATTGGGCGGCCTTGCTGGTCTTGTTTTACCATTGTCGAAATGTCTTGTAACCCGGGATTCCGAGACTGATCGGGTCTTCCCGGGAGAAGGAATATCCTTCGTTGACCGTGAGAGCTTATAATGGGCTAAGTTGGGACACCCCTGCAGGGTATTATCTTTCGAAAGCCGTGCCCGCGGTTATGTGGCAGATGGGAATTTGTTAATGTCCGGTTGTAGAGAACTTGACACTTGACTTAATTAAAATACATCAACCGCGTGTGTAGCCGTGATGGTCTCTTTTCGGCGGAGTCCGGGAAGTGAACATGGCTTTTGGGTTATGTTTGACGTAAGTAGGAGTTCAGGATCACTTCTTGATCAGTACTAGTGACGACTGTTCCGTTGCTCATCTTCTCGCTCTCGTTTGCGTATGTTAGCCACCATATATGCTTAGTGCTTGCTGCAGCTCCACCTCACTACTCTTTCCTTCCTATAAGCTTAAATAGTCTTGATCTCGCGGGTGTGAGATTGCTGAGTCCTCGTGACTCACAGATACTTCCAAAACAGTTGCAGGTGACGATGATACCAGTGCAGATGACGCAACCGAGCTCAAGTGGGAGTTCGACGAGGAACTTGGTCGTACTTTGTTTCGTTTCCTGATGATCAGTAGTGGTGCCCAGTTGGGACGATCAGGGATCTAGCAGTGGGGTTATCTCCTTTTCTTTTGGCTTTGACCTTAGTCGGTCTATGTGTGTACTCTGATTGATGTATGGTTTATTTATGTATTGTGTGAAGTGGCGATTGTAAGCCAACTCTTTATCCCATTCTTTTTCATTACATGGGATTGTGTGAAGATGACCCTTCTTGCGACAAAACCACAATGCGGTTATGCCTCTAAGTCATGCCTCGACACGTGGGAGATATAGCCGCACCGTGGGCGTTACAGCGCCCTACAGGGCCGGCCGGCCTCCCCCCTTGCTCCTTTATATACAGGGGCAGGGGGGCACCCTTGAACACACAAGTTGATCATTGATCTCTCCCAGCCGTGTGCGGTGCCCCCCTCCACGCCGTCGTGCTGACGAAACTCTCCCTCGAGCTCTACTGGATCGTGAGTTCGCGGGACGTCACCGAGCCGAACGTGTGCTGAGCGCGGAGGTGCCGTACGTTCGGTACTGAGGATCGATCGATCTGAAGACGTACTACTACATCAACTGCATTGTCATAACGCTTCCGCTTAACGGTCCACAAGGGTATGTGGACGACACTCTCCCCTCTCGTTGCTATGCATCACCATGATCTTGAGTGTGCGTAGGAAATTTTTTGAAATCACTACGTTCCCCAACAATTAGTTTAGCAGGGAGGTACCAAAATAATCCAGGAGTGGATCACTGGACAGCGGTCAAGAACATCCTGAAATACCTGAAAAGGACTAAGGATATGTTTCTCGTTTATGGAGGTGACAAAGAGCTCGTTGTAAATGGTTTTGTTGATGCAAGCTTTGAATCTGATCCGGATGACTCTAAGTCACAAACCGGATACGTATTTATATTGAATGGTGGAGCTGTCAGTTGGTGCAGTTCCAAACAAAGCGTCGTGGCGGGATCTACGTGTGAAGCGGAGTACATAGCTGCTTCGGAAGCAGCAAATGAAGGAGTCTGGATGAAGGAGTTCATATCCGATCTAGGTGTCATACCTAGTGCATCGGGTCCAATGAAAATCTTTTGTGAGAATAGTGGAGCAATAGCCTTGGCGAAGGAATCCGGATTTCACAAGAGAACCAAGCACATCAAGAGACGCTTCAATTCCATCCGCGATCTAGTCAAGGAGGGTGACATAGAAGTTTGCAAGATACATACGGATCTGAATGTTGCAGACCCGCTGACTAAGCCTCTTCCACGAGCAAAACAGGATCAGCACCAAGACTCCATGGGTGTTAGAATCATTACTATGTAATCTAGATTATTGACTCTAGTGCAAGTGGGAGACTGAAGGAAATATGCCCTAGAGGCAATAATAAAGTTGTTATTTATATTTCCTTATATCATGATAAATGTTTATTATGCATGCTAGAATTGTACTAACCGAAAACTTAGTACATGTGTGAATACATAGACAAACAGAGTCCCTAGTATGCCTCTACAAGACTAGCTCGTTAATCAAAGATGGTTAAGTTTCCTGACCATAGACATGTGTTGTCATTTGATGAACAGGATCACATCATTAGAGAATGATGTGATGGACAAGACCCATCCGTTAGCTTAGCATTAATGATCGTTTATTTTTATTGCTATTGCTTTCATCATGACTTATACATGTTCCTCTGACTATGAGATTATGCAACTCCCGAATACCGGAGGAACACCTTGTGTGCTATCAAACATCACAACATAAATAGGTGATTATAAAGATGCTCTACAGGTGTCTCCGATGGTGTTTGCTGATTTGGCATAGATCGAGATTAGGATTTGTCACTCCGTGTTTTGGAGAGGTATCTCTGGGCCCACTCAGTAATGCTCATCACTATAAGCCTTGCAAGCAATGTGACTAATGAGTTAGTTGCGGGATGATGTATTACGGAACGAGTAAAAAGACTTGCCGGTAACGAGATTGAACTAGGTATGGTGATACTGACGATCGAATCTCGGGCAAGTAACATACCGATGACAAAGGGAACAACGTATGTTGTTATGCGGTTTGACCGATAAAGACCTTCGTAGAATATGTAGGAGCCAATATGAGCATCCAGGTTCCGCTATTGGTTATTGAATGGAGATGTCTCTCTGTCATGTCTACATAGTTCTCGAACCCGTAGGGTCTGCACACTTAACGTTCGATGACAATTTGTATTATGAGTTATGTGATTTGATGTACCAAAGTTTGTTCGGAGTCCCGGATGAGATCACGGATCTGACGAGGAGTCTCGAAATGGTCGAGACATAAATATCGATATATTGGAAGGTTATATTCGGACATCGGAATGGTTCTGAAGTGTTTCGGGTATTTTCTGGAGTACTAGGAGGTTACCGGAACCCCCCGGGAGAGTAACGGCCCTTTATGGGCTTTTGGGGAAAGGAGAGAGGGGCCTCAAGGGGTGGCCACGTGCCCCCCCATAGGCTGGTCCGAATTGGACTAGGAGGGGCCAGTGCCCCCTCCTTCCTTCTCCCCTCCTTTCCTTTCCCTCCTTCTCCTAGTTGGAATAGGAAAGGGGGGGGGGGTGAATCCTACTTGGACCGGGAGTAGGACTCCCCCCTTGGCGCGCCCTACCTGTCCGGCCTCCTCTCTCCCTCCCTCCTTTATATACGTGGCCAGGGGGCACCCAATAGCACAACAGACAATCTCTTAGCCGTGTGCGGTGCCCCCCTCCACAGTTACACATCTTGGTCATATCGTTGTAGTGCTTAGGCGACACTACTAGGAAAAGGGCTATAGCTAATATGGACATTAATGGTGCACCACATATGTGGTGCGCCACTGCTATATAGCAGTGGCGCACCATGTGTAGGTGCGCCATTAGTTTCCATATCACTAATGGCGCACCACACCCACGGTGCGCCACTACTAACAATTTTTTTTACTTTTCCAAAACTAGTAATGGCGCACAAGGGCATAGTGCACCATTACTAGTTTTAACTATTAATGGCGCACCACACACTCTGTGCGCCACTACTAACAAAAAATTTTTTACTTTTTTTTTCAAAACTAGTAATGGCGCACCAGGGTATAGTGTGCCATTACTAGTTCAAACTAGTAATGACGCACCACAACCACGGTGCGCCACTATTAACAATTTTTTTTGCAAAACTAGTAATGGCGCACCACGTAACAGGTGCGCCATTAGTAACCAGGGTTACTAGTGGCGCATTATCACGTGGTGCGCCATTGGTAACCTGAGAGCAGCTAGATATTTTGGACAGCCACCTACCACACTCACTTTCCCCACTTCATTCTCTCCACCTCCTCCCCCAAGCTTGTCTCGGCTGCCTCCTCCTCCTCACCTTATTTGCACCATAGATTCACCCAAATTAAGTGGTTAAATTTCCTTTTTTGATAGGTAAGTAAGGGGAAAGCTTTCTTTATGTTGTAGATCTACTTTTTTCTCCCCCCAACAACATGCACATGCACTTTTTATGGCCTAGATCTACGTATGTTTGTGGTGTTGCATATGTTTGTGGTGTTGCATATGTTTGTGTTTGCAGGTACTGGTATTTGAAATGCGATAGTTGACAATATTTTGCCGGAATGTTGATTCATTTCCGTTTCAGCGAGAATTTGGCACTATGCATTCTTTTTGGTCCTATTTTTAGGCAAAGTCATGCCAAATTTTTTGGTTCTAAAATATCGTTTTGCTCTACCCCGCAGGCGACCATGGTCCGCACGATAACCGAAGGCATCGTGAATAGGTTTTTGAGCTCCGCGAAGGCCGAGATGCTTCAAAAGAACGAGACGGAGATAAGATGTTCGTGTCGAAGATGCAAGCTGAGGAGCCTTATGGACCTAGATTCCGTACAGGTGCGGGACCACCTGCTCTTGCGTGGTTTCATGGATGGCTATCGGTGGCAAGGTGATGAAGATGATTATGAAGTCGTCCATGGGGGCCGGGCAAGAAATGAGGAAGGGCAGCAAGACAACCGCGGCGAGGGCGGGCGAGAAGACGAAGAATCTGCAGGACATGACCACGAAGTAGATGCAGTACACAGTCATCATGTAGAAGATGCCGGACATGATGATGAGGAAGATGCCGGAGCAGACGAAGGGCATGATCATGAAGATGAAGATGCCGGAGCAGACGACGATGGACCATCGATGGTTTGGGTGCAGGACCCTCATATTCAAGAGCTGGTTCTCAAGCAGACGGATAACGCAAGAGCTGCCGCCTGAGAGAAAGGCAAGCTGGATCAACTGGAGATAGACGCGGTTACTCCATTGTATGAAGGATGCAGGCCCGAGGATACCCGCCTGAAATTAACGCTCATGGCTCTGGAGATGAAGGTAAAACACAAAATGACCAACGCATGCTTCGACGAGAACATGTCATTCTAGCACGAATGTCTTCCCAAGGGGAACAAGTGCCCGACCAGTTTCGAGGAGGCGAAGAAAATCGTGTGTCCTCTGGATTTACCGCACGTGAAATACCATGTGTGCATGAACAATTGCATCATTTATCGGGACGAGCACGCGGAGTCTACCATATGTCCGGTGTGCGGCGTCACTCGATACAAGAAGAGGAAGAAAGCTCCTCGAAAAGTGGTGTGGTACTTTCCGATCACTCCTCGTCTGCAGCGGTATTTCGCGGACCCTAAGCTAGCAAAGCTCCTGCGTTGGCACGCGGATAGGGAGGAGAAGAAGCGAGAAGATGACGGAAATGATCCGGAGATAAATAAAAAAGACAAGATGCTGAGTCACCCTAAGGATGCGAGCCAGTGGCAAGCGTTGAACTTCGAACACCCAGAATTTGGGGACGATCCAAGGAACATCGTGTTGGGAGCGAGCACCGATGGAGTCACGTTTGGCAGCCAGAGAAGCACACATGAGTATGCTAATTGAAGGGCCGAAACAACCAGGGAACGACATCAATCTGTATCTGGGGCTGCTGAAAGAGGAGCTAGAAACGCTGTGGAAAACGCCAGCCAATACGTGGGACGCCACAGAGAAAGAATATTTCCCTATGAGAGCTGCAATGCTCACGACGGTGCACGACTATCTTGGTTACGGATATGTCGCGGGGCAGGTGGTCCACAGATTTTCTGGATGCGTCAGGTGCATGGATGACACAACGTATCGCCAGCTAGATAGAGATCCCAGGTCTTCGAAAACCGTGTTCATGGGACATCGAAGGTGGCTTCGCGACGATGACTCATGGAGAAAACGCAAGGATCTGTTCGATGGTGAAACCGAATCCCGAAGACGCCCGCGTACGAGGAGCGGCGAGGAAATAGACGAGCTGTTGAAAAATTGGAAAGATTGCCCACTGCCGGGAAAGAAGCGAAAGGCACCAGAGCCGCTGTTGAAGGTATGGAAAACAAGGTCTGTTTTCTGGGACTTGCCGTATTGGAAGATCCTCCGTGTGCCTCACAGCCTTGATGTCATGCATATCACGAAGAACGTGTGCGAGAGTCTGCTTGGTACCCTACTCAACATGCCAGAGAGGACCAAAGATGGGCCGAAAGCAAGGGTAGACTTGAAATCAATGGGCATCAGGGAGGAGCTGCACGCTAATGATGATGATGATGAGGCGAAGCAGGACACGGAAAGTTGTCGCAAAGGCAAAAAGGCCAAGAAGATCGGAAATGACTACCCTCCCGCGTGCTTCACTCTAAGTTAGGAGGAGATCGAGCAGTTTTTCACCTGCCTCGTAGGAGTAAAACTTCCTTACGGTTACGCGGGGAAGATAAGCAGATACCTAGACTCAGCGAAGCAGAAGTTCAGCGGGATGAAGTCTCACGACTGTCACGTGCTGATGACGCAGATACTTCCAGTTGCAATCCGTGGGATCATGGACGCGCACGTCCGTGAAACGCTATTTGGCCTATGCAACTTTTTCGACGTCATCTCTCCGAAGTCGGTTGGCGTGAGGCAACTCAGAAGGCTACAGGAAGAGATCGTGGTGATACTATGCGAGCTTGAGATGTACTTCCCGCCCGCATTCTTCGATGTTATGGTGCATCTGCTGGTCCATATCGTGGAGGATATCATCCAACTCGGGCCGACGTTCCTGCACAGCATGATGCCGTTCGAAAGGATGAATGGTGTCATCAAAGGATATGTTCGCAACATGTCACGTCCAGAGGGAAGCATAGGCAGGGGCTTTCTGACCGAAGAGTGCATCTCCTACTGCACGAATTATCTAGGCATCGAGAACACCGTTGGTCTGCCCGTCAACAGGCACCTCGGCAGGCTCGCTGGATGGGGTCACCGCGATGGTCGCCGGGAAATGCATGTCGACTTCGAGGGTCGACTCACCGACTTTGAAAGAGCAAACCTAGTCGCGCTAAAATACATAGACGTGGTCGATCCTTGGGTGGTAGAGCACAAAACCTTTATTGAGAATACGTACAATGACCGAGGCCAACAGAGGACGGACGGAGATATAATCAAAGAGCACAACTCATGTTTCACGCGTTGGTTCAAGGAGAAGCTTCTGTCGTACCCTTTACATGAGGATTCTTCCACGGAAGAAAAACTCATATTCGCCTTGTCACAGGGCGCCGAGCACAACCTCATGACCTATGAGGCGTACGATATCAATGGCTACACATTGTACACCGAGGACAAGGACATGAAGAGCGATGGTTATCAGAACTCCGGGGTAACGATGGAATCCTACACCGGTAACGACAAGGACAGATACTACGGAAGGATCGAGGAGATCTGGGAGCTGAGCTATGCTGGAGAGAAGGTCCCGATGTTCCGTGTCAGATGGGCCAAGAGTGTCCTAAAAGAAGACCGGTATTTCACCACCATGGTTATACCCGAAGCCAAATCCAAGACCGTGGGCGCAAACGTCACCGCGAAAAATGAGCCATGGGTACTGGCTTCCCAAGTGGACCAATGCTTCTTCATTACCGACCCGTCAAAGCCCAGTCGTGTTGTCGTGAGGAGAGGCAAAAGGAAGATCATCGGAATGGATGGAGTCGCCAATGAGCAAGACTTCGACAAGTATGGCGACCCGAAGATGGAACATGACGACGACGATGAAGTGCCATACACCACAAGAAGAAGCAGGACCACCCTACCTAAAGGACGTCCGTTCAACAGAAGAACTCCATTTGCGAAAAAGAAGGGCAAGAAGATTGTGAAAAGATAGCTAGCTAAGATCGATTATTTTTAAATTGTAGTCTTCATTTCTCGATTGTATTTCGACATATTGAAATGATATTTCTTCTGTTCTAGTCCTCATGAATATTTATTTATGTTTATTCTAAATCACAAAAAGTATTGAATTTGTTAATATTTTTTAAACTCATGAATATTTTTAAATTTCATGGGCACTTTTTGAATTCATGAATATTTTTTCAAATTTGATGATATTTTTGCATATTCATAAATGTTTACCAATTCACAAATGAATGCAACTAAAAATCCAAAAAAAATTGATGATATTTTCAAATAACAAATTTGATGATATTTTTTCATATTCATAAATATTTTCAAATAACAAATTTGATGATATTTTTTCACATTCATAAATGTTTTCAAATTTGATCGTCATTTTCTAAAAAAAATATTAGATGCAACTAAAAATCCAAAAAAAAGTTAGTAATGGCGCACCTCGGGAAGGTGCGCCATTGCTATCAACGTACTTATGGCGCACCCCTAGGAGGTGCGCCATTGGTATACAAATTTTTATGATATTTTTTTAAATATTTTCAGATAACAAATTTGATGATAGTTTCAAATAACAAATTTGATGATATTTTTTCATATTCATAAATATTTTCAAATAACAAATTTGATGATATTTTTTCACATTCATAAATGTTTTCAAATTTGATCGTCATTTTTTAAAAAAATATTAGATGCAACTAAAAATCCATAGAAAAAAGTTAGTAATGGCGCACCAGGGGAAGGTGCGCCATTGCTATCAAAGTACTTATGGCGCACCCCTAGGAGGTGCGCCATTGGTAACAAATTTTTATGATATTTTTTCAAATATTTTCAAATAACAAATTTGATGATATTTTTTCATATTCATAAATATTTTCAAATAACAAATTTGTTGATATTTTTTCACATTCATAAATATTTTCAAATAACAAATTTGTTGATATTTTCAAATAAAAAATATTAGATGCAACTAAAAATCCAAAAAAAATTAGTAATGGCGCACCGGGGGAAGGTGCGCCATTGCTATCAAAGTACTTATGGCGCACCCCTAGGAGGTGCGCCATTGCTAACCTTCCCCCCTTGCTAACCCTCCCTCGCCAGATCGATCCCCTCCCTCGCCAGATCCCCCTCGCCCGCTCTCGCTCTCCACCGCCGCCGAGCAAACCCCCCGCGCCCGCTCTCCACCGCCGCCGACGACCCCCCGCACCCGACGACCTCCGCGCCCGCTCCGCCGCCGGAGTCGCCGCCGGAGCACTAGGAGGAGGAGTCCTTCTTCTTCCTCCAGCCGTCGCCATCTCGCGGTCGCCACCGTCTCTCCAGTCCACCCCGGCCTTCACCGAGCCTGCCACGATCTCCACGGTGAGTCCCTCACCCATTCCCCCCTTCGATCCGCCTCCATAGGACGCCGTAAGCCGCCGCCGACCTCACGCTCACCCACAGCCGGCCCGTGCCCCCGGGCTCCTCTGCCGCGCCCCGGCGCACACCCTCCCCGCTGCTCCTGCCCTTGGGCATGCATCCGCCTGCGTGCCCTTGGCCATCCCTCGCCCGTGCTCATCCGCCCGTTGCCGCTCGCGCGCGCCCGTGCTGACTGTTGTCGCGCCGCCCCCGCTGCTACTGTTAATATGACATGTCTCCTTAATGGCCTGCTGATTCCATTATCCAAAAGCTTGGTTCCCAGTTCTATACCAATTTGACATTCCTTTCAGAAAGGAACTAAAGTAGGTAACAATAGCCCAACCCATTTGTTTGCTTGAGGGTTCTTATTTTACTATTGGTTGTTGGATGAGTTTATGGGCTGTTGAACTTTTCCTTTTTTTAACATGTCCGAAAAACATAGTACTGCCCTTACGGGAGACAAAATGTCATAACTTTAGGAATCAATCAGTGAGTTAGAAGGCAGTGAGCAAAAGGAAGAGCTTGGGGAAAGCTGGTAGAATGAATCAAAGAAAAATAGGGTAACTTTTCCTCTGTTTTTCTGCTTGATACTTCAGTAATTGTAATGTAGGTCATTTAGCTAGGGGGTTGTCTGAGTATTGATTAGTTGATATCATTTTTGTGTATATCAAGCGTGTGCCTTTCCTTCTTAGTCATTATTGATTTGTTGGCAGACCTGTTATGCGTTTTTTCATATGTATTTCCCCTGCATAGCTAATTGTCCAAACTGACCATGTATTGTTTAGTTGCTTACCTTATGCAAGTTTCATTATTTTTGGTTCTTGAATAGTTATAACTTAAAGTAGTAGTTTAACCACAGTTGGTCACCCAAGTGCATCTTTGCTTCTAAAAAGAATTAGTTAATGGAGAGTTAATATGCGTTATCTCTTCTGCACTTAGTCATCTTCCCGGGAGAACATCATGTATGTATCTTTGCTTCTGCACTTGGATTATCGCATTCGGTTTTAGCCATTTTAGCTAATGCGGGAGAATAATATTATGTGTCGAACCGAGAGTGAGCGTCGTACTGTCATGGGAAGGATTTATTAGGAGTGGCTATTAAGTTGGTGCTTGACACTTGTGGGTGCAATTGCAAAGTTTTCCCCTGTCCATCAATATTATGTGGTGCCTTTTCTTTTCTGAATTTAAAGAGTGCCAACTTCAGCACTAATCAGTGCCAACTTCAACCTCTTAGCCAGACAACAAGTGGATTCCACCACCTCCATCCCAACAACATGCTTTATGCCTGCACAGGCAGTTGACATGTTCTGAGCCGTTGCTTCAATCCAGTGCTCCTCATAGGATTAAGCAAAGCCAATTAAGCAAAAAAGACAACACCATCATAGATCACACATCCCTCAAGGAAGAACCACTTTCAGCTATCCATGAAGAACCACTTTCCTGCTTGTCTGCAAAGTGGTTGTTGGAGTCCAGAACACTTAAATAGTTAGTCAAATGAATTGCTTGCTTGCTACTTTTTTTAGCTACTGTTTTTATTCAAAAATTATTGGAGTTTATATCATATATATTGCTGGCATGTATTTCATATGTTCTGTAGCATTAAGGCTACATAGCATGCCATTTTCGTGCCTTGTATTAATTGCTTTCCCTACATGTTTGCAGGTTTAAGTGAAAAAAGAGGAAGAAAGGAGAATCAGGGTAGGGTTTCATGGCTAGAAGATATATTGCTGGGTTTTGTCTCCGACCATCGTGCCGTCATGATATTGGGGGGTTTAATCTAATACCATTGTGTCGTGATGATATTGTGGGGTGTTGTGTGGGGCGGGGTGGGATAATGATTTTGCAGGTACCCCGAGAGACCCTTGAGTTTGCCGGAATGTCGATTAACTTCCGTTCCGGCAAATTCGGGTACTCCATATGTCCTATTTTCAGCAAAGGTCATGCTAAAATTTTCCGTGAATTTTAGCATGACTTTGCTAAAAATAGGACATATGGGGTACTTGCGACTAATGCATGGGCCGGGGTATCTTAGTACTTAATTAAGTAGGATCAACTGCCTCTTATGTTATACATATAGATGTGTGATATCAACTCATAGTTATTACTAATGTCAGTTGCTCTCTTTCTGTGCCTTTTTACAACATGAGTAATGCATAGTTATTACTAATGGTATAATCTATTCTAGGTTCAGCATTTGAGCCATTATTCTAGGTTTGCCAGTACTAGTTCAGAAGCTCAAACAGTTGAGCATTTGAGCCATTATTCTAGGTTTGCCAGTACTAGTTCAGGAGCTCAAGCTAAGTACTAGTTCTGAATCTTGTATCAACGGCTGATATGTTTACTGTCTCTTGGTGTTTGTCCTTCGAGAAGTACCTAGTTGAAGTGTCTCATGGTGTTATATTTGCAAATGCAAGTGTTGAGATGTCTATTTTGTGTTAATCAGATAAAAAGATTAGGGTGTGCAGATAACAGTTAACTTAGTTAAGTCTGACAAATACAGTTTGGACAGGTAGAAAGTAGAATGCACCATAAGCCTGGTTATATATGCACTGTCACGTTAGGCTCAATTGTGAAATTTTGGATGCGAGATTTTTGACATGTGGTGTCCCTTTATTCTTGCTGCATTAAACACATATGCTGAATTCATGTGTGGACAGAGGAAACCATGAGTCGTTTATAGTTCAGGAAAAGAATGTTATCATTATTGTTTGGGGGGTTGAAATAATCTGTTTGTTGCACTTTGTGCACTTTCTAGTTGAAAACTGTTAAATGGAGATACTAGATTAGCTTTTTGAGGTATCTCATTAAATATTATTCATTACTGCCCGCTCTTAAATTTTTTTGCACAACTAATATGCAACTGCCATAGGTGGCAATAGAGCCAAGTGATTAGGCCCAACTTAGAATTCTCCTTCCCTTTTCTGTCAGCACTTGCATGTCACTGTTGGCTATTTTTTTAACTATTGCACCATACTTGATACGGTATATTATTAGAAGATACCCATATATATCAGTCAACCTAGGGTGCCTCGGCATCGATAAACCCTAAATGATGAAAACTTAACTTAGCATTTGGGGTGCCTCAGTGTCGACAAACCCTAAATGATAAAACCTTGGCTTTTAGGGTGCCTCGGTGTCGATAAAAACTTAAATGATGAAAGCTTAGGCTTTTAGGGTGCCTCGGCATCGACAAACCCTAAATGATAAAAGCTTAACTTTTAGGATGCCTCAGTGTCGACAAACCCTAAGTGATGAGACCATGATAATTCCTCACAAACCAACCCTTAAATAACACTGAGCCATTATGCCGTCACCCTTGAAGCCTTGCGGGCATTTGCAGCCTTAGCTTGTTCATTATGTAGATTTCCAAAATTCAGTTTTGTACCGCACACCGAAGCCCCAAGAAAGAAAACTGCAATCTGAAACAGATGATCAATTTTCAGCCCTTGGATTAGTTTAGTATTTTTTCACACACTCAGACATCCTTGCTTGCCATGTGCGTGAGAGAGATAGTGAGAGGAGACAAGAAGAAGGGGGTTAGGAAGGGACTTGGACCTTAGCAACAACACACTAACATGTTCCATCCCAAAATACCTAGGCAATATCACAAACATCTCTCAATTGTTCCTTGACAATAACCAACTTTTTGGCGACATTCCTCGAGAATTAGGTTATTTGGTCAACTTAGAGATCATGTTCCTTGACAATAACCAACTTTTTGACCAAACTTTTTTCCTATTTAGAGCGAAACATGGCCCACAACGATGAGCCGGCGGTTCGGGCAAGGCATTCTGGGAGCTGTCCCAGGAGATGGAGGAAGAACCCCACCGCTATGAGGACGCCGCGGAAGACACCGATCCCGACTACACAACCCCTAGTGGCATCGGGGATGACACCACTAATGGTGCCGCCGAGGATGCCACCATTGATGATGGCAGCGCACGCACAGATGGCAGCCAACCGAAGAGGCAACAGAAGGACCGGCGCCCGAACGTGCTCGGCACCGTCAAGGAGGAATTTACTGAAGTGTCCTCCAGTGGGCATCCAACGGCGCCCAAAGAATTAGTCAAGGGGTACGCGGGACAGCTCGGGTGCATTCTCCGGAGCACCATCTCGATCAACACCGAGAACCTAAGGCATCGTGACCGAGGGAATTTGCGCAACCTCCTCTTCACGAAGCTGCACGAACGATACAAGTTCCCCGGTGACTTCGCAAACACACGCCTCTCAGGGAATAAAGTGAACAGTGCCGCCCTCATGAAGATGAGCACGGCCCTGGCTACTTGGAGAGTCGCAGTGAAGAGAAGGATTGAAAAAGGTGATAGTTATGAGAAGATGAAGGAGACAAATCCTTCGATCAGCGAAGCTGACTACCTGGAGTCCAAGATCAAGTGCGAGAGCAACGCAACCGCGGAATCAAGTCAGTGGGGGAAAGATATGTGGGACTTGAACTTAGGGGTCCACAAACTTGGTCCCGGCGGTTACAGAGTGGCGGAACATATATGGGACAAGGAGGACACGGATCGTGCCGAGCAAGGCCTACCGCCCCTCTTCGATAAATACCGTGACAAGCAGACAAGGAACTATGTGAGGGCCCGGTACAAGATTGACCCGGTAACAAAGGAGCTTACCACGGATCCGAAGACCAAGGCGCTTGAGCTTGTTCTGGTAAGGAATACACCCCCGCGTAATTAGCTCCATATGGTTGCATTCTAATTAATGAAGCCAAATTTCTAAATGGTTCATGTTCCTTCCGCAGGACACTGAAAGCAGTAGCGCGGGGTCGTCTAAGAGCTCCCCTTGGGACACCACTTTAAATAGGGCGTCGAACATAATGAAAAACAAGGATAAGCTCAGTAAGCCATCGTCAGCTGGTCGTGTGGCCGACAAAGGCTTGTCCACGAAATGGTCGGAATACTATACCGCTGGGCGAAAGGAGAGAAAGACTAGCTCGGAAAGCCAGGAGCGCGAGGTTCAAGAACTCAAGGCACAAGTGGCGCGGATTCCGGAGATAGTCGAAGAGCAAGTGCGAGACCAACGACGATCACCGCCATTGTGCCTACCTTGATTGAGGGGCTGCAGGCGTGGATGGCGGGAGGCCAACAGGGGCCGCCCCGATTCCCAGCTTCACGGGCAGCAACTCGCACAACGTGCCGGTGGTGCCATTGGTGTCTCCGGTGGAGGCGTCATTGGTGTCTCCGGCGGAGGCGGCATTGGTGTCTCCGGCGTCGGCGCCGGCATTGGAGCTTAATGCACCTGGGTGTGGGAAGAATACGCCGGCCGGCACCTCGGCAGCAACCGGCCCCTCCGTCACTTGCACGCCCGCCGTTGGCGGTGCCTCGACATTAGCCGATCTCGACGCCATCACGGTAACTAATTAAGCGTCTCGGTCGATGACTTCATCTCCTTGCCTTTGACTGGGCATCCCTGACGCCCTACATGTTTTTGCAGGGCACCGCCGACGTTCCATGCACTCTCCTGCACTTCATGGACGGCGAGTTGATCGATGTCGCCAAGGCCAGAATCGTTCAACCGGGCAGCCGCGTGTTCCACGGTAATCCGATCCACCCACCGTGTATAGGGTTCAACTGGTTCGGGTGCTGCGGGGCTTCGACGACTTGTTACCTCCGTATCGACCCCCTGGGGCCGATGAAGATGATGTGATGACCCTCAGCGCCTGCATAAGCTGGCCCAAGCTTTGGCCGAAGAGCCGGATTCGTTTGGGGGCGGGGGACACCACCCCACGGACAACACCGCCAGTCGTGTCGGCGCCAAGCCATGGCAAGACCGCCGCAACGCTACCGGTGTCAGCTGATCCGGACATGCATATGCCACAGGATCCGGACGACAACAACGGTACATTTACCAACGTCGATAAGTACTTCAACGAACATGGGTACGATGACGTATTCTTGGGGCCTCCTTCTCAAGAACCCAACCCTGCAAAAGACGATAGCGATCTAGCTGGTACCGCGGAGAAACCCAATTGCAACAGGCGTCGTCTGGCGTTCAGTTCTCAGGAGACGCCTCCAGCTGCCGCCTTCACCGAGCCTCAGATAGCCGAGGTGCGAAATATTATCAACCCCAACACACTCAAGAAGGTGGTCTCTGAGCAGAACTCGATCCCATTACAGTGGAAGAAGCAGAAGGGACGGAAAAGAAAGAATAAGAAGGGTGCGAGCCAGCCGGCACCGAGTACGATCCGTGCTCAGGACGGGCCACCTTCACCTAAGGATATCTCGAGGAGGGTGCATGTGGCGGGTAGGCTGATGCTATCGACTAATCTGCTCAATGCTGCAACCGGTGCTATGCGGAGTCTTCATGACAGTGTTCTTTCTTTGGAGAAGCGGCGTCTCTCCGAGAATGATGTGGCATACCCGGTTTTTGTGGCCAAGGTGCCAGACGGCAAGGGCTTTGTCGATAGCACCATCGGGGGTATGATCGTCCTGCGGTTTGATGACATCTTCGCTATGTTTAACCTTCATCCGCTGCACTACACCTTCGTTCGGCTATTTTCGCTGAGTATGGAGATGCGGATCATTAGAGACAAGACCCCGGACATCGTGATAGTCGACCCCTTCTACATGCGTGCCAAGATCTTTGGCAGCGCCGGGGACCGGCAAGTCGCAAATTCATACCTCGAAGGCGTCATTTTGGCGAACCCAGATAAGGATAACTTGCTCGTGCCTTACTTTCCCGAGTAAGTCATCCCCTCACCGCCCCGTAACATATGATTTCTTAGATTTCGATCGTTCTTTTTTTCAAACATTCCGTGTTTTGTGCAGTGACACACATTGCACACTCATCCTCTTAAGCCCGAACTATTCCATGGCCACGTATTTCGACTCGGACCGTCAGTCGAAGAAAGACTACACAAATATCAAGAAAGTTCTTGATGATGTTCTCCCCGGCTACGCCAAATCTGGAGGCACCTTCAGGAGGCCAATTTTTAGGTACGGCAAGCACGTGTTCACCCACGTAACGACGTTCCCCTGCGTCAAGCAGCCGCCTGGCGGTCAGAAGGATGCCTACTACGCCCTCCATCACATGCGGGCGATCGTACGGGACCATAATCACCTTCTGCTACCAAATAGTCTCAAAGATTGGGCCGCACGCTTGTCGGCAATCCAGGACGCGGACCTCAGACAAGAATTCTTTCGCATCCAGTCGGAGTTTGCGGAAATCATCCATCAAGATGTCCTTCGTACCTCGGGGCAGTTCTACCTCAAATATCAACCGTCCAACAGTGAAATAGAAACAACGCTACAAATGCAGGCTGACAACGAACGCACATTCATGACCATCACGAAAGACGGCGGCTTCATCCACGCTCCGGTCCCTGAGTCGAGTCGAAAGTAGTGATGCTATGTAGTTCTGAAATATCGATTAGCTCATGTTGTAATTAAACTTTAATGAACTTGTATGTCTCTTTGGTTTGGACAGTCGTTCAACTTATATGTAATCGATGCTATTTATTAGTAGGACCATGAATCGTGCTATTAATGTGTTGCTTTTCTCTTCCGATCCTTTTGTTGCATACTTATATATTGCTTATGTATTGTCTGTGAATTGCTACTAACGTTTTGTTTGTCTAGTGCATAGAGATGCCGTCGTATGTCGTGTACAAGGGTAAGGTTCCCGGAGTCTACGACGACTGGGAGGAGTTTCGGAGACAGGTTCACCGTTTCAGCGGTAACAGTTACAAAGGGTACACCACTAGGGCGGAGGCGGAAGCTAGATACACGCGCTATCAAGCGGGAGAGAGGAGGGAGCTTTGGAGGAACCGGATGAAGACCAGTTTCATCGCCATGATGCTCATCGTGATGACCGCGGCTCCCTTCTATGTGATGGTAGCTTAGATGATCGATATCGACTTGTAATGTGAAGACAAACTCGCTACACGCGGTCTCGAGACTTGTAATGTTCTAACTTTGTTCGGTATTTTGAATTCGGAGACTAATATGATGAACTGTATTCGGAGACTAATCTTCTAATGTATTCGATAAATCTGCTGTTTATATGTTGTGTTGTCTATATTCTGTGCGGTAATGTATTTTGTAACCTGTGCAAATATCAGAAAAGAAAAAAAAATTCCTAATATTCATACTAGTGGCGCACCATACTGCACTTTAGTGGCGCACTGCAATAAACACACTAGTGGCGCATTATCTAGAAGTGCGCCATTAGTAACCCAGAGTATAAGGTAAATATGGCCACCTGGGAGGCATAGTAATGGCGCACCAGGGGACATACTAATGGCGCACTGCCTGGTGCGCCACTATTGTCTGGTATACTAATGGCGCACCAGGGGTGCGCCATTAGTACTTGTTACTAGTGGCGTGATGATAGTGGCGCACCTGTAGTGCGCCATTAATGGCCAAAACAGGTGCGCCACTAATTAGCCTTTTCCTAGTAGTGCGAAGCCTTGCGGTGGTAACTTCATCATCACCGTCACCACGCCGTCGTGCTGACGGAACTCTCCCTCAGCCTCAAGTGGATCAAGAGCTCGAGGGACGTCATCGAGCTGAACGTGTGATGAACGCGGAGGTGCCGTAAGTTCGGTGCTTGGATCGGTTGGATCGCGATGACGTTCGACTACATCAACTGCGTTACTAAACGCTTTCGCTTTCGGTCTAGTAGTGTACGTGGACACACTCTCCCCGCTCGTTGCTATGCTTCTCCTAGATAGATCTTGCGTGATCGTAGGAATTTTGTAGAAATACGACATTCTCCAACAGCTTCGCCACGATAGCCTATTCTGCTACTACCTACCAGGCTACCGCTGTCGCCTCCCTGCAGCCAAATTCACCATGCATCTATAAAAGGTATATCTATCTCCCTCCCAACTCCTTATTTGTGCTCTTTAAGTTTCAGAGAATGTGCTGAAATTTGTGATGATTTAAATCAGATGGTGTGGAATTATTATTGGGGAGCTGAGAAAGGTAAACGGAAGACACACTAGTATGCATGGGATAAAATGACAAGGCCGAAGTCCGTTGGAGGCCTAGGTTTTAGAGACTTCAGGCTTTTTAACCAAGCGCTACTTGCGAGGCAAGCATGGAGATTGCTTGCATTCCCAAAAACTTTATGCGCTAGATTATTGAAGGCCAAATACTATCCAAGTGGCAGATTTGAGGACACAGTTTTTACTGGAAACCCCTCTCCAACATGACAGGCCATCAGCTACGGGTTAGACCTATTGAAGAAAGGGCTTGTATGGAGGATTGCCAATGGCCAGAGTGTGCGTATTTGGCGAGACAAATGAGTGGTGCGAGAGCCAATGGGTAGCCTCATTTCTCGCAAGGGACGGTGTAGATTAAAGTGGGTGTCCGAGCTCTTCCATCACAATGGAGCTTGGGACCTCACAAAACTACATCATTTTTTTTTGCTCGTGGACACAGTTGAAATTCTGAAAATTCGACCATCACCGCATTTTGGTGAGGACTTCCTGGCCTGGGCACCAGAAAAATCAGGAGTCTTTACAGTACGAAGCGCGTACAAACTTGCTTCTGATGAGGTACACAATAGCTCTATTGCAACGTCTAGCGGGTGGGCCGACGGCAGCCGCGAAGGCTGGAAGTGCATCTGGTCTACTCCGGCTCCACCAAAGGTACTAAATTTCGCTTGGAGACTAGCTACAGACTCCCTTGCTACTTGGAAAAATAAACAAAAACGTAATATGGAGGTTAGTGCATTGTGTCCGATTTGCTGCTGTGAAGAGGAAGATTAGTTCCATACTTTTTGCTCTTGCATCAATGCAAAATGCTTATGGAAAGCAATGTCCACTGAATGGGATCTCGCAGAGGTCACCAATATCCTTCCCACGGGCAGAGAATGGTTTGTTCAAGCTATATCTGATTTGGCTGAACCTATTCAGCTTCGGTTCATGATGCTTCTTTGGCGGATCTGGCACGTTCGGAACGAGTTAGTCCACCACAAACCTGCACCTCCAATTGATGTTTCCTGCCGCTTTCTATCTAGCTACGTCGCCTCGCTGAACTCCATTACTACAAATCCAAATGTTGACCACACAAAAGGGAAGTTCCCAGCTCAAGTTTGTTTCCCTCTGGTGACACCCACATGTGATACGAGGCGTCAAGAACACAGTCCTTGGTCTCCACCAGTGGCTGGACGGGTGAAGCTCAACACAGATGGGTCTTTTATGAATGGTGTTGCGGGAACAGGTATGATCCTTAGGGACCAAAGTGGCAGCATCATATTCAACTCATGCAGATATCTTTTTTCTTGTGATGACGTGCTTGAAACTGAGATTTTGGGCATTCGAGAGGGCCTCTTACTCGCTTTGCAATGGAGCAATCTACCTATTGATGTTGAATCGGACAGTTTAGAAGCAGTGAAGATGATACAAGGGGGAGATGATAATAGATCTAAATATGTCTTTTTAATAAAGGAGATCAAAGATAGTTTGATCGAGCGTAATTCTTGTTTTACTCATATTGGCCGTAGCAAAAACAATGCTAGTCACTTCTTGGCAAGTTTTGGACGGTCACAATGCAAGACTGTTGTATGGCTTGGATCGGGTCCGGATGAACTCCTCGACATTGCCAGTCGTGATTGTAATCTTTGAGTGTTGAGTAATACAAGTATTATCCCGAAAAAAAAGAGGATGTGCTGAAATTTAATGCTATTGTGGAGAGTGTACTGTCGTGCTGTAATTTAGAGCTACTTTGGAAGTACAAATTGTGGATTGTGCTTGCAGATTCCTCCACGTGTCTCCACGTGTTCTTGTGAATTCTGCTTCTTTTACTTAAATGATGTAGTTTAAAACAAGATCATGTCTACCAGTTTGCCCATGAAAAAGCAACCCCAGCGGTGGATTCGAACACCGGCGGCCGTGTTTACCGCCCACGACTGTGGATGTCGACGCTTGCAGTGAGAGATGCAGAGCACGAACACGCGGCTTTCCCTTGAGTGAGATGTCGATGATGTCATCCTTGCTTGGTCTGCGATTTGGTGCTGTTTGCAGCTTCTCATCAAAGTTTTTGGCGGGTAAGATCCACTGAACTCAGCTAGAATGGGTTGGGTCGAGTGTGCGGTACATTTTTCCCAATCTGCATGCTATCTCAATGTATTTGTCTTCAAAAATAAATTTGCAAACTCCGTTCTAATTAGCTTCCAAAATTATACACGAGCTTTAGAAAATGAATCGGCAAGGTATTTGCTCTTAATTTTGGTGATAGATGTATCGACACTAATTGTTTTGGAGATGGGGAGGCATAGGTGGAAGAAGAGCCTATTTTTTATTCTTCTTATCTACACGGGAGAAGGTTTTTTTTTGCATGGTAATACGTGTCTCATTTATATCATAAAGATCATAGTACAAGTCACGTACATACCCACCTGACAAAACTGAAAAGACAGCAGAACGCTAGCCGTTGCACACAGGAACACCAGCCAAGAAGTAAAATTACAAACAAGACTGAAGAATCCTTTGAGCTTAACACCAACGCCCCTCACCTGCCTCTGGCACCACCATAGCAGCCACCAAAGGAGAAAATGATGGATCACCTCCACACCTGAGCTCGACGCGGCTCCATAGCTGATATGCAGCTTTGCGGACCTCCAAGGTGGCTCGCCAGTAAAGGCGAATCCATTGCCGTTGAATGAATCGGTTCTGGCTTGTTTCGCCTACTGGTTCGTATATCCATTATGCAAAGTGTATAAAAATAGAATATTGTTATTCTCTCTAGGAAACTTAAGGCAACAAATTGAAAAAAAAGGCGGCTGGAACCCTAGCCGCCACCAGGAGAGGCCATCTTTTAGCGTCGTCCTCCGGCGGCTCCCCTCCGCTGGCGACCTCGGTCGTCAGTGGTGAGGGGGTCGCCAGATCCATGCCGTGGATCGTTTTTACTCCCTTGTAGTCTAGGTTTTTAGGTTGTTCATCGTCTTGGCTTCGGCGGCGACGATGCCAGCGCTGAATAAAGATTCTTGGATCCTTCCCTAACGAGGCCATCGGTCCTATGGTTGGGATGGATTTGTAAACCAGTCTGTTCAATCAAGGATGGCGTGGCAGCAGCGGCATCCTCGTGGTGGACCTGTGTCCTCGGGCTCCGTCATTGCGACGGTGTTTGCTCCAGCGTCAGTGTGGAGCTTGGGAGGTAGTCCAGGAGCAGATGCAGATTGTGGTCTGCATCGATGACATCTGGAAAACGAAACATGTGCTGGGTTCGTGGTTCGTGGATGGCAGGTATGGTTTCCACCTTCGGCGTCTTAGTCGTGGTGGGGTGCCAAATCTGGAGTTCGATGGCGTGTTCGGGGGGTTGCTCCGGTCTGATTCGTTCAACGGCAATGGCTTCATTTTTGGCGAGCCACCTTGGAGGTCCGCAAAGCTGCATATCAGCGATGGAGCCGCGTCGAGCTCGGGTGAGGAGGTGATCCGTCATTTTTTCTTCGGTGGCTGCTGTGGTGGTGCCGGAGGCAGTTGACGGGCATTGGTGTCAAGCTAAGAGATGTTCTGCTATCTTTTTGGTTTTGTCATGTCGGTACTTATGTGACTTGTACTTTGTTCTTCATGATATGAATGAGACACGTATTATCATGCAAATAAATTGAAAAAAAGAAGGAGCCTGCCAATTTCATTTTACAATTTTTCCTTGTTTTAATATGTAATATGCTCTTCAGGGTCATCTTCATGCTACAAGTTATTTCAGTTCATGAATATCGTCATGCTAGCTACAGTCCCATGATGGTCGGGTACGAAATGTTGCAGAAGGGAATATCAAACACTTTAAGGAGCAGAGTTTTCAACAGTTTCTGCAAGCGCCATCTGATAAGTTATTAGATGATAACAAACCTCCTGTATCTCGAAAGCTTGATGGTATTTTTCTTCTGAATTCTTTGGATGCAAATGATTTGGCGAGGAAATAAAGGCATAAACTATGGCGGATTTCCCTGCAATCAAATCATGGGCTAAAATAGCCCCATCGATGATCCTCGGATCACCAGTATGTGACGCTCATCGCAGCTCTCCGCATGTCATTGCAATGGTTTGCTTCCATTGAGATCTTTGATCAAGGATGGCTGGAAATCATAGTAACTTGCTTGGTAACATGACAAGATCAGAAGTCGACCAGGTAGTCTCGACCAAATGAAACAACAGTGGCTCCGACAATATTGTCGAGCAGGACTCCGAGCCCTACAAGCAATCATTTTCTTCATCATTAGAGACCCCCAAAAGTTAAGTTCTCAATGGTACACTTTTGTGTTGTTCAATTAGCTAAGTTGATTGATGGTTAGAATTTTGGAAACTTGTGAAACTTCCAGAAGAAGGGGAGCCTTGGCGCAGTGGTAAAGCTGCTGCCTTGTGACCATGAGGTCACAGGTTCAAGTCCTAGAAACAGACTCTTACAAAAATGTAGGGAAAGGCTGCGTACTATAGACCCAAAGTGGTCGGACCCTTCCCCGGACTCTGCACAAGCGGGAGCTACATGCACCGGGCGGCCCTTTTTTTGTGAAGCTTCGAGAAGAAAATTGCCATTTTCGCACTTAAGTTCAGGAACAACCAAGTTTGACATTCACTTAAGACGGAATGGAAGGCTAATAGCTCTATAAATATATTTTTAGAATATGCTTCCATACATGTAATACACTTTTTTGGTGAATACGCAAGAGCTTGCATATCTTTCATTGATAGAACAAAGCGAGTACAAAGATTACAAGATGGCCCAGCAATGTTCCAAGTGAGGAACAAGAATGGGATTACAAGAGTGACCAGACATGTAGTATACTTCTATACTTTCGCAAGGTGGACCCATCAATCCCATCCTGGGAGGCCAGATTCAGGAGAGACTTTGCTGACATTGCCTACAGGATGCCCCCCCACAAGAAGCAGCTAGTGGCTGACTTACTTAGCTCTATAGCTTAGTTGTAATTATACACTCTGGTCATCAATTTGCTGCCCCCCTTGTACCATTCTCTGCACACCCCCTTTTCCCACTTGTGCATATGTAACATAACACTTGTAACCTTTGCTGGCTGTGAGTTGGTAATATATATGCAGTAGGAGCCTTTCCTACTGTCTAACCCCTTCAAAAAACACCATTGAAGCTAATATGATTACCTTGTGCATCAAGGACAAGGATACAAACAAGTTCTAGATATCTGAGAGGTGGACCCAGAGCTAATCACTTCCAATAAATTAACCTGTGCAGCATGGCCTGTTTCCATTTGCCATGTCCCCATGGAGGTGAAATTCCTAAGTTAGACATGTAGTTTGCCTTGTCCATGCTATGTTCATTCAGGTTGCATGAACTGGTTAATTTTGCTTCAAATTTTCCTAACAAAAACTTATCACTGCATGTCACGAGAGGAAGCAATACATTTCCCTTTTACACAACTTACTTTCATTGATACTCCTCCTATCCCTTCTCCAGCCTTTGCCTTTGAAAGGGAAAAATATGCCCAAAGAAGTTAATGAAAATTTAAAATTTGAGCCTCTTGCTTGGATCTAAGATTCCTTTTTTTTCAATGATGTGACGATTATTTTTTCGAACATAATCTCTGGTTGTACACAGGTTGGGACTTAAGAGCAGAGAACAACTTATTTTGACATGTTTAAAACAAGGGGTAATTAGACTAGCTTTAACAACTTAACCTTGGTGGCATGCCTCGTGGGATGAATTGATTTGGCAGTACCAATCTGAACTAGGGTTATGTTAAATCTATCCGTGCACATAATTGGCCTATTTCAGGAAGCAATGTAGGACGTTGGGCAATAATTCTTGATGGACCTTCCACTCATTCTCACTGCTGGTTATAACATTTTGTTCCTTCCCAACATGGCTGCATTTTGGTAGCAACATAAGTGTTGATTCAGACCATAAGCATCTCCTGAGATATTACGACAACATTGGCACCAAAGTATCTGGTCAACAACTCATAGTTTTATACGAGCAAGTACAATAGGGTGACATAAGCAGGCTATACGGAATAGAATAATATATGTTTGCTTAGTTGGAGGAGAGAGAAGAGAAGAAAGAAGGGAAGCGGGCTCTTAGTTAGTAGCCAGCTGCAACACGAGACCCAAGACGCTTTGTGATGATGTAAGGTGGGCCAACTATTGTTAAACTAGTACATATTTAAAACTTACTATTATACATGCCGGCTAAGAGGTTGGCTATAAATGACATGGAAACTTCTTATAGCCGACCGTTGGTTGTACAATTAACCATGCTTTACTAGCATGTGGAGTAACATGTTACTAGGCCAATATAGTTCGCCTGGAAAAGGGACAACCTAATAATTTGGTGTTTGATTCTTACCGGAATATGATTATCACTGAGCAACGTGAATTTGATGTATCTATTGAACTATGAGCTGTGTGGTTTGTTTTCTTTGGTTTATTAACGTTGATTTATGTTAACTTCCGATTTATATTTTGTATTCCTTCTTACTTCCCACATATTTTGTGCAGCTGGACTGTGAAGAATATCTTTTCTTTTCAATGAAAGAAATACTTATGTAATTGCACGTTATTAATTGTAGGTTTTGCTCCCAAAAAAATTAGTTTCAGATACATGGTGCAACATGGATTATGTCCCATATCGTGCAAGTTATGTATAACAATTGACGATTGACAATAGCTCATTACTGTATTATGTGATCAAGTTGGCATGTTTGTAAGAATTGAAAATGATACCGTGTTTGTGGTTGATATGTCGAAGCAGTTTGGTGTGTGATAACAGTTATGCATCGAAGGTGTGCCCCAGCCTCTTATATGTACTATAGGGGAGGCTCATGCCATAATAGTGCAGAAGTAGTGGAAACATGACAACACTTTTTAGTGTGGTACAACACAACAATGATGGTGTGCTTGACCTGTGTTGATGAAAAGCATAAATATTTGATCAGCACATATACTATTTATTGTTGTTCTATATTAACACATATGGCCGCTCGGGACAATGGTGAGCAAGGGTGCTCCGGTGGCGGTCGATCGGAGCGACGACTTGGTGAAGTGCTCATGATGCAAGGGTGGTCTTGATGGCGGTCGGGGCGATGGTTCAACTAGTTGTTCGTGACAGTAGGGTGATGTGAGACGTGTGGAGATGTGCATCAACAAGGTGGTGGCGGGGCGGTGCATGATCGGGGATGCTGAAGAGACGCAAGGATGCTCCTAGCAGCAGTTGGGCCGATGACTCGACGAGGTTCTCATGATGAAAGGGGTGGTGACGAGGTGCTCATGATGGAAGGAGTGTCATGTGGATATGGGTGTCTATGGGGTGGTGGTGGGGCAGCGCGTAGTCGGTAATGCTGAAGGGAGGACGACGACATGGTCGCGACGTGGTGGTAGCTAGAGTTAGGTGTTGCTTGGGGTGGGAATACATACAACCGTTTTCTTTTTGTCCTACAGTTGAATGAGTATGACTACTTGGCATGGCTCTCGTAAATCTTACTAACTTCATCAAAATTGGTACAGTGATGCTAGGTTTTCATCGGTGAACCTAGGTTTCGTTGGTCCAAACTTTTTCAATGAAGTACTATACAGACCCCTACACCACCTAACATTTTTAGTCGAATTTGTAAGTACTAGTAAACATGCACGTGCAACGCACGTCTCGACTAATATTACAACCATGTTATTTAAAAGAACAATTTAATAGTATTGGTAAAGAAATATCTCAAATGAATTGTTGAGTTGATAAGGTTCATTTTTCATCCAAAAAACTGTTGCATTCTTATTTCAAACCATTAGTAGCCTTCTTTTTTCTATGAATATTGAAGAACGCATTCGAGTACTGACGTACAACCAATATTTATCCATTCTTGTAATATCACTATTTTCTTACAATTCCTACTTTCCATAATCTTCTTTATGTTTTGACGCCATAGTTTCAACCAACGCCCAATTAGTGACATAGATCCATGGAGTGGGGGAACAGCCGCTCTGATTTGTGGTGTCGGCGGCGAGCTTCCTCGGGTGAAAGGCCAATTAGAATGGCATTCCCATCACAAGGCCGATTGCTTGGCTGACATCCGACAACTTAGAAGACACCAACTTATTAAGAGGACCATTAATAAATGCACTCTTCACATCCATTTGTTGCAACTTGAAATTGTGATGAGATGTATATGCAAGCAACATGTAAATAGATTCAAGGCGAGCAACGGGAGTGAAAGTTTCACCATAGTCGACACCTTTGACTTAGGAGAAGCCTTTGTGCCATCAATCTTCCCTTGTTGCGAACCACTATCCCATGTGCATATTGCTTGTTTTTTAAAATCCATTTGGTTGCAAACATTATGATTCTTCTTTTTCCTTCACACCAATTGCCGCACTTTGTTGCACTTGAAGTTGTTGAGTTCTTCATGCATGGCTTCTAGCCAATCCGAGTGCTCAAGTGCCTCATAGACCTTTTGGTGCTCAACACAAGAAACAAACATGTGATGCTCAAAAAAATTTGTTAATTGTTTACGAGTAGTTACCCATTTTCTCAAGCTTCCTATGACATTCTCCAAAATGTGTCCTTGATGTTTAAGATCGGAAGTTATCTTGGCGGCATGACGCTCTAGTTTCTCTTCAAGAGATTCTTGAGGAGCATCAACTTGATCATCTTGAGCGACTTCTTGAGCTTGCTTGCGGTCGTGATCTTAATCTTGGGCATCACTTGGTTCATCACCATCATCATGATGTTGATCTTGCTCAGTTGGTTGAGGGCCTTCAGTTCGTTCTTCAGAAGCGTGTGGGTCTAGTGTCAATGATGGTTCCACTTGCGTAGAACATTGTCCTTCTCCTTCCACCATAATGGGTTCCTCAATGGGTAGGATTTGACCCACACCCATTCTTCTTATGACTTGAGGATGAATTTTATTACCTACATCACAAAGACCACTTTGCTCCACTTGGGAGCCATTATTTTCATCAAACTCCATGTTACACGTCTCCTCAATGAGTCCACTGGACTTGTTGAGAACATAGGAAGAACGAGAGTTTGTAGCATAACCAACAAATATGCTCACTTGAGCTCAAGTTTCAAATTTAGAACAACGAGCACCTTTCTTGAGAATAAAACACTTACAACCAAACACCCGGAAGTACTTGAGGTTGGGCTTGTTGCCGGTAAGTATCTCATATGGAGTCTTATTAAGGCCTTACGGAGGTAGAGCCGATTGGATGCATGACATGCGGTGTTGATGGCTTCGGTCCAAAAGCTATACGGAGATTTGAACTCCGCCATCATGGTCCTTGCCGCGTCCATCAACGTCCGGTTTTCCTCTCGGCTACACTACTTTGTTGAGGGGTATAAGGTGCAGAATATTGAGGCTTGACCCCCTCATCACTAAGAAACTCATCAAGGTGTAGTTCTTGAACTCGGTACTGTTGTCACTTCTAATGATCAATATCTTTGCATCATGTTGATGTTGAGCTTCATTTGCAAAGTCGATCACAGTTTGTTGGGTCTCACTCTTACTCTTGAAGAACTATACCCATGTGTATCTTGAATAGTCATCCACAATGATGTGCTATTCCCTTTGCTTCATGATACTGTACAAAACCCGAGGTGAGATATATCGGTATCCTCTTGAGTCATTCTCATGCTCACTATACCGGTCTCCTCATTACCGGTTTTGTTCTTCTTTCTCATTGACATGTTCCGACATCCATGTGACCTAGTCACCTGTGTCTGGCCAGACGATTGAAAGGATCGATATAGTTGACTAGAGGGGGGGTGAATAGGCAACTAACAATTTTTAGCTTTTCTTTACCAATTTAAACTTTGCATCAAAGTAGGTTGTCTAGATATGCAACTAGGTGAGCAACCTATATGATGCAACAACAACAAGTGCACAAGCAAGCAAGGGATACAACACAAGATAAGCTTGCACAAGTAAAGGTACGAGATAACCAAGAGTGGAGCCGGTGAAGACGAGGATGTGTTACCGAAGTTCCTTCCCTTTGAAGGGAAGTAAGTCCCCGTTGGAGCGGTGTGGAGGCACAATGCTCCCCAAGAAGCCACTAGGGTCACCGTATTCTCCTCACGCCCTCACACAATGCGAGATGCCGTGATTCCACTATTGGTGCCCTTGAAGGCGGCAACCGGACCTTTACAAACAAGGTTGGGGCTCTCTCCACAACTTAATTGGAGGCTCCCAACGAAACCCCGGAGCTTCTCCATAATGGAATGTGGCTCCAAAGTGACCTCTTCCGTCTAGGGCACCCAAGCACCCAAGAGTAACAAAATCCACACAAGAAAGTATGGGGGAATCAAATATCCTTTGGTGGAAGTGTAGATCTAGGTCTCTTCCTTCAATCCCTAGCAAATCAACAAGTTTGAGTGGCTAGAGAGAGAGATCGGGCAAGAAAGCTTCAATGGCAGTAATGGAGGAGAGAGAGAGGCAAGAGGTAGGTGGGAGGTGGAAGAAGCACCTCCTTAAATAGGGTCCCCTCAGATCCAACCGTAATGCAAAGAAATGCATAGGAGCGGTACTTCCGCAAAAGACACCGGTTCAACCGGTGAATGCGGGAAACCCCTGCTAGGACACCAGGGCGGTACTTCCGGTGAGGCAACCGGTAGTACCGGTATATCAGAACATACCGGAACTACCGTCCCACCACCGCCTGACTACCGCTTCACAACCAGAAGGAAATCACCCTAGGCCGATAGTTAGAGTGGTGGTTGGGCCGGAGCTACCGCTGGGCCAGCTATCCCTGGGTGGTGGGGTCCAAGGCGGTACTACCGCCCTGAACACCGGTAGTACCTGTTTGTCAAGACAAACCAGAACTTCCGTTCCACCACCGTACCCGGTACAGAAGGGAGTCACCCCTGAGCGGTACTTGGAGCGGTGGTATGACCGGAACTACCGGCCAGCGGTAGAACCACTCAATGGAGCGGTACCACCGCCATGGGCAGAACTGCACAGTGATAGAGGACTTTGGGGAACCTCTCTCTCCTCGAACGGAGGGTATATGGTGGGTGCAGAGAATGTGTACGTGAAGTGATTCACCCAATACCTTCCGATGTGGATTCCCTCTTAATAGTACGAATATCCTATGACCAAAGGAATAAAAATGTCGGAATCTCCGTCTTCGTTCTTTTCCGCATAGAGGGAGGCCTAACCGTCTTGCGCCACACAATGTGTACCTGAGAGAACTAGAACGCACGATTAGTCCACATGTGTGTTGTCATCATCACCAAAACTCTAAGGCAAAAGATGCCCTTACAATCTCCCCCTTTTTGGTGGATGATGACAACCACACGAAAAGCACGGGAGTTCTAGAAAATATAGAAGGGGCTCGCCCTGAGTGTGAGCACTATTTAGAGTTTGCTTTGGAATGCAAAATGCTCAGACTAGGATCAATGCTCCCCCTAGATTTTATAGACCAACCAGTGACAGACAAAATACCATACATAAAGCAGTAGAGCCAAGGATAAGGGCACCAACAACAGGCAAGCTCTACTGATAGAAGAGTGCATAGATAACTAGATAAGGGACGCATGTCTTACACCCTGCACAAGGACAGGACAAGTTCACAAGACACTAGAAAGATCAACTACAAATGAAAATGAACTCACAAACAAACTGCAAATGAACCCCCCATGCAACTCCCGTGACCTAACGGAGCTGTCTCCCCCTTTGGCGTCAAGACACCAAAAAGGAAAAGAGCGACGCTAATGCCCTGAGGCTCAGTAGATCTCCTCGCCAGTTGCCGCAGAGCTGTCAGAAGCATCATCATCATCAGCAGCATCGTCAGGCTCCTCAGCCTCCTCAGACTCCTCAGACCCCGCTGTAGCCGCCTCAGGACCACAGACAGAAGAGGTAGCAGGCGCTTCATCAGACCACTGACAGGTCTCCAAGCACCACGTATCCCCAGGAGTGATGGTCTTCTCGGAGCCACTCTTCACATCTGGCACATTGAGGTGCCTCATCAACTGAATCTGCCTGCGACGCGCCATCTTCTTAGCAACATGGGCCTTGTAGAGCTTCTTCTGAATATGAGTCTGCAAGCAAAAGGTCTTCTTGATCTTGGAAGTCGGATTCTCAACCCACGTGGGCTGGGCCCCAGGCTCCAACTCAAAGTCCTCATCGTCCGAGGTAGCAAACACATCCTCCTGATTGCTAGAAGGAAAACGAGGAGTCTTATGCTTCTTCTTCCTCAACACCTTAACCTCATGCTCCGTGAGGTTGGCAGGAGTGGTGAGAGGCTCTCCTGGCCTACGGACTGCCCAAACGGTGTTCAGAAACTGCATCACAAAAGGAGCATAGATCGGTACCTTGCGGTACCACACCATATTGTACATCTCCTCCCACATCCAGTTGGAGACATCAAATGTGGCACCGGATCCCCTCTTGGTCTTCATGGCCACAAGAAAATCCACCAGATACCATAAATATCATCTTGATTCCCAACCTTGGGAAGCAGCACACAGCGGAACACACGATGCATAATGTTATAGACGGGAAGAAGATCATTGGTCTTACCCACAATACCATGTCCAGGAATGTATAGAGGGGCAAGCTTCACCTTATCCATGGGGTGAGCTCGGTCGTGAGGACGGAGCCCACCTTGACCCTCCACCCTGGTATCCTCATAGCCAAGAGCATTGCAGAAAGCTCTCCACGGGACATGAAAGAACTCGTCACGGCACATAAAGGAAAGGTGGCGCTCATCATCAGAGCCGAAGTGGACTGTAGCATAGAACTGATGGATGAGCTGCACATCGAAATCACAATTCACGGTCATGAGCTTGATCAAATCAAACTCCTCACAGATCTCTAGAGCTTCTCCAAAGTAATCAAGGTTGTTCCTCCAATGATCGATGTCAATGGACCACATCCGGGTGAACTTGTTCTTGTGACACTCGAAAGTTTCTGACACAATTCTCATCTGTAACTCATTCCAGAACTGAGGGTTGCTCCAACGAGGATTCAGTGCCGCAGTGTAGGGATCCTGGAAATGAAACTTTTGCCAGTCTGACATCTTCCATTTGTGCATTGGCAATGCAGCACGTTGCTTGGCAGCAGCAGACTTCTCCCGACGAGTGGCTTTGGTAGGGATCACCACCTCGTGAGTGTCCTCATTGTCATCCAAAGGTTTGCCCCTACAGGCCCTCTTCTTGGTGTTCTGAGGCTTCCGAGCAGCACGAGAGCTAGAGCCACCTGCAAACGCACATAGAGAGCACACAGAAACCCCAACAAAGATGAGAGGAATGTACACAAGATCGGAAGAATACATCTCATGTTTGTAAATAGAAGAAGAACGGTGCAGATGGGTTCAGAGAAAGCGGTTGTTCCAGTTGTTCGACCGGTAGAACCGCCCGAGCGGTAGTACCGCTCGCAAGGAGCGTTAGTACCACCGAGAGCGGATCTACTGAGTGGAAGAACAGAGACAGCCCTATCTCGAATCAAGATGCAATATTCCTACTTCTAACTACGCACAGGAAACAGGAGGAGTTTATACGGATCTCTCCCACCAAACATTTGGCCAAAAATGCGGGAGTACAAGCAATGCCCTAGAGAGAGGATTCAACAAGAGGAACCCTAAGAACGAGAAGAAACAGGGCATTACCGGTATCCATGGGAGGAGATCGAAGTGGAGGCGACCTCCACGGAGCGGATCCGATGAAGAGCCGACCGATCCAGAGGGCCTGAGGGTGCTCCGGGGCAATGGGCGGAGCAACCGGCGGCTAGGGTTCAGATGAGGGACGGGCGCGAAGGGGAAAAAGAAAACCCCTTCAGCCCTCGCCCTTTATATATGCGCCCAGATGACAGTCGGTAGTACCGCTCCTGTAGCTAGCCGGTGTTTGAGAGCGGTACTTCCGCTCCAGAAGCAGCTGTAGTACCGCTTCCAAATACCGGTAGTACCGGCCAGAGGTACAGGTGCAGGCAGGAGCGGTAGAACCGCTCGTGCAAGACCGGAAGTATCGCTGGGACTACACAACATAGTGGAAGAATGGTAGAACCGGTCTGACACCGGTTGTACCGCCAAGTTGCATCAGCCCATGCACAAAGAGATAAAACTTGTGTACATTTGGAAAAGATGGCTTGGGATGAGAAGGCTTAGGATGGAAGCAAGACACTGTATTATGATGATGAAGCCCCCAAGAGTGCAAGAAGCAAACAAAAAGGTGCTACCTCTTGAGCACTGCGTTGGTTTTCCCTTGAAGAGGAAAGGGTGATGCAGTAAAGTAGCGTAAGTATTTCCCTCAGTTTTTGAGAACCAAGGTATCAATCCAGTAGGAGGCCACGCTCAAGTCCCTCGCACCTACACAAACAAATAAAAACCTCGCAACCAACGCAATAAAGGGGTAGTCAATCCCTTCACGGTCACTTACGAAAGTGAGATCTGATAGACATGATAAGATAATATTTTTGGTATTTTTATAATAAAGATGCAAAGTAAAATAAAAGGCAATAAAAATAGCGAAGTGTTGGAAGATTAATATGATGGAAAATAGACCTGGGGGCCATAGGTTTCACTAGTGGCTTCTCTCGAGAGCATAAGTATTACGGTGGGTGAACAAATTACTGTTGAGCAATTGATAGAATTGAGCATAGTTATGAGAATATCTAGGTATGATCATGTATATAGGCATCACGCCCGTGACAAGTAGACCAACTCCTGCCTGCATCTACTACTATTACTCCACACATCGACCGCTGTCCAGCATGCATCTAGAGTATTAAGTTCAAAAGAACAGAGTAATGCTTTAAGTAAGATGACATGATGTAGAGGGATAAACTCATGCAATATGAAATAAACCCCATCTTGTTATCCTCGATGGCAACAATACAATACGTGCCTTGCTACCCCTGTTGTCACTGGGAAAGGACACCGCAAGATTGAACCCAAAGCTAAGCACTTCTCCCATTGCAAGAAAGATCAATCTAGTAGGCCAAACCAAACTAATAATTCGAAGAGACTTGCAAAGATAACCAATCATACATAAAAGAACTCAGAGAAGATTCAAATATTGTTCATAGATAAACTTGATCATAAACCCACAATTCATCGGTCTCAACAAACACACCGCAAAAGAAGATTACATCGAATAGATCTCCACGAGAATCGTGCAGAACTTTATATTCAGATCCAAAGAGAGAGAAGAAGCCATCTAGCTAATAACTATGGACCCGAAGGTCTGAGGTAAACTACTCACACATCATCGGAGAGGCTATGGTGTTGATGTAGAAGCCCTCCGTGATCAATGCCCCCTCCGGCGGGATACCGGAAAAGGCCCGAAGATGGGATCTCACGGGTACAGAAGGTTGCGGCGGTGGAATTAGGTTTTCGTGGATGCTTTTGTTGGTTTGGGGGTACGTAGGTATATATAGGAGGAAGAAGTACGTCGGTGGAGCAACGTGGGGCCCACGAGGGTGGAGGGCGCGCCTAGGGGGGTAGGCGCGCCCCCCTGCATCGTGCTCTCCTGGTTGATTTCTTGACGTAGACTCCAAGTCCTTTGGATCACGTTCGTTCCGAAAATCACGTTCCCGAAGGTTTCATTCCGTTTGGACTCCGTTTGATATTCTTTTTCTGCGAAACTCTGAAATAGCCAAAAAACAACAATTTGGGCTGGGTCTCCGGTTAATAGGTTAGTCCCAAAAATAATATAAAAGTGTATAACAAAACCCATTAATCATCCAAAACAGAATATAATATAGCATGAAGCAATAAAAAATTATAGATACATTGGAGACGTATCAAGCATCCCCAAGCTTAATTCCTGCTCGTCCTCGAGTAGGTAAATGATAAAAACAGAATTTTTTATGCGGAATGCTACTTGGCATAATTTTTTAATGTAACCCTCTTAGTTGTGGTATGAATATTCAGATCCGGAAGATTCAAGATAAAAGTTTAATATTGACATAAAAGTAATAATACTTCAAGCATACTAACTAAGCAATTATGTCTTCTCAAAACAACATGGCCAAAGAAAGTTCATCCCTACAAAATCATATAGTTTAGTCATGCTCCATTTTCGTCACACAAGAATGCTCTCATCATGCACTACCCCGATGAAAAGCCAAGCAATTGTTTCATACTTTAGTAATCTCAAACTTTTTCAACCTTCACGCAATACATGAGCGTGAGCCATGGATATAGCACTATGGGTGGAATAGAATATAATGATGGGGGTTATGTGGAGAAGACAAAAAAGGAGAAAGTCTCACATCAACACGGCTAATCAACGGGCTATGGAGATGTCCATCGATTGATGTTAATGCAAGGAGTAGGGATTGCCATGCAACGGATGCACTAGAGCTATAAATGCATGAAAGCTCAACAAATGAAACTAAGTGGGTGTGCATCCAACTTGCTTGCTCATGACGACCTAGGGCATTTGAGTAAGCCCATTGTTGGAATATACAAGCCAAGTTCTATAATGAAAAATTCCCACTAGTATATGAAAGTGACAAAACAAGAGACTCTCTATCATGAAGATCATGGTGCTACTTTGAAGCACAAGTGTGGAAAAAAGGATAGTAGCATTGTCCCTTTTTATTTTCTCTTTTTTTTGGGCCTCCCTTTTTTTTGGCCTTTCTCTTTTTTTATGGGGACAATGCTCTATGAATGATGATTATCACACTTCTATTTATTTACAACTCAATGATTACAACTCGATACTAGAACAAAGTATGACTCTATATGAATGCCTCCGACGGTATACCGGGATAGGCAATGAATCAAGAGTGACATGTATGAAAAATTATGAACGGCGGCTTTGCCACAAATACGATGTCAACTACATGATCATGCAAAGCAATATGACAATGATGAACGTGTCATGATAAACAGAACGGTGGAAAGTTGCATGGCAATATATCTCGGAATGGCTATGGAAATGCCATAATACGTAGGTATGGTGGCTGTTTTGAGGAAGATATAAGGAGGTTTATGTGTGATAGAGCGTATCATATCACGGGGTTTGGATGCACCGGCGAAGTTTGCACCAACTCTCAATGTGAGATAGGGCAATGCACGGTACCGAAGAGGCTAGCAAATATTAAAGGGTAAGAGTGCGTATAATCCATGGAGTCAACATTAGTCATCAAGAACTCACATACTTATTGCAAAAATCTACAAGTCATCAAAAACCAAGCACTACGCGCATGCTCCTAGGGGGATAGATTGGTAGGAAAAGACCATCGCTCGTCCCCGACCGCCACTCATAAGGAAGACAATCAAAGAACACCTCATGTTTCAAATTTGTTACATAACGTTTACCATGCGTGCATGCTACGGGACTTGCAAACTTCAACACAAGTATTTCTCAATTTCACAACTACTCAACTAGCACAACTTTCATATCACTACCTTCATATCTCAAAACAATCATCAAGCATCAAACTTCTCTTAGTATTCAACACACTCATAAGAAAGTTTTTTACTAGTCTTGAATACCTAACATATTAGGATTAATTTCCCAATTTAAGCAAATTACCATGCTGTTTAAGACTCTCAAAACAATATAAGTGAAGCATGAGAGAATCATAGTTTCTATAAAACAAAACCACCGCCGTGCTCTAAAAAATATAAGTGAAGCACTAGAGCAAAAACTATATAGCTCAAAAGATATAAGCGAAGCGCATAGAGTATTCTAATAAATTCCGAATCATGTGTGTCTCTATCAAAAGGTGTGTACAGCAAAGATGATTGTGGTAAACTAAAAAGCAAAGACTAAAATCATACAAGATGCTCCAAGCAAAACACATATCATGTGGTGAATAAAAATATAGCTCCAAGTAAAGTTACCGATGGAAGTAGACGAAAGAGGGGATGCCTTCCGGGGCATCCCCAAGCTTTGGATTTTTGGTGTCCTTAGATTATCTTGGGGTGCCATGGGCATCCCCAAGCTTAGGCTCTTGCCACTCCTTGTTCCATAATCCATCAAATCTTTTACCCAAAACTTGAAAACTTCACAACACAAAACTTAAAAGAAAATCTCGTGAGCTCCGTTAGCGAAAGAAAACAGAACACCACTTCAAGGTACTGTAATGAACTCATTCTTTATTTATATTGGTGTTAAACCTATTGTATTCCAACTTCTCTATGGTTTATAAACTATTTTACTAGCCATAGATTCATCAAAATAAGCAAACAACACACGAAAAACAGAATCTGTAAAAAACAGAACAGTCTGTAGTAATCTATAACTAACGCAAACTTATGGAACTCCAAAAAATCTACAAAAATAGGACGACCTATACAATTTGTTTAATGATCTGCTGCAATTTAAATCAATATTTTATCACTTCTGGTGATTTTTAATAATCGTTTTCGTGAACAGAAAGTTTCTGGAATTTTCAGCAAGATCAAATAACTATTATCCAAGAAGATCCTATAGGTTTAATTTGTCACAAACACTAATTAAAATATAAAAACAAACCTAACCAGAGGCTAGATTAAAGATTTATTCCTAAACAGAAGCAAAAAGCAAAAAAAAACTAAAAATAAAATTGGGTTGCCTCCCAACAAGCGCTATCGTTTAACGCCCCTAGCTAGGCATTGAAGCAAGGATAGATCAAGGTATTGCCATCTTTGGTAGGCTATTCTTCAATAAGACACCTATCACCCTTAGGAGTTTCTTTCTTTCTATTAATTATCAAACTTCTAGGCACAAAATCGAAAAAAAATCATTTGCAGCAACTGGTTCCTTAATGATAGCAAAGAGATTGGGGTGAACACTTATTGATTTGAGATCCGCAGTTTCCTTATTAGAGGATTCGCCCTTATTTTTAGGAACATACATAAGCTTGGCAATTTTAGTAGGAGGACTTGGAGTATTCTTTACGGAAGAAAAGGCGGCCCCCAAGTTGGTGATGATACCCTCAAGTTTACCGATTCTAGTGGAATAATGATTTATTCTTTCATTAACTATGGGTTCCTTTTCCTTAATATTTTTTAAAGTTACTCCTACCTTAGATCCATATTGGGTAATTTGATTATGGATATTTTTATCCAAATTCTCAATCAATTCCGTAGTGGCAACTTTATTTTCAATAATTTCAAGCCTTTGCATCACATGTTCCAAAGTTAACGTAGTTCCGTTAACCAAGAGAGGTGGTGAGCCAAACAAATCTATCATAGCATTATAAGAATCAAAAGTATGGCTACCCAAGAAATTCCCTCCGGTAATGGTATCAAGAATATATCTATACCAAGGAGCGATGCCTACATAAAAATTTCAAAGAAGAATGGTAGTAGATTGCTTTCGGGTAAATCTATTTTGAGCATTGCAGATTCTATACCAAGCATCTTTTAGATTTTCTCCCTCCCTTTGTTTAAAATTAAGAACTTCATTCTCGGGAGATAAAGGAGTAGATAAAGGACTAGCCATGACGACAAAGCGAGCGGTAAAGAGGCAAACGGAAGAAGAGAGGGCAAATAAAACGGCAAGGGTGAAGTGGGGGAGAGGAAAACAAGAGGCAAATGGCAAATAATGTAATGCGGGAGATAAGAGTTTGTGATGGGTACTTGGTATGTTGACTTTTGCGTAGACTCCCCGGCAACGGCGCCAGAAATCCTTCTTGCTACCTCTTGAGCACCGCGTTGGTTTTCCCTTGAAGATGAAAGGGTGATGCAGTAAAGTAGCGTAAGTATTTCCCTCAGTTTTTGAGAACCAAGGTATCAATCCAGTAGGAGGCCACGCTCAAGTCCCTCGCACCTACACAAACAAATAAAAACCTCGCAACCAACGCAATAAAGGGGTTGTCAATCCCTTCACGGTCACTTACGAAAGTGAGATCTGATAGATATGATAAGATAATATTTTTGGTATTTTTATAATAAAGATGCAAAGTAAAATAAAAGGCAATAAAAATAGCTAAGTGTTGGAAGATTAATATGATGGAAAATAGACCCCGGGGGCCATAGGTTTCACTAGTGGCTTCTCTCAAGAGCATAAGTATTACGGTGGGTGAACAAATTACTGTTGAGCAATTGATAGAATTGAGCATAGTTATGAGAATATCTAGGTATGATCATGTATATAGGCATCACGTCCGTGACAAGTAGACCGACTCCTGCCTGCATCTACTACTATTACTCCACACATCGACCGCTATCCAGCATGCATCTAGAGTATTAAGTTCAAAAGAACAGAGTAATGCTTTAAGTAAGATGACATGATGTAGAGGGATAAACTCATGCAATATGAAATAAACCCCATCTTGTTATCCTCGATGGCAACAATACAATACGTACCTTGCTGCCCCTGCTGTAACTGGGAAAGGACACCGCAAGATTGAACCCAAAGCTAAGCACTTCTCCCATTGCAAGAAAGATCAATCTAGTAGGCCAAACCAAACTGATAATTCGAAGAGACTTGCAAAGATAACCAATCATACATAAAAGAATTCAGAGAGATTCAAATATTGTTCATAGATAAACTTGATCATAAACCCACAATTCATCGGTCTCAACAAACACACCGCAATAGAAGATTACATTAAATAGATCTCCACGAGAATCGTGGAGAACTTTGTATTGAGATCCAAAGAGAGAGAGAAGAAGCCATCTAGCTAATAACTATGGACCTGAAGGTCTGAGGTAAACTACTCACACATCATCGGAGAGGCTATGGTGTTGATGTAGAAGCCCTCCGTGATCAATGCCCCCTCCGGCGGGACGCCGGAAAAGGCCCCAAGATGGGATCTCACGGGTACAGAAGGTTGCGGCGGTGGAATTAGGTTTTCGTGGATGCTTCTGTTGGTTTGGGGGTACGTAGGTATATATAGGAGGAAGAAGTATGTCGGTGGAGCAACGTGGGCCCCACAAGGGTGGAGGGCGCGCCCAGGAGGGGTAGGCGCGCCCCCTGCCTCGTGCTCTCCTGGTTGATTTCTTGACGTAGACTCCAAGTCCTCTGGATCACGTTTGTTCTGAAAATCACGTTCCCGAAGGTTTCATTCCATTTGGACTCCGTTTTATATTCTTTTTCTGCGAAACTCTGAAATAGGCAAAAAAACTGCAATTTGGGCTGGGCCTCCGGTTCATAGGTTAGTCCCAAAAATAATATAAAAGTGTATAACAAAGCCCATTAATCATCCAAAACAGAATATAATATAGCATGAAGCAATCAAAAATTATAGATACGTTGGAGACGTATCAAAAGGCCACTCCTTGGAGACTTCAAGCATCTAGGAGAACCGAAGGAACAAGGCAAAAGGAACACACAACCAAGAAAAACACCTTTGCACAAGGGTGGTGGCCGGAGCCACTTATGTTTGAGTCAAATGGTATGGCGCCGCAAAGAATTATCCTTGGGCCCATGACCAAAACTTGTCTTTGAAGCACAAGTGCCATCAAAAATGGCTAATGTGAAAGAGTTGATCAATTTATGCGTAATGGGGGGAGGAAGAGTTCATTGAGAGAATAGTACTCCCCCTATGTTCATGCCTACACCTAGAACAAGACATCATGATGAGTATGGTGGGGTGTGCAAAGGTTCAAGCCACATTGCTCGAATCAATGATATTTAGCTCATGCCTTAACACGCGAAATCTTGCTTCATCCAAAGGCTTCGTCAATATATCTGCATGGTTATCATGAGTGTTGACATAGTTGAGCTCGATCTCTCCTCGCCTAATATGATCCCGGATGAAGTGATACCGAATCTCAATATGCTTCGTCTTGAAGTGTTGCACCGGGTTGAGAGAAATCTTGATGGCACTTTCATTGTCACACCAAAGAGGCACTTTGTCACAAATGACACCGTAATCCTTTAAAGTTTGCCTCATCCAAAGAAGTTGTGCACAACAACTACCGGCCGCCACATACTCCGCTTCGGTGGACGAGACAGATACACAACTTTGCTTCTAAGAAGACCAACTCATCAAAGAGCAACCAAGAAATTGACACCCTCCGGAAGTGGACTTCCTATCCACTTTGTCTCCCGCCCAATCAGAGTCCGAATAGCCTATAAGCTTGAAGTTTGCTCCTCTTGGGTACCATAAGCCAAAGTTTGGGGTATGAGCCAAATATCGAAAGATTTGCTTGACCGCCACAAAGTGGCTTTCCTTAGGTGCGGCTTGAAACCGTGCACAAATTCCCACACTCAACATGATATCCGGTCTAGATGCACAAAGGTAAAGCAAGGAGCCAATTATGGAGCGATATACCTTTTGATCCACCGCTTTACCATTGGGATCTATGTCAAGTTGGCATTTGACGGGCATTGGAGTGGAAGCCGGCTTGACATCACTTAGCTTGAATCTCTTGAGCATGTATTGAGTGTATTTGGCTTGGTTGATGAAGGTTCCTTCTCTTCTTAGCTTGACTTCGAACCCGAGAAAGAACTTCAACTCTCCCATCGAGGACATCTTGAACTTTGAGGTCATGAGAGCGGCAAATTCCTCATTGAAAGCTTTGTTAGGGGAACCAAAGATAATATCATCAACATATAGTTGGCACACAAACAACTCCCCTTTGACCTTCTTAGTAAAAAGAGTGGGGTCGATTTTCCCAACTTCAAACCCACGATCTTGCAACAACTTGGTAAGGTGGTCATACCACGCACGTGGGGCTTGTTTAAGGCCATAGAGTGCCTTATCGAGTTGGTACACATGATCGGGGAAGTAGGGATCCTCGAACCCGGGTTTTTTTGACATACACCAACTCATTAATAGGACCATTAAGGAAGGCACTCTTCAAATCCATTTGTTGCAACTTAAAGTTATGGTGAGAAACATAAGCAATCAACAAACGAATGGATTCAAGGCGAGC
The DNA here is from genome assembly GCF_018294505.1 of Triticum aestivum. NCBI lineage: Eukaryota > Viridiplantae > Streptophyta > Magnoliopsida > Poales > Poaceae > Triticum > Triticum aestivum. The sequence continues at coordinate 414,514,988 of NC_057814.1, read as the reverse complement.
CATGGGAGCAACGGTTTCACCGTAGTCGATACCCTCGACTTGGGAGTAGCCTTGTGCTACCAATCTAGCTTTGTTGCGAACGATAATCCCATGAGCATCTTGTTTGTTCTTGAAAATCCACTTGGTTCCAATGACATTATGATTCCCCGTTGGCCTTGGCACCAAGCTCCACACCTTATCGTACTCGAAGTTGTTGAGTTCTTCATGCATGGCATTAAGCCAATCCGGATCCTCGAGCGCCTCATAGACCTTTTGGGGTTCAACACAAGAGACAAACGCGTGATATTCACAATAGTTTGCTAATTGTCTACGAGTGCTTACCCCCTTTCGGATGCTTCCAAGCACATTCTTCATGAGATGACCCTTGGTAGAGAGCTTGGAAGCAATCTTGGCGGCACGACGCTCCAATTCCTCCTGAGGAGTGAGTTGAGGAGTGGAAACTTGATCATCTTGAGCGTCGTCTTGCGCTTGTTCTTGACCTTGACCATCACTTGGTGGTTCACCACCATCTTGAGGTTGATCTTGCCCTTGATCTTGTTCATGTGGTTGAGGGCCTTCACTTTGTTCTTCGGAAGCGTGTGGGCCTTGGGTTGGTGATGGTTCCACTTGAGTGGAACATTGTCCTTCTCCTTCAGCCACAAGGGGTTCCTCAATGGGTAGGATAAAACCAACACACATTCTTCTTTATGGCTTGGGGAGGAATTTCATCACCTACATCACAAGTGCCACTTTGCTCCACATGGGAGCCATTATTCTCATCAAACTCCATGTTACACATCTCCTCAATAAGTCCCATGGACTTATTGAGGACACGGTAAGCATGAGAGTTTGTAGCATAACCAACAAATATGCCCTCTTGAGCTCTAGCCTCAAATTTAGACAAACGAACACCTTTCTTGAGAATGAAACACTTACACCCGAACACCCGAAAGTACTTGAGGTTGGGCTTGTTACCGGTGAGTATCTCATATGGAGTTTTGTTCAAGCCTTTGCGGAGATAGAGCCGATTGGATGCATGACACGCGGTGTTGATGGCTTCGGCCCAAAAGTTGTATGGAGACTTGAACTCCGCCATCATGGTCCTTGCCGCATCCATCAACGTACGGTTCTTCCTCTCCGCTACACCATTTTTTTGAGGGGTGTAAGGTGCGGAATATTGATGCTTGATCCCCTCATCACTAAGGAACTCATCCAAGGTGTAGTTCTTGAACTCGGTGCCATTGTAACTTCTTATAATCAAGATCTTTGCTTTGTGTTGGCGTTGAGCTTCATTTGCAAAGTCAATGACAGTTTGTTGAGTCTCACTCTTCCTCTTGAAGAAGTACACCCAAGTGTATCCTGAATAGTCATCCACAATCACCAAGCAATACTTACTACCCCCAAGACTATCAAAGGATGGAGGCCCAAAGAGATCCAAGTGAAGGAGCTCCAAAGGCCTCTTTGAGTAAATGATAGTCGTGGAGGGTGAGCCTTCTCATGTAACTTTCCTTCACTGCAAGCACGATCTTTGGCAAAAATAACATTTTTTAGTCCACGGACGTGGTCCCCCTTGAGAAGACTTTGCAAAGATCTCATATTGACATGGGCTAAACGGCGATGCCAAAGCCATCCCACGCCAACTTTGGCCATTAGGCATGTCGCGGTCTTAGTGGGTCGCTCCGAAAAGTTAACCACATAGAGACCGCTCTCGACATGCCCAACAAAGGCTACTTTAAGAGTCTTGATCCACGAGAGGGCCACGGTATCAATATCAAAGAACGTGGCAAAGCCCATGATTGCAAGTTGACGAACGGAAAGTAAATGGTATGCAAGGGACTCAACAAGCATGACCTTCTTGATCGTGAGATCATGAGAAATGACAACCTTGCCAAGTCCCAATACCTTAAAGGACGAGGCATCACCCCACTCGACATTGGTGGGCATAGACGGAATCTTGTGCACGTCCACCACCAAGTCCTTGCTTCCGGTCATACGATTAGTGGCTCCACTATTGAGCAACCATGATCCCCCACCGGAAGCAAACACCTACAAGAGATCAATGCTGGGTTTTAGGTACCCATTTTGTAATGGGTCCTTTGATGTTAGTGACAAGGGTCTTAGCAACCCAAATAGACCATTCAATGTACTCATAAGGAGAACCAACAAATTTAGCATAAACATGCCCATCACTAGCACGGCATAACACATAGGAAGGGTTAAAGCTGCCAGCTTTGTTGGAAGGGGTGGCATTGCCCTTCTTGACACCACCACCCTTCACATTGTTCTTCTTCTCCTTAGAACCACCCTCTCCCTCTTTCACAAAAGTTTTCTTGAGAGGAGGAGGTCGTTTGGCCTTGTCATTCTTCTTCTTGTTCTTGGACTTGGGTGCGAACCTAATCCCTTCCTTGGCCACAACTTCCTTTTGATTGCTCAAAAGGCCGTTGAGGTTCTTCTCACCTTGTATGCACGACACAAGGTCTTTCTCAAGTTGCTCCTTCAACTTTGCATTCTCCTCAACAAGATGCACATGCTCACAACAAGGGTTAGTAGCATTTGCATTATCTATTAAAACCATATGAGGAAAAGTGGCTTTCTCCTTGGTTAGCTTGACTTGGAGTTGATCATGAGACTCTTTAAGACTAGCATGAGTACCCTTCAAGGGATTGTGAGCCTTGTCAAGTATATCAAACTCCTCCTTGAGTCTAGCAAGATCAACCCCAAGTTTGGCCTTCTCAGAATTTAGCACACGAGATACAACAAGAGCATGATCAAGATCTTTCTTTAACTTAGCATGGTCATCGTTGTGTGACTCCTCAAGAGTCAAACGGTGATCGCGCTCTTCCGCAAGCGCATTAGAGAGATCCGATATCTCATCGGCATAGTCACGACTATGCCCCTCCATCTTAGAGATGGTTTCTTCATGAGCCCCGATCATGTCATTGGCTTCACCAAGTTGTTCCAAGAGAGCAACAAAGTGCTTCTTGGATTTACCCTTGAGCTTACTCATAAAAGACTCAAATTCATTTTCCTCCTCATTAGGCCCCTCATGTTCATCAATGCAATCCGTCAAAGAAGGATTAGTAATGATGGTAGTTTTGATGTTGGGGGTTACCTTGTTGGTGGCTTTAGCCATGAGGCACTTGGCGGTGATGTTCTCATTGGGTGAGTCGAAGAGAGACACCCGTGGAGTTGTCGCAATGGCAATGGAGGCCATGGCAACCGACTCACCATCTTCATCATCATCATCATCATCATCCTCATCGTACTCTTCTTGTGCCACCAACCCCTTGGGAGGAGTCTTCTTGGTGAAGTTGCTCTTGTTGGGGAAGGACTTGGCCTTGTCTTTTCGGATGAGCTTGCCACCATTGTCTTCCCTCTTCCCATATGGGCACTCCGCAACAAAGTGGCTCACATTGCCACAATTATAGCAAGTCCTCACTCGTTGCTTGCCCTTCGTGCCACTTGAGTTGTTCTTGTTGAAGTTGGGCCTTGTGTTCTTCTTGCTCCAAAATTGCCTTGAAGCGAGAGCCATGTGCTCATGATAAGCATATTTTGTATCTTCGGGATTGCTCTCCTCTTCTTCCTCTTCATCCTGTTCTTCCACACTAACCTTGGCCTTCAAAGCAAGGTTGGGCTTCTTAGCTCTTTGAGAACGCAACACCGCATTGTCGGCGGTCTTGTCCAAGATCCTCATTGCCCCAAACTCATCCAACACTTCACTTGAGGACAAGGTGTGGAAGTCCGGCCTTTGACGGATGACGGAGGACATGGCCTTGTGGTAAGGCATCATGGCCTTGAGGAACTTCCGCTTGATCCAATTGTCATCCGTATCCTTGCTCCCATGATCTCAAAGAGAGACCGCGAGAGTAGTTAACCTCCGATAAAGCTCATGAGGTTCTTCATCTTCATTCATTGCAAACTCGTCGGCTTCATCTTGCACCACTTCATAGTTGGAGCGTTGAATGCTTGCGCTTCCCTGGTAAAGGGAGACAACATGGTGCCATGCTTCCTTGGCCATGGTGAAAGGTCGGAGATGTGCAAGATCTTCGGATGGAATTGCATCTTGGATGATGAAGAGAGCATTCTCGGTGAATTGATGATCCGCGGCTTCTCTAGGGGTGAAGTTTGATACGTCCATTTTGCATCATGCTTTTATATCGATATTTATTGCATTATGGGCTGTTATTACACATTATGTCACAATACGTATGCCTATTCTCTCTTATTTTACAAGGTTTACATGAAGAGGGAGAATGCCGGCAGCTGGAAAAGGAGCAAATATTAGAGACCTATTCTGCACAACTCCAAAAGTCCTGAAACTCGACGAAAGTCAGTTTTGGAATATATAAAAAATACTAAGCGAAGAAAGCACCAGAGGGGGGCCAACCACCATCCACGAGGGTGGGGACGCGCCCTACCCCTTGGGTGCGCCCCTTGCCTCGTGGGCCCCCTGGCAGGCGTTCGGTTCCCATCTTTTGCTATATGAAGTCTTTCGCCCTGTAAAAAATCAGAAGACAGCTTTCGGGAGAAGCGCCACTGTCTCGAGGCGGAACCTTGGCGAAACCAATCTAGGGCTCCAGCAGAGCTGTTCTGCAGGGGAAACATCCCTCCGGGAGGGGGAAATCATCACCATCGTCATCACCATCGATCCTCTCATCGGGAGGGGGTCAATCTCCATCAACATCTTCACCAGCACCATCTCCTCTCAAACCCTAGTTCATCTCTTGTATCCGATCTTTGTCTCAAAACCTCGGATTGGCACCTGTGGGTTGCTAGTAGTGTTGATTACTCCTTGTAGTTGATGCTAGTTGGTTTATTAGGTGGAAGATCATATGTTCAAATCCTTTATGAATTTTAATACCCCTCTGATTATGAACATGAATATGATTTGTGAGTAGGTACGTTTGTTCCTGAGGACATGGGAGAAGTCTTGCTATAAGTAGTCATGTGAATTTGGTATTCGTTCGATATTTTGATGAGATGTATGTTGTCTTTCCTCTAGTGGTGTTATGTGAAGGTCGACTACATGACACTTCACCATTATTTGGGCCTAGGGGAGGGCATTGGGAAGTAATAAGTAGATGATGGGTTGCTAGAGTGACAGAAGCTTAAACCCTAGTTTATGCGTTGCTTCGTAAGGGGCTGATTTGGATCCATATGTTTCATGCTATGGTTAGGTTTACCTTAATACTTCTTTTGTAGTTGCGGATGCTTGCAATAGGAGTTAATCATAAGTGGGATGCTTGTCCAAGGAAGGGCAGTACTGCTACCTCTTGAGCATGCGTTGGTTTTCCCTTGAAGAGGAAAGGGTGATGCAGCAAAGTAGCGTAAGTATTTCCCTCAGTTTTTGAGAACCAAGGTATCAATCTAGTAGGAGGCCACACGCAAGTCCCTCGTACCTACACAAACAAATAAGAACCTTGCAACCAACGCGATAAAGGGGTTGTCAATCCCTTCACGGCCACTTGCAAAAGTGAGATCTGATAGAGATGATAAGATAATATTTTTGGTATTTTTATGATAAAGATTGAAAGTAAAGATTGCAAAATAAACGGCAAGAAATAGCTAGTTGACGGAGATTAATATGATGGAAAATAGACCCGGGGGCCATAGGTTTCACTAGTGGCTTCTCTCAAGATAGCATAAGTATTACGGTGGGTGAACAAATTACTGTCGAGCAATTGATAGAAAAGTGCATAATTATGAGAATATCTAGGCATGATCATGTATATAGGCATCACGTCCGCGACAAGTAGACCGACTCCTGCCTGCATCTACTACTATTACTCCACACATCGACCGCTATCCAGCATGCATCTAGAGTATTAAGTTCATAAGAACAGAGTAACGCATTAGGCAAGATGACATGATGTAGAGGGATAAACTCAAGCAATATGATATAAACCCCATCTTTTTATCCTCGATGGCAACAATACAATACGTGTCGTTTCCCCTTCTGTCACTGGGATCGAGCACCGCAAGATTGAACCCAAAGCTAAGCACTTCTCCCATTGCAAGAAAGATCAATCTAGTAGGCCAAACCAAACTGATAATTCGAAGAGACTTGCAAAGATAACCAATCATACATAAAAGAATTCAGAGAAGATTCAAATATTGTTCATAGATAATGTTGATCATAAACCCACAATTCATCGGATCTCGACAAACACACCGCAAAAAGAGTTACATCGAATAGATCTCCAAGAAGATCGAGGAGAACTTTGTATTGAGATCCAAAGAGAGAGAAGAAGCCATCTAGCTAATAACTATGGACCCGAAGGTCTGAGGTAAACTACTCACACATCATCGGAGAGGCTATGGTGTTGATGTAGAAGCCCTCCGTGATCAATTCCCCCTCCGGCGGAGCGCCGGAAAAGGCCCCAAGATGGGATCTCATGGGTACAGAAGGTTGCGGCGGTGGAAATAGGGTTTCGTGGTGCTCCCCGATGGTTTCGGGGTACATGGGTATATATAGGAGTAAGAAGTAGGTCGGTGGAGCCACGAGGGGCCCACGAGGGTGGGGGGCGCGCCTCCCTGCCTCGTGGCCTCCTCGTTGATTTCTTGACGTCCACTCCAAGTCCTCTGGATCACGTTTGTTCCAAAAACCACGCTCCCGAAGGTTTCATTCCGTTTGGACTCCGTTTGATATTCCTTTTCTGCGAAACACTGAAATAGGCAAAAAACAATAGCAATTTGCACTGGGCCTTGGGTTAATAGGTTAGTCCCAAAAATAATATAAAAGTGTATAATAAAGCCCATTAAACATCCGAAACATAATATATAATAGCATGGAGCAATAAAAATTATAGATACGTTGGAGACGTATCAAGCATCCCCAAGCTTAATTCCCGCTCGTCCTCGAGTAGGTAAATGATAAAAACAGAATTTTTGATGTGGAATGCTACTTAGCATATTCTTCAATGTAATTTTCTTTATTGTGGCATGAATGTTCAGATCCGAAAGATTCAAGATAAAAGTTTAATATTGACATAAAAATAATAATACTTCAAGCATACTAACCAAGCAATTATGTCTTCTCAAAATAACATAGCCAAAGAAAGCTCATCCCTACAAAATCATATAGTTTGGCCATGCTTCATTTTCATCACACAAGAATGCTCTCATCATGCGCAACCCTGATGACAAGCCAAGCAATTGTTTCATACTTCAGTAATCTCAAACTTTTCTCAACTTTCACGCAATACATGAGCGTGAGCCATGGATGTAGCACTATGGGTGGAAAAGAATATAATGATGGGGGTTGTGTGGAGAAGAAAAAAAAGGAGAAACTCTCACATTGACAGGGCTAATCAACGGGCTAGGGAGATGCCCATCAATTGATGTCAATGCAAGGAGTAGGGATTTCCATGCAACGGATGCACTAGAGCTATAAATGTATGAAAGCTCAACAAAAGAAACTAAGTGGGTGTGCATCCAACTTGCTTGCTCACGAAGACCTAGGGCATTTGAGGAAGCCCATTGTTGGAATATACAAGCCAAGTTCTATAATGAAAATTCCCACTAGTATATGAAAGTGACAAAACAAGAGACTCTCTATCATAAAGATCATGGTGCTACTTTGAAGCACAAGTGTGGAAAAAAGGATAGTAGCATTGTCCCTTTTTATTTCTCTTTTTTCTCTTTTTTTATTTTTTGGGCCTTTCTTTTTTTTTGGCCTTTCTCTTTTTTTTGGGACAATGCTCTATTAATGATGATCATCACACTTCTATTTATTTACAACTCAATGATTACAACTCGATACTAGAACAAAGTATGACTCTATATGAATGCCTCCGGCGGTGTACCGGGATGGTAAATGAATAAAGAGTGACATGTATGAAATAATATGCATGGTGGCTTTGCCACAAATACGATGTCAACTACATGATCATGCAAGGCAATATGACAATGATGAAGCGTGTCATAATAAACGGAACGGTGGAAAGTTGCATGGCAATATATCTCGGAATGGCTATGGAAATGCCATAATAGGTAGGTATGGTGGCTGTTTTGAGGAAGATATAAGGAGGTTTATGTGTGATAGAGCGTATCGTATCACGGGGTTTGGATGCACCGGCGAAGTTTGCACCAACTCTCAAGGTGAGAAAGGGCAATGCACGGTACCGAAGAGGCTAGCAATGATGGAAGGTTGAGAGTGCGTATAATCCATGGACTCAACATTAGTCATAAAGAACTCACATACTTATTGCAAAAATCTACAAGTCATCAAAAACCAAGCACTACGCGCATGCTCCTAGGGGGATAGATTGGTAGGAAAAGACCATCGCTCGTCCCCGACCGCCACTCATAAGGATGACAATCAAAGAACACCTCATGTTTCAAATTTGTTACACAACGTTTACCATACGTGCATGCTACGGGACTTGCAAACTTCAACACAAGTATTTCTCAAATTCACAACTACTCAACTAGCACAACTTTAATATCACTATCTCCATATCTCAAAACAATCATCAAGTATCAAACTTCTCTTAGTATTCAATGCACTTATATGAAAGTTTTTATTATATCCATCTTGGATGCCTATCATATTAGGACTAATTTTATAGCCAAAGCAAATTACCATGCTGTTCTAAAGGACTCTCAAAATAATATAAGTGAAGCATGAGAGATCAATAATTTCTATAAAATAAAACCACCACCGTGCTCTAAAAGATATAAGTGAAGCACTAGAGCAAAATTGTTTAGCTCAAAAGATATAAGTGAAGCACATAGAGTATTCTAATAAATTCCGAATAATGTGTGTCTCTCCCAAAAGGTGTGTACAGCAAGGATGATTGTGGTGAACTAAAAAGCAAAGACTCAAATCATACAAGACGCTCCAAGCAAAACACATATCATGTGGTGAATAAAAATATAGCTCCAAGTAAAGTTACCGATGGAGGAAGACAAAAGAGGGGATGCCTTCCGGGGCACCCCCAAGCTTAGGCTTTTTGGTTGTCCTTGGATTTTACCTTGGGGTGCCTTGGGCATCCCCAAGCTTAGGCTCTTGCCACTCCTTGTTCCATAATCCATCAAATCTTTACCCAAAACTTGAAAACTTCACAACACAAAACTTAACAGAAAATCTTGTGAGCTCCGTTAGCGAAAGAAAACAAAACACCACTTCAAGGTACTGTAATGAACTCATTATTTATTTATATTGGTGTTAAACCTACTATATTCCAACTTCTCTATGGTTCATAACCTCTGATACTAGCCATAGATTCATCAAAATAAGCAATCAACACACGAAAAACAGAATCTGTCAAAAACAGAACAGTCTGTAGTAATCTGTATCAAACGCATACTTATGGAACTCCAAAAATTCTAAAATAAACTTCTGGACGTGAGGAATTTATCTATTAATCATCTACAAAAAGAATCAACTAAATAGCACTCTCCAGTAAAAAGTTATAGCTAATCTCGTGAGCGCTAAAGTTTCTGTTTTTTACAGCAAGATCAAAAAGACTTCACCCAAGTCTTCCCAAAGGTTCTACTTGGCACAAACACTAATTAAAACACAAAAACACATCTAACCAGAGGCTAGATCAAATATTTATTACTAAACAGAACCAAAAATCAAGAAACAAAAATAAAATTGGGTTGCCTCCCAACAAGCGCTATCGTTTAACGCCCCTAGCTAGGCATAAAGGCAAGGATAGATCTAGGTATTATCATCTTTGGCATGCAATCCATAAGTAGCTCTCATAATAGATTCATAAGTTAATTTAATTTTATTTCTAGGAAAGTGTTACATGCTTTTCCTTAACGGAAATTGGAATCTAATATTCCCTTCTTTCATATCAATAATTGCACCAATCGTTCTAAGGAAAGGACTACCAAGAATAATAGGGCATGAAGGATTGCAATCTATATCAAGGACAATGAAATATACGGGCACATAATTCCTATTTGCAACAATAAGAACATCACTAATTCTTACCATAGGTTTCTTAATGGTGGAATCCGCAAGGTGCAAGTTTAAAGAACAATCATCAAATTCACGGAAACCTAACATATCACACAATTTTTTGGAATCGTGGAAACACTAGCACCCAAATCACACAAAGCATAGCATTCCTGATCTTTAATTTTAATTTTAATAGTAGGTTCCCACTCATCATAAAGTTTTCTAGGGATAGAAACTTCCAATTCAAGCTTTTCTTCATAAGATTGCATTAAAGCATCAACGATATGTTTGGTAAAAGCCTTATTTTGACTATAAGCATGCGGAGAATTTAGCACGGATTGCAACAAGGAAATACAATCTATTAAAGAACAATTATCATAATTAAATTCCTTGAAATCCAAAATAGTGGGTTCATTGCTATGTAAAGTTTTGACCTCTTCAATCCCACTTTTACCAATTTTTGCATCAAGATCTAAAAACTCCGAATCATTGGGACGCCTTTTAACTAAAGTTGACTCATCTCCAGTCCCATCATTATCAAGATTCATATTGCAAAACAAAGATTTAATAGGAGACACATCAATCACTTTTAGATCTTCATCCTTATTATCATGAAAACTAGAAGAACACGCTTTCACAAAGCAATCTTTTTTAGCACGCATCCTAGCGGTTCTTTCTTTGCACTCATCAATGGAAATTCTCATAGCTTGAGAGACTCATTGATATCATGCTTAGGTGGAATAGATCTAAGTTTCAAAGAATCAACATCAAGAGAAATTCTATCCACGTTCCTAGCCAACTCATCAATCTTAGGCAATTTTTCTTCAAGCAAAGCATTGAAATTCTTTTGAGAAATCATAAATTCTTTAACACTAGTCTCAAAATCAGAGGGCATCTTATTAAAATTTCCATAAGAGTTGTTGTAGGAATTACCATAATTATTAGAGGAATTACTAGGATACGGCCTAGGATTAAAGTTTCCTCTATAAGCGTTGTTACCAAAATTGTTCCTACCAACAAAATTCACATCCATAGATTCATTATTATTCTCAATCAAAGTAGACAAAGGCATATCATTGGGATCAGAAGAAACACTCTTATTAGCAAACAATTTCATAAGTTCATCCATCTTTCCACTCAAAACATTAATTTCTTCAATTGCATGCACCTTTTTACTAGTAGATCTTTCAGTGTGCCATTGAGAATAATTAACCATAATATTATCTAGGAGTTTAGTAGCTTCTCCTAAAGTGATTTCCATAAAAGTGCCTCCCGCGGCCGAATCTAAAAGATTTCTAGAAGCAAAATTCAATCCGGCATAAATTTTTGTATAATCATCCATAGATTCAAACCATGTGTAGGGCAATTACGTATCATTAATTTCATTCTCTCCCAAGCTTGTGCAACATGTTCATGATCAAGTTGCTTAAAATTCATAATATCGTTTCTAAGAGAGATGATCTTAGCGGGAGGAAAATACTTAGAGATAAAAGCATCTTTGCACTTATTCCAAGAATCAATACTATTTTTAGGCAAAGACGAAAACCAAGTTTTAGCACGATCTCTAAGCGAAAAAGGAAATAGCTTCAATTTAACAATATCATTGTCCACATCTTTCTTCTTTTGCATATCACACAAATCAACAAAGCTATTTAGATGGGTAGCGGCATCTTCACTAGGAAGGCCGGCGAATTGATCTTTCATGACAAGATTCAGCAAAGCAGCATTAATTTCACAAGATTCAGCATCGGTAAGAGGAGCAATCGGAGTGCTAAGAAAATCATTGTTGTTGGTATTGGCAAAGTCACACAATTTAGTATTATCTTGAGCCATCGTGACAAGCAAGCAATCCAACACACAAGCGAACAAGAAGCAAGCGAAAAAGAGGCGAACGGAAAGAGAGGGCGAATAAAACGGCAAGGGTGAAGTGGGGGAGAGGAAAACGAGAGGCAAATGGCAAATAATGTAATGCGAGGGATAAGAGTTTGTGATGGGTACTTGGTATGTCTTGACTTGTGCGTAGACTCCCCGGCAACGGCGCCAGAAATCCTTCTTGCTACCTCTTGAGCATGCGTTGGTTTTCCCTTGAAGAGGAAAGGGTGATGCAGCAAAGTAGCGTAAGTATTTCCCTCAGTTTTTGAGAACCAAGGTATCAATCCAGTAGGAGGCCACACGCAAGTCCCTCGTACCTACACAAACAAATAAGAACCTTGCAACCAACGCGATAAAGGGGTTGTCAATCCCTTCACGGCCACTTGCAAAAGTGAGATCTGATAGAGATGATAAGATAATATTTTTGGTATTTTTATGATAAAGATTGAAAGTAAAGATTGCAAAATAAACGGCGACAGAAATAGCTAGTTGACGGAGATTAATATGATGGAAAATAGACCCGGGGGCCATAGGTTTCACTAGTGGCTTCTCTCAAGATAGCATAAGTATTACGGTGGGTGAACAAATTACTGTCGAGCAATTGATAGAAAAGTGAGAATATCTAGGCATGATCATGTATATAGGCATCACGTCCGCGACAAGTAGACCGACTCCTGCCTGCATCTACTACTATTACTCCACACATCGACCGCTATCCAGCATGCATCTAGAGTATTAAGTTCATAAGAACAGAGTAACGCATTAGGCAAGATGACATGATGTAGAGGGATAAACTCAAGCAATATGATATAAACCCCATCTTTTTATCCTCGATGGCAACAATACAATACGTGTCGTTTCCCCTGCTGTCACTGGGATCGAGCACCGCAAGATTGAACCCAAAGCTAAGCACTTCTCCCATTGCAAGAAAGATCAATCTAGTAGGCCAAACCAAACTGATAATTCGAAGAGACTTGCAAAGATAACCAATCATACATAAAAGAATTCAGAGAAGATTCAAATATTGTTCATAGATAATCTTGATCATAAACCCACAATTCATCGGATCTCGACAAACACACCGCAAAAAGAGTTACATCGAATAGATCTCCAAGAAGATCGAGGAGAACTTTGTATTGAGATCCAAAGAGAGAGAAGAAGCCATCTAGCTAATAACTATGGACCCGAAGGTCTGAGGTAAACTACTCACACATCATCGGAGAGGCTATGGTGTTGATGTAGAATCCCTCCATGATCGATTCCCCCTCCGGCGGAGCGCCGGAAAAGGCTCCAAGATGGGATCTCACGGGTACAGAAGGTTGCGGCGGTGGAAATAAGGTTTCGTGGTGCTCCCCGATGGTTTCGGTGTACATGGGTATATATAGAAGGAAGAAGTAGGTCGGTGGAGCTACGAGGGGCCCACGAGGGTGGGGGCGCGCCCAGGGGGGCAGGCACGCCTCCCTGGCTCGTGGCCTCCTCGTTGATTTCTTGACGTCCACTCCAAGTCCTCTGGATCACGTTTGTTCCAAAAATCTTGCTCCCGAAGGTTTCATTCCGTTTAGACTCCGTTTGATATTCCTTTTCTGCGAAACACTAAAATAGGCAAAAAAAACAGCAATTTGCACTGGGCCTTGGGTTAATAGGTTAGTCCCAAAAATAATATAAAAGTGTATAATAAAGCCCATTAAACATCCAAAACATAATATATAATAGCATGGAGCAATCAAAAATTATAGATACGTTGGAGACGTATCAAGTACCCAAGCACCGGTCCACCCACATATCAAATTATCAAAGTAACGAACGCGAATCACATCAGCGTGAGGAAAACTAGCTTGACGATAATTCCCATGTGTCCTCGGGAGCGTTTTCCTTTATATAAGAGTTTGTCCAGGATTTTCCTTTGCTATAAAAAGGATTGGGCCACCTTGCTGCACCTTGTTTACTCTTGTTACTTGTTACCCGTTAGGAATTACCTTATCACAAAACTATCTGTTACCGATAATTTTAGTGCTTGCAGAGAATACCTTGCTGAAAACTACTTGTCATTTCCTTCTGCTCCTCGTTGGCTTCGACAATCTTACTTATCGAAAGGACTAGGATAGATCACCTATATTTGTGGGTCATCAAGACTCTTTTCTGGCACCGTTGCTGGGGAGTGAAGCGCCTCTGGTAAGTGGAATTTATTAAGGAAATTTTTTTATAGTGTGCTAAAATTTACTGTCACTTGTTACTATGGAAAGCAATCCTTTGAGGGGCTTGTTCGGGGTATCTTCACCCCGACCAGTAGAGCAAAGAGTTGCTCCTCAACCTACTGAATCTACTAAAAATGTTTACTTTGAAATTCCTTTGGGTATGATAGAGAAACTGCTAGCTAATCCTTTTACAGGAGATGGAACATTGCATCCCGATTTGCACCTAATATATGTGGATGAAGTTTGTGGATTATTTAAGCTTGCAGGTATGCCCGAGGATGTTATCAAGAAGAAGGTCTTCCCTTTATCTTTGAAGGGAAAGGCATTGACATGGTTTAGGCTATGCGATGATATTGGGTCATGGAACTACAACAGATTGAAATTGGAATTTCATCAGAAGTTTTATCCTATGCATCTGGTTCATCGTGATTGTAATTATATATATAATTTTTGGCCTCGCGAAGGAGAAAGCATTGCTCAAGCTTGGGGGAGGCTTAAGTCAATGTTATATTCATGCCCCAATTATGAGCTCTTAAGAGAAATTATTATTCAAAAATTTTATGCTCGGCTTTCTCTCAATAATCGCTCCATGCTCGATACTTCTTGTACTGGTTCTTTTATGATGAAGACTATTGAATTCAGATGGGATTTATTGGAAAGAATTAAATGCAACTCTGAAGATTGGGATCTCGACGAAGGTAAGGAGTCAGGTATAACACCTAAGTTTGATTGTGTTAAATCTTTTATGGATACCGATGTTTTTCGTGAATTTAGCACAAAATATGGACTTGACTCTGAGATAGTAGCTTCTTTCTATGAATCATTTGCTACTCATGTTGATCTCCCTAAGGAGAAGTGGTTTAAATATCATCCTCCCATTGAAGTAAAAGTAGTTGAACCTATTAAAGTTGAAGAAAAGACTATCACTTATAGTGTAGATCCTATTGTTCCTACCGCTTATATTGAGAAACCACCTTTCCCTGTTAGAATAAAGGATCATGCTAAAGCTTCAACTGTGGTTCGTAAGAGTAATACTAGAACACCTACACCCCATGAGAAAATTAAAGTTGAACCTAGTATTGCTATGGTTAAAGATCTCTTGGCCGATAATATTGATGGGCATGATATTTACTTCTGTGATGAAGCTGCTAGAATTGCTAGACCCGATACTAAGGGTAAACATAGACTTGTTGTTGGCATGCCCATTGTTTCTATTAAAATAGGAGATCATTGTTATCATGGCTTATGTGATATGGGTGCTAGTGCAAGTGCAATACATCATTCCTTATACAAAGAAATTCTACATGATATTGCACCTGCTGAGATAGAAGAAATTGATGTTACAATTAAGCTTGCCAATAGAGATACTATTTCACCAGTTGGGATTGTTAGAGATGTTGAAGTCTTGTGTGGGAAAGTTAAATATCCTACTGATTTTCTTGTTCTTGGTTCCCCACAAGATGACTTTTGTCCCATTATATTTGGCAGACCCTTCTTGAATACTGTTAATGCTAAGATAGATTGCAAAAAGTATGTTGTTACTATTGGTTTAGGGGATATGTCTCATGAATTTAATTTTGCTAAATTTCATAGACAACCCCATGATAAAGAATTGCCTAGTAAAGATGAAATTATTGGTCTTGCTTCTATTGTCATGCCTCCTAATGATCCTTCAGAACAATATTTGCTAGACCATGAAAATGATATGTTCATAAATGAAAGAAGGGAAATAGATGAAGTATTCTTTAAACAGGGACCTATTTTGAAACACAACTTGCCTGTTGAGATTCTAGGGGATATTCCTACACCCAAGGGTGATCCCGTGTTTGAGCTTAAACCACTACCTGATACTCTTAAATATGCTTATCTTGATGAAAAGAAGATATATCCTGTTATTATTAGTGCTAACCTTTCAGAGCAGGAAGAAGAGAAATTATTGATAACTCTGAAGAAGCACCGTGCTGCTATTGGATATACTCTTGATGATCTTAAGGGCATTAGTCCCACTCTATGCCAGCACAAAATAAAATTGGAGAAAGACGCTAAACTGGTTGCTGATCACCAACGACGGTTAAATCCTAAGATGAAAGAAGTGGTAAGAAAGAAATACTAAAGCTTCTGGAGGCAGGTATAATTTATCCCGTTGCTGATAGTCAGTGGGTAAGTCCTGTCCATTGTGTCCCTAAGAAGGGAGGTATTACTGTTGTTCCTAATGATAAATATGAATTGATCCCACAAAGAATTGTCACAACGTATAGAATGGTAATTGATTTCTGTAAACTAAATAAAGCTACTAAAAAATATCATTACCCTTTACCTTTTATTGATAAAATGCTAGAAAGATTATCCAAACATACACATTTTTGCTTTCTAGACGGTTATTCTGGTTTCTCTCAAATACCTGTGTCAAAAGAGGACCAAGAAAGACCACTTTTACTTGCCCTTTCGGTACCTTTGCTTATAGACGTATGCCTTTTGGTTTATGCAATGCACCTGCTACCTTTCAAAGATGTTTGACTGCTATATTCTCTGACTTTTGTGAAAAGATTGTTGAGGTTTTCATGGACGATTTCTCCGTGTATGGAACTTCTTTTGATGATTGCTTAAGCAACCTTGATCGAGTTTTGCAGAGATGTGAAGAAACTAATCTTGTCTTGAATTGGGAGAAGTGCCACTTTATGGTTAATGAAGGTATTGTCTTGGGGCATAAAATTTCTGAAAGAGGTATTGAAGTTGATAAAGCTAAAGTTGATGTTATTGAAAAGATGTTGTGTCCTAAGGACATTAAAGGTATAAGAAGTTTCCTTGGTCATGCCGGTTTTTATAGGAGGTTCATTAAAGACTTCTCAAAAATTTCTAGGCCTCTGACTAATCTCTTACAAAAAGATGTTCCTTTTGTCTTTGATGATGATTGTGTAGAAGCATTTGAAATACTTAAGAAAGCCTTGATTTCTGCACCTATTGTTCAGCCACCTGATTGGAATTTACCCTTTGAAATTATGTGTGATGCTAGTGATTATGCTGTAGGTGCTGTTCTAGGACAAAGAGTTGATAAGAAATTAAATGTTATCCAATATGCTAGTAAAACTCTAGACAGTGCCCAGAGAAATTATGCTACTACTGAAAAAGAATTTTTAGCAGTTGTATTTGCTTGTGATAAGTTCAGACCTTATATTGTTGATTCTAAAGTAACTGTTCACACTGATCATGCTGCTATTAAATATCTTATGGAAAAGAAAGATGCTAAACCTAGACTTATTAGATGGGTTCTCTTGCTACAAGAATTTGATTTGCATATTATTGATAGAAAGGGAGCTGAGAACCCCGTTGCAGACAACTTGTCTAGGTTAGAGAATGTTCTTGATGACCCACTACCTATAGATGATAGCTTTCCTGATGAACAATTAGCTGTCATAAATGCTTCTCGTACTGCTCCATGGTATGCTGATTATGCTAATTACATTGTTGCTAAATTTATACCACCTAGTTTCACATACCAGCAAAAGAAAAAGTTTTTCTATGATTTAAGACATTACTTCTGGGATGACCCACACCTCTATAAAGAAGGAGTAGATGGTGTTATTAGACGTTGTGTACCTGAGCATGAACAGGAACAGATCCTACGCAAGTGTCACTCCGAGGCTTATGGAGGACACCACGCTGGTGATAGAACTGGACATAAGGTATTGCAATCCGGTTTTTATTGGCCTACTCTCTTCAAAGATGCCCGTAAGTTTGTCTTGTCTTGTGATGAATGTCAAAGAATTGGTAATATTAGTAGACGTCAAGAAATGCCTATGAACTATTCACTTGTTATTGAACCATTTGATGTTTGGGGCTTTGATTATATGGGACCGTTTCCTTCCTCTAATGGGTATACACATATTTTAGTTGCTGTTGATTACGTTACTAAGTGGGTAGAAGCTATTCCAACTAGTAGTGCTGATCATAACACCTCTATTAAGATGCTTAAAGAAGTTATTTTTCTGAGGTTTGGAGTCCCTAGATACTTAATGACTGATGGTGGTTCACATTTTATTCATGGTGCTTTTCGTAAAATGCTTGCTAAGTATGACGTTAATCATAGAATTGCATCTCCATACCTCCCACAGTCTAGTGGTCAAGTAGAATTGAGTAATAGAGAGATTAAGTTAATTTTGCAAAAGACTGTTAATAGATCTAGAAAGAATTGGTCCGAGAAACTTGATGATGCATTATGGGCCTATAGAACTGCATATAAAAATCCTATGGGTATGTCTCCGTATAAAATGGTTTATGGAAAAGCATGTCACTTACCTCTCGAACTAGAACATAAGGCATATTGGGCCATTAAAGAGCTCAATTATGATTTCAAACTTGCCGGTGAGAAGAGACTATTTGACATTAGCTCACTTGATGAGTGGAGAACTCAGGCCTATGAGAATGCCAAACTGTTCAAAGAAAAAGTTAAAAGATGGCATGACAAAAGGATACAAAAGCGTGAGTTTAACGTAGGTCATTATGTTTTGCTATACAACTCTCGTTTAAGATTTTTTGCAAGAAAACTCCTCTCTAAATGGGAAGGCCCTTACGTTATCGAGGAGGTCTATCGTTCGGTGCCATAAAAATCAACAACTTCGAAGGCACAAATCCGAAGGTGGTGAACGGTCAAAGAATCAAACATTATATCTCAGGTAATCCCATAAATGTTTTAACTAATGTCATTGAAACCGTAACCCGGAGGAATACATAAGGGACACTTTCCAGAACGTTTCTGACTCCGAAAAGGGATAGGTATGTGGTACGGTAAGTAAACTGACTCCAAAACAGCTCTAATAGTAATTTTTCTCCGTTTTGGAATATTTAAGAAAATAGGAAAATAAGAAGTAATCCGAAAGGGACACGAGGCAGCCACGAGGGTGGAGGGCGCGCCCTACCCCCTGGATGCGCTCCCTGCCTCGTGGGCACCTCGTGTGCTCTCCGGACTCCGTTTTCTTGCACGATACTTCTTTTGGTCGGTAAAAATTCATTATATAATCCCCCGAAGGTTTTGACCACCGTACCACGCAAATATCCTCTGTTTTTGTTTCGAGTTGTTTCTATAGCAGATTTAGAGCAAGATGTCATCTCAAGACTCCGACGGAGAGAGCTATGTCTCACATCTCATTGCTGACCCAAAGACCTATGGGGACCTATCTCCTTGTGGTCGAACTACGGATGATGAGGAAGATGCTCATTTTATGAGGATCAATGATTCAAGTTCGGAGGAGGAGGATGTCCCTCTACCTCAACCTGGGGATATGTATGTGAAGTTCAAGAAGTCTAGTCTCCCTAAGAGGGCTAAACTGTCTAACAACCGATCTATTCCTTCTCGTTTTCGGCAGAAAAGCAAAGGAGATTTATGTGACAAGATCTTGAAGCTGGAATCGGAGGTCGATGATTTAAAGGAGGAAATTGCTCTTCTCAATTACAATATGAAAAAGCTGAAGGCACAATTGTCATCGTCATCACCATCTTCTTCACCTCCGAAGAAGGAGACATAAATACATGGGTATGGGCACTCCCCTTGGCAACTGCCAAGCTTGGGGGAGGTGCCCCGGTATCGTATCACATCACACTCCTATCTTTACAATTTTTCTTAGTTCGATCCTTTTGGTAATATCTTGATCTAGTAGAATAAAGTTTTAGTGTGATCTAGTTTTGAGTTTTGCTTTATGATCCTTCTATGTAATCGAGTCCATGAGCTATAAAATAAAGTTTTGAGTCAAGGGCTTGATTATCTTGCTATGATCTTGAGGGAATAATATAAAAGAAAGAATAAAAAGAAATAGACAGATCATATTGATCTTATGGAGAGTAATGACTTCACATATAAAAGAGTATGACGAATAAAAGTTGTTGAGAGTTGACAAACATAGTTTTGGTCATCGTTGCAATTAATAGGAAGTAATAAAGAAAGAGAGGTTCTCACATATAAATATACTATCTTGGACATCTTTTATGGTTGTGAGCACTCATTAAAATATGATATGCTAAAAATTTGATGCTGGACAAGGAAGACAACGTAATGGGTTATGTTTTCTTATATCCGAAATAAAGTATATTGCCATGGATCATCCAACACGTTGAGCTTGCCTTTCCCCCTCATGCTAGCCAAACTCTTTGCACCAAATAGAGATACTACTTGTGCTTCCAAATATCCTTAAACCCAGTTTTGCCATGAGAGTCTACCATACCTACCTATGGATTGAGTAAGATCCTTCAAGTAAGTTGTCATTGTTGCATGCAATAAAAATTGCTCTCTACATATGTATGATTTATTAGTGTGGAGAAAATAAGCTTTATACGATCTTGTGATGTGGAAGAAATAAAAGCGATGGACTGCATAATTAAGGTCCATATCACAAGTGGCAATATAAAGTGACGTTCTTTCACATTAAGATCTCGTGCATCCAACCACAAAAACACATGATAACCTCTGCTTCCCTCTGCGAAGGGCCTATCTTTTATTTTTGCCTTATGTCTTATGCAAGAGTCGCGGTGATCTTCACCTTTCCTTTTTACACTTTATCCTTTGGCAAGCACATTGTGTTGGAAAGATCCTGATATATATATATCCAATTGGATGTAAGTTATCATAAACTATTATTGTTGACATTACCCTTGAGGTAAAAGGTTGGCAGGCAACGCTATAAGCCCTATCTTTCTCTGTGTTCGGTTAAAACTCTATACCCATAAGTATTGCGTGAGTGTTAGCAATTGTGAAAGACTAAATGATAGTTGAGTATGTGGACTTGCTGAAAAACTCTTATATTGACTCTTTCCGATGTTATGATAAATTGAAATTGCTTCAATGACCGAGATCATAGTTTGTTAGTTTTCAATAAAGTTTCTGATTCATACTTGACATTGTGAATAGTATTACTTTAGCATAAGAAATCATATGACAATATATATATATATATATATATATGTGTGTGTGTGTGTGTGTGTGTGTGTGTGTTGCTGTTATAAGAATGATCATGATGCCCTCATGTCCGTATTTTATTTTATCGACACCTCTATCTCTAAGCATGTGGACATTTTTTCGTTATCAGTTTTCGCTTGAGGACAACTGAGGTCTAAGTTCGGGGGAGTTGATACGTCCATTTCGCATCGTGCTTTTATATCGATATTTATTGCATTATGGGATGTTATTACACATTATGTCACAATATACTTGTGCATATTCTCTCTTATTTTACAAGGTTTACATGAAGCGGGAGAATACCGGCAGCTAGAATTCTCTGGAAAAGGAGCAAATATTAGAGACATATTCTGCCCAACTCCAAAAGTCCTGAAACTCCATGAAAGTCAGTTTTGGAATATATAAAAAATACTGAGCGAAGAAAGCACCAGAGGGGGCCACCCACCATCCACGAGGGAGGGGGGCGTGCCCTACCCCCTGGGCGCGCGCCCTGCCTCGTGGGCCCCCTGGCAGGCCTCCAGTGCCCATATTTTGCTATATGAAGTCTTTCGCCCTGGAAATAATCAGAAGGAAGCTTTCGGGACGAAGCGCCGCCGTCTCGAGGCGGAACCTTGGCGAAACCAACCTAGGGCTCCGGCGGAGCTGTTCTGCCGGGGAAACATCCTTCCGGGAGGGGGAAATCATCACCATCGTCATCACCATCGATCCTCTCATCGGGAGGGGGTCAATCTCCATCAACATCTTCACCAACACCATCTCCTCTCAAATCCTAGTTTATCTCTTGTATCCGATTTTTGTCTGAAAACCTCAAATTGGTACCTGTGGGTTGCTAGTAGTGTTGATTACTCCTTGTAGTTGATGCTAGTTGGTTTATTCGGTGGAAGATCATATGTTCAGATCCTTTATGCATATTAATACCCCTCTGATTATGAACATGAATATGATTTGTGAGTAGTTACATTTGTTCCTGAGGACATGGGAGAAGTCTTGCTATAAGTAGTCATGTGAATTTGGTATTCGTTCGATATTTTGATGAGATGTATGTTGTCTTTCCTCTAGTGGTGTTATGTGAATGTCGACTACATGACACTTCACCATTATTTGGGTCTAGGGGAAGGCATTGGGAAGTAATAAGTAGATGATGGTGTTTGACACGAAAAAAAGGGAAGACTCGCTCATACAAAAAGATAGAGGTTTCGTATAAGCGTCTCCTTTGACCCGGGGTACAAAGTGTTGCGGGCGTGCCAGTGTACTAAGTACACAAATACAAGAAGAAGAAAGAAAAAGAAAGTGGGGCCTGCTGGCGCGGCCGAAGGATCGAGTGATCATGGTCTCCTGGTTCCCGGGGGCCTCGGAAAGCCCCCGGTTAATTACTCCCGCGGGTAGTACCGCGGGTAGTACCGCGGGACACCTACGATTAATCTGCGCAGTCGCCGTCTTCGGTCTTCGCTTCGCGTTCCTCATGCATGGTGGTGGTGTGTGTGTGTGGCGGTGGCAGAGTCCGTCTACGGAGTGGTACACACGCCGTCCAAAACTTGGCCTTTGCTTCAGCCGCGCCCGCCTACGCCGTCTTGCCTCGTCGGCCTTGAGCGGCGTTGATGTGGTTGTCGAAGTAGCATGCATGGTTGGGCTTGGCCTGGACGCCGTCGATGACATTGTAGATTCGCCCGGGAGTGCGAGGGGTATGCCCCGCGGGAGTAGATGTCGAAAGGAGAAAAAGGGACGGATGGACATGCAACACATGATAGACGGATGGACATGCAACACATGATGTGCACACATCCGTCGATGACCGCATACACCGCCGCCAATTACCGCCGCCAATTGCGGAGAAAGTCGCCACCCCGTGCCGCTCGGCACGTGTGACATGAGTTCGTGCCGACGAAGAGGAAGGCCGCGGGACACGCCTAAGCGTGTCCCGGCCGCAGCCGGATGATGTCTCCGCCGCCATAGTTATGACGAGTCATCGTGACTCGTCGAGTGCCGTGCCGCCTCCAAGGTTACGACGAGCCGTCGACTCGTCGAGCGCCGCGCCACGCCAGGGCGTCGAACGGCCTACGTCGTCAAGTCCCGGCAAGCCCATGGCGCCTCCATGGACCAGCGAGACAAAGGCAAGGGAGACCCCGCGATGCGGCGGAGCCTCGCCCAGGCGCCGCCGATGGTGTAGGTAGAAGAGGTGGCGCACTAGATGGCGCCCAGTCGGATAACAAATGTCGCCGACTCCCGGCAAGCCCATGGCGCCACCATGGACTCGGCGAGACGGGGACAAATAAGGCCTCACGATGTGCCGGAGCCTTGTCTGGGCACCGCCGATGGTGTAGGTAGAAGGGGGCGGCACACAAGATGGGCAATGCCGGCGCATCATCGCCGGTGATGAGTCCAGCGTGAAGGGGTCGCCGGGGGCTGCACACGAATGGCAACCCCGGCGCGTCGTCGCCGGTGGTGAGTCCGGCATGAAGGGGTCGCCGGGGGCTGCACATGAATGGCAACCCCGGCGCGTCGTCGCCGGTGGTGAGTCCGGCGTGAAGGGGTCGCCGGTGATGAGTCTGGCATGAAGGGCTCGCCGGGGGCTGCACATGAAAGGCAACCCCGGCGTCGTCGTCTTCAAAGCAGGCCGGCGTGTGGGGATCACCGGTGTCGAGTGCGCCAGGAGTACGCGAGAACGATAACCCCCACACCCCATCTTCAGGAGCATCAAGGGCCATCTCCAGCGGTCGGCCTTGTCCCCGGCCGTGCCGCCGCAGCTCCGGGCGCCATCGCGAGAGATGCAGATAGAGGCAAGAGATGGGATAGGAAGGAAAGATTAGTTCCGGTCCTCACCTTGAGAGAAAATGATCGGCATGATGGCGAACTCCCTTAGCGGCTCCGGTGAGCCTCGTCCGCCTGCGCGAGGCCGCGTGCGTCGCGTCCTCCTCCTCTCCTGCTGCGTCTGCGTGAGGGATGGATCTCCTGGATGATGTGAGCCCCCTCGCCTCCTGCGTGCCTCGTGCGTAGGTTCTCCCCCCCTGCGTGAGGGAGTTCTCCCTGTATTTATACGCAGCGATAGAAGTACATGACGGTGCGACGGCTCGGCCGTTCGGCGGCCCCGATCTTCACGCGCAAGGGAATCCGTCCAAACCATCTATCTCTTTTTCTGGTGCTTATCTTCTCGGTGTTCTTGGCGCGTACGTCTGCACGCGAGAGAAAATAATCCTCGTACATGCCTTGGCGTATGGCTGGCTGTGGGCTCTGCTGGGAAGGGCACCGCGTAATCGAGTACGCACGCTTTCCTGCCGGCCGGTACGCGGGTATTCGCCTATAGGCATACGTACAAATACCTGTACATGCATGGAAACGATTTCCACCAAGTGCACGTTGGCCATGCATTGGCTCCCAACGGACCAATCCACCTCAAGCCCACGTACTAAACATGATGACGAGTGCTTAGGCCAAACTCGAATTGCCCATGCAATGCAAGTATATATGTATGGGTACGCTTAAATTGTTTGGCTAGTTAATTACCAGTCTAATAAATTAAACCGGTCATTAGCCCATAAAAACATCTTTCAGTCACTTTCAGTCAGGATGTTCAATGTACGTACACTGTGCACGTGTATGATACATATGCAATAGCCATGGGATCTCCTTGCTCCGCACAAATTCATAGGCTCCTCCTCAAGTTATGAGGAAAGGGAGAAAAAGATTTTGGTACAAATTAGCATCACACAACTTTTTTTTATTTCATACATAATGTAATACAAAATCTTGTCGAACAAATGGCCCCCACCGAGTCGTGTTAGAATGCGAAGCGAATCGAACACGACTTGGTGAAAGAATTTCTTGTCAACCAACTGGCGCATTTATTTTATTTTTGCAGCCTTGAGGTGTAATTTTTAGACCACTTGTGAGTCACAGGTGGTTATGAGAGGAAAACTTCTCTGGCTGTTAGCGAGTAAATTCGCCCAAGCGAGAAGGTAGAGAGAAAAAATAGAGGTACCATATTGGATCATGATGCTGCCGTGGTGCCTGGCAATCAAGTAACCTCGAGTCCTCTTCAGCTTGCGGCGGAACGCCATGCTGCACGCTGAAGGTGTTATCAGTCAAGTCGCGACCGTTTAGATGCATGGTGCCAGCCGACAAGACCGAAGGGTTTCATAGCTTCGGGTTAACCACACTGGCCAAAGCCGAAGCCAAGAATGGTTAAGGTACCTTGATGGGTCGTATTGCTGCCACGACGCTTTTCAACAAAGCTTCCTTACATCATCCTCAGTTCGCGGCGAAATACCATGCCGCATGCTGAAGGTTTTATCAGACAAGTCGGGACCGTTTAGCTGCACGGTGCCAGCCGACAAGACTGAAGGGTTTCACAGCTTCACGCTGGCCGCACTGGCGCGCTACACTGTTCCCACATTCAAGCTCAGTGTGGCCATGCGGACGGGACATCGGGACCTCATCGATGTCTTGCCCTATCGCTGAGTGTGATTGGTCGGTGACAAGACCGACCTGGTGTAGCAATGACAGCGTTGTGCACGCCCGCTGTTGTCGCCGAAGATGTTTGAGGGCATAGTGTTGCCCCCGGTAGTGTTGTTGTAGAGTTGCCGTAATACCGACGACTGAGGGGCGTGCCACCTTCAGTGTCAGCAGCCTGGCTCGAGGCCTGGTGTTGCCGTTGTAGACGATGCCTATGGCTTGCGGTGTTGAAGACGACGTCGTGCGGGGACGGCCCCGTCGACGCCAATGATCGAGGCCCTAGCGTCGCCCCCGGTGTTGTCATTGTTGTGGAAGCGACGTAGTGCTAACACTGAGGGGCGATGCCGCCCTCGCTGTTAGTAACGTTGGTTGAAGTAGCGTGGTTGCCAACATCTTGGCGACATGGCTTGGCGCAATGTGGGGAGGCCGTTAGGCAATGGGGACCTCAACCCCCGGCCCTCCCGCCATGGGCGTTGTAGAGGTTGTCGGTGAAGCGGACGTTTGAAGGGCGGTGATGCCCCTCGGTGCTCGTGGTGATGTCGAGCCAAAGGTGCATCGCTAGCACACATACATGTGGGCATCGTCTCTCATCCGCATAAAAACTTAGTCGCTCCTACAAAAAGTTAGAGGAACCAAGCGACTGGAAAGACCAAATGAAAACCAACTCACGCAGAGAAAGCGAGAAAAAAAGTTTTTTTTGTTTAAAATGTTGGCTTTTCCGCTTGACACTAGCTATGAGTGTGACGTCAGAAAAGGCTGCCGAAGGACTTAGTCATCGGGAATCGTCGAAAAGCCATGACGATCGCAACTCAATAACTTATTGCCTTCTGTATTTGTTTGTGTGTGTGAATGTGTGTGTATCGCGATGACGTGATTGGAGTGCTTCCGAGAGGCAGCAGGGAATCATACCCTAGCCCATCATGGCAAGGAGTAACCCCACAGCTCCACCATTCTCCCTTCCGGGCCTCAAGAACCCAGAAACTTGGGTAAGGTGTATTTAGGGTATGTGGTTTTCGGACAACGGCTGAAAAACATATGTTCATGCCTTCGTTGAGGGGTGGTGGATGACTACCTCCCGCCTTCTTTTCAGTGGTTCCCTTACTGCTTGCACGTCGGGACTTGCTTCTGGAATCTTGAGGTTTGCTTCATGGACGGCCTTGGTGGCCGTGAACTTTCGAGGATCGTCCCCCCTTGGAGGGAATGGCTTCATGGGCAGCCTTGGTGGCCGCGAACTTTCGAGGATCGCCTCCCCTTGGAGAGAATAGCTTCATGGGCGGCCTTGGTGGCCGCGAACTTCTAGGGATCGTCTCCCCTTGGAAGGATTGCTTCATTGACGGCCTTGGTGGCCGTGGGCTTCAGAAGATTGCTTCATCTTTCGAGGTGCGTTTGCGCGCGCTTGGAGGTTTGCTTGATGTTTCTTCGGGGACCACCTTGAGAACTTGGAAGGCAGTCATCCACCTATGTGGACTAAAACCCTCAGGCATTTTATCTGGAGCTTTGCTGGCACGCCCCAGGGTTGTCAGGCGGCTACGCACCTAACCCAACTTGTGTTGGATTGGGCAGCCCTTTCCTGATCTTTTGCCTAGAGTCTTCCTTGGAGCGTGTGGAGTCTCTAGGAACCTGAGACACGTCCAGGAGCATGGGGGTGTGGGGCTTCATTGTTTAGAAGCAACCCAAGTAGTCTTCTCCGCTGCCTCTGGGAGCATATGGTGTGTGTGTGTGTGTGTCGTGTTTTGGGGGTATGAGGGCCGCTCCACTAGACAAGTCCCAAGGCAGCCAAATCGTCCGTCACAGCTGAGTGTGGTTCGGGAAAAGCCGCTTTTTGTAAGATTTTGCAATCTATAAGAAGGGGAAACAAAAGAAACACGAACAAATGCGCTTCATGCAATTGTAAGTGCAATGTGGACTTTGATAAGCCACCGAAAACTCCCCTTCTTGCAAGGCAAAAGAAGAAGAAAACAAGCCAAAGAAAAAAAGCGAGAGAAAAGGAAGCCTTTTTATGCAAAGTACTTTTTTAATAACCTACCGTTGATCGGTGGCATTGGCCCGGCTTCTTGCGGGTCAACCACTCGGGCACCTCCGAGGACACGCGTCATGGCGCGCTGGTAGGTGGCGCCAGCGTTCATCAACCCGAAAGGCATCATGGTGTGGTAGAAGTTGCATTTCAAGGTTCTGAACGCGGTGTCGATGTCGTCCAGTTTTGGCTCGATGTAGTTGGCGACAACACTGCTACTCTCAATGTCCGACGATTGAGAGGTGACAGGTTCCTGGATTTCTCCAGTCTCCTTCGCCGGCGCCTGCCCCCAGCGGTGGGGCTGGAATGGCACCAAAGTGGGGAGTATCGTCCCCTGTCGAGGGAATGACTCATCCCCCTCTAACCTGGGGACGGACCTTGATAGAGGGCGGTGTTGGCTTGGATCAGCCAACCGTCGAGTTGGCGGCGGTACTTCCGTCGAAGGTGCTCTCCGAGGAGCTTGCGGAGGCAAGCCCCACACATGCGGATGGTGACGAATCTTGCTCAAAGGCTGCTCCTTGCGAGTGACAAGGGCAACCTCCTGAGGAATGAGAGGTGTTGTCGTGGTGAAGAGGACAAGGTCGGATGGCCGATGCTCCACCTGAGCGATCGGAACCCGTGATGGCTCGCCTGCTTGGCCTTGTCCTGATGAGGTCCATGACTCCACGCTCACCATGTTCACGGAGTGGTAATCTGGATTGACGGCTTCCGGGTCTAGGGTGACCCTTTTCTCATTGACGGCTCGTTGGAGCCATTCCTTGAAGGCGATGCAATCCTCAATCGCGTGGCCTACGTACCTGTGGTATGGGAAATACAAAGGATTGTCATCCATGTTTACCTGGTCAGGTCTTTGAGGTTCGGGCAGATTCAGAGCCCGATGCTCCATCAGTTGGTCGAACATGTCTTTCACCAACTCGCGGCGAAAGATGTATGACTTCTTGAGAAGATCATGCATGGATGCACGTCGCCTCCCCCCAGCTTGCTCGGTCCGTACACCCAAGGTGGGCACGGTACTTCGTGGTGCTGAGGTAAGCATCCTGGTGGCGTTCGCCTCGGCCGCCACATTTGTCTTGCCCCAATTGTTAGGGAGCTTAGACGTTGAGGCAAAGCGCTTGGCAGGGTCAAAGGCGCTCGCATTCTTGTAGAGCTCCATGATCTGTGGAGACTTGTCGAACTCCAGCTTGGTGGCTGCAACAGCTGAGCTGAGAGCGCTAAAGTTTCCTGGCTCACTCCGAGACACCTCTAGCGACCAGTGCTGCTGCATGCCATGGACACACATCTCAATGGCATCCTCGAGATGCATCTCCCTAGCAAGACGCACGTAGCTGTTGCGGGAGCGGATGATGTAGTCATCGATGGACTCCTCTCGCCGCTGCCGAACTTGTGCTAGTTCGACAACGGAGAAATCCTTCTTCATGGCGACGAAGTGTCTCTTGAAGCTTCCTTCATGCTCGCCCAGCTGGTGATGGATCCCACCGGTAAGCGGATATACCAATGGAAGGCAGGGCCAGTCAATGACCCTGAGAATTGTCGAAGAAGAAGTGAAGAGCTATTAGCGGTGTCGCCGCAAGCCGCCTCAAAATACGCTAGATGCTCCCGTGCATCACTAGTCCCGTCAAACTGACGGAACTTCGGCGGATGCCAACCAGCAGGGAACGACACTAGGTCGTGCCATGCTTCATAGGGCTTCTCGAGCTCGCTTTCCGAGGTGTAGGGCGCTTGCTCGATGGACATCTGCTTGAGCTTGTTGGTCACCATGTCTTCGACAATGTCGTGGTAGTTCTTTAGCATGCTCGGGTCTGACGCCCCATCGGCCACACCGGTGGGCGTGACCAATGGTCGCCCCCGCACGCCTTGGTCTTGTTGTTGACGCCCACCATTAGGTGGCGCACTTGCTAGCTCCATGGCTTGAAGCTCCTCCTCTTGCGGGTCCACCACTCGCCTTGGTCCACGAGGTTATTGTTCTTCATGAGCTCGATAAACCGATCAACTTTCGCGGTTAGTTGATCGATTGTACGGCCCTGCTCGCGCACCTGATCAGCAAGGTTCGCTTCGAGCGGCGCTCCATTTCCTGCAAGACGGGATGGGTTAGCGTTGGAGGCTCTCAATGCCTCTGTCTTTGCTGCTTTCGCCGCCTCCAGGTCGGCGTCACCATTAGTGGCCACATGTACGGGCACCGTGTGGATATTTTCAAAGCCGCCTTCATAGTCTGATAGAACAGACTGAGTGAGCTCATGGTAGGGTGGCGCGCTCGAGTGCATTTACAATGAAGGCGAGG
Organism: Triticum aestivum; assembly: GCF_018294505.1. Taxonomy (NCBI): domain Eukaryota; kingdom Viridiplantae; phylum Streptophyta; class Magnoliopsida; order Poales; family Poaceae; genus Triticum; species Triticum aestivum. The sequence goes on along the minus strand of NC_057814.1, from coordinate 414,485,342 downwards.
AGGATGTGTCGGAGGAGCTCTACTCGCCATGGCGGTCTTTCGGCGGTTCGCCGTCGTCGTCATGCCCACGCGTCACACTTTTGTGTGCCATGGACTTTAGTCGCGTGTTGGCCCCGGGCCGACTCGCGACCTGGTGTAGCTCCTCCGGGTCTTCGGGAAGGCGCGCCATGATGTCAGTGTAGTGGCGTGGGGATATGTCCGGGTGGTGTGTGACATCACCACCGGACGCCGATCCTCCCCCCGTCGTGATGGGAAGACATGGGGCAGTTGAACTTGCCCCTTCCTCACAGGTGGATGAGTCCGATTTGGGCTTCCTCTCGACGCCTTAAAACCATGATCGAACATGGCCCAGGCGTGGAAGTAATGTCACACGGAAATTGGCCCTTGGATTCGGCACAATCTCCTCGTCGGATGGGTAGGAGAAGTCATGGGTGATATGCGGCGGTTGCCACGCGCCATCTTCTTCAAGCCTAGCACGCACTGCTAGAGTACCGCATGAGGCCATGTTCTTCTCATCGCCCTTCTTGGCTCCCGCCCCCTGCGGCGAGGTAGGCCTAGCCCCTTGGTCCCCTAGGTCGGGGGCACTGAGGGTGGGCACCTGAACGATCGTTGTGTCGGGATCGAGAGGAGCATTAGACTACAACTCAAGAGACCCTACCTGGAGGGTTGAGGATTCCTTGAGCGCAGCACTAGTCTGCAACTCAGAGGCATCCTCGACTCCCTCCATAGGAGAGGCTGATTCGAGGGTGTCCCCTTGTTGTTGGGGCGTAGGAGTTGGAGAATCATTCGCCTGGCTCTCCCGCTTGAGGATGGTTAGGGGGCAAAGCGGTGGAACCGCCCCGCCTCCTTGCTCCGTGGCACTAGGTTGTGCCCTCTGTGGCTTCGGGGTTAAGCGGTTGAGAAGGTAATTATACCTCTCATGCCGCTCCAAGTAGGGGGAGATGTGAAACGAGATTTGATTGTTCTCCTGAACAACCTCGCCATCAGCCCGAACACAGACCTGAGTGTGTCGAAGCACAAGCTCCTCGCGCTCGCAATATGATAATCCCCAAGTGCAGGGAATCATCGTAGCAATTTCCAAAGGTGGAAGTGATAAGTATGGAGTGTCGAACCCACAAGGAGCTAAAGGTAAGATCAATATTCTCTCAAGCCCTATCTGCCACTCATACGACTCTACGTGCACCGAACGTTTACTTCCAACTAGAAACGAGAAATAAAACTACGTTGTGGGTATGAAGAGGATAACTTTGTGTGATAACGGAGAGCTAAAATATAAAAGTAGGTGCTGTTATCATAAAGTTAAAATATATTACTAAATATTATAAATAGCGAGTGTGGAATAATGGTGGATCGGTGTGCGGAATTGTCCTAGGCAATTGTTAACAAGAGCGATAGTCGTCATTGCAATTTCATATGAGGGAGAGGCATAAGCTAACATACTTTCTCTACTTGGATCATATGCACTTATGATTGGAACTCTAGCAAGCATCCGCAACTACTAAAGATCATTAAGGTAAAACCCAACCATAGCATTAAAGCATCAAGTCCTCTTTATTCCCATACGCAACAATCCCTCTTACTCGGGTTTGTGTTTCAGTCACTCACCAACCCACTATAAGCGAATCATGAACGTATTGCAACACCCTACGGCGGGAATCCCTCACGCTTGCGCGACACGGAGGGCACCATAGGACAGCACCAAAATAAAACATACAACTCGTACCAATCTATATCATCAATCAACCCAAGGACAAAAGATATCTACTCAAAACATCATAGGATGGCAACACATTGGATCATAATATGTAGCATAAAGCACCATGTTCAAGTAGGGATTACAGCGGGGTGCGGGAGAGTGGACCGCGTAAAAGAGATGAGGATGGTGATGATTATGGTGATGTTGATAAAGACGATCACCATGGCGATGATTCCCCTCCCGATGGCACTCCGGCGCCACCGGAAGAGAGGAGGAGAGGTTCTCCCCCTTGTGCTTCCTCCTCCATGGCCTCCACCCTCTGGTCCTTGGCCTTCATGGTGATGATGGCTCCTCCGGGATACTCCTCCATGGCCACCGGTGATGATGGCCCCCTCCAGCAGGGTGCCGGGGAGGGCCTAGATTGACTTCTCGTGGCTACAGAGGCTTGCGGCGGCGGAACTTCCGATCTAGGTTTCTTTCTGGAAGTTTGGGTATATATAGAAGAGTTTTGCGTTGATTTCACGTCAGGGGGGGTCTCCGGGCTGTCCACGAGGCAGGGGGGCGCGCCCTAGGGGGGTGGGCGCGCCCCCCACCCTCGTGGGCAGTGTTGGGGAACGTAGTAATTTCAAAAAAAATCCTACGCATACACAGGATCATGGTAATGCATAGCAACGAGAGGGGAGAGTGTTGTCCACGTACCCTCGTAGACCAAAAGCGGAAGCGTTAGCACAATGCGGTTGATGTAGTCGTACGTCTTCACTATCCGACCGATCAAGTACCGAACGCACGGCACCTCCGAGTTCAGCACACGTTCAGCTTGATGACGTCCCTCGAACTCTGATCCAGCCGAGCTTTGAGGGAGAGTTCCGTCAGCACGACGGCGTGGTGACGATGATGATGTTCTACCGACGCAGGGCTTTGGCCTAAGCACCGCTACGATATTATCGAGGTGGATTATGGTGGAGGGGGCACCGCACACGGCTAAGAGATCAAGAGATCAATTGTTGTGTCTATGGGGTGCCCCCTGCCCCCGTATATAATGGAGCAAGGGAGAGGCCGGCCCTAGAGGGGGCGCGCCAAGTGTGGGGAGTCCTACTAGGACTCCCAAGTCCTAGTAGGATTCCCCTTTCCTTTCCGGAGTAGGAGAGAAGGAAAGAGGAGGAGAGGGAGAAGGAAAAGGGGGTTGCACCCCTTGTCCAATTCGGACCAGAGGGGGGTGGCGCCTCCTTCCTTTTGTCCTCTCTCCTCTATTCCCGTATGGCCCAATAAGGCCCAATACTTCTCCCGGTGAATTCCCGTAACTCCCCGGTACTCCAAAAATACCCAAATCACTCGGAACCTTTCCGATTTCCGAATATAGTCGTCCAATATATCGATCTTTACGTCTCGACCATTTCGAGACTCCTCGTCAAGTCCCCGATCTTATCCGGGACTCCGAACTACCTTCGGTACATCAAATCACATAACTCGTAATACAAATCGTCATCAAACTTTAAGCGTGCGGACCCTACGGGTTCGAGAACTATGTAGACATGACCGAGACACGTCTCCGGTCAATAACCAATAGCGGAACCTGGATGCTCATATTGGCTCCTACATACTCTACGAAGATCTTTATCGGTCAAACCGCATAACAACATACGTTGTTCCCTTTGTCATCGGTATGTTACTTGCCCGAGATTCGATCGTCGGTATCTCAATACCTAGTTCAATCTCGTTACCGGCAAGTCTCTTTACTCGTTCCGTAATACATCATCCCGCAACTAACTCATTAGTTACAATGCTTGCAAGGCTTATAGTGATGTGCATTACCGAGTGGGCCCAGAGATACCTCTCCGACAATCGGAGTGACAAATCCTAATCTCGAAATACGCCAACCCAACAAGTACCTTCGGAGACACCTGTAGAGCACCTTTATAATCACCCAGTTACGTTGTGACGTTTGGTAGCACACAAAGTGTTCCTCCGGTAAACGGGAGTTGCATAATCTCATAGTCATAGGAACATGTATAAGTCATGAAGAAAGCAATAGCAGAATACTAAACGATCAAGTGCTAAGCTAACGGAATGGGTCAAGTCAATCACATCATTCTCCTAATGATGTGATCCCGTTAATCAAATGACAACTCATGTCTATGGCTAGGAAACATAACCATCTTTGATCAACGAGCTAGTCAAGTAGAGGCATACTAGTGACACTCTGTTTGTCTATGTATTCACACATGTATCATGTTTCCGGTTAATACAATTCTAGCATGAATAATAAACATTTATCATGATATAAGGAAATAAATAATAACTTTATTATTGCCTCTAGGGCATATTTCCTTCAGTCTCCCACTTGCACTAGAGTCAATAATCTAGTTCACATCGCTATGTGATTTAACATCAATGGTTCACATCTTTATGTGGTTAACACCCATAGTTCACATCGACATGTGACCAACACCCAAAGGGTTTACTAGAGTCAGTAATCTAGTTCACATCGCTATGTGATTAACACCCAAAGAGTACTAAGGTGTGATCATGTTTTGCTTGTGAGATAATTTTAGTCAACGGGTCTGTCACATTCAGATCCGTAAGTATTTTGCAAATTTCTATGTTTACAATGCTCTGCACGGAGCTACTTTAGCTAATTGCTCCCACTTTTCAATATGTATCTGGATTGTGACTTAGAGTCATCCAGATCAGTGTCAAAGCTTGCATCGACGTAACTCTTTACGACGAACTCCTTATCACCTCCATAACCGAGAAATATATCCTTATTCCGCTAAGGATAATTTTGACCGTTGTCCAGTGATCTACTCCTAGATCACTATTGTACTCCCTTGCCAAACTTATGGTGAGGTACACAATAGGTCTGGTACTCAGCATAGCATACTTGATAGAACCTATGACTGAGGCATAGGGAATGACTCTTCATTCTCTTTCTATTTTTCTGCCGTGGTCGGGTTTTGAGTCTTTACTCAACTTCACACCTTGTAACATAGGCAAGAACTCTTTCTTTGACTGTTCCATTTTGAACTATTTCAAAATCCTGTCAAGGTATGTACTCATTGAAAAAAAACTTATCAAGCGTCTTGATCTATCTCTATAGATCTTGATGCTCAACATGTAAGCAGCTTCACCGAGGTCTTTCTTTGAAAAACTCCTTTCAAACACTCCTTTATGCTTTGCAGAATAATTCTACATTATTTCCGATCAACAATATGTCATTCACATATACTTATCAGAAATGCTGTAGTGCTCCCACTCACTTTCTTGTAAATACAGGCTTCACCGCAAGTCTGTATAAAACTATATGCTTTGATCAACTTATCAAAGCGTATATTCCAACTCCGAGATGCTTGCACCAGTCCATAGATGGATCGCTGGAGCTTGCATATTTTGTTAGCACTTTTAGGATTGACAAAACCTTCTGGTTGCATCATATACAACTCTTCTTTAATAAATCCATTAAAGAATGCAGTTTTGTTTATCCATTTGCCAGATTTCATAAAATGCGGCAATTGCTAACATGATTCGGACAGACTTAAGCATAGATACGAGTGAGAAACTCTCATCGTAGTCAACACCTTGAACTTGTCGAAAACCTTTTGCGACAATTCTAGCTTTGTAGATAGTAACACTACTATCAGCGTCCGTCTTCCTCTTGAAGATCCATTTAATCTCAATGGCTCGCCGATCATTGGGCAAGTCAATCAAAGTCCATACTTTGTTCTCATACATGGATCCCATCTCAGATTTCATGGCCTCAAGCCATTTTGCGGAATCTGGGCTCATCATCGCTTCCTCATAGTTCGTAGGTTCGTCATGGTCAAGTAACATGACCTCCAGAACAAGATTACCGTACCACTCTGGTGTGGATCTTACTCTGGTTGACCTACGAGGTTCGGTAGTAACTTGATCTGAAGTTTCATGATCATCATCATTAGCTTCCTCATTAATTGGTGTAGGTGTCACAGGAACCGGTTTCTGTGATGAACTACTTTCCAATAAGGGAGCAGGTACAGTTACCTCATCAAGTTCTACTTTCCTCCCACTCACTTCTTTCGAGAGAAACTCCTTCTCTAGAAAGGATCCATTTTCAGCAACGAATATCTTGCCTTCGGATCTGTGATAGAAGGTGTACCCAACATTCTCTTTTGGGTATCCTATGAAGACGCATTTCTCCGTTTTGGGTTTGAGCTTATCAGGTTGAAACTTTTTCACATAAGCATTGCAACCTCAAACTTTAAGAAACGACAGCTTAGGTTTCTTGCCAAACCATAGTTCATACGGTGTCGTCTCAACGGATTTAGATGGTGCCCTATTTAACGTGAATGTAGCTGTCTCTAATGCATAACCCTAAAACGATAGTGGTAGATCGGTAAGAGACATCATAGATCGCACCATATCTAATAAAGTACGGTTACGACGTTCGGACACACCATTACACTGTGGTGTTCCAGGTGGTGTGAGTAGTGAAACTATTTCACATTGTTTTAACTGAAGGCCAAACTCGTAACTCAAATATTTTACCTCTGCGATCATATCGTAGAAACTTTTATTTTTGTTACGATGATTCTCCACTTCACTCTGAAATTCTTTGAACTTTTCAAATGTTTCAGACTTGTGTTTCATCAAGTAGATATACCCATATCTGTTCAAATCATCTGTGAATGTCAGAAAATAATGATACCCGTCGCAAGCCTTAATATTCATCGGACCACATACATCAGTATGTATGATTTCCAACAAATCTGTTGATTGCTCCATTGTTCCGGAGAACAGCGTTTTAGTCATCTTTCCCAAGAGGCATGGTTCGCAAGCATCAAGTGATTCATAATCAAGTGATTCCAAAATCGCATCAGCATGGAGTTTCTTCATGCGCTTTACACCAATATGACCTAAACGGCAGTGCCACAAATAAGTTGCACTATCATTATTAACTTTGCATCTTTTGGCTTCATTATTATGAATATGTGTATCACGACGATCGAGATCCAACAAACCATTTTATTGGGTGTATAACCATAGAAGGTTTTATTCATGTAAACTGAACAACAATTATTCTCTAATTTAAATGAATAACCGTATTGCAACAAACATGATCAAATCATATTCATGCTCAACGCAAACACCAAATAACACTTAGTTAGTTTCAACACTAATCCCGAAAGTATAGGGAGTGTGCGATGATGATCATATCAATCTTGGAACTACTTCTAACACACATCGTCACCTTGCCTTTTACTAGTTTCTGTTTATTCTGCAACTCCCGTTTCGAGTTACTACTCTTAGCAACTGAACCAGTATCAAATGCTGAGGGGTTGCTATAAACACTAGTAAAGTACACATCAATAACATATATATATCCAATATACCTTTGTTCACTTTGCCATCCTTCTTATCCACCAAATACTTGGGGTAGTTCCGCTTCCAGTGACCAGTCCCTTTACAGTAGAAGAACTTAGTCTCAGGCTTAGGACCAGATTTGGGCTTCTTCACTTGAGCAGCAACTTGCTTGCCGTTCTTCTTGAAGTTCCCCTTCTTCCCTTTGCCCTTTTGTTGAAACTAGTGGTCTCGTCAACCATCAACACTCGATATTTTTTTTATTTCTACCTTCGTCGATTTCAGCATCACGAAGAGCTTGGGAATTGTTTCTGTTATCCCTTGCATATTATAGTTCATCACGAAGTTCTACTAACTTGGTGATGGTGACTAGAGAATTCTGTCAATCACTATCTTATCTGGAAGATTAACTCCCACTTTATTCAAGCGATTGTAGTACCCGGACAATCTGAGCACATGCTCACTGCTTGAGCTATTCTCCTCCATCTTTTAGCTGTAGAACTTGTTGGAGACTTCATATCTCTCAACTCGGGTATTTGCTTGAAATATTAACTTCAACTCCTGGAACATCTCATATGGTCCATGACGTTCAAAACGTCTTTGAAGTCCCGATTCTAAGCCGTTAAGCATGGTGCACTAAACTATCAAGTAGTCATCATATTGAGCTAGCCAAACGTTCATAACGTCTGCATCTGCTCCTGCAATAGGTCTGTCACCTAGCGGTGCATCAAGGACATAATTCTTCTGTGCAGCAATGAGGATAAACCTCAGATCACGGACCCAGTCCGCATCATTGCTACTATCATCTTTCAACTTAGTTTTCTCTAGGAACATATATAAAACATAGGGAAGCAACAACGCGAGCTATTGATCTACAACATAGATATGCTAATACTACCAGGACTAAGTTCATGATAAATTAAAGTTCAATTAATCATATTACTTAAGAACTCCCACTTAGATAGACATCCCTCTAATCTTCTAAGTGATCACGTGATCCATATCAACTAAACCATGTCCGATCATCACGTGAGATGGAGTAGTTTCAATGGTGAACATCACTATGTTGATCATATCTACTATATGATTCACGCTCGACCTTTCGGTCTCAGTGTTCCGAGGCCATATCTGTTATATGCTAGGCTCGTCAAGTTTAACCTGAGTATTCCGCGTGTGCAACTGTTTTGCACCCGTTGTATTTGAACGTAGAGCCTATCACACCTGATCATCACGTGGTGTCTCAGCACGAAGAACTTTCGCAATGGTGCATACTCAGGGAGAACACTTGTACCTTGATAATTTAGTGAGAGATCATCTTATAATGCTACCGTCAATCAAAGCAAGATAAGATGTATAAAAGATAAACATCACATGCAATCATAATATGTGACATGATATGGCCATCATCATCTTGTGCCTTTGATCTCCATCCCCAAAGCATCGTCATGATCTCCATCGTCACCGGCATGACACCATGATCTCCATCGTCTTGATCTATATCAATGTGCCGTTACATGGTCGTTTCGCCAACTATTGCTCTTGCAACTATTGCTATTGCATAGCGATAAAGTAAAGCAATTATTTGGCGCTTGCATCTTATGCAATAAAGAGACAACCATAAGGCTTCTGCCAGTTGCCGATAACTTCAACAAAACATGATCATCTCATACAACAACTTATATCTCATCACGTCTTGACCATATCACATCAAAACATGCCCTGCAAAAATAAGTTAGACGTCCTCTACTTTGTTGTTGCATGTTTTACGTGGCTGCTACGGGCTGAGCAAGAACCGTTCTTACCTACGCATCAAAACCACAACGATAGTTCGTCAAGTTAGTGTTGTTTTAACCTTCTCAAGGACCGGGCGTAGCCACACTCGGTTCAACTAAATTTGGAGAAACTGACACCCGCCAGCCACCTGTGTGCAAAGCACGTCGGTAGAACCAGCCTCGCGTAAGCGTACGCGTAATGTCGGTCCGGGCCGCTTCATCCAACAATACCGCCGAACCAAAGTATGACATGCTGGTAAGCAGTATGACTTATATCGCCCACAACTCACTTGTGTTCTACTCGTGCATATGACATCTACGCATAAAACCTGGCTCGGATGCCATTGTTGGGGAACGTAGTAATTTCAAAAAAATTCCTACGCACACGCAAGATCATGGTGATGCATAGCAACGAGAGGGGAGAGTGTTGTCCACGTACCCTCGTAGACCGAAAGCGGAAGCGTTAGCACAACGCGGTTGATGTAGTCGTACGTCTTCACGATCCGACCGATCAAGTACCGAACGCACGGCAGCTCCGAGTTCAGGACATGTTCAGCTCGATGACGTCCCTCGAACTCCGATCTAGCCGAGCTTTGAGGGAGAGTTCCGTCAGCACGACGGCGTGGTGACGATGATGATGTTCAACCGACGCAGGGCTTCGCCTAAGCACCGCTACGATATTATCGAGGTGGATTATGGTGGAGGGGGCACCGCACACGGCTAAGAGATCAAGAGATCAATTGTTGTGTCTATGGGGTGCCCCTGCCCCTGTATACAAAGGAGCAAGGGAGAGGCCGGCCCTAGAGGGGGCGCGCCAAGTGTGGGGAGTCCTACTAGGACTCCCAAGTCCTAGTAGGATTCCCCTTTCCTTTCCGGAGTAGGAGAGAAGGAAAGAGGAGAGGGAGAAGGAAAAGGGGGCTGCACCCCTTGTCCAATTCGGACCAGAGGGGGGGCACGCGCCTCCTTCCTTTTGGCCTCTCTCCTCTATTCCCGTATGGCCCAATAAGGCCCAATACTTCTCCCGATGAATTCCCGTAACTCCCCGGTACTCTGAAAATACCTGAATCACTCGGAACCTTTCCGATGTCCGAATATAGTCGTCCAATATATCGATCTTTACGTCTCGACCATTTCGAGACTCCTCGTCAAGTCCCCGATCTCATCCGGGACTCCGAACTACCTTTGGTACATCAAATCACATAACTAATAATACAAATTGTCATCGAACTTTAAGCGTGCGGACCCTACGGGTTCGAGAACTATGTAGACATGACCGAGACAAGTCTCCAGTCAATAACCAACAGCGGAACCTGGATGCTCATATTGGCTCCTACATACTCTACGGAGATCTTTATCGGTCAAACCGCATAACAACATACGTTATTCCCTTTGTCATCGGTATGTTACTTGCCCGAGATTCGATCGTCGGTATCTCAATACCTAGTTCAATCTCGTTACCGGCAAGTCTCTTTACTCGTTCCGTAATACATCATCCCGCAACTAACTCATTAGTTACAATGCTTGCAAGGCTTAAATGATGTGCATTACCGAGTGGGCCCAGAGATACCTCTCCGACAATCGGAAGTGACAAATCCTAATCTCGAAATACGCCAACCCAACAAGTACCTTCGGAGACACCTGTAGAGCACCTTTATAATCACCCAGTTACGTTGTGACGTTTGGTAGCACACAAAGTGTTCCTCCGGTAAACGGGAGTTGCATAATCTCATAGTCATAGGAACATGTATAAGTCATGAAGAAAGCAATAGCAGAAAACTAAACGATCAAGTGCTAAGCTAACGGAATGGGTCAAGTCAATCACATTATTCTCCTAATGATGTGATCCCGTTAATCAAATGACAACTCATGTCTATGGCTAGGAAACATAACCATCTTTGATCAACGAGCTAGTCAAGTAGAGGCATATTAGTGACACTCTGTTTGTCTATGTATTCACACATGTATTATGTTTCCGGTTAATACAATTCTAGCATGAATAATAAACATTTATCATGATATAAGGAAATAAATAATAACTTTATTATTGCCTCTAGGGCATATTTCCTTAAGGCAGCCTGGGACTCTTCTGGCCTGCTTCTGGTACTTCGTGGGCTTCTTCTGGTCCAAAAATGATCTTCGTCAAGTGGCACGTCAATTGGACTCCGTTTAGTTTTCCTTTTCTGCGATACTCTAAAACAAGGAGAAAACAGAAACTGGCACTGGACTCTAGGTTAGTCCCAAAAATCATATAAAATATCATATAAATGCATATAAAACATCCTAGAAGGATAGTATAATAGCACGAATACTTCATAAATTATAGATACGTTGGAGACGTATCATGATACAACACATGACGTTTCCTCAGGCGCCTCTCACGCTTGCGCCGGTTCTCTGTGAGAGCACTGTGCGCCCTTAGTGGGATCGGAGGTGTAGGAAGAAGGGGCGGCGCACCCTGCCGAGCCGCCGGTGCCGTAGATGTTGGCCCCGTGGCAGGGGGGCCACGTCGTTCCTTGGTGGTCGCACCTACACTTGGTTCGCCTGCCTGGGAGGAGATGGGACCCGGATAGGGGCCGAAGCCCTAGGAGGGCTCTGTGCTCGCCCTTGTGTCGCTTGGTCGCGGCCCGAGGAATCGCCTCGGTGCCACGGACACCTATTTCCGCGCAGCGGCACTGCGTTAGCCCCCCGCAAGACGGCTGGTGTTGGAGAAGTCCGTCGACGGGGCTCCAAAGTTTGGCGCTCGTGTTGGGGGCGATGATTTTGGGGTAGGCGCCGGGTCCTGCTTGCCCCCTGTGCGGATGACTCCGCACGATCTTCATGACCTTCAAGCCGCCTTTGAAGGTGGCTCATCTGGTCTTGGAGTTGGCGGAGCTCTTGCCGCAAATCCTCTTCACGAGGTGCAGGCGCCTTGTTCCGAAGAACGAAGAACTTGTTGTTTTGGAAGGACCGCCCATCGCCTGCCGACATGTGTAGGCATGGCGCCCACATGCTCGGCGGGCAGACAAAGCAGTTGTCGAGGTCGAAGGCGGTTGTGCGGCCTGGTAGCACGGGCTGCTTGCGGGATCGTCGCATCCAGAACTCCCGCATGATCGCCCGCCTTACCAGCTCCTTGACCTTCGATGGCTCGTTCGCCCATTGGTCGGGGAACAAGTCATACGGAGGGGTCAAGGTGCTAGGGAAGGTGAACACCTTGTGTGCAAGCACCAACGCGCCCGTCGACCAGTCCTCTTCGGGGACCGAGTTCTGAGCTATGCGTGAGCTGATTTGTCGGTGGAGCTTTTGTACCTTCTGGTACTTCCTCCTGTTGTTGCGTAGTCGATGGGGGCTATGTGACAAACGATCGTTTGCCATAAGCCTCCGAAGCTCGAAGGAAACTGCCTCGAGAGCCTCCAGTAGCTCGACCTCCGTGCGCCGAATGGTCATCGTAGGCAGCTTCGGCTCGGCACTCGGCATCAGTGCGCGGACCGATGCAACGCCAACCCACCTGCTGGCGGCCTGGGCACGCAGCTTTTGGGCAACCTCAATGTCGCCCTTCATCTTCGCGATCACGGAGTCCTTCAAGAAGGCGCGCGCCTTCTTGGCCTTGGCGACGGCCCTCTTTTGAGCCTTCTTCGACTCCATAGCCTGGATTTGAGACGGCTCCTGCGCCTCATGCACATACACCTTTGCGCCATGCTTGAAGCTGACCATCGGCGGGAGTGACCCAAACTGGATCACATCCGGCATAGAGTCATTGCTGGCGCCAGAAAAACCACCTGCAGGAAGATGGGTATCAATCAGCGTAGCTCCACGGTGACGATCTTCATGCAGCATGTTGTGCGGTTGGAGGAACAAGCGAAGACGAAGCCATGGCAACTGCGCAGCAGAGATGGGAGGAGAACCATGTCCCACCGGGCGTGCCAATTTGTTTGACACGAAAAAAAGGAAAGACTCGCTCATACAAAAAGATAGAGGTTTCGTATAAGCGTCTCCTTTGACCCGGGGTACAAAGTGTTGCGGGCGTGCCAGTGTACTAAGTACACAAATACAAGAAGAAGAAAGAAAAAGAAAGTGGGGCCTGCTGGCGCGGCCGAAGGATCAAGCGATCATGGTCTCCTGGTTCCCGGGGGCCTCGGAAAGCCCCCGGTTAATTACTCCCGCGGGTAGTACCGCGGGACACCTCCGATTAATCTACACAGTCGCCGTCTTCGGTCTTCGCTTCGCGTTCCTCATGCATGATGGTGGTGTGTGTGTGGCGGTGGCAGAGTCCGTCTACGGAGTGGTACACACGCCGTCCAAAACTTGGCCTTTGCTCCAGCCACGCCCGCCTACGCCGTCTTGCCTCGTCGGCCTTGAGCGGCGTTGATGTGGTTGTCGAAGTAGCATGCATGGTTGGGCTTGGCCTGGACGCCGTCGATGACATTGTAGATTCGCCCGGGAGTGCGAGGGGTATGCCCCGCGGGAGTAGATGTCGAAAGAAGAAAAAGGGACGGATGGACATGCAACACATGATAGACGGATGGACATGCAACACATGATGTGCACACATCCGTCGATGACCGCATACACCGCCGCCAATTACCGCCGCCAATTGCGGAGAAAGTCGCCACCCCCCGTGCCGCTCGGCACGTGTGACATGAGTTCGTGCCGACGAAGAGGAAGGCCGCGGGACACGCCTAAGCGTGTCCCGGCCGCAGCCGGATGATGTCTCCGCCGCCATAGTTATGACGAGTCATCGTGACTCGTCGAGTGCCGTGCCGCCTCCAAGGTTACGACGAGCCGTCGACTCGTCGAGCGCCGCGCCACGCCAGGGCGTCGAACGGCCTACGTCGTCAAGTCCCGGCAAGCCCATGGCGCCTCCATGGACCAGCGAGACAAAGGCAAGGGAGACCCCGCGATGCGGCGGAGCCTCGCCCAGGCGCCGCCGATGGTGTAGGTAGAAGAGGTGGCGCACTAGATGGCGCCCAGTCGGATAACAAATGTCGCCGACTCCCGGCAAGCCCATGGCGCCACCATGGACTCGGCGAGACGGGGACAAATAAGGCCTCACGATGTGCCGGAGCCTTGTCTGGGCACCGCCGATGGTGTAGGTAGAAGGGGGCGGCACACAAGATGGGCAATGCCGGCGCATCATCGCCGGTGATGAGTCCAGCGTGAAGGGGTCGCCGGGGGCTGCACACGAATGGCAACCCCGGCGCGTCGTCGCCGGTGGTGAGTCCGGCATGAAGGGGTCGCCGGGGGCTGCACATGAATGGCAACCCCGGCGCGTCGTCGCCGGTGGTGAGTCCGGCGTGAAGGGGTCGCCGGTGATGAGTCTGGCATGAAGGGCTCGCCGGGGGCTGCACATGAAAGGCAACCCCGGCGTCGTCGTCTTCAAAGCAGGCCGGCGTGTGGGGATCACCGGTGTCGAGTGCGCCAGGAGTACGCGAGAACGATAACCCCCACACCCCATCTTCAGGAGCATCAAGGGCCATCTCCAGCGGTCGGCCTTGTCCCCGGCCGTGCCGCCGCAGCTCCGGGCGCCATCGCGAGAGATGCAGATAGAGGCAAGAGATGGGATAGGAAGGAAAGATTAGTTCCGGTCCTCACCTTGAGAGAAAATGATCGGCATGATGGCGAACTCCCTTAGCGGCTCCGGTGAGCCTCGTCCGCCTGCGCGAGGCCGCGTGCGTCGCGTCCTCCTCCTCTCCTGCTGCGTCTGCGTGAGGGATGGATCTCCTGGATGATGTGAGCCCCCTCGCCTCCTGCGTGCCTCGTGCGTAGGTTCTCCCCCCCTGCGTGAGGGAGTTCTCCCTGTATTTATACGCAGCGATAGAAGTACATGACGGTGCGACGGCTCGGCCGTTCGGCGGCCCCGATCTTCACGCGCAAGGGAATCCGTCCAAACCATCTATCTCTTTTTCTGGTGCTTATCTTCTCGGTGTTCTTGGCGCGTACGTCTGCACGCGAGAGAAAATAATCCTCGTACATGCCTTGGCGTATGGCTGGCTGTGGGCTCTGCTGGGAAGGGCACCGCGTAATCGAGTACGCACGCTTTCCTGCCGGCCGGTACGCGGGTATTCGCCTATAGGCATACGTACAAATACCTGTACATGCATGGAAACGATTTCCACCAAGTGCACGTTGGCCATGCATTGGCTCCCAACGGACCAATCCACCTCAAGCCCACGTACTAAACATGATGACGAGTGCTTAGGCCAAACTCGAATTGCCCATGCAATGCAAGTATATATGTATGGGTACGCTTAAATTGTTTGGCTAGTTAATTACCAGTCTAATAAATTAAACCGGTCATTAGCCCATAAAAACATCTTTCAGTCAGGATGTTCAATGTACGTACACTGTGCACGTGTATGATACATATGCAATAGAGCCATGGGCACTCCTTGCTCCGCACAAATTCATAGGCTCCTCCTCAAGTTATGAGGAAAGGGAGAAAAAGATTTTGGTACAAATTATCATCACACAACTTTTTTTTTATTTCGTACATAATGTAATACAAAATCTCGTTGAACAGATGGATTGCTAGAGTGACAGAAGCTTAAACCATAATTTATGCGTTGCTTCGTAGGGGGCTGATTTGGATCCATGTGTTTCATGCTATGGTTAGGTTTACCTTAATACTTCTTTTGTAGTTGTGGATGCTTGTAATAGGAGTTAATCATAAGTGGGATGCTTGTCCAAGGAAGGGCAGTACCCAAGCACCGGTCCACCCACATATCAAATTATCAAAGTAACGAACGCGAATCATATGAGCGTGATGAAAACTAGCTTGACGATAATTACCATGTGTCCTCGGAAGCGTTTCCTTTATATAAGAGTTTGTCCAGGCTTGTCCTTTGCTACAAAAAGGATTGGGCCACCTTGTTTACTTTTGTTACTTGTTACCCGTTACGAATTACCTTATCACAAAACTATCTGTTACCGATAATTTCAGTGCTTGCAGAGAATACCTTACTGAAAATCGCTTGTCATTTTCTTCTGCTCCTCGTTGGGTTCGACACTCTTACTTATCAAAAGGACTACGATAGATCCCCTATATTTGTGGGTCATCAAAGTTGCTTGGGTCATGCGGATAAAAACCTTGCTCAATGATTCTCCAAAGGTTAGTATTAACATGATTTAAATGACGTTTAAAGCGATATACCCAAGCATCAAAATCCTCATTTTTCACAATCTTTGGCCCTCCATAAGTAATGGGAGGTTCCACATGGGCAAAGATGCCACTACCATTTCTACCACTAGACAAAGGAACTTTCTCACAAGTAGCTCCCCCTTGTCGGAGTTAGCATCCGTCACCTTGTTAGTGGGATCGACCACTTCCAACGGGGAGGTGGATAATTTGAGACCATCAAGAAAGTTCTTAAGCATGCCTTTGACCTCGGCCGTCATGGAGGTTTTCAATGTGTGCAACGCCACATTGAACTCCTCACGTGAGACCGAGGTTCCCCCATTGCCCGTAGACGAGGACGGAATCACACCGGGGTGCTCCTCCTCACCGTCTATGGTGTCAACCATACTCTTCGTACGGCAAAGTCCTTAATAAAGAGACGAGACTCTGATACCAATTGAAAGGATCGATATAGTTGACTAGAGGGGGGGTGAATAGGCAACTAACAATTTTTAGCTTTTCTTTACCAATTTAAACTTTGCATCAAAGTAGGTTGTCTAGATATGCAACTAGGTGAGCAACCTATATGATGCAACAACAACAAGTGCACAAGCAAGCAAGGGATACAACACAAGATAAGCTTGCACAAGTAAAGGTACGAGATAACCAAGAGTGGAGCCGGTGAAGACGAGGATGTGTTACCGAAGTTCCTTCCCTTTGAAGGGAAGTACGTCTCCGTTGGAGCGGTGTGGAGGCACAATGCTCCCCAAGAAGCCACTAGGACCACCGTATTCTCCTCACGCCCTCACACAAATGTGAGATGCCGTGATTCCACTATTAGTGCCCTTGAAGGCGGCAACCGGACCTTTACAAACAAGGTTGGGGCTCTCTCCACAACTTAATTGGAGGCTCCCAACGAAACCCCGGAGCTTCTCCATAATGGAATGTGGCTCCGAAGTGACCTCTTCCGTCTAGGGCACCCAAGCACCCAAGAGTAACAAAATCCACACAAGAAAGTATGGGGGAATCAAATATCCTTTGATGGAAGTGTAGATCTAGGTCTCTTCCTTCAATCCCTAGCAAATCAACAAGTTTGAGTGGCTAGAGAGAGATCGGGCAAGAAAGCTTCAATGGAAGTAATGGAGGAGAGAGAGAGGCAAGAGGTAGGTGGGAGGTGGGAGAAGCACCTCCTTAAATAGGGTCCCCTCAGATCCAACCATTATGCGCAGAAATGCATAGGAGCGGTACTTCCGCAAAATACACCGGTACAACCGGTGAATGCGGGAAACCCCTGCTAGGGCACCAGGGCGGTACTTCCGGTGAGGCAACCGGTAGTACCGGTATATCGGAACATACCGGAACTACCGTCCCACCACCGCCCGACTACCGCTTCACAACCAGAAGGAAATCACCCTAGGCCGGTAGTTAGAGCGGTGGTTGGGCCGGAGCTACCGCTGGGCCAACAGTCCCTGGGTGGTGGGGTCCGAGGCGGTACTACAGCCCTGAACACCGGTAGTACCGGTTTGTCAAGACAAACCGAAACTTCCGTTCCACCACCGGTCTACCACAGTACATTACTGGAATCAGCTAATTTGCCATCTGCCAGATCTTTGCCGTCTGCTAGCTGACGGCAAAGAAGCTCTTTGCCTTCAGCTACACATAAACAGACGGCAAAGAAAAGGCTGACGGCAAAGAAGCTCTTTGCCATCTGCCAGGTCTTTGCCGTCTGCCAGCGGACGGCCCTTCTCCTCCCATCCCGCCGCCGCCCGTCGCCCCCGCCGCCCCGTCGCCCCGCCGCCCCGGCTCCCCGCCGCCCCACCGCCCCTTCGCCCCCCCCCCGCCCCGGCCCCCCGCTGCCCCGCGCCCCACCGCTGCCCCGCGCCCCACCGCCGCCCCGCGCCCCACTGCCGCCACGGCCCCCCGCCGTCCCGGCCCCCCGCCGCCTCCTCCACTGCCCCGCCCCGGCCCCCCGCCCCCCATCCCCCCGCCGCCCCGGCCCCCCGCCGCCCCGCCTCCTCCACCGCCCCGCCCCGGCCCCCCGCCGGCCGGGCCCCCGCCGCCCCGCCCCGGCCCTCCGTCGCCGGCCCCGCCCGGCCCTCCGTCGCCGGCCCCGCCCCGGCCCTCCCCCACAGTGAGCCCCTCCTCCCTTTTTTCTGTTTTTTTGTTTTTTTTTTGTTTTTTTGTTTTTTTTCTGTTTAAGTTTAGGTTTAATTAGTTTAAATAGTTTAGTTTTAATTAGTTTAGGTTTTTAGTTTAGGTTAGTTTAGGTTTAGGTTAAGTAGAAGGGGGAAGAAGAAGAAGAAGAAGAAGAAGAAGAGGAGGAGGAGGAGGAGGAGGAGAAGGAGAAGAAGAAGAAGAAGAAGAAGAAGAAGAAGAAGAGGAGGAGGAGGAGGAGGAGCAGAGAAAGAAGAAGAAGAAGAAGAAGAAGAAGAAGAGGAGGAGGAGGAGGAGGAGGAGGAGGAGAAGGAGAAGAAGAAGAAGAAGAAGAAGAAGAAGAAGAAGAAGAAGAAGAAGAAGAAGAAGAAGAAGAAGAAGAAGAAGAAGAAGAAGAAGAAGAAGAAGAAGAAGAGGAGGAGGAGGAGGAGGAGGAGAAAGAAGAAGAAGAAGAAGAAGAAGAAGAAGAAGAAGAAGAAGAAGAAGAGGAGGAGGAGGAGGAGACACCCCGAAGCCCCGACCCCGAAACAGCACCCCGACCCCGACACGGCACCCCGACACCGACACGGCACCCCGACACCTACACGACACCCCGACCCCCGACACGACACCCCCGACACCCCGACCCCGAGAACCCGACCCCGACCCCGACCCCGACCCCGACACCCCGACCCCGAGCCTGACCCGACACCCCGACACCGACACGGCACCCCGACCCCGACCCGGCACCCCGACCCCCGACACCGACACGACACCCCGACCCCCGACACGACACCCCCGACACCCCGACCCCGAGACCCCGACCCCGACCCCGACCCCGACACCCCGACCCCGAGCCTGACCCAACACCCCGACCCCGACACCGACACGGCACCCCGACCCCGACCCGGCACCCCGACCCGACACCCCGACCCCGAGACCCCGACCCCGACACGGCACCCCGAGACCGACACGACACCCCGACCCCGACACGGCACCCCGAGACCGACACGACACCCCGACCCCCGACACGACACCCCCGACACCCCGACCCCGAGACCCCGACCCCGACCTCGACCCCGACCCCGACACCCCGACCCCGAGCCTGACCCGACACCCCGACCCCGACACCGACACGGCACCCCGACCCCGACCCGGCACCCCGACCCGACACCCCGACCCCGAGACCCCGACCCTGAAAAGGTGTTCTTTGGCCTTCCAGAAGCCGACGGGGTCATATATTTGTGAATTATTAGTTAGGTCATATATCTTTCGATTTTGTTATGAAAAACATCATATATAATTGTGTTGATCGGGTAGTTTTAAATGTGCAGTTGTTTCATCGCTGCGAGGTTTGGTGTTCGACGACCTCGCCGTGCGTTTGACGAGCTCTGCCCCTTCGTTCGTGGGTGAGCACAAATGACATGTCCTCCTCCCCCATTAATTATTTGATCTATTCCGATGAAACTTGATAGCTAGATATATATGTGTCTTGAATCATCAGTATGCGTAACCAATATGTGTCTCCCGTTCGAAAGCGTCATAGTTATAAATATGCATGCATTTGCATATTTATAACCTTGATTCTTTCGAATTGTCCAACGCTATCCATGGACAGCCCGAGTATGTTTAGATTGGGTTCGTTTTCCCATATGCTTTGCTCCGGATCCGACGCATAAATTTCGTCAGTGCCTCCCCTGTTGTTCTCCGGGTACACATCCTCTCTGTTTATTGCAGAGACGTGTATCAGGAGAACAGCGGGGAGGTGCTGCCGAAATTTTGCGTAGGATCCGGGGCATAGCATGGGAAAATGAACCCAATCTAAACATACTCGGGTGGGATTAGGACCTATCATTACCTATTAGAGTGTAGGTTGCATGGACGTAATAAAATTGACAAAGTAGATCAACTGATGAATACATACATGGTGAATTATATATATATTTGTTGTGTGTCTAGTAGCTCTGAAAGTCAAGATGAGTGATCGTGCGTGGATGTACACCGGTCACACTGGTCAGAACAAATGGAGCACTGAATGGTTCACAAAAACCAAGGGGTTTGTGCGAGCCGCATTTGCAAATGGCCAGAGGAAAACCTGGTGCCCCTGTTTACGGTGCGGCAATTGGGAAAAGAGGACAGAGGCTGAAATGGGCAAACACCTGCAGAAGAGTGGTTTTACGCCCGATTATACGGTGTGGACATTTCATGGTGAGTCTGCCCAACGTGACCGAGCTGAGGTGGATCGTCGTCGCACCGACGAGCATGGTACCGGTATGGAAAACATGGTGCAAGACTTTGATGATGCTCGGGATTCGGACGAGGAGATGGAGGAATCTGCAAAGGCCTTCAATGAAATGTTGGAGTCTTCAAAACGTCCGCTCCATGAGCACACTGAGCTTTGTCAGTTGGATGCCATCTCACAAGTAATGGCTCTGAAGGCTCAGTTCAACTTGGGCAGAGAATGCTACGATGCAATGATGACAGTATTTGGACGCTTTCTACCCAAAGGCCATGTAATGCCTGCAAACCTGTACCAGTCGGACAAAATCCTCCGTGCACTGAAGATGCCCTATGATAAGATACATGCCTGTGAGAAAGGATGTGTCTTGTTTAGGCTTGACTATGCGGACTTGAACTGTTGTCCCATTTGCAAGTCTTCCAGGTATGTTGTGGTAGACAACGGTATGGGTGAGAAGACACAGACCAAAATCCCCGTTAGTGTTCTTCGGTATATGCCAATCGTACCAAGACTTCAACGTCTTTTCATGGTCGAAGAGACGGCCAGACAGATGACATGGCACAAAACGGGCAAAAGAACCGAACTAGATGCAGATGGGAATCTGATGATTGTACACACATCGGATGGTGTTGCGTGGAAAAAGTTTGATGAATTACATGGTGACAAAGCGGCAGATCCGAGGCATCCTCGAGTCGGCATCAGCACGGATGGGTTCAGTGTGTTTGGTATGACGGCAGCCCAATACAGTTGTTGGCCCGTATTTGTCTTTCCACTCAATCTCCCCCCCGGACAGATTATGCAAAGAAAGAACATTTTCCTGACGTTGATAATTCCAGGGCCCAACTATCCGGGGAAAAATATGAATGTGTACATGCAACCGCTTAAGGACGAATTGCAAGAAGCCTGGGATAATGGGTTCAAGACATACGATGCCTATAGCAAACGGAACTTCATAATGCGTGTCTGGTACATGTACTCGACGCATGACTTGCCGGCGTATGCGCTATTCGTTGGCTGGTGTGTGCATGGAAGGTTCCCGTGCCCCACATGCAAGGGAGCTCTTGAGTTTCGTTGGCTTCAGGCCGGTCGCAAGTTTTCTTGCTTCGACATGCATAGAGAGTTCCTGAATCCTCGCCATAAGTTCAGGAAAGACAAGAAGAACTTCATCAGAGGTAGAGTTGTCAAAAACTCTGCACCACATGCATTGACAGGCCAACAGACCCTGGATCAGTTAAACGCTCTCGAGCCAGATCCCGAGCGTCCAGGGTACTTCAAGGGGTATAATTCTAAGCACGCCTGGACTCACAAAACATGCTTATGGGATCTGCCTTACTTCAAAGACCTCCTTTGCCCACACAACATCGACGTGATGCACACTGAGAAGAATATCGCCGAGGCACTTTTTGGTACATTGTTCGGCATAGATGGGAAGTCAAAGGATAATACTAAGGCTAGAGTCGATCTGGAGGCGCTATGTGATAGGCCGTTACAAAACATGAAAGAACCGAAAGGAAAGCAGAACTGGACGAAGCCAAAGGCATGGTTCAATCTTGGAAGGCCGGCTATGAGGGAAATTATCTTGTGGGTGAAAATGCAGTTGATGTTCCCCGATGGGTATGCAGCGAATCTACAGAGGGGAGCCAGTCTTGATAAATTGAAGATATTTGGTCTCAAGAGTCATGATTGGCACATATGGATTGAGCGGGTAATGCCGGTGATGTTGCGTGGCTTCATCCCTGAGGATGAATGGCTAGTACTGGCAGAACTCAGCTATTTCTTCCGTGTTCTTTGTGCGAAAGAACTATCGCCTAGCGTGCTAGAAGAAATGGAAGAGTTGGTGCCGGAGTTGATCTGCAAGTTAGAGAAGATCTTTCCACCGGGCTTCTTTAATCCAATGCAACATTTGATTTTGCATCTCCCGACCGAGGCAAGATTGGGGGGGCCCGTGCAAAATCGTTGGTGCTACCCAACTGAGAGGATGCAGAAGACGCTTCGACAAAAATGTAAAAATAAACGTAGAATTGAAGCATCGATGGCTGAGGCATTCATCACTGAGGAGGCGGCAAACTTCATGACAGCACACTACGAAGCCAAAAATCGTCATTTGCATAATCCGAAGCCTCGGTACAATGCTGACGACCCTAAAAAGGGTGGATCCAACCTCAGCCTATTCAAAGGGAATCTCGCACCAGCCAGTGTTTCAAATCCAGTATCTTTGGATAACGAACAATGGCGGACCATTTCGTTGTATATCTTCAACAACCTGATAGAAGTGCGGCCGTACATCGAGTAAGTTCTCGGTACATAGTTTCGCAACTTCTATTTCCTTTGAACTGCTCTTATTCCTGGATATTTCATACAGTCGATACGTCGCCTTATTCTCGTATGGAGCGGTGATCCAAAAGGATTCTGTCGCCTTATTCCTGGATATTTCATACAGTATGAACTTAGGCGCCTCCGAGATGGTGTGCGGATCGGATGGATTGTTGGGAGGTGTTGGTCGATGAGTGGTGCTCACAAGAATGGCTAGCCCTCCACAACCAGGCCAAGGACAAACGTGCCCAAATGGAAGGTGTGCCACACCATCAAGGCAGCTCCAACTTATATCAGTTCGGGCGCAACTGGGTATGTGGTTTGCTTCATGATTCATGCAATTCATTCATCATGCTAGCTTGAGCCCTTTAGTTACTAATTTTCATTGTTTCTCTCTTTCAGGCACGCCACAATAAGGCGGATAAGGTGCCAGAGGTGTACGATCTGTATGCCATGGCCCACACTGGCTCTTACAAGAAAGTCAAGGCTTTCTCTCAGTCTGACCTCGATGATGCAAACAACTTCACCAACATCTCCTCCCACAACAAGCTCGTGAGATATAGAGATGAGGGGAAGGCGAGGAAAGGGGAGGACTTTAACCCGAGCCAGGGTCCCATTGATCCAGAGCTGGTGATGATATCTGGTGGCGGGAGGTCCCATGGCTCCATAGCCATTGGAGATGGACTTATCCGTTGTCCTAGCACTCTCCCGGAGATCAAGGCGCGCCAGTCGAGCTCCGCTCCTGAGATAAGGCCTCGTGAACGGCCAGTGCAACTCGCCATCAAGGTTAGTGATACGTACTCAGCTATCTTTCTCCATTACATTGTGTGCGCTTCCATCAATGATTACAAATGGTCATGTGAGTGGTGTTGCAGGCTTCTATACAGAGTGAGAGAGATAGAACGGAGAAACTTCTGGCGGAGGCGGCGGAGAGGCAGCGGGAGTTGGAGGAGAGGACGACAAAGATGATGGAGGAGGAGAGGGCACGGAATGACATGCAGGCAAGGGCCATGTACGAGCTCCTTGTGGTAAGTTTCTTCTGCAGATTAGCCAAAACATTCATGTAGTGTTTGTCTCATTACTAACTAGTATGACTGAGTCGTCAAAACCAAATGTGCAGTCTGTGTGCGAGAAGACCGGTCAGACCGCTCCGCCGATGCCAGTGATTGCTCCTGGGACCACGGTGAGTTTAATTTGAATGGACATTACTTGCTAGTCTTAACATTTGAGTGTCATAATGCTAACGAGACATTGGAAATGATCTTTGGTGCAGCTTAACTCCAGAAACGCATCGCATGATCCTTCTCCAGCTACCGGCACTAGCCAGCCCGCTCCTACACCTCCCTGATCACGGTAAGTTTCTCTAGTGTTTTGCTTAACAAATGCATAAAGACCTAGACTTAGCTTTATTTCCTCCAATATGCTTACCATAATGACCTAGAGTTAGCTTCTTTTCCTCCAAAATGACCCATTTTACCTAGGTTAGCTTATAAATGATGCAGTTCATCCAAGTTAGCTCAAAAATGACCCATTTTACCTAGATTAGCTCCTAAATGATCCATTTTACCTACGTTAGCTCTAAAATGGCCCATTTCACCTAGGTTAACTCCAAAATGACCCATCTTACCTAGGTTATCTCATAAACGATCCATTTCAACTAATTTAGCTCATAAACGATCCATTTGACCTAAGTGAGCTAAAAAATGATCCATTTCACCTAAATTAGCTCTTAAATGATCCATTTCACCTAAGTTAGCTCAAAAAGATCCATTTCAACTAAATTAGCTCTAAAATGACCCATTTTACGTAGATGAGCTCCTAAATGATCCATTTTACCTACGTTAGCTTTAAAATGACCCATTTCACCTAGGTTAGCTCCAAAATGACCCATTTCACCTAGATTAGCTCCAAAATGACCCATTTCACCTAGGTTAGCTCCAAAATGACCCATTTCACCTTACTTAGCTCAAAAACGATGCCCTTCACCTTAGTTAGCTCATAAACGACCCATTTCAACTAAGTTAGCTCATAAATGATCCATTTCAACTAAGTTAGATCATAAACAACCCATTTCAACTTAGTTAGCTCATATATGATCCATTTCACCTAAGTTAGCTCATAAATGACATATACTTCTTGTTCTAGTCTTCTTCTTGTTCTAGTCACCTATTTCTAACTTTCTTATTTATCATTTTGCAGATTTCATTCACTTCATGGAAGCTAGCTTGCTATGATGGAGTGCTTGCTTTGCTATGTTGATGAAACTTTGCATTGTATCTAGCTTGCTATGATGGATGGAACTATGTGATATGGATCATTGCATCTAACTTGCTATGTTCATGAAACTTTGCATTGTAATATATATATGGATGGAACTATGTGTATGGATGGAACTATGTGTATGGATGGATGTGATATGTGATATGAAACTTATGTGTTGGATATGTGATATGAAACTTATATATTTTCTGTGCAAATTGTGGGATTTAACAAAAAACAGAAAAAACAGACAATATGCAGGCTCTTTGCCGTCTGCCACCGACGGCAAAGAGCTCTTTGCCGTCTGCCGCAGATGGCAAAGAAGCCACGTGGCAGCCAACTGTGCTTCCTGGGAGCTGACCCATTTGGTCAGTTTGCCTACAGTGGCAGACGGCAAAGAGCTCTTTGCCGTCGGTGGCAGACGGCAAAGAACCTGCACTTTGCCATCAGTGGCAGACGGCAAAGAACCTGCAATCTAGTGACGTGTAGATGACATCATAAGGCGGACGGCAAAGACCAAAGGCTCTTTGCCGTCTGCGGCGGACGGCAAAGGTCTGCCGTTATCCACTTAACGGACTGACAGCGCAAATATTGCCGTCCGCCCTCTTTGCCGTCCGCCGCAGACGGCAAAGAGCCTTTGCCGTCCGCCGCCAGGAAGCAGACGGCAAAGCAGCTGTTTACCGTAGCCTTCTTTGCCGGAGCCTTTTGCCGTCCGCGGCTGACGGCAAAGGTCTTTGCCGTCCGCCTTTCGAGCCTTTGCCGTCCGCCATGGCAGACGGCAAAGTAGCTGTTTCCTGTAGTGGTACCCGGTATAGAAGGGTGTCACCCCTGAGCGGTACTTGGAGCGGTGGTATGACCGGAACTACCGGCCAGCGGTACAACCGCTCAATGGAGCGGTACCACCGCCATGGGCAGAACTGCACAGTGACAGAGGACTTTGGGGAACCTCTCTCTCCTCAAACGGAGGGTATATGGTGGGTGCAGAGAATGTGTACGTGAAGTGATTCACCCAATACCTTCCAATGTGGATTCCCTCTTAATAGTACGGATATCCTACGACCAAAGGAATAAAAACGTCGGAATCTCCGTCTTCGATCTTTTCCGCATAGAGGGAGGCCTAACCGTCTTGCGCCACACAATGTGTACCTGAGAGAACTAGAACGCACGATTAGTCCACACGTGTGTTGTCACCATCACCAAAACTCTAAGGCAGAAGATGCCCTTACAACAATGATGGATGCCGTCACACCGAGAGGACCCTAAGAATATCCCTCCATCAACGAAGGAGCAAATCTCACTCTTGAACTATCTAGTCCCTTGTCAAACTTTTTCATGAACCTGTAAGTTCTCGTTATGATCACTGTGTTATAGATGACGTTTGAGCAACCCCAAAGTTCATTGTATGGTAAGAAGTGACTAAAATACTCTCATGGTCTAAGGAACTAAATCACACGTTACCTCTCCGTGTTATAACAATTGACTTCTTACGATTGTATCTCAAAGTATAACAAACAAGTTTGGGTCAATTCAATATGATCGTTCTTCTAACGTTATATTCTCAAAGTTATTTTAGGACTATCATTACACTTAACGATATCCTAAGATCCGGAAAACATGATCACTAACAACACTTGAGCTAGTCTTAGAGGTGAGACTAGGAATCATATTTTACCGTTTATCATTCCATATGTGCATATGAGTTTTCCACTAAATCGCATATTCCAGGATCATAGCGGTTGTAACATAGAATATAAATTCTTAATCACAAACATACAAAATATAATAATACAATATTATTGCCTCTAAGGCATATTTCCAACATGCCCAGCTGTGTTGTGCCACATAATGATTACCTGTGTAGTTTAGGCACACGGTTAGTCCGCAAATTGCATTGTCAACAACACCAAAACACTTAAGGCGGGAAATGCCCTTACAACACGCGTGGACACATGGGACGCGCCACAGGCGGCCCCTCGCCCAGTGAGCCGCTTCAGTACTGGCGCCAGCGAGAGGTCATGTCCGCTCTGGGCCGGCATCAATGCAGAGCGGCATGAACACGGGTAGCTGGCTTGAGGCGGGAAAGAGGGCGGGCAAGGCAGAGGAGTTTGGTGGGCCAGGTTTTTGTCAGAAGTTGGCGTGGCAGCGGTCTAGACACCCGCATAGCCCCCCGGTTTTCTTTCGATTTGCAAAAAAGAAGGATGCCCCGACCGCCGAGGGGCCGATACTAGACTGCGTTGGATTGCAAAACATGTCCGAACAGCTCGGTCTGGACTATTACGGGCCGTTTGAGGGTCGGTGTTATAGATGCCCTAAAGACACCACCGATCCAATATGGCCAGGAAGACTTTGGACCAGAAGACAAAGGTCTGAGAAGTTGACATTTGCTCTATATTTCTTGGGAAATGCTTGGGCTCACCAGACTAATTACTACGCGCACATCAACCATCTCCGTGACCGCATGATCAACTTTGATGGTGCGCAACATCCCCTATCTCAGTCTAGCTTTGCAACATAAGTGTTGTTGCAACCCTTTAAAACACAACACAGACTCTGTTGCAGACCGACTTCATCCTTCGCCACCGCCACAGTGTTGCCTATCGCCATCCCTACTAGATTCCATAGGAGCTCAACAGAGCGTAATCTTCTTGCCAGAAAGCCTCGGCCAAATCTAGGTAGGTGGTTGACGTTTTTGTTTTGTGACGGCCGGGCGTGTGCCCGCGCGCACGAGAGAGAGAGAGAGAGAGAGAGAGAGAGAGGCCGAGGTTGGGCGGCCATGGCGGACTACCGGGGACGAGGAGGAAGGAGTTGGAGGGGTGCAGGGCAATGGTGGTGTTCCCCGTCGAGGCGAGGCAAACGACAATGGGCGGCACAAGGCCATGGCGATGCTCGCCTATGCTCTTGGTCGGGCACATTCCTGCATGGAGAGAGGGAGCGGTGAGTGGGAGGAGGACAAGGAAGGGAGAAGACAGTCTATGTGGGGTAGCGGAGATCTTCGATGGATCGCCGGTGGGGACGGCAACCACCAGCCCAACGCACGCGCATGTGAGTTCCTCTGTCACAACACGTGCAACAAGAATTATGTTGCGATGAACGCGCGTGCGCATATCGAATGGCTCACGACCATGCCAACGCATAGCACGGCCCTTATTTATTTATTTTCCCTTTTTCAGTAAATTTGTTCGACGATCAATCTAGCTAGATTTGCGAGCCCAATTCAAGCACATATCAGTCTGTCTAAATCAGGTCTAAATCATAAGTACAATCTCATTCTCCCGTGGGTCCCTTTTTACTTTGTATATTAGATTTATGTCAAGTAAAACTTTATAAAATTTGATTAAATTGATATTTTTTTATAAGTTTGATCAAAGTAGAGATACTTTGACTTCGCATAAATGTATGTGCAGATTAAAAAGGACGGAACGGAGTATATAGTATATCTAAATCATAAGTAAATCGCGAGGCACGCGTAACGGAGACATGGAGTACAATCTCATCTCTTTTCATTACTTGATTGACTTGAGAAAACGAAACTACTTTGTGAACGACAGATGCGTGGCCGATTCAGGGACGATGCAAAATCTGACGATGTACTGAAGTTTGCTTTCTAACACCAACAGCTTGATTAACAGTGTCGTCCATAAATCGTGCACATGGCGTCGTGTGTATAGCAATGTTCTTGAGAAAATTAACACTGGGCAGTAATAAGCAATCAAAATCCGACCACAGCAGCATGTACTACTCCTCAATATCCTGATACAGTTCGTACGTCGTGCATGGTACACGCGCACGGTGGAAACGGGTCGAACTAAACAAATCAGTGAATTCAAGCGGTGAGCTCCTCCTCCTTGTGGGTCTCGATGACGAGGTCCGAGGTGGGGTACGCGGCGCAGGTGAGCACCCACCCCGCCTCGATCTGGTCGTCGTCGAGGAAGCTCTGGTCGGACTGGTCCAGCTGGCCGGAGACCACCTTCCCGGCGCAGGAGGAGCAGGAGCCGGCGCGGCAGGAGTAGGGCAGGTCGATCCCTTCCTCCTCGGCGTGGTCGAGGATGTAGACGTCGTCGGGGACCTCGAGGTCCACCTCGCCCTCCGGCGTGATCAGCTTCACCTTGTACGTCGCCTGCGCGCGGAGCCTCATGCCCCTGGCGGCCGTCGACGACGGCGGGAGCGCGACGCGGGATGCCATGGGCGCCGAAGGGGCGGCGGGGCAGACGGAGAAGGGCAAGCGGAGGCTGCTCAATACGGTGGCCATTGCGGCGGAGTTCCGAGCTAGCTTGGGAAGTACTACTCCGTAGGCGGATACTCGGTGTAGGAGAGGATGGTGTTGGAGCGTGTGAGATGAGAAGCAGCGGCAATAAGAAGGGCGGACGAGCTGGGCAGCTTATCCTAAACACGGGGAACGGTTGGGTTGGAGCGTCCACGTTCACACGCTGAGGGAGTGAAGGGGGATCCGTGCCACCCGGCCGGCGCTAGATGCCACCATGGATATCGACAAGGCGTGTGGAGGCCATGCAATGGGGTGCATGCGTGGTCTTGGTTGTATGCTTGGGGTATTTTGTATTGAGATTTTGGTTAAAGATTAATTTGAAATAGTATTCTGATGTGTTTCACCCACCGGGTGCCAAGTGTTATCTTCCCTCATTT
Organism: Triticum aestivum; assembly: GCF_018294505.1. NCBI lineage: Eukaryota > Viridiplantae > Streptophyta > Magnoliopsida > Poales > Poaceae > Triticum > Triticum aestivum. Next base: position 414,455,865 of record NC_057814.1, on the reverse strand, counting down.
TTCTCCATTTGTCTTTTTTAAGAGAAAAAAGCTAGCCTTGTAAGAGTATATATTGCAAGGAATTTCTAAGTTGTTGGGCCTGTTTCATTCAGTGGATTTCATATAACTGTTTGCGATGGTGGTTATTTGATCCCCAATGGTGTGTCCTATTGGAATTTCTTCATTGCGCTTGCATTATATAAGAAGTTTGCATTGACTCAAACCACTTGACAACTAATATGAAACGGAGGGAGTACAATCAAACAAACTTTGGTTCAAAATTCACAAATGTTTTACGATTCAGTTGGACATCACATTGTACTTGTATGTACTTTTGCATACCCATTAGATTCATATACACCACCAAATCAATACCATTAGATTCATCATTGAATATATTGTCACGTGATATAGGTTTTTTATGTTAAATGTTCATATTGTTTCCTACAAACTTGGTCAAACTTTATAAAGTTTGATTTCAATCAAAGGTAATATGAGGAGTAAATAAAAACGAAGGCGTACATCCCTAGCAATTGTCTTATTTTTCTGGTAGGCCCATCAATCTATTACAGTGTACACGCCAAACACAACATGTCGGGGGTTTGTAAAATCACTATTATGATAGAAAAAATGAGGGCTGATGTTTCACATCTAATATAGTTAGCCATCGGTTTGTGTTTTCCTACATTTCGTAGCAAGGCTTCACTACGCGGTGCATGTCACATAGTATCAGTCAAAGCATTCATGTAGGAACGCTATACAAACTCTGACGAACTGAATGTAGTATCTCCCCAGTGAACATATAATCTTGTATTTGATGCTTCAATGATTTCTAGAAAGGCGGTTGAACACATTGTGACATAGCTTGTTTGTGGGAGTTGTGCCTGGCGTAGAAGCACCATAAAGTTAGCTTAGTTGAGAGAAAGGATTTCCAAAGGAAGTCTGTTATGTTGTTTGTCACAAAACCTAATAGTTCAACTATGGCATATTTCATCGTTATGGTTTACTTGAGATAAAAAACATTGAACTGATGCGTGAATTGGTTGGAAGCATATAACTTGCAGTAAAGGAATAACTAGACAATTGAGTGTAGCTCTCCCTATTATATTAACAGTTTTGGGATTCTAAATAAATTGACAGAAATTGATTCTTTTGGTGACGTGGTAGGTAGGAAGTAAAGCAAGAAGGTGTTATAGTTGCTACTTGACAAATTTGGGACTGGGACTTGAAATTTTCAAACATCTCTATCTGGGATTTAGTCCTCAATAACAACATTTTGCAATTACTGCTTATTTTGCTATAAGGTCTAGATTATTATTATTTTGCTTTCAAATCGCAAAACCTTGCTTCTAATACCCACACCGTAATTTCAATGGATCATGGATAGATGAAGAATGTTAGAGTATAATGATTTGCCCTCTCTATCAGCTGGAGCTTTTGGTGAATGAGATAGTACTTTTCATGGATAGTTCACCAAAAAGCTCAAACATGTACTGCAACACTAATAAACTTAGCATGTAGCTTCATCGGTTGTACTGTGACGGTAATTGTACACTGGTCCTTCCCTTCCTGGAGACATCGTTGCTGGAGAATATTTATCGCGGGTTGCCAATGGTGGTGATTGATGTTGATGTTTTGTTGTTCATTGATTGCTTCGGTGAGGTTATATCTTATTTGATGAGGACATGGCTATCATAGTTACACCCATATCCCCTGCTGTTTTACCTCTTGGAACAGTTGCTAGAGCTCAGATACGCCAATTAAATTATCAGGTACTTCCGTTTCTTGGTAATGTTTCTAGTGTTCATGAGAATATGATGCTGCCTAATTTAGATACATTTGTGTTGCTTGCAATTGAAGGGCTTAGCACGGACAAGAAGGTTGAACATTGGAGCATGGTCAAGCACGGAGATGAAGGTGCGTGCGAAGAGAACAATAACGGAGGTTCAAGTGGAGATTTCCGGACTTTGAAGCCACCATGATGACATACAAGAAGATGGAAGAAATATACAAGATGGCCTTTCATAAATTTCGTCCATAGCTTATTATTGGTGTTGCGCCACCTTATTTTGGGCCAGGCCCATGTAATCTATTTTTAGAGTCCATGTTGTAGGGGAAACGGCTTAGGAGGTGTTTTAGTCCCACCTTGCCAAGGGTGGACAAAATCCCCTCTCTTTTCCCTATAAATATAGCCCTTAAGGCATCGTTTAGACTTGGGTTTTATTTAGTTAAAAGTTAGCCATCGCTGCAACTTCGTGTACTTCGTTTGTGTCCAACGACCAGACCGAGACCGCTTATGAGACCCCATTTTTATCAATACTTCATCCATACTCGCAATATTCAGATTGCTTAATCATATTCTTGCTTGTTCTTCGATTGCTTGCAGGAATAGACCTTCGTGGTCAGGTTGATCGTGCTCCGGCGTGGTCAATAATCTCTCGGAGTTGGTTTATCGATTGCTAAGGCGCAACGTCGTGCACGTTTGTAGTCGGATCGTCAAAGTCGTCTCCACCAAATCGATAGTTATCATCTCATCGAAAGATCGGGACCCTTGCCTTTATCAAGTGGTATCAGTTTTCAGGTTGCTCGGTGAGTTTTCCAGTTTTTCGTCGTCTACATTGCATCTCTTCATACCTAGAGTCCAAGAAAAAACAAAACAAAAATTGTAGATTAGTTCATCCGTGTCCCAGACAGTCTGAGCCTTTCGCTATTATCACTTAGTTTTTGCATTGTTGAATTTTCGGTTGCATCGTGTATCGAGTTGCTGGTTTTAGTGTCTAGATTGTTAGAGTTTCGAGTTCTAGTCACGTTTTGTTCACACCGCTTTCACCAACACCATCATCTTGTTCATCGCCATCTTCCTTTGTCATATTTTTTTCCACCGCTGCCGCCATCCATCCGCTGTTGTAGTTCGTCGTTGTCTTGAAGCATATTTCATCTTGTGGAAGAAAGAAGTTGAGAACAGAAGACACTTGTTTCCCACGAAGGAGTACTAGTTCGTTTGGGTTTGCAAAAAAGAGAGGAGAAAATCACGTGGCCCCTCTTGTTTGTTTTACGAAAACACTAACGCCCACACGTGTGGGTGTTAGACAACTCGCCCACACGCCTCCATCGTCATCCGGCGCCCTTTGCATGAATCTCTGCATGAAAAGGCTGATTTTGTGTGCCACGTAGGACAACTCGTGTGTGTGGGTGTGAGGGAATTCGCCCGCACGCCGGTTTCTCTCCGCGGTAAACATTTCGCCAGTCGGGGCGTGCGATGAAACTGCTGTCGCGCCCGCACGCCGCGCACCACTTCTGTTCCCCATCTCCTACGACTGCCCATTCTCCCACTCTCCGACACCCAAGCTGTCATTTGCCATGTTTTGAAATGGTACATGGCAACTGCCCTATTTTGTGAGCATGAGCAGATGGCAACTCTCTTTTTACCACAAACATGTTATTGTTGCCACGTCTGTTTTGTAGGCTATATGGCAACTGTCTAGTGTTAGTAGGTGGCAACTCCTAAAGATACCACCATCGCCCACATGCCCGTCTCCTCTCCCACACACCAAAAGCTATCAGTTGCCATGTGTTTTGCAGGGTACATGGCAACTGCCCTATTTGTGAGCATGAGCAGATGGCAACTCTCTTTTTACCCCGAACATGTTATTGTTGCCACGTCTGTTTTGTAGCGCTACATGGCAACTGTCTAGTGTTAGTAGGTGGCAACTCCTAAAGATACCACCATCGCCCACATGCCCGTCTCCTCTCCCACACACCAAAAGCTATCAATTGCCATATTTTTTCAGGGTACATGTCAACTGCCATATTTGTGAGCATGAGCAGATGGCAACTCTCTTTTTACCCCGAACATGTTATTGTTGCCACGTCTGTTTTGTAGCGCTACATGGCAACTGTCTAGTGTTAGTAGGTGGCAACTCCTAAAGTACCACCATCGCCCACATGCCCGTCTCCTCTCCCACACACCAAAAGCTATCAGTTGCCATGTTTTTTCAGGGTACATGGCAACTGCCATATTTGTGAGCATGAGCAGATGGCAACTCTTTTTTTATCAAAACATGTTTTTTGCCATGTTTTTTAGTGCTACATGGCAACTGTCCCGTGTTAGTAGGTGGCAACTCCTAAAGTTTTTCAAATCATGGTATCTGTAGTAGACCAGACCATACATGGCAACAGCTGCAATTGCCCAAAAATGGCATCCTACACTTTTTGACCTAAGATGGCAACTGCAGTTGAGCAACCATGGCAACTGTAGTTCGGCAACATGGCAACTGCAGTTCAGCAACATGGCAACATGGCAACCGAAGAGGTCCGGACCATGGCAATCGCGGCAGGACGCGTGGTTACTGACACGCGGGGCGTGTGGCTCGCAGGCGGGGAGGGGCGACGGCCTAGACGGGTCGTGCGGGCCGCGTGCTCGCTCGTCCGGACGTGCTCGTGCGGGGGCGATCGCGCTGCACCGGACGTGCGGGCTGTGGCTGCGCGCGCCCGTACGCGGTCGTGCGGGCGGGGTCGTCTCCGTGCCACACAGGACGTGTGGCACAACCACCCGATACACCACACGTGTGGCAGTTATCAGCGTCCTTGTTTTAAGGAAGTTGAGATCTGGGTTCGGTTTCCAAGGTGAATACTATCTATTTGGTTCCTTCCTAATTTGCCACGTTGGTTTTTGGAAAGAGCATAAAAAAAGAGACCACGTTTGGAAAGAAATAACATGCTGATTGCTTGGACGTTTTGAAGAACAGGAAAGAAAGAAACGGGATATTTGTTGCCTTGACTAGATGATCTCGTTGGAGAAATAGAAGGAAAAACATAATTAGGTCGGTTACCAAAAAAAAAAGGAAGGCAACCCCGGAATAGGAAAGAGATCTGTTTGTTTGGAAAGAAGTCAAGAAAAGATACCTACCAGATTTTGTTCGGATCCACGCCAAGAAAAAAAAAAGAGGCATAGTGCGCTGCTGTTTTGGGAGGAGTTCGCTAGGGCGGTTTGCCCGCAAAAAAAAAATGTTGAAGTCTGCACGTAAATCAAGGAGAGGTGGCTGTTTCCACGTTTGGCACGAGAGCTGGTTTTTTCCACGTGAAGTTATTTTTGGGAAGAGAGATTAAAGGAAGAACAAAACAGAATATCCTCACGCATTGGAGAGTTTGACTTGAAAAAGAAATACAGAGCAAATTGGGAGAAGTGGAGACCGAAGCAAAAACAAACGTGCTCTCTTTTATTCGGTTGGACGGTTGACTTTGCATAGGAATTAAAAAAAACAGGAGAAGTCAGGTTGGAGGAGTATACACACGTGCTGGTGTGGGAATCATTGACATTGGAGATCGTGCTGCAAGTAACACAGCATTCATAGAAAAAAAAAGAAAGAGCAGAAAAAGAAAAAGAAGTGGGTTGTGTGCAGCACTACAGAGAGATAGATTTTCAGCAAAGCAAAAAAAAGAGAATACACATTACCTACTGTTTGTCTTGATCGCTGCTATTTCAGGTCAACCTATCCAGTACGTCCATTTCTTCTGGTAGCATCCTGCTTTTGCATCCACATACGTCCGCCAGGTTATTACGTGAATCCTTCCGTGTCTTAGTTCGCGTCTCTAATACAGTCTCGCCTAGGACCAGCACTCGACCACTTTGAACGAATTTTCAGCTTGCATTCATTAACGTGGTTGTAGCATTTTTTTCCACATATATAAAGCCAACCCAGTTCCATATATTTCTACACCGTGTATACATACGTTCACCTGGCAATCGTTTTACCTAACCTTTGGAGTTATTTGACATTGCTGGTTGCCGATCACCACCTGCTGCATGGTAAAAACTTGTAAGACTTTGATTTGCTATACTGTGAGCGTTTTACTACCACTTCCCGGTCGTTCATAGGAACATTATTTTTGGATTTTGTTTCTTGTTTCTAATAATCATGACAGGATCCAGAGTCAATTCATGGGCTTTCTCGATCGCGGGAGACGTTCCACCACCTATGCAAATACCACATCCGTCACGAGAGGTGCACAAACATCTAGATGCACATGATCAGGTTACTGTTTCTATACCACCATTTAATGGCCGCTTTAGACCTGCTTTATATATTGAATGGGAGTTTGACATAAATAATATATTTGCTTTCAATAATTTTGATGAACGTAAAAAAGTTAAGGTTGTGGTTGGTTCTTTCACTGGTTATGCTATAGTTTGGTGGAGTGAATATTGTCGGTTACACCCTAATGATATACCTACTACTTGGGATGATTTGAAACTTGCCATGCGACATACATTCGTTCCCGCTTATTATACTCGTGACATGATTAAAAAGTTGCAACATTTGAAACAAGGTACTGACACCGTAACGAGATATTATGATACTTTACAAACTACCTTGCTGCATTCTTCTTTAGAAGAAAGTGAAGAAAATTTTATGGATAGATTTTGGGGAGGATTAAATCGTGACATTCAGGAGATACTAATTCATGAAGAGTGTTATCCTATGAACCATTTGTTTCATCTTGCTTGCAAAGCTGAACAGGAAAAAAAACGACGTGTTGCCCACAAGGAGAACAAGCGCGAGATGCACATTCCAAGAGTTGATACGGTTGTCCCTTCAACTACTAGGCATACTATGAAAACCACATGCGTCGTTGTGAGGACTACATCACCTCCACCATGTGACACATCATCACCGAGAGTGCCTACATCATCTGAGTTGATCATAAGAGGTAATGACAAAGGTACTAATCTTCCACCTCCACATGAGTATGATGAATGTCTTGTCAATTTAAATGCACCATGCGGTGAGCTACCCACTACTTTGATCACACCAGCTATTTTAGAGGACTATGTTGATGATTTGACTTTGCCATGTGATCAAACAATTTTGAGTGAACCCATTGAATTAACTATCGATGCAAAAGAATCAAGTGAATCAGGGAATAAATCAGATTTGGATCAAATACGTTTGAAAATAATTGTGCCAATGTTTAATCATTTTGATATGACCTCTAATCTTGGTGATAGTTCATCAATGTTGGGATGGTTTAATGATAAGCATTGTCAATCTTTTGATATGAATAAGAGCTTCACTTATATGTGCAAACTGAGTTGCAATATTTTCATGCCTTTGACTTCTTGTGATAATATATTGGCTTTATATTTCACGACTTTTGAAGGGTGCTCTTGTATAACTGTGTCACATGTGCCCCAACTGAGATCAGTAAAAATGGATGATATATACATATACAACGTGTACACCTTGTCTCTTTTGTTAGCCAAATTTCAGATTAATCAACGCCGAGGACGGCTTAGTTTTCAAGAAGGGGAGGATGATGAGGACATGGCTGTCATAGTTACACCCATATCCCCTGCTGTTTTTACCTCTTGGAACAGTTGCTAGAGCTCAGATACGCCAATTAAATTATCATGTACTTCCGTTTCTTGGTAATGTTTCTAGTGTTCATGAGAATATGATGCTGCCTAATTTAGATACATTTGTGTTGCTTGCAATTGAAGGGCTTAGCACGGACAAGAAGGTTGAACATTGGAGCATGGTCAAGCACGGAGGTGAAGGTGCGTGCGAAGAGAACAAGAACGGAGGTTCAAGTGGAGATTTCCGGACTTTGAAGCCACCATGATGACATATAAGAAGATGGACGAAATATACAAGATGGCCTTTCATAAATTTCGTCCATAGCTTATTATTGGTGTTGCGCCACCTTATTTTGGGCCAGGCCCATGTAATCTATTTTTAGAGTCCATGTTGTAGGGGAAACGACTTAGGAGGTGTTTTAGTCCCACCTTGCCAAGGGTGGACAAAATCCCCTCTCTTTTCCCTATAAATATAGCCCTTAAGGCATCGTTTAGACTTGGGTTTTATTTAGTTAAAAGATAGACATTGCTGCAACTTCGTGTACTTCGTTTGTGTCCAACGACCAGACCGAGACCGCTTATGAGACCCCATTTTTATCAATACTTCATCCATACTCGCAATATTCAGATTGCTTAATCATATTCTTGCTTGTTCTTCGATTGCTTGCAGGAATAGACCTTCGTGGTCAGGTTGATCGTGCTCCGGCGTGGTCAATAACCTCTCGGAGTTGGTTTATCGATTGCTAAGGCGCAACGTCGTGCATGTTTGTAGTCGGATCGTCAAAGTCGTCTCCACCAAATCGATAGTTATCATCTCATCGAAAGATCGGGACCCTCGCCTCTATCATTATTTAGAAGAATAAATTGGTGCATGCATCGTCACAGTAGGTAGCTCTTGAATTGTGTTGTTGCGAAGACTTGGTGTACTTGGTGTCATCTTGAAATCAACATGTTACCCCTTTTCGGCAAAAAAGGAGGACCATGTAAACTGTGAAAGTACGAATTGATCGAACTGTGTTCTATTCCATTGATGATCAACACATTTATACAAAGGGAACCGACGCCAAGAGAAGACGCGTCTGTTCGTGGGGATGGGAGGGGCAGACGCGACGGTTGCCTCGAGAGGCCCTCGCATGTACGACACGACGGTTGCCTGGAGGCAAACTGTACGCTAAATACAAGGGAGGATTGTCCCTAATTAATAGAATTAGTTTAAATCCTAACACTCCCCTAATCCTCGCTTGTCCTTGAGACTGATCATCTTTGAAATATTCTCCTCCAAAACCTTGTGGGAAAAATGAGAAGAAAATTATAATATGCCGTGAATAACTCCTTCTAAAACCCAGTGGGAAAATAAGGAGAAAATGACATATATCGTCCATGCTTGCATTGATATTGCCTCATTAAATACCTTATATGAGAAACCATTTGGAAAAAACTCACAAAGGAAAAGAGTGCAATACTAAAGATCACATGATCTTGACAGGTTGTATCCTAGGAGATCCCCCCCCTTGAATTTTGCAAGTCTCGAAGTCGTCTCATATCAATTCCAGTTACATATTTATGGAACAGAGAACTTGGTAAGTGTTGGGAAACGTAGCGTGCAATTTTAAAAAATTCCTACGCTCACGCAAGATCTATCTAGGAGATGCATAGAAACGAGAGGGGGAGAGTGTGCCCACGTACCCTCGTAGACTGAAAGCGGAAGCGTTTGACAACGCCGTTGATGTAGTCGAACTTTGATGCGGAGAATCCTATGGACATCACCATGTCAAGAGTTCGTTTGGCAAGTGACACGTGCGGCATCCACTTCAAATACGCAAAGGTGAATCATCTCCTTTACTCGTGTTCACTTGACCCCTTCGAGGATGGTATACTACTTGAAACTTCTCCCGTGTGCATGCATAGGTATTGTCGGAGCTTCACGGATGTTGAGGAGGAGTGCAAGCACCAAGGAACAACTACACCATCCGTGAGGGAAGCCTGGAAGCGACGACGGAAGAAGATGGAGCTGCTGAAGCTACAGCGGCCGGACATCCGGGCCAGAGGCCGGACATCCGGCGCCTGTGCAGCCGCCAAGGAGCTGCACCGACAGACGACCAACAGCATCAGCGGTCGGACATCCGGCGCCTCGCCAAAGCCCGGACATCCTGCCCTTCCCCCGGAAATCCGGCATCGACGACAGAACGCACCCGAAGTTTGGCCACTTCAGCCCGGACATCCGGCCCGAGCCCCGGACATCCGGCGCCTCGCGAAGCCCCGGACATCCGGCCCCCAGCCCGGACATCCGGCACCTGCCTGCGCGCAGCCACGGGCCAGAGGCCCATGTATCCCTTTCCCACTTACCCTTTCGCGACTTAGACTATAAATAGACCACCCCCTCCTCCATTCTAGGGTTAGCAAAGTGATAGCTCATTTGATAGAGAGCTTTGCTCCTTGTACCACTCTACTCTTGAGAGAGAGAGAGAGAGACTACTATTCCTTATGGAGGCCAAGACCTCCATCTAGGAGAAGATCCCGCGGGATATATCATCAAGACCCCCTCTTGGGCGGCCCCCCTTCAAGACCTCCGCATGGAGATGAACCTTACCTTGTATCTTTCCCTTTGTTGTTCATGTACCTTGTGGATTTTGTGTGTTTGATTGTCTAGTGGATGTGTGATTGGACTTGTTCTTGAGTGTTCCCCCTTGTGATTTCTCTCCGTTCTTCCCCGTGTTCATTGTGTTCTTCGAGGGAACCCACTCCAATCGTGAAAGATCGGCCTACACCGGGTTAGCCCCGTATCATATGGTATCATGAGCCACGTTGATCACGTATTTGGAGTCCCTCCCACCGTTTTCTAGCCTTCTTTTGCTTGATTTCGTCCTAAAGTCGAAAATCCCCACCAAAAATAGCCCCCAATTTTTTTTGTGATTTGTTAGTTTGATGATGTTTTGTTGATTTTGATCCGTGGATTTGCTTGGTTTCAAGTGGATCTAGCTTTCCCCCATCTTTTCCCCCTTTCCATCCACAAAATCTCTCCAATTTTGCCCTTGGAATCATCCATTTCCGCCCCAATTCAAAAATTTCCGCCCCAAACGAGATCTGGAATCGTCGGGCCGGACATCCGGGCCTCAGGCCGGACATCCGGGCCATCTGGCCGGACATCCGGCTCCTGGAGCACCAAATCTGCACGGTTCTGGACACTGACCCCCGGAAATCCGGACCCAACCCCGGATGTCCGACCCCTGTAGATTTTAGCCTCCCGTGTTTCACCGTTTTGTCCATAACTTTCACATCCGGAGTCCGATTTTCGCGTTCTTTAGCTCGTTGAGTAGCTATTGACATCCCCCATCCATCTAGATAGGTTCCATCACCATTTGACTCCATCAAATTTTGACAACTTTGGCATCTTTGCCTAGGGCTTCCACCACAACATCCGCATAACCACCACCGACTTCCGCAACCTAACCCATTTAGTTCCTTATAGCATTAGTGGTTGTTTGAGTTGTGATTTGAGTCTCCTAAGGTGTGTCGGCTACTTAGGGACAGTTGCATCTTCATCAATCACCACCACCACCACCATAACTTCCGTATAGGCTTGCCCACCATACACTTCCGCCACGCCAACTTAACCCAATTTTGTTTGTGTTGTGAGTTGTGTCTCCTAAGGTGTTTCGGCTACTTAGGGACCGTGCTTCCAACTCCGACACCGTGTATAGTTCACCACCTTACCCTCGACTTCCGCATTGTGTACTCAAAACCCATCATTGCATTTTCGCAATCCCATTGAGCTTCCGCAAAACCACCACCGCATTCCCGCTACCACCATTTGACTTTTGTCCTTGAGATTTTGAGTTGTGGTTTTTCCGTTTCCTAAGGTGTTTCGGCTACTTAGGGACGAGTCTCCATCATCTTGGTATCTACATCAAGAACACCACAACTCATCATCACCTCGAGTTCGTCATCGACATCGACCACTTCACCATCATCCGTCCGTGTCTTACAAACGAGAAACCCTCGACGGTAACCTCGACGACATCATTGTACATTCTCCCTTACCATTACATTGTTAACCCCTAGCCCATTTTGCGTCACTTGCCTATCGAGACTAGCCATTTGAGTATTGCCGGCAACGTTACTTGTGCACATTAGTGATCTACACCTTCCATTTAATACATACCATATCATATTGGTATCATCATATCATCTCTTGTGTCACAAGATTGTTCCCGCATATACACAATTGCTATCTTGGTTTGTGCATTTCGCATAGTGGCTATCCAAAGAGAGAGAGAGAGAGAGATAAAAAGAATAAGCTTTTAAGCAAAGAAAAAGAGTGAACAAAGAGCTTGTAAGCAATAGGCATAGCATCACAATATATCATATGGTATCATACTTGATCATCTTGGATCATTGTGTAAGAAACACCGGGAACCATACATACATAGCATACTTGGGATAGAAAGTTTATCCATTTTGTATCTTATAGGTTGTGCAAGTGTCGTATCCGCCTATTGAGCAATCGTGCTAGCGTCTCTCTTGAGTTGTGCAACACGAGCGTTTTCCGTGGATTCCACATTTTGTGCTCATTCCTTGGTTGCACGACCCCATTTATCTACCCGTATGTGTGTTTCCGAGTGCCATTCTTGCTATTGGTCTACTTGTTTCACTTGCGAATTTGTGAATCTCTTTCAACATTATCGACTCTTGCTAACATTTTGCATTAAATTTTTGTGCCACTATCCTCACCGAGCTACTCCATAAGCTTTAGTTTGTAGGTGTGAGTGAACAAGTCTGGTACCAATTCCACTATTCTTTCATCTCACATTGAGTGAAATGGGATACATCCTCAACTTTGGGAAAAGGTAACTTGGTATTGTTTATCTCATTTCCTACTCACCTCTACTCGAGTCTTGTGATGGATAGGCAAGGCATTTCACCTTCGGTCTACAACAACAACAACGAGTTCGATGCCACGAGCAACTCCAACGACGCCAAGATGCAAGCTCAAATGGAGGAGATCAAAGCCCTCATCAAGTCCTACAAGCGATCTTCCTCATCTTCGAGAAGACGCTCAAGAACACATGCCTCCGAGCTACCATCTCCGGCAAGGTCACATCGGCATCGACACCATCACCACCACGAACGTGAAGGTCAAGACCTCAACACCAACAACCGCTCAATGACTTCACCATCTCCCTTGGAATCTTCGCCAAGCGACTTCAAGGCATCTTCGCCTTTGGACATACGGCATCTTCGCCCACAAGCACCTCAAGAGAAGCTCCCCAAGCTCAAGTCCGCGACCTCCACGAGCTACTACGACCTCGACACCGACCATGAGATTCCTTTCTATGGGACTCAAGAACCCGAGGAGTATCTTGAGTGGGAGCACCTAATGGACGACTACCTCAAGCTACATCAAGTTCCTCCCGAAGATCAAGTGAAGTGCGCCACAAGAAACTTCCACGACTACGCCTCGACATGGTGGTTTCACACACCTTCGGAGAGCTACGACATGAGTTGGCCCAAGACGAAGAAAGCTTTGCGGCGAGAGTTCGTGCCTCCAACCTACACGGAACAACTTCTACGCCAATTGGAGAACACCATCCAAGGATCCAAGTCCATCGACGAGTACTTTAAGGAGATGAAGAATGCCTTGCGACGAGCCGGCGTGGACGACCCCATGTCAATGAAGTTCCACTTCATGATGGGATTGAACAACGACATCTCCAAGACTATCTTCCTCGAGAACTACAAGTCCCTCGACGACAACTACATTGGTGCTCTCAAGGCGGAACAAGAACTCATGAAGGCCAAGGCTTCTCCACCCCAAGCACACTTCTCGAAGACCAAGCTCAAAGACGACGAGCATGTGGTTAGTACCACCAAGGTGTCCAAGCCTGATGAGCTCCAAGACGATGCTCCCAAGTTCGACTTCACCGCCATCCCTCTTTGTGGCATTGATGATGCCGAGTCCTCCACGACTCTTTTTCAAGATGGTGCGGCGACGAGTACGACTACGGAGACCTTCAAGGACCAAGCTTTGGAGGCAAGCGACATGGTGACGAGCAAGGATGATGCTTCCATCTTAGGAGGCGAGAGTGATGATGTGCCATCTTCGGCCTTCATCCATGGCGACGGTGACGAGATGATCGAGCATGGGATTTTCCCTTCGGCCATGGAGGAGAGTGATGATGTGCCATCTTCGGCCTTCATCCATGGTGACAACGATGAGATGGTTGAGCATGGATTTTCCCTTCGACCACGGCGACGTATGATGACTTGAGTGACTTGTGCCACCATATTGAGAGTGAGAGTGACTTCACCACTAGCCCCATATATGACGAGTTGCCCCAATTCCCATGTGAGGAGAGCCACAACCCCCACCACTTGAGTGAGATGAGTGACTCCACCATATGTGACTTTGAGTGCACCTACCTTGAGGGAGTGAGTGAACCACCACATAGAGCGAGTGAGGCCACTTCGATTTCTAACGACTTAACCTCTACCTCTATTGTGTCTTCTCATTTGGTGCTAGGTCCCATATATGATGACGCGCCGATTCGCGACGACTTCGTCCTTCCTTTGGACAAGACGATGGCCATGGTGGAATATGATGCACCCCCCACATGGTTCCATCAAGATGAAGATGACCACCATTTGGTCTTTGCCACCTCACCTACACCACTTGAGTGGAATGAACAAGGTAACATAGGTGAAGGTGATGCTCTAGTCCCACTAGTGGACATTCTTGACATTGATTGCTTGCATGATGTTGATCAACCTATTAGCATGCTTCATTCTAGTATGATTTCCCCATGCGATGATTTACCCATTTATGATGAGTTTGATGATTTCATGTGGAGTCTATTGGTTGTGATGCCATGTTACATAGGATTTCTTGTGACAATTCTTTAGGTCACATCATGTTTGACAATCCGCTTGACTTGTCATATGCTATGCATGAGATCAATCATATGTCATATTTGCAATCTCTTCGTAGTGACTATGCATATGCCATTAACATAAACCCAATTTGCACTTATGGCATAGATGACAAGCCCATGGTTATTGGCATTTGTTTTTCTTGTGATGATATTGATATGCTCCCTTTGCATCATTTATCTCATATGCCATGCCATGACCACCTAGCTTCGGATATGCATTGTTTTGGATGTTGTCCATTTTCTCCATATGATGTTTCCAATATTGCTCATGAGGAGACCCCCATAGTTTCCTCATACATTTTAGGAGATTTTGATTCATCCTATCCATTGCATGATCCCAATACTTGTGTGCACAATATGTTTCCCATGAATAAACATGCTATTGATGTGCCATATACTAGTATGCTCAATTTGCATCCCCATCGTGTTATACATAACAACTATTCTTTCATGATGGATGACATGTTCTTATACCATGCATCAAATTTCTTTGAGCGATGCTTATCTTGTGCTAACTCACACGTGCACATACACATCATGATGGATGATGTGTACATTTACCACGCACACAATTTCTTTGGTTTGTGTCTCTTTTGTGTAGGTACCCATGAATACTTGTCAACCTCGCAATCCCACGAGTTGACAAAACGAGCTCTTGAGAGCAATGATGACTTGGGATCCCATGGATTGCCTTTCCCACCGATCTCTTCACGCGAAGTCTTCGCGCATTTCATTCTACATGACCCTCACTTGGCTATGGGTTATTGTCCAATACATATTCTATGCCCATCTTGCCATGTTCACTTTGCATGATATGCCCATTCCTATGCCTTTGCCATGCATTTGTGACCCATGCTTTGCATTACACATGATGATTGATTCTAGTACTTGTATGTGTATTTGCAAGCTTGGTGGAGATATCACTTGTTATTGCCATGTTTGCTTTGTGCCCCATGCCTATGATGATACTATGATCTTGCTTTGTGTTCGTGCTTGCGAAATGTCATGTGCATTGTCTGTGCCTATTATTTGCTCACATGACATGATTGCCATGATTTCCTCTAGTATGTTGCATCTTCGCACTACTAGGTTGCACGACTTGATTACTATGATTGCTTGCCTTGTTGCATCACCGATGATTCATACTTGCTCATTTCATGCGGTTGATGACAACCATCTACATGCTTTGCACATGATTGTTATTGCTTCTTGTCATATCTCTCCATATGTTGCCTCCCTCATGCTAGATGATTTGACATGTATTGAGTGCAACAATGCCTTTAGTCTTGATAATGAGTTTGCCCCCATAGCATTCTCACATATAATTGGAGATTTTGACATATTCCTTGTGAAGCATGCTTGTCTTACCTCTTTGCACCATATACCTCGTGCCATGAATATAGCCATTGTTGCATCATATTATTCATGCACTTGTGCTTCTAATGGTTATGTGCAAAAGAAGAGAACCATCATGATGGATGATGTGTTTATCTACCATGCGCATACGTTCTTTCTTTTGTTGTGTGCATGTGTAGGATACTTGGACTTTGTGTCGACTTCCGCTTCACGTGAGTTGACCATTCGAGCTCTTGAGAGCGAGCCTCATACATTCGACCACGACTCGTTTCTACACCACCTTTCCTACCACTTCGGCATTGTGAAGAATGCACAAGGACACGCCGTCAAGGTGATATCTTTCTTGAGCATGGATATTGCGGATCATACTACTTGTGTTGCTTGCACCATGAGACTTATTGTTCATCTTGGACCACTTGATTGCACACTTGTTAGAGATCTTGCTTCGACTTGTCATTTTCACCGTCCCATGCATCATGATATATATGCCTTGTGTGTTGCATCCAATTCTTGGATTACTTGCTCCTCTCATATGTTTGGTTGCAACAATGTCATCACTTCACATATGCCATGTCCCATTGCTTGTCACATGATTGACTTGATTGCCTCACACATGATGAACAATTGCTCTTTCTATTGTGTTGAGTGCCACACTATGTTCACTACACCCTATGCACATTATGCTTGGATTGTCTTGCACTTAACCCATGTGTTTAGACATCTCATCTTCTTAGGTGTTGTGAATGATTCCTATGCCTACCATAGACCTTTCATTGAGCGCTTTGCCCATGCTTGCTATGAACTTGAGGTAGATGCTTATTCTCTTGACACACATATTTGCATCTCTACCTCCAATTTATATGCTTGTCCCCATGATATCTTTGCTTGTGCTCGATTGATATACTTACATGCCATGTCTCAATCCTTTGTCACACCATATGCTTTGCATGATGACGACACTTGTTTGGTGAATCACCTCTTGAATGCTTGGTTTTGCACTAACGCTAACCACATTTGTTTTTCCAAGTGTTTGTTGTCCTTACTCCTTTTGAAGGAATCACAAGACGGTGCGACATTGGAGAGTGCCCATTTCGAGCTTCAAGATGACAAGTACTTGGTGAACGTCCACTTCTACACGGCGAAGCCATCTCTTTCCCATGGTGATTTGGTTTTCGATCTGAGGTCGGATCTTTCCCAAGGGAGGGGAGATGATGCGGAGCATCCTATGGACATCACCATGTCAAGTGTTCGTTTGGCAAGTGACACGTGCGACATCTACTTCACATATGCGAAGGTGAATCATCTCCTTTACACGTGTTCACTTGACCCCTTCGAGGATGGTATACTACTTGACACTTCTCCCGTGTGCATGCATAGGTATTGTCGGAGCTTCACGGATGTTGAGGAGGCGTGCAAGCGCCAAGGAACAACTACACCATCCGCGAGGGAAGCCTGGAAGCGACAACAGAAGAAGACGGAGCTGCTGAAGCTACAGCGGTCGGACATCCGGGCCAGAGGCCGGACATCCGGCGCCTGTGCAGCCGCCCAACAGATGGCGAACAGCATCAGCAGCCGGACATCCGGCGCCAGCCCCGGACATCCGGCGCCTCGCCAAAGCCCGGACATCCGGCCCTTCCCTTGGAAATCCGGCATCGACGACAGAATGCACCGGAAGTTTGGCCACTTCAGCCCGGACATCCGGCCCGAGCCCCAGACATCCAGCGCCTCGCGAAGCCCCGGACATCCGGCCCCCAGCCCGGACATCCGGTGCCTGCCTGCGCGCAGCCACGGGCCAGAGGCCCATGTATCCCTTTCCCACTTACCCCTTCGTGGCTTAGACTATAATATACCACCCCCTCCTCCTAGTTAGGGTTAGCAAAGTGATAGCTCATTTGATAGAGAGCTTTGCTCCTTGTACCACTCTACTCTTGAGAGAGAGAGAGAGACTACTACTCCTTATGGAGGCCAAGACCTCCATCTAGGAGAAGATCCCACGGGATATATCATCAAGACCCCCTCTTGGGCGGCCCCCCTTCAAGACCTCCTCATGGAGATGAACCTTACCTTGTATCTTTCCCTTTATTGTTCATGTACCTTGTGGATCTTGTGTGTTTGATTGTCTAGTGGATGTGTGATTGGACTTGTTCTTGAGTGTTCCCCCTTGTGATTTCTCTCCGTTCTTCCCCGTGTTCATTGTGTTCTTCGAGGGAACCCACTCCAATCGTGAAAGATCGGCCTACACCGGGTTAGCCCCGTATCAAACTTGTTCTCATTCCGACCGATCAAGCACCGAACGTACGGCACCTCCGAGTTCTGCACACGTTTAGCTCGATGACGTCCCTCGAACTCTTGTTCCAGCAAAGTGTCGAGGAAGAAGATGAGTTCCGTCAGCACGATGGCGTGGTGACGGTGATGGTGAAGTGATCCGCGCAGGGCTTCGCCTAAGCACTACGAGATATGACCGGAGGCGTAAACTGTGGAGGGGGCGCCGCACATGGCTATCAATTCTTGGTGTGTCTTCTAGGCGCCCCATCCCCACGTATATATAGGTGGGAGGGGGAGGGGAGCTGCCATGGGGCGCCCCAAGTAGGAGGAATCCTACTTGGGGGCCTAGGCCAATTCGGCTCCCCCCTTTCCTTATTACTGCAAGGGGAAAAGGGAGGAGGGAAGGGAGGAAGGAAAGGGGGGGGCGAACCCCCTTTTCCTTCTCCTACTCGGCCTCCTTCCTTAGGGGAGGGGGGCGCCACCCCTTGTGGGCTGGTGTGATCCCCTCCTATGGCCCATAAGGCCCATTATTCCCTCCGGGGTTTCCGGTAACCCCCCCGATAGTCCGATAAATACCCGATACACTTCAGAACACTTCTGGTGTCCGAATACTATCATCCTATATATCAATCTTTACCTCTCGACCATTTGGAGACTCCTCGTCATGTCCTTGATCTCATCCGGGACTCCGAACAACATTCAGTCACCAAATCACATAACTCATATAATACAAAATCATCATCGAACGTTAAGCGTGCGGACCCTACGGGTTCTAGAACTATGTAGACATGACCGAGACACCTCTCCGGTCAATAACCAACATCAGAACCTAGATGCTCATATTGGTTCCTACATATTCTACGAAGATCTTTATCGGTCGAACCATAATGAGAACATACGTTATACCCTTTGTCATCGGTATGTTACTTGTCCGAGATTCTATCGTCGGTATCTTCATACCTAGTTCAATCTCATTACCGGCAAGTCTCTTTACTCGTTCCGTAATACATCTTCCCGCAACTAACTCATTAGTCACTTTGCTTGCAAGGCTTCTTATGATGTGTATTACCGAGAGGGCCCAGAGATACCTCTCCGATACTCGGAGTGACAAATCCCAATCTCGATCTATGCCAACCCAACAAACACCTTCGGAGATACCTGTAGAGCATCTTTATAATCACCCAGTTACGTTGTGACGTTTGACAGCACACAAGGTATTCCTCCGGTATCCGGGAGTTGCATAACCTCATAGTCAAAGATATATGTATATGGCATGAAGAAAGCAATAGCAATAAAACTGAACGATCAAAATGCTAAGCTAACGGATGGGTATTCTCCTAATGATGTGATCCCGTTCATCAAATGACAACACATGTCTATGGTTAGGAAACTTAACCATCTTTGACTAACGAGCTAGTCTAGTAGAGGCTTACTAGGGACACGGTGTTTTGTCTATGTATCCACACATGTATCAAGTTTCCGGTTAATACAATTCTAGCATGAATAATAAACATTTGTCATGATATAAGGAAATATAAAATAACAACTTTATTATTGCCTCTAGGGAATATTTCCTCCAGTCTCCCACTTGCACTAGGGTCAATAATCTAGATTACATTGTAATGATTCTAACACCCATGGAACTACAGGCTTTCACCGCAAGTCTGTATAAAACTATATGCTTTGATCAACTCATCAAAGCGTATATTCCAACTCCGAGATGCTTGCACCAGTCCTTAGATGGATCGCTGGAGCTTTGTACACTTTGTTAGCACCTTTAGGATCGACAAAAACCTTCTGGTTGGATCATATACAACTCTTCTTTAAGAAATCCATTAAGGAATGTAGTTTTGACATCCATTTGCCAGATTTCATAAAATGTGGCAATTGCTAACATGATTCGGACAGACTTAAGCATCGCTACGAGTGAGAAAATCTCATCGTAGTCAACACCTTGAACTTGTCAAAAACCTTTTTCGATAAGTCTAGCTTTGTAGATAGTAACACTACTATCAGCATCCGTCTTCCTCTTAGAGATCCATTTATTTTCTATTGCTTGCCGATCATCGGGCAAGTCAACCAAAGTCCATGCTTTGTTCTCATACATGGATCCCATCTCAGATTTCATGGCCTTAAGCCATTTCGCGGAATCTGGGCTCATCATCGCTTCCTCATAGTTCGTAAGTTCATCATGGTCTAGTAACATGACTTCTAGTATAGGATTACCGTACCACTCTGGTGCAGATCGTGCTCTGGTTGACCTACAAAGTTCTGTAGTAACTTGATCTAAAGTTTCATGATCATCATCATTAAGTTCCTCACTAATTGGTGTAGGGTGGAACTGATTTCTGTGATGACCTACTTTCCATTTCGGGAGAAGGTACAATTACCTCATCAAGTTCTACTTTCCTCCCACTCACTTCTTTCGAGATAAACTCCTTCTCTAGAAAGGATCCATTCTTAGCAACAAAGATCTTGCCTTAGGATCTGTGATAGAAGGTGTACCCAACAATTTCTTTTGGGTATCCTATGAAGACGCACTTCTCCGATTTGGGTTCGAGCTTATCAGGTTGAAGCTTTTTCACATAAGCATCACAATCCCAAACTTTAAGAAACGACAACTTAGGTTTCATGCCAAACCACAGTTCATACGGTGTCGTCTCAACGGATTTAGATGGTGCCCTATTTAATGTGAATGCAGCTGTCTCTAATACGTAACCCCAAAACAATAGTGGTAAATCGGTAAGAGACATCATATATCACACCATATCTAATAAAGTACGGTTACGACGTTCTGACACACCATTACACCGTGGTGTTCCAGGTGGCATGACTTGTGAAACTATTTCACATTGTTTCAGATGAAGACCAAACTCGTAACTCAAATATTCACCTTCACGATCAGATCGTAGAAACTTTATTTTCTTGTTACGATGATTTTCCACTTCACTCTGAAATTCTTTGAACTTTTCAAATGTTTCAGACTTATGTTTCATCAAGTAGATATACCCATATCTGCTCAAATCATCTGTGAAGGTTAGAAAATAACGATACCCGCCGCGAGCCTCAACACTCATCGGACCGCATACTTCAGAATTATTATTTCCAACAAGTCTGTTGCTCGCTCCATTGTTCCGGAGAATGGAGTCTTAGTCATCTTGCCCATGAGGCATGGTTAGCAAGCATCAAGTGATTCATAATCAAGTTATTCCAAAAGCCCATCAGCATGGAGTTTCTTCATGCGCTTTACACCAATATGACCTAAACGGCAGTGCCACAAATATGTTGCACTATCATTATCAACTTTGCATCTTTTGGAATCAATATTATGAATATGTGTATCATTACGATCGAGATTCAATAAAACATTTATATTAAGTGTATGACCATAGAAGGTTTTATTCATGTAAACAGAACAACAATTATTCTTTGACTTAAATGAATAACCGTATTGCAATAAACATGATCCAATCATATTCATGCTCAACGCAAACACCAAATAACATTTATTTTGGTCCAACACTAATTTCAAACGTATAGGTAGTGTGCGATGGTGATCTTATCAACCTTGGAATCATTTCAAACACACATCGTCACTTTGCCCATAACTAGTCTGTGTTTATTCTGTAACTCCTGTTTTTAGTTACTGCTCTTAGCAACTAAACCAGTATCAAATACTGAGGGGTTGTTATAAACACTAGTAAAGTACACATATATAACATGTATATCAAATATACTTTTGTTCACTTTGCCATCCTTCTTATCCGCCAAGTATCTAGGGAAGTTCCACTTCCAGTGACCATTTCCTTTGCAGTAGAAGCACTCAGTTCCAGGCTTGGGTCTAGCTTTGGGCTTCTTCATGGGAGCAGCAACTTGCTTGCTATTCTTCTTTGAAGTTCCTCTTTCTTTCCTTTTGCCCTTTTCTTGAAACTAGTGGTCTTATTAACCATCAACACTTGATGTTATTTCTTGATTTCTACCTTCGCCGATTTCAGCATCGCGAAGAGCTTGGGAATTACTTTCGTCATCCCTTACATATTATAGTTCATCACTAAGTTCTAGTAACTTGGTGATAGTGACTAGGGAACTTTGTCAATTACTATCTTATTTAGAAGATTAACTCCCACTTGATTCAAGCAATTGTAGTACTCAGTCAATATGAGCACATGCTCACTGGTTGAGCTATTCTCCTCCATCTTGTAGGCAAAGTACTGTCAGAGGTCTCATACCTCTCGACACGGGCATGAGTATGAAATAACAATTTCAACTCTTAGAACATCTTATATGCTCTGTGGCGTTCAAAATGTTTTTGAAGTCCCAGTTCTAAGCCGTAAAGCATGGTGCACTAAACTATCAAGTAGTCATCATACCGAGCTTTGCCAAACGTTCATAATGTCTGTATCTGCTCCTGCAATAGGTCCATCACCTAGTGGTGCATGAAGGACATAATTCTTCTGTGCAACAATGAGGATAATCCTCAGATCACGGACCTAGTCCGCATCATTGCTACTATCATCTTTCAACATAGTTTTTCTCTAGGAACATATCAAAAATAAACGAGGAGCTACATCGCGAGCTATTGATCTACAACATAGTTATGCAAATACTATCAGGACTAAGTTCATGATAAATTAAAGTTCAATTAATCATATTACTTAGAACTCTCTCTTAGATAGACATCCCTCGAGTCATCTAAATGATCACGTGATCCATATCAACTAAACCATGTCCGATCATCACGTGAGATGGAGTAGCTTTCAATGGTGAACATCACTATGTTGATCATATCTACTATATGATTCACGCTCGACCTTTCGGTCTCAGTGTTCCGAGGCCATATCTGCATATGCTAGGCTCGTCAAGTTTAACCCGAGTATTCTGCGTGTGCAAAACTGGCTTGCACCCGTTGTATGTGTACGTAGAGCTTATCACACCCAATCATCACGTGGTGTCTCGGCACGAAGAACTGTAGCAACGGTGCATACTCAGGGAGAACACTTATACCTTGAAATTTAGTGAGGGATCATCTTATAATGCTACCGCCGTACTAAGCAAAATAAGATGCATAAAGGATAAACATCACATGCAATCAAAATAAGTGATATGATATGTCCATCATCATCTTGTGCCTTTGACTCCATCTCCAAAGCACCGTCATGATCACCATCATTACCGGCTTGACACCTTGATCTCCATCGAAGCATCGTTGTCGTCTCGCAACTATTGCTTCTACGACTATCGCTACCGCTTAGTGATAAAGTAAAGCAATTACATGGCGATTGCATTTCATACAATAAAGCGACAACCATATGGCTCCTGCCAGTTGCCGATAACTGTTACAAAACATGATCATCTCATACAACAATTTATATATCATCACGTCTTGACCATATCACATCACAGCAAGCCCTACAAAAACAAGTTAGACGTCTTCTACTTTATTGTTGCAAGTTTTACGTGGCTGCTACGGGCTTCTAGCAAGAACCGTTCTTACCTACGCATCAAAACCACGACGATTTTCATCAAGTGTGCTGTTTTAACCTTCAACAAGGACCGGGCGTAGTCAAACTCGATTCAACTAAAGTTGGAGAAAAAGACACCCACTAGCCACCTGTCACTACAAAAAAATACACTTCCGTGATGATACGTGTTTGTCATAGTAGGTCGCGTTTTTGTCATGCATGTACATCCATGACGATTTTATGACAGAATCAAGATAGTCATACCTGTGCTGTCGTAGAAGTGTTCCATGACATTACCAAAATTATCATCACGGAAGTGTCCACTTCCACGACGATAAATCGCGCGTCACAGAAGTGCTTTCGTCAAGGGTGACCGACACGTGGCATCCACCGTAATGGAACGCTGTTAAGCTATCGGGTTGGGTTTTGGATCCGATAACCCGTTAACAGCCCCGACCAATGGGAAATTTCCACGTGTAAAATTCTTATTGGCCGGATGAAACACGTGTCAGCTCGTCAGTGGGTCAGATAGGCGCTTATGATATGTCGACACGTGCCACGGCCCACCACTGGCCCATTTAGCTTACAAAGCCGGCCCGTTTGACTTGGTCAAAAGTTAACGGGCTGGCCCATGAAAAGCCTGTTAACGGTCACTTCGCAAATAGCCCATTTTACGGCCCGTTAACTCACGACCCGTTAGGCCCTAAAGGAAATCGGCCCAACAACGTCATGTGGGCCGTCGAATATAACACCAACCCATTTCACTTTCGGCCCATGTATGGCCCACGACGTCTTTCGGCCCATATGAGGCCTTCGTATCTTTCGGCCCTTTACAGGCCCACGGTGACTCTAGCCCATAATGAACAGTAATTTTCTTTATACCCGTTAACGGCCCGTGATTTACATGGGCCGTTTCCAGCCCGTGTTAGCTTTCGGCCTATTGACGGCCCATACATTCTTGGCTCCTTTTCGGCCCTCGATTACTTCCGGCCCGTTACTGGCATGTTCCCCTAATGGGCCAAATTCGGCCCATGGCAAGAGTCAGCCCGTTACTGGCCTGTTCCCCTAATGGGCCCAATTCGGCCCATGGCAAGAGTCGGCCCGTTACTGGCCTGTTACCCTAATGGGCCAAATTTGGCCCATGGCAAGAGTCGGCCCGTTTCTGGCCTGTTAACCCGTTGCGCCGTTTCCAGCCCGTCCTATATTCAGAAGGTGGCGGTTCCACCATTTTTTCCATAGCTCGCTGAAAAGTTGAGGTTTTACATTAGTAGTACCAGAACAGAAGATATTAAGGAGGCAGCAAAACCAAACAAAATAGCTTTGGTCTATATACATAACTTATTCTGGTGAACCCATGTAAAATATTAGTTGTATTTTATTGCAAAGTACATAATAAAACCAGGTTCCAAACATATGACCATGTACCATCGCTAATGTATTGTCTATTTCTTCACATTGTATTGAGGGCTAAGGATAAAGAGACGAAGTTTATAATACGGTAATCATAGTATGACATCATTCATATCACAAAACAACTGAGAACAGACAAACAGGCAATTGTAACGTTGTGTGGGCAAGTCCAGCACGGAACTAGATTACGGGTCAAGATCAAAGGAACATCACTCCTCTCTTTTGAACCTTGTAAGGTGCAATGATACGCTAAGACAATTGTGTATAAAATTGAAAAGCGTAATAGACATTGGCTGCAAACCATGCAGTTCAAGGCACAAGTCAGAGTAAGTAGTAGTTAAAAGGCATGAGGATTAAGGATTTACAACAGCGGCTTTGACTGGTGTAGTCATGCCCTTCTTCTTGCTGGTGTGACAGTCCTTGAAGATTTCCACAGCATTTGGTTCAGGTACTTTTTGGTCCTTGCGGGCTTTCCTCTGCATTTCGAACAAGTCAATATAGATCTGATAATATGGTACAGCGAAAAGAGTGAAACAACAGCTAATTACAAGAGCCTCGCAGTGTGCAATATAGCTACGAGATCCTGTCGTCTGTTGGAATTTCACTTTCATACGGTTAGCCTTGTTCTTTGAACAGTTCACCTACAAGAAGATAGATTTGTGTGGCACATGCGTAAATAGGACTTCAACATGTGATCTGATCACATATATATAATGTACCTGATACTTCGGATCAGACCAGTGTTTAACAAGGCCCCTCCAGTCTTCATCCGATATATTTTCCACTGGAGATGTTTGGGAAAGTTCACTGTTAGCCTTGCCTTCAAAGTGAGTTTTCCTCAAGTTATACCGATACTGTCGCAGAGCAGACTTGAAAACATGGGTGCAAGCTTGTCTGGTTGCATCATCTTGGCTATCCAACTTGAACCTCATCTGTTGAAAATTATGGGAGTCTCATTATCAGCAACCTAGAAAGTATGGGACAGAGCAAGACGATATTACTAGTTTCCATACATAACCATACTTACAGATAAATGGTCGAGGAAGGTGTTGAACTGGGTTCCGTCTTTGTCATTTCTGTACTGAATCCATGTTGGGAGGATACGTACATGACACCTAACGGCAACCGCTGCCTCTGATACTAACTTGGCTGACTCTGTAGCATCACGTGGCCTTTTTAAACCTGCCTCAAAACGGATCTCCATTCTTCCTCCTCTAGATTTAGTTAACCTATCGAGCATTATCCCTGATGTTTGTTTCCTCTTGCGCCTAGGTGCTAGTCCAACAACGAACATAGGAAGTGTTAGTGTACATCAAATTGTGAGACTACATATAAAGAAGCATGCAACTATAACTTGACTCCAGCAACTACCTTCTTGCTGTTGAAGCTCACAAGGTTCATCTGATATTGCCAACTCGTCTTGTGTCAAGAGTGCTTGGGAAGTAGTGTCAGGTGGCAAGGGAGCTTGGGAATGTGCTGCTAGCTCAGTTGACGCACGAGTAAGTCATGCAGCTGGTAGTACTGTGGTAGGTGCTGCAAGAACTAGGGCTGTCTCTGCTTGTTTGGTGGCAGCTATTTGTTTCTGTTTGGCTTTTTTGCAACTCGTGTAGCATGGGATGCCGTGTTTGTAGAATTTTTCGCTGGACTTTGACCTTCTATTGCACCATCAGTACCAGCAGAATCTGCAGGATTCATCCACTTCTCATTCCCTGCCATTTTGTGTTTCTTCCTCTTTCTCTGTGCCATGTTAAGTCAAGCCGACAAGAAAAACGAATAACAATTTAGTTCTTCAGAACAAATTGATGCGTGACGCAGACGAACTGAACTTTGATGTTAGACAACCACATGATAGGAGGATGTAATATGTATGAAAAACAGGACGGAAGAGATAACCAGAACTATGATGTGTAAACTAAGAAGAAGACATTTCACCAAATTAGAAGCAATGCAATGGAAGGTAGACACCATATGAAAGATGCTACAAATATCGCTCTGCCAAGTTAACAGTGTCTCATCATAAATGGCGTTTAAACAAATGTGAAGCAGTATAAGAAATAAATCATATGCAAGATGCAAACAACATCACACTACCATGTTAGAGGTCTCTCGTCATTAGTGCCATTGCATATTCACAGCATTGCATATTCACAGCTTATGATGTGTAAACTAAGGAGAAGGCATTTCAACAAATTAGAAGCAATGAAAGCTAGACACCATATGAAAGATGCAACGAATATCACTCTACCAAGTTAAAACTGTCTCGTCATAAGTGCCATTTCAACAAATTAGTAGTACAAGCTAGAAAAGAATGTGAGATGTAACCTATATCACACTCCGAAGTCAAACGTGTCTTATGATAAGTGATTGTTGCAGGTTACACAACAGTAGTAATTTGATGTAAGAACATGGTGTGATAGACAGATATTGTATGTTCTAGAAACAGGAACACGTGTCTTATTCAAGTATAATATGTAAAGTAAGCAGATGGAATTCAACAAAATTAGAAGCAATACAAGCTAGACATCACACATAACATGCAACCACATATAACAGTGCCAAGTTAGAGGGAGCACCGGTGATGCTGCACTAGGGGAGACATGCTCATCATAAACACAGCTTTGTTGAGTGTCTATGCATGTGTTGTCTTGGAAATCATCTTGGGGGTGTGGAGGAGTAGAAACTGTAGAGGACCTCCGTTCGGAAGGAGCACCTTTATCCGCCGCCTTGCTAACTTCCTTCCGCTTTATTGATTTTGAATTGTCAAGTAAAACCGACAAGAAAAAGCAATAAAATTCTCTCTTCAGAACTCATTCATGCATGATACTGACAATCACTACTTTGATGTAAGGCAAACACATGATACCAGGATGGAATATGTATGAAAAACAGGATGGCATGGCATGTTCACAACTGTTTGTGTAAACTAAGCAGAAACCATTCTAGCAAATAAGAAGCAATGCAAGCTAGACACCACATGAAAGATGCAACCAATATGACTCTGCCAAGTTAAAAGCGTCCCATCATAAATGGAATTTCAACAAATTAGAAGTAGCGCATGCTATAAATCATATGAAAGATGCAACTAATATCGCACTGCATATACTAAAGGTGTCTCGTCATGTTGATTGATGCGGGATACAAAAAAAACAATAGTTTTATGTAAGGACATGCTTAATAGACAGATGTACTATGTACTAAATACAGGAAGGCATGTCACATTAACAGGTATAATGTATAAGCTAAGCAGACTAGCACATGCAGTTTAACCAGATTGGAAGAATTACAATCTAGACACCATATGCAACATGCAACCACATATCACGCTGCCAAGTTAGAGCAAGCACCTGCGATGCAAGTGTAGGGGAAATGCTGTAATCAACTACAGAGCTACGTTCACTATCTTCATCTAGCATTTCTGTTTCTTGAGAATCATGTCGGGAGGCTGACGCTGCATTCTTTAAATGAGGAGTAGTCCCCTTGCCTGCCTGCCTCGTCATAAGTGATTGGTGAGGGATACACAAGAACATTAGTTTGATGTAAGAACATGGTTAATACACAGATGTACTAGTATGTACCAAAAACAGAAAGGTATGTCATATTCAAAGGTATAATGTGTAAGCTAAGCAGATGCAATTTAACCAAATTGGAAGCAATACAAGCTAGACATCCGGCTGGAGTGGTGAGCATGATCATCTAGGACCTGAGAGCCTGGTGGGAGGCGGGCTGCTTCGCCACCATCGCAGCTTTTTAGTTGGCTTCCAGGTGATGCCTATCTTTGCTGGGCTTGTCACTGGCTCGGCCAGTGCCCTGACTAGCTATTTGTCTTCTGGTGCTCACGGGATGGTGGTTCATGTAAAAAAATATCTTTCCTTATCTTACCGACTTCGGCCTTTCGAATACAAGCTAGACACCATATGGAACATGCAACCACATATGACACCGCGAAGTTAAAGCAAGCACCTGGGATGGTGGTTCATTGCGAGCGAGGTCATCAACTCCAGAGCTACGTTTACCGTCTCCATCTGCTGACACTGCACCCTTTATAGCGCTGTAACGTGTCTTGCCTACCCGCATACGAAGCTGGAGCGACTTCTCTCTTTTCTTTTTGGCTTCTCTCATGGCAGCAGAGTCTGAAATACCCTTGCATAAAAACACAATAGTGAGAGTAAGGGTGAAGTGTGTGCAGAACTAGTGCACTGTAAAAGTAGCAGATAGCAGGTGGCTGAAAAATAAATGACAGGAGACATATGATAGCTCTACAACATTGCATGGCAAACAAAATTAGATTCTACTCCGTATGATTTTGTAATATATGAGCACAGGAAATGCAGGTACTCCTCCAGCACACCACCACATGTGGTCATATCTAAGATAACAGTCGACTGAAAATAAATAGGTCAGTCGATTTTTTTAATGAACCGTCCGATCTATAAGGAACGGGCAGATGGCCTTCGTCTACCTCCCGCCAGTCACTGTTGACGATCTTTCTCGAACCGCCAGCGACCACCGGCCCAGACCCCTGCCTCCGCCGCCCCGCCCTCCCTCGACCTCACACCACCGCCGTGCTTGGCAGCGCCCCCAGGCCATCCCTTTAATCCCGGCCGACCTCCAGATCGGGCGCCAGTAGCTCTAGGCTGCACACGCCCCTAAGATAAACACCAAGGCGCTGCTTCCCCGGCGTAATAGGCGTACTAGCGCCTGTTACGCCGGGGAATGCTTCCGTTAATTGGGAATCAACTGGCCAGAAATTGAAATTCAGGGGGCGACGGACCTCTAGCTAAGGTGAAATAGTATATGAGGAGAAACCTTGTGCATCGCGAGTTACTAGGAACATCTAGTATCAAGAAGAAGCGGTCAACTAGTGTCTTCTGTGGGATGAATACCGTGCAAGCAGAGACGTAAGATTTGCACGAATAAGGGAAGAGGAGTACCTTTTTCGGTTGCCGGTGTGGTCACCTCCACATGTCGCGCCGATCTTCTTCTTTTTACCGGGGAAACCGATGTTCTGGAGGGTGCAGGCTTGGACGAACCCATGGCCAAATTGTTGACTGTGTTGCCGTGGCCGTATGTCGGCGGAGGGGAAGCAGATCCGAGGCGGCGAAGGACGGCGTAGCAGGAACAGCTCCGGTGCGGTGGAGGGTGGCGAAGTTGGAGCGGCAGCGGTGAGGCGCAGGACGGCGTGGTTGAACTGGCTCGGGTACGGACGGCTCGGCCTCGGCTTCAACTACTAGCCGTGGAGGGCGTTGCGGTTGAGGTTGCGGTGGACGACGACGTCGGGGTATCGGCTCCGGCGTGATGGAGGAGGGCGGCGGTTGATGGGTGGGATGGGGTGGCGGACGGAGGACGCCGGGGTTTCGCGGCTGGTGGAGAGGTAGTTTTGGCGCCCACGGAGTACGAATGGGGAATCGGACGGGTGGGGGGAACCATGTTTCGGTCTGGGACGCGCTTGTTTTGGCTTTTTTGAACAGAAGATGGGACGCGCTTGTTTGAAATTTGGGGAAAGTACAAACTTTGCCCCCCTCTTAAATTTCGGACCTACTGCGGGTCGGGGGTAGGATGGTAATCCCAGGTGTCCCAAATAGTGGGCGGGAGCGATTTCGGCCGCGCGCATGTGTGCTTAGGCGGCCATTGTGTATGAATGTTTTTCGGATGCGGTTGCGTGGCGTCTAGATGAAGCTACAAACCTACCCCGGTTTAGACCTTTGGACGTCGGGCCGGTAGGTTTCACGGGTCGGAGTTATTAGAAAAGTAATTTCCTTGTACTACCAAACATTGGTCTCACGCGGTTTCGGGCGAGTAGAGGCTCTTTTGGCGCTTCGTTCGAAATTTTGAAACACAAGCATTCACGTTTAGAGTACTCTTGAACTATGAGGATTGACCTAAATAGACAATGTTATATTTGACCTTGTATGTTTGAAAACCTCATTAAATTATCCGCTTCTTTTTGAAATTTTGACACTTGAAAATCCTATAACTACGATTATTTTGGAATGGAGGAGCTAAATTTGAATCTATTTTGTACACGACTACATATGCTATTATGTACAAAATCAGAGCAAAGATTGGTGCCCCCATAATTTAGGTATGGTTTACAAATGCCATGATATCAAATTCAAATAATTGAATGGACTTCATGTTGAATTCGATTTTTTAAACCACCTTAAGTTGAATTCAAATGTATGCTAGTTCATAGGTAGCTATTTATAATGTCCATTGTGTAACTTTCGTATGTATAATGTGCTTTACACACACAACATGAACTATACTCACGTTTATATTCGATTGCTAAAGCGATGCATTGTCTGGAGTTCAAAATACTAACTATGTGGATCAATTGTGTCGAATAATAACATAGACATGCTCAAATTCGATAGAATCTAGATGTCTGATGGATCAATGACCGCTCCTTACGCGAATTGCAAATATCATGATCCCATCCTAATATTTGGATACAATTTATATCTTTAATCAATGTGTAGAGCAGTCTTTTACGTGTAGTTTCACTCTCCATCGGTGGTCTCTCACACATGCTCACACACTCTCTCCCGAGGTGTCTTTCTCGCACACATGCTCTAGATATAACCCTCCCTCCCTCTCGTAACCATTTACAACTGTTTTCACTAACCTTTATCACAAGCACTCTTCCTCTCGCAAACATACACATGCATAATCCTCATCGACCCTTTCTATATACATGGACCTGCCTACGTGTCTCATGTACGCACATTATCTTTACGCCTGTCTCTCACGCATTGTCTCACACCTCTCTTCCTAATCGACGAGTATGATTCTAGCAGAGCATTCTGTAGGATGCCCCTTAAAGTTAGGTTGGATGAATAGTAATATCAGAGATAAAGGGGTTACCTTAGTCCGAGAACCTAGGGTTACAAATCCTAGCCGGCTTTGTCAGTGGACACAGAGTCCTTCACAATTCTGCTATCTTTGTCTTGTACGACTAGTCATCCATGGGTCTTCCTAAATGCGTCACGGGCCGACCAATGTGGCGCAGGACGGAACCGAACGAAGGGCCTCACCTCGACCCACCGGACCTCACGCGGTGACACACCCTCTGCCCCCACGTCTCATTATCTTCTCACACCCACACATACCAACACAAACACCACACACACAGAAAATTTCTCCTGGTGCCTCTATTCCCTCCCCCCTTGCATATACACACTCAAGGGAATGGAATCTCTTGTCGTGACGTCATATTCGTCTCTCTCTCTCTAGACCACTCTCATTTCTCGTGCTATCTCTCCCACGCCCCCCGTCGGCCCCTCTATCCATGCCTCTCTCGAATACGTAATACACACACATACCTCTCTAGGCCCCGCCAAATGCATCAACTACACATTCACACATGTTACATCACGTACCCCATTGATCTAAAAAGCCCTCTCTTCACGTTTATTTCGCATACAACATTCTTTTGAATAAAGTGTGGCCAAAAATTATTTTAGAGTTTCTACATATATACAACATTACAAAGTTATATGGAGGAGTACGAACGCTAATTTGCATTGCATGGTGCCCACAATGATATTTATTCCGCACTGTGAATTTGTATATTTTTATACTATATACAAAGTTAGTCATAATAAAGAGAAACGAAGAGCATCTCTCTCTCCATCGCATACCCCCCTGTACGCCCCTTTCACGTATGCACACAAAACTATCTCCAGGTCCTCTAAAAGTAAGCCCCCAGAAAATTCACGCATGTTTCATCTTTCTCTCGCGATATATGCAATGACGATCATTGTATTTGAAGCGAAAGCACGATACGTACATTGGACTTCAGAATCCACTCATTACGGTCACCATTTACGTTTAGTGGTTATTATACAGTCACGGGCTCACCTTACAACTCTGTATTTGCTCATTACATGACTAGTTGACCAGTTAAACGCTCCACGTGGCACCTCTAGTGTTGCATCACATTATCTCACTACCATCGTGCCCACCTGTCGACTTGTATCTACTCTACATCTACACTCTTAAATACAAAATACACTCTTATAAAAAACAGAGTTGGTGATGATGGTGTGCCTGCCATCCTGCAATATAGGCCGTCCTGATTTATATCTCACGGATAGGAAAGAAACTATGGCAATTTTGCAAAAAGGTACCCACACACATCTCCACATTTGCAAATAAGGCCTTCCCTCGTTCATCCTTTTCTCTCACAAGATAAACAAGCCATACAAATGCATCTTGATGTTACATGCAACGCACGGGCATCTTGCTAGTAAGAATGAAAACAAACGAACAAAAAAATATTTGGACGGTGGTTCGAAGTCATGACCGCGGGCACAGCGGACAAGGTGGCCTTGTATTGGTATGCTGAGCCGTCTGTTTTAACACACAGGAGCTGGTGTGGTGATTATACACACACGCACGCATGCACACGAACTGCATCCACGCAACACTCACACAAACACATGCACCCACGCACGCACGCAACACTCACACGTACACACGCAGCCATGCACGCACGCAACATCACACGCACGCACGCAACACTCACATGCACACATGCACGCATGCATGCACACACCAGTACACCACACGACCAACACACACTCTCACGCTCAAGTGCTCAACCTACACGTGCATGCGCACACATCAGGCCCTGACAGACACATACACAACCAGGTGATTCCCGCGCACGGGTTGGAGCCTTGTCGCGCCTGCGTAAATTTGTGTTTATCTGACCTTTTGCCTATGCGAACTGACAGGTGGGACCCACAAGGAACGTGGTCAATTTAACTAGTCAACATGGCGCCACGCAGACTATTTGGCCGGTCAACAGAGTGCAATCCGATGCTGAACTATGAGCAAGTGACCGTATAATCACCGCAAAACGTATATAGTGACCGTAATCAGCTTATTCTGAAGTTCGGTGACCGTATTACGCTTTTCTCTCTGTAGGCCCTCCAAAACTACATCTCTACACGTTCTCGCATGTTACATCTAACAACTATGCAATACAGCACTACTACTACACTCTAACACAATAAATCATATGTGTTTTTAGTTTTACTAGATATCATATTGTTACTTATAATTATTCAGTTTGCATACATTAAAATTGCCTTTGAAATGTATGGCCAGTATCATCTACCCGCGGGGAAAAATCCCGCCCTTTCCTGTTTAATTGGGTTTGTATCGATGGATCGTGCGAAACAGCAAAACTATAGTACTATACAGTACAAGTGACAGTTCACTGGGCCGTCGTGTCGTCTACTCCTCCGTCGTAAGAGTGGAGCGCTCGCTTTCATAAATCTTCTAGTCCCTTTCGCCGACATGTGGGACATCAAGCTACCGGGTCCACGTGCCATACCGGAATACAGTGCAGAGCAGCCGGGGTGAAGCACCCCAGTCATGGCGCCGGCGTAGTAATGAGCAATGAGGCGTCAAATCACAAAGCTGCACCTTTCCCGCAGTTAAGTTGGAGGGACGAAGCAACCATCATTTCACTCATTGCTGAATCCGCTTCTCCCTCATCTTCTTCAACTTAACCACGTGTTGCTTCTGCCGTTGTTCTGCCTCATGTGGGATGCGGATCGGCTTGGTAAAGCACTGACACGTGGGGCTGCATGTTAGCAAACCGCCAGGACAACGTCCTCCAAAAATAAGAAGCCTAATCCTAGACTTACAAAGGGCTACGTAGCTGCTACGTATACTTTCCATCTAATCTATATATGCCCCCCTGATTTTCAGGTGGGGTGGGCCTAATCCTCTCCTTTAATCCAATCAAATAGTCCCACATCACATCAGTTCGTAACTTTACGTAAACCATTACGTGGATGTAGCATTGCTCAAATAAGAAACCTCCCCCGCCATTCGCACGGCAAAATCACCTTCTTTTTACTAATCTTGATTCTATAATTTTTTAGATCAATATAATTGAGATTTGTATAGATAGCACACAGGAGCAAAACCAAGTGGTACGGTTAAGGGCATCCACAATGTGTAGCCAAATGTGAAAATAGCTTTTGGCATCGTGGGAACCATTGTGGACGGTGTTGCCAAAGCCAAAAAGATGGAACCGAAGCTCCCTGATTGATTGATTGAAGGAATAGAAAAATGCAACGTCTCTCCTCTTTCTCCCATGCTTGGACGCATGTAGTATAGTATAGAGCACACAGTCTACTCCCCTGTCCCTTCTATCACAAATCACAAAGCAGTGAGGCGTCAAATCACAAAAGCACGGACGAAGCAACCATCATTTCACTCTTCGCTGACTCCGCTTCTCCATCGTCTTCTTCGAGAAACCATCTCACCGCACTAGTACTCCTAGTAGTACTAGTAAAGGACTTCCTGGATGCAAATAAGGCGGTTGTCCCGGCTTGCAGGCGGCACTTGCGAACGACTTACCGTGGTCTCCCTCAATGGTGTTCTCCATCGAACGCACTTCGCCAAACCACCAAAAAAAGATATCATCGACGTCACTGCAATGGGGAAGGAAGTCAAATATAGTTACTACCTCCATTTTTTTGTATACAAGGCCAGTATATCAAAATTACAATTTGCAAAGGGCCACTAACACTAATCAAGGCAAAATTGATGGGGTTAGCAACCAAGGACATTAATATCCCCTACATGCATGCGGAAGTGAGAAGGTTGGTTTGCATGGCGCTGCATTAATCAAGCGATGAGGAGTGAGATGGTTAGCTCTTTGGTCTTTGGAGAAAAAAATACGCATTAATTGAAATGTGAAACGAGGATTTGTATTGATTAAATCCCATGAAGGAAAACCCCACCTTTCTTTTTTAACACTGGTACTCCTCGTACGTACATACTTATCCTGTTTGGGTCTAGGCCTTGCATTGCCAAACTTCGCCACACATTTTTGCCAAGCTTGCCTAAAGTTTTCAAAATGAGAAGGAGGTACACTTGTGCATGGCTGTCGCGGTCGCACCGCACCCTCACACGGTCGCTCCTGCACGCCGCGGTCGCACCGCACCCTCACACAGTCGCTCCTGCACGCTGCAAACCCAACCAAGGGAACACACCCTCACTGACACGTGATGTCGCATGTGAACAAACCAAACTCAGCCATCCTATCGCTGGCACATAATTTTCGTTCATAGAGTATATTTATCCAACCGCATGTTGGGGAGTATCCGTACGGCCCGTGCGGTGGTCTGTTGGGGAAGAAGAAGAGGTGAGGAAGAAGGAAAGAAGGGTTAGGAGATGTAGGATATTCATCCAACTGCCTGAAATGGTAGACTGGCCCAAGTCAGACGACTTGCATAACAAATATATGTTTTTACATAGCAAAAGATCCATGAAAACAACAACATAAAGAAAAACTATCACTGCTCACGGAAAGAGACGGCCTCGTCGTCTTTGGCTGCCGGCGCGAACCAGCCGTCGCTGTCGACGTGTGTCTCCGCACCATGGTTGTCCTCGGCCTTGAGCTACTCGTTCAAGTGGAGCGTGCGGGCGCTCTGCACGGACGAGAGCACAACCCGGTTCAAGTCGAGGACGTCTGATTCCGCCTGCAGGAGGGCCTCGATGGCAGCGGCATCCGCGCGCTCCGCATCGAGTCGAGCCTCCGCCGCCCAGTTCAAGTCCAGGATGTCCGGTTCCTCCTGTAGGAGGACGTCGATGAGAGCGGCATCCGCACGCTCTGCGTCGAGTCGAGCCTTTGCCACCCGGTTCAAGTCAAGGATGTCCGGTTCCGCCTGCAGGAGGGCCTCAATGGCAGCGGCATCCACGCGCTCCGCCTCAAGTTGAGCCTCCGCCGCCCGGTTCACATCCACGACATTCGATTCCGCCTGCAGGAGAGCCTCGATGGCAGCGGCATGCGCGCGCTCCGCGTCGAGTTGAGCCTCTGCCTCCCGGTCCTCCTTTGGTATCGCCATGTTGAACTGCTGGTCCGCTTGCACCATGGGGGACTCAGACGCCGGCACGAAGTCGACGTCCATTGTCTCATACCCATCAGGGGCCTTCTGCGCCGCGACCTCCGCCATGAACATTGGATCGGCTTCCTCCTCCTCGTAGCTTGGCTCTAGAGAACTCGGGGATTGGCTCGCCGCAAAGCGAGCTTGGGAACAAAGGTCTGTGGCGCCGACCGCCGCCGCGATTTCTGCGCGGCGCTCTGGCGTCAGCATCTTGTAGTAAGTGATCTTGCGGCGCACCATGACTTTCCGGTGAACTAGGGGACGCTTGATGCGGGCTAGGGGATCGAAAGGTGGGGGAATGGGCTAGAGGTTTGGTGTGGTTTTAGGGCAGTGACTGGCTTAGGCCGAGCAGGGAAGGTTCTGGTGTGAATAGTGGTTCCGGTGACGACCGGTCAATCGGTTTTGACTATACATCGCTCTTGTCATGTTCGCGTTGCAGCCCGGCACGCTGGACCCTCCACGTCGCTCACCGAATGGAACACGCTTCGTCTTGCATTTTCGCTCGCTTGTGGGACCGCAGTTGAGAGCAAACTAACGTCCCTCCCCCTCCCCCGCTCGTGTCATTTATTATACCACCACTCCCTCCGTTTTATGCGGAGTAAATAAAAACAGAGGGAGTATACTACGGATGAGGATCCCCTGACGTGGCCGAACCCATTGAGTAACTGACATGCAGGGCCTAGCAAGCATGGGGTCCTCCAGTAAGTGACTGAAAGGGAGGGTAAGGCAGGGATACCTACGTCAGAGGATCCACTTCAACTATACTACTTTGACCAAATGTTAGAGTAATAATATATGACATGCAACTTACACAAATGTTAGAGTAATAATATATGACATGCAACTTACACAAAGCATACAGGGTCTAATGCGTTTTTCAAGGCTAACTTGGACCAAATGTTAGAGTAATAATATATGACATGCAACTTACACAAAGCATACGGTCAAATTCGTATGTGAAAGGAGTTTCCAATGATATAATTTTCACATTATACATCTCATGTACTATTAATCTTGTCAATAGTCAAATTGGAAACCATCTCGAGTACAAATCTAGGAGTACGTACGAATCTAACAATATTGATTGGGCGTTGTTGAATGCTGATACCTTTTTGATCAAAGTAGAGATACTTTGACTACACATAAAACTTATATGTAAACTAGAAAGGATAGGAGGGAGTATATTGTACGTTCAAAAACGAAACGAACATTGAATACCCTTTATATATGATTTGCGGATGCTATGATCACCAGTTCAAAATTTTGAATCCGCCTTAGGTATCACGTGCCCCCACTCGTTCCCTCTCGATTTCATCTCGGGGTCCGGAGATCTATTGAAAGAGGACTAGGGTGGGTCCATGCGAATGATACTCGGCGGAATGTTCAAATGAGGCATGCGGGAGGATGGACTCGACTGGAGGGCGACATGATCGATGGAGAAGTGGGTTGGAGAGGAATGAGAAATAAGTAAACGCCACATGATTATACTTGAACGGATCAAATAAACAATAAGTTGCCTCGCTTGGCCTACATAGTGAAAGGCCTAATGCGCAACGCGGAGCACTGACGCTCGAATATGGCCGGGAAAACAGGGAAACCGACATGTGGGGCACACCCGTCAAGACGACGTAGCGCAGACTAGTCCAATGGAGGAGCTGGACCACGACCTCCTCGCCACCGACAACCGTTCATGTGAGTCGTTGGGGCCAACAACGGGGCGCAGCTCCAGCACCGCCTCTGGACACGGCGACCGCGGTGAGCGACACGCTCATATCGTAGCTAGACACGGTCGGTTTCAGTGTGCCGAGGGTGGCGTTAGTGCTGTGGCAGGACCAACGGTATGTTTGGTTTGTGCCCAAGGTTGCCCCATCAAAGCATTGGGTAGCCAAAATTTTGGTTGAGGTATTGGTTGCCCATGATTTGGCCGACATTGGCAAGAAGAATGAACTAGAGTTGGCTAGAGTTCATTGGCATGCCAAAGAAATGGCAACCATCCAAACAAAGACCAATCTTTGGGTCATGACCAAAATTTTGGTTGAGGTATTGGTTGCCCATGATTTGGCCGACATTGGCAAGAAAAATGAACTAGAGTTGGCTAGAGTTCATTGGCATGCCAAAAAAATGGCAACCATCCAAACAAAGACCAATCTTTGGGTCATGACCAAAATTTTGGTAAGGTGCACTTTGGCCACAATCCAAACACACCCCAACACCCGGCTCGTCGAGGATGCACGGGGTGCCGCGACGCGTCCGCGGAGTGGTGTAGCGCGGCCAACTGCATCCTCTGGACCTGAGACCATGCCGGGTCGTCTTGCTTTTTCAATGACATGCGTGGATGGCATGTGAGCAAAGGGAATCTCCAACGTTGCCACGACCGCAGCTGACTACCCTAGCATACCAAAACCCTCGTCCCTCGCGCCGTCGCGCGGTGTGTTCCCAGCCAGCGCTAGCTGCCCGCATTCATGACGTCCGTTCGTATGTCGTCGTTAAGAGGCTCGGTGCCTGAGGAACCAACTCCGGTGACTTAATGATGCACCCGGACGCTTGGCCTCACCGGAATGCGCTACTTAAAGCGGCAACACCCAGCTAACCTCCACACCATAGCGCATCGTCCTCCTACCTGGCACCACATCCGCCATGACCACAAGTGCGAACACTCTGCGGGAGAGCTTGTCTTCGAGGATGAAGCTCGAGGTCGCCGCCCTTGCTCAAGTCGCCTCTCGCGATGCAATAGCGGCGTAGCCGGACGCGGACGCGACCGCACAAGCGGTGGCCATGCTGGCGGCCGATGACGGGAGCACCATCAGCCACGCGTCCTACTTGCCGCCGTCCAACGTCCGGCACCGCCAAGGTTGGGGACTCCTCCGAGGACGAGTAGGGCATGGGAGGGGGCAGAGCATGGTGTGCCAACTGGCCGGTCCGTATCTCGTGTTATACTCTTCCTCACCGGAGACCGCACCTTCACTTCACGGGTCTTGAACCCCGCCCCCGTACATAGAGATCGCAGATGGAGGACGTCGGTCACCACCGTAGAATAGGTTTAGGGTCGGGTTTCTTTTATTTTTCTGTCCTATAAAAGTTCGAAATGTAATGAAAATCTGCCATGTTTGCATTAATCTCGGCCGGTGTATATGAACTTTCACAATAATATACATATTGTAGGAGTACTAGCAAGATGCTTGTGCGTTGCACGGAAGATCAAGATCTTGTGGGAGAAAAGGATGAACGAGGAAAAGCCTTATCTGCAAATGTGGAGAGGAGTGCGGGTAAATTGTCATAGTTTCCTTCCTATCCGTTAGATATAGATCGGACGACCTATATTGCAGGAAGACAGGCACACCATCATCACCAACTCTGCTTTTTATTGAAACGAGACAAATCTAACATGCGAAGTACAATAAACACATAGGGTCTATACACACGCAAATTATCTTAGGCACTCCAATAGTACGTCCACTACACATTCACGCATTTCACATCTTTCTACATCTACGGGAACCTACGAAAGGGTTAACGTAAATTGCCTCTCTCTCTCCTCCCCTGATTTTCATGGTGGTGGGCCCCTCCCTCCCCCAATCTACAATCAACAGCTCACACGTTTCACATTATGTTAATTACGTAACTGGGATTACGTAGGTGTAGCATTACTCGTCCTAAAAAAACCAACTAAGCCAACCTCCTAGCATATCACGCGGGAAAAGACCCGGCCGCGCCGTTTTAGTCGGGTTTACCGGATTACTAGTAGTAGTATCGATGGATCGCGCGAAGCAACAATTTTTTTTTTGAGGGGGCGAAGCACCTAGTTTAAAAGGAAAAAAGGCGGTACACTCACAGCATTCCTGTCGCGGTCGCATTGCACCCCACACACGTTTGGTCCTGCACACGGCTCACGCAAACGGAACGCGCTTCGGCTTGCCTCTTCACTAACACGTGGGACTGCACTTGGAGAAACCGACCATGCGCCAAACTCCCCCCGCCCACCGCGCGAAAATCCCCCCCCCCCCACACCCAAAAATTCCCCCCAAATCCGATTCAATCACCCTTCGGCCAACTAGCCAATAATATTCCCCAAGCCCCCTCCCCCCTGTCCCCCTCCACTCCATTCGCTCCACCAAAGCCGCCCTCCCCGCCGCGCCGATACGTCGGCGCCGCGGTTCGGCGATCCTCTCGCTCCCACAGTACGCTCTCATAGACTGCCGTCCTCTAGCCGCGCCGCCACCTCTGGCTACGTTCTTGTGGAGGCGCACGGCGGTCAGCGCCGCCACCGCTGGCGACGTTCGTGTGGAGATGCGCGATGGCCAGCTTCTCCCATGGTACATGCATTCTAGACTGAGGCCCCGTTCATGTCGGTGTAGCGCTGAATGTTAGCTGATAGACGTTGTTAATCTCATTGTTTGCCGAAGTAGCTTACTGTCAATATGCTCTTCTTAAGAAGCTTCCTTGCCCTGTTCTGCACTCAATCTGCTTAGCTGAGATGGCATGCCAAGGCCGATTAGTTGCTAAAATAGCCTACCATATATTTATTGTGACGTAGATTGCCATGGTCTAGTAGCCCATCTGTTAGGTGAAATAGCTCTACACCATTTTATACTCGATCTTTGTTGCTGCGATGGCCTTCGATAGTTTGATGGCTATGTGCTCGGCCTCATTGACTGCTGAAACAGCCTGCCATAATTTGGCACTCAAATATGTTTGCTGAATTAGCTTTACATATATTCCGTTACTTAGATCTGCTCGTCCAAATATCTTGCCATAGCTCTAGACATCGACCTAGGTATTTTTTGTTCCGAGACATTTTCCAATTACACCCAAATTGCAGAGGTTGTTTCATGATGCTGAAACAAGAGAGGATGTATTGTGGCATTCTAGGAACCAGGAGTACAGAGATCAGAATGTAATGAGCCATCCATCTCATGGTAGTGAGTGGAAAAGCTTCAATGATAAACACAAAGAGTTTGCTGCTGACCCGAGAAACATTAGACTTGGCTTAGCTTCAGATGGATTTAACCCATTTGGCCACCAGAGCGCCACATATAGCATGTGGCCAGTGCTTGTTATCCCTTACAACATGCCTCCAAATGTCTGCACCAAAGAATCAAACTACATGATGGCCTTGCTCATCCCAGGTCCAAAAAGTCCTGGAAAGGATTTTGATTTGTTCATGGAGCCTCTTGTGGAGGAACTTCAACAACTATGGAAGGGTGTTCTCACTCGAGACCTATATAGCAGCCCACTAGCTGATTTCTTTCTGCGTGCTGTTATAATTTGGTGCATCCATGATTATCCGGCTTTGGGCACTATGTCAGGGCGAACGACACATGGTTACAATGCATGTGTTCGCTGTGACAGGAATCCGCTGTCATACGCAATACTTAGCAAGATCTGTTACATTGGACACCGCCGTTTCCTTGCCAAGGACAAGCCGCATCCTAGAAAATACCGAAGACATGTGTTCAATGCAAAGCATGAAAACCGTGATGCGCCAAAGAGGCTCACCGCCGATGAGTTGCAAGTGGAATTAGAGAAGGTCAGGCATATTACACCAGGAAACCATCCTGGTAATGGTAGCGGGAAAAGGAAGCGTGGCAGGGCAGAAGAGAGATTATTGTTTACCCGCAGGTCCACTTTGTGGGACTTGGAGTATTGGAAAGATTTGGATCTGCGGCATAATCTTGATGTGATGCACATCGAGAAAAATATATGTGACAGCATTATCGGCACACTTCTTAATATTGAAGGCAAGACGAAAGATACCTTAAAATCTAGGATTGATTTGACACACCTGGGTGTCAGAAAGGATTTGCAGGTGCAAGATGAAGGTAAACCACGGGATATGGCACCAGCTGTGTACGTCTTGGACAAGGTAAAAAGAAAAGAATTACGTGAGGTCCTGTCACGTATGAGATTCCCACATGGATTTGCTTCCAACCCTGAAAGGAGAGTCAGTGCGGATGGAAACAAGGTACAAGGGTTGAAAACTCATGACTGCCACGTCCTACTTCAAAGGGTTTTACCTGTTATCCTTAGAGGATTGGGCCGCCCTGACTTATACAGAGCAGTTGCATAGTTGGGACAATTCTTCAGGGAACTCTGCAGTAGGAATATCAGGATAGATACTTTGGAGCGTCTTAGAGACAAGATACCAACTATCCTATGCGACCTTGAGAAGATATATCCTCTAGCCTTCTTTGATGTGATGGTGCATTTGGCTATTCATCTACCTGATGAGGCACTACTTAGAGGTCCAGTACAGTATGGCTGGATGTACCCTACTGAAAGGCGGCTAGGCACTTTCAAGGGCTATGTTAGGAACAGAGCTAGACCCGAGGGTTCCATTGCAGAGGCCTACATTGCTACAGAAGCATTGACATCCTGCTCAAAATACATTGAAACAGCTGATCAGCTTAGCAAAGAGGTGGGTGAAGACAATCCCGGGCTCAATGTTTTCGATTATTCTGTTCGAGTTACAGGGAAGAGTCGACAAGAGGACAAACCTAAAGATTTGGACAAAATGGTTTGGTATGTGTTGAATAACTGTCCTGAGATACTACCTTATATCAAGTAAGTGCAATACCGCAGCTTATACATCGTAATCTACTAAACTTGCAGCACATTCTTATATATTTAGATGTTTGACGCGATCACTATGTTGTGCAGCATCTACAAAGAGGAGTTACTGCCGCAAAATCCAAGAAACATTGACAAACTGGTTATGGCAGGATTTGCGAAATGGTTCAAGAACCATGTAAGCTTTTGAAGTGCACTGTCAGTTTTTTTAATATATTGAGTACATAAGATGATCAACTTGTCTATTTTCTAACCATAGGTTAAGAAGATGCGGGAGGATGGGCAGGCAGTTGATGATGCCCTTTACTCACTAGCAATGGGTCCTGATACTCGAGTAAGACATTATGAATCTTGCGTTGTTGGAGATGTGCGCTACAACACCCTTGCACGAGACGAAGGCAGGAAGACACAAAACAGTGCCATCATGAGCACGGATACGTATGACAAAGAGACAACTAAAATGTATGCTAACATAACAGACATTGTTCAGTTGCAGTATATCTCCAGTTTCGAGGATCATAGGTGTGTGGTTCTGTTGTGCTGTCGTTGGTATAACCTGTTTTCCAGGATCGCAAAACCCAGAGCTGATGATTATTTCAAATCCATCAATGTCAAGGCGGCGTACCAGACCAACGAGCCTTTTATTTTGGCAAATCAAGCAACACAGATATT
The DNA here is from genome assembly GCF_018294505.1 of Triticum aestivum. Classification (NCBI taxonomy): domain Eukaryota; kingdom Viridiplantae; phylum Streptophyta; class Magnoliopsida; order Poales; family Poaceae; genus Triticum; species Triticum aestivum. Next base: position 414,411,956 of record NC_057814.1, on the reverse strand, counting down.
TTTCTTGGAAGACACATTTGCACGTAGCGATGACTGGAGAGTATTGCAAAGGTTTGAGCAGAGGAATTCGTTTAATGAAGTTGCACAATAAGATGATGCTTACACTGCTCCTGATGTACAAGATAACACAGATGATCCTAATATCTTTGAGAACATATCACGTCAATGATGCCGGCGAAAAGATTGCCTGTCGTGCTGTGGACATACAAGAGTTGATCAAGAAGAAGCCAACGTTCGAGGACGTTGAGGACGAAGAAGAAGATGACACCATGGGTAATTACAATTCAGACTGATACACATGGCGAAGATGTTGACGCTGCTGCTGCGGATGATGATTACATTGCTTTTGTCGTATTTGCCTGTCAGAAGACGTTTTTTATCTACTATGTGAAATTGTGTTTGCTATGACAACTGAAACCTGATGAACATGTTGTTTAGTATTTTGCTGTGAGAACATCACTTGTTATGTATGCTGATTTGTGTTTGGTGATTGTATGACAACTAAAACATGATGACATTGTTGTTTAGTTGTACTCATATTTGGCTGTGAAACTTGTATTTGATGACATAGTTTGCTGTTGGACTGCAATTTGCTCGACGTCTTCGAATGAGAACAAAGCTGACCTGATAGGACCTCTGCTATTTATTTATTTATATGAGCAAAAGGGGATACCCCCTGATTTCCGTTAATAGAAATCATTAGATGTTCACAACACTACGCCCAGTCTGCTACATAGGTTTCATTCGTTACTAGTTTCAGCAAAGTGCTCATGTCATAGCCACTGAATACATCACGAGTGCTACATACACTGCAAATAAAGAGACAATCATCCTACATAGCACATCGATTTTGCCCATTATCTTCACAAGCTCTTTCATCGCCTCATTGCTGTCAAGGCCGTTCAGCAGCTGTTGCTTGGCCATGATCAGAGGAACTGCATCTTTAACCTTCTGCTCTACATCTTCCTCTTCTGCCGTTCCTTCAGTTACTTGTCCAACACCCCAACCTTCTGGTATTGGGATTCCTCGGCTAACCAAATAATCAGCGTAGTTGCATTCCCCCACATCAGCAACTTCCCAGAAATACAAATCACATGAATCTTCCCTTTTCTGCACTAATCAAATTGGAAGATCATCAACCAAACTATTAAAAAATCAGCAACTGAAAGCAGCAGAACAACACTTAACCATATTATTACCCCATGATTCGGGCATTTGTAGAAGACTCGGCCAGGGTTGCGGATTGTGGTTGAGACGCGACGGATGACTCTGCGTGATTTGCAACAGTGGCACCACACCAACGGCAGCGGGTTGCGATGAGCAATCGGCTGCGGTGCGCGTGCCGGTGGGGGTGTGATGAGACCCACACGCGATGGTACGGGTGGCGACTTGGCGCATATCTGGTTGTTGCCTGCTGAAGAGCAGGTGGACGAGCAGCTAGCGGACATGGTTGCTGCGGCCAGAGCTTCTGATGCCAGGCAGAGTAAGTAGAGAAGAGGAGAAGCGAACGTTGGATATGTCAGTTTCATTACTTGCAGAGTAGCATAGCACCATATATAGTCATAGTCTAGGTTTGGATTCGAACCAGCTACAGGAGCACGTCTTTCTTTTTTCTAAAACTCGGTAACGTCTCTTTACTGGTACACTAGCTTGTTCTGTACGCCTTCCCAAGTCTTTGATTTTCTTTCCCTTTTTTTTGTGAGGAAGGAAGGAGGACAAAATTGAGAGTTCCTGGGACTCGAACCCAAGACCTCTCGGTTGAAAACCAAGGGTGCTAGTCACTTATGTGGCGAATGTTCCCTGTGAGGAGGACGGCAGACGAACGCATTTTCCTCGCAGTTTTCTTCCTATATATAAAAAAGTATGCTACTTGGTGTCCGCTTAGTCAACAAACGATTGTGCCAACCTTGACCGTTGGATTGACATTCAACGTATGTCGCATTTCTTCAGTCTCTTCTTCCTCGAGCCGCCAAAGCCAAACCAGCGCCGGCGGGACCGCCTGCTCCCGCCTCCCACGGCTGGCTGTGATCTTCCCCGGCTCCTGTTCATTCCCGTCCGAGGCCTCACCATCGTCCTCCGCCTTGGTTCGCTCGCCGCGGCGCCACCCTCCGGTGTTGTCAACATGGTCAACAACCGAGAGGAATAAGGAGATGACTGGACATTGTGAGGATGACAGTAGGGACCCAGCAGCGCGCGCAGTAATTTTGTTTTTTCGCGACGGAGAAGGGTATAAACTGGGTTGTGCGAGACCCGTGGACCGTCTAGCCCAGGCTTTTATTTCATATGTTTAGCACATGACCAGCCCAGTTTGTTTTTTTCCTTTCTGAAAATGGCTAGCCAGCTATTTTGTTTTTTTGCAGAATAACCAACGTAGGCCTACTTGCTTTTCTACGCCCTGCTGGGCCGGAAATCTTTCAAGACGAGGAGGGATGCATTTTGCCCAGAAAATGGGCTATAAGTAATAAGAAATGGGCTATAAGTAATAATAAATGGGCTGTAAAATGAAAAAATACAGCAAACAGGCAATTAGTTCCAAAATACTATTTTCTTTCGGATTTTGATATTTTAAATTTCATTGTTTTTGTGCGGGTAAAATTTCATTGCATTTAAATTAAGGTATATTTAGATTTAAAATTAATTTGAATCTGGCTAGAAATTTTGGGCTGTATGCTGTTTGGGACAGATTTGGAGGTTGACTTGTGGGTCTACTAGGTTGACGTGTACTTTGGCTTTGTCAACTTAGTCCACAAACGATTCTAGCAGCAGTGACCGTTGGATGTTAATCGAACGGCCGTGCTGCTTCTTCAATATATGATCTTCTTGCTCCAGCCGCCCAAACCAGCTCCGGTGGGACTGCCTGCTCCCGCCTCCCATGGCCGGCTGTGCTGCCGCACAGGCCGCACCGCCCCACCCTACTTCATTGCTGGCCAGGCCATTCCTCTACTCACCCACACCTCCTGTTATTTTCCGGCGACGGCAGCCGGACCAGTAAACCCTCGTACTCCCCACCGCGTGGGCAACCATTGCCGAGTCTTCCCCGGCTCCGTGTCGTTCCCTTCCTAGGCCTCGCCGTCGTCCACCGCCATGGTGCTCTTGGCGCGGCCTGGTCAACATGGTCAACGAACGACATCCATCGGCCGTGGACTGTACACGCAAAATAATGATTCCTCCACCTAACAGCTGGGACCCACCGGAAGGGCCTCTGTATTTCGCGAAAAAACGTTCCCCCCGCTGACATGTCGGACCCACCAGCTATATCTTCGCACGCAAGGAAGTGCCTCCTTATTACGCACAAAAAAATGAATACCCCCTGCTAGCTGGGACCCACCATAGTGGGAGGATGACTTGTGGGCCAACTAAGTTGACGGGGACGGAGGGCTTTGTCAACTTAGTCAATATGAACGATTCTAGCTCCAGTGACCGTACGATGTCCAACCAACGGCCGTAGTGCTTCTTCAACCTCTGGTCTTCTTGCTCCAGCCGCCCAAAGCAGCGCCGGTCATGCCGCATGCTCCTGCCTCCCGTGGCCAGCTGTGCTGCCGCGGAGGCCTCACTGCCCCCTACTATTCCCACCGCTGGCCAGGCCCTGCGGCGACGGCAGCCTCACACCGCAGCCGAACCAGTGAACCATCGTACTCCTCTCCGCGCGGGCTTCCACTGCCGCGTCTTCCCCGGCTCCGCGTCATCCCCTTCCTAGGCCTCGCCGTCGTCCACCACCGTGGTGCTCTCGGCGCGGCCTGGTGAACATGGTCAAGGAACGACTTCCATCGGACGTGGACTGTACGTGGAGAGGCTGACAGCTGGGTCCACGGCCGCAGCAAGGAAGTGCCTCCTTATTACACGGAAAATAATGATTCCTCCACCTGACAGCTGGGACCCACCGGACGGGCCACTGTATTTCGCGAAAAAACGTTCCCCCTAACAGCTGGGACCCACCAGCTTCATCTTCGCACGCAAGGAAGTGCGTCCGGGCAAAAAAAAAGATTCGCCCCCTGACTGCTGGGACCCACCAGCTACACCTTCGCACGCAAGGAAGTGCGCCCGAAAAAAAACGATTCGCCCCCTGACTGCTGGGACCCACCGGCTACATCTTCGCACGCAAGGAAGTGCGTCCGGCAAAAAAAATGATTTGCCCCCCTGACTGCTGGGACCCACCAGCTACATCTTCGCAGGCAAGGAAGTGCCTGACAGTCAGGACCCACCTGGTCGAAGCGTACGTAGCGTTGTCATTCTGGTCACGAACGTGTACGTACATATTGGTCGATGTAGAGGCGCGCACGTGTCGTAGTAGAGACGCGCACGTGTCGTAGTAGAGGCGTGCACGTAGCATGTACATGTACGTATAGTGGCCAGGGTGCAAGAAAGAAAATACGGCCACGTATGTGTACATACCGGCGGGGTCTCGTACGCCTACTCGCGCATACGTACGGCCAGGGCTCGTGTACATGGCTGGGTCGGAACGGAGAAACAGCGTCGTCGTCGTGTTCATGGGGAGGCAACGAAATGCGTCGTGTTCATGGGGAGGCAACGGAATGCGTCGTGTTCATGGGGAGGCAACGGAATGCGTCGTGTTCATCGGGAGGCAACGAAACGCGTGGGAGCCAACCGGTTGGGTCGGAACGGAATGCGTGGTCGTGTTCATCGGGAGCGCTTGGGCGAAACAGGCAATGGAAACGAGGCATGGCGTACCGCAAAACGGAGGAAACGGACCTCCTACGTTCGGAACGGGGTCCTGTTGTTCAGGAGGGGTGTGGTGTACCGCAAAACGGAGGAAACGGACCTCCTACGGTCGAAACGGGGGTCCTGTTGATCGGGAGGGGTGTGGCGTACCGCAAAACGGACGAAACGGACCTCCTACGGTCGAAACGGGGGTCCTGTTCATCGGGAGGGGTGTGGCGTACCGCAAAACGGGACTCCACGGGATACTGTTCATCTCCACCGTCGACCTCCTCCAGCCTCCACGGGCTACCGTTGACCTCCTCCAGCCTCCACGGGCTCCTGTTCATCCAGCCTCCACCGCGCGCTACTCCACCGGCTACTGTTCAACCACCCCTCCACGGGCACCCCTCCACCGTCTACTGTTCATCCAGCCCTCCACACCACGGGGTCCTGTTCAACCACCCCTCCACGGGCACCCCTCCACCGTCTACTGTTCATCTAGCCCTCCACACCACGGGGTCCTGTTCATCCAGAGGCAACGCCACCGCTCACTGTTCATCCAACCCCCCCTCCCCCGCAACGCTCACTGTTCATCCAATCGATCGGCTTCAGTTAGCAGCAGTAGCGAAGGAATCACTCGATCGGGTTTAGTTAACAGCCATCGATCGATCGCTCGGGTTCAGTAACGCGTAGCCTGCAGTGCAATCGCTCGGGTTCAGTTAGAGCCCAACGCCTCGCTTGGGTTCAGTTAGAGCCAACGCCTCGCACACACGCGCGTACGTGTACGAGAGAAATGCGCATCGCTCAGCCCCCGACCTCCCACCGTAACCGGGAACTCCCCGAAATCTTCCTCCCCCTCGCTTCTACCACGGTTTTTTTCGTCATGGATGGCCCAAAGAATGTCATGCAGCTGCGTCTCCGGCCCGCGCAGGACGAAAAGCCCATTTTTTGTCATGATTTTTTGTCATAGAAGTAGGAACCCACCACATCTATGATGATACCAGGTTTTGTCACAATTATCGTCATAGAAGTGTCATATGTATGACAGAAAAAAATTTCGTTCGGCCCAAAATGTCACGGATGTGTCTTTCTTTTGTAGTGTGTGTGCGAAGCACGGCGGTAGAACCAGTCTCATGAACGCGGTCATGTAATGTCGGTTTGGGACGCTTCATCCAACAATATCGCCGAATCAAAGTATGACATGCTGGTAAGCAGTATGACTATTATCGCCCACAACTCTTTGTGTTCTACTCGTGCATATAACATCTACGCATAGACCTGGCTCGGATGCCATTGTTGGGGAACGCATTCAAAAAAATTACCTACGATCACACAAGATCTATCTATGTGATGCATAGCAACGAGCAGGAGAGTGTGTCCACGTACCCTCGTAGACTGAAAGAGGAAGCGTTAAGTAACGCGGTTGATGTAGTCGAACGTCTTCGCGATCCAACCGATCAAGTACCAAACGCACGACACCTCCGCGATCTGCACACGTTCAGCTCGGTGACATCCCTCGTACTCTTGATCCAGCTAAGGCCGAGGGAGTGTTTTGTCAGCACGACGGCGTGATGACGGTGATGATGAAGTTACCGACGCAGGGCTTCGCCTAAGCACTACAACAATATGACCGAGGTGGAAATCTGTGGAGGGGGGCACCGCACACGGCTAAACAATCAACTTGTGTGTCTATGGGGTGCCCCCTCCCCCGTATATAAAGGAGTGGAGGAGGGGAGGGCCGGCCTCATGGGGCGCGCCCAAGGGGGGGATTCCTACTCCTAGTAGGAGTAGGTTTCCCCCTTCCCTAGTTGGAGTAGGAGAAGAAGGAAGAGGGAGAGGGAGAGAAGGAAAGGGGGGACCGGCCCCCTCCCCAATTCGGATTGGGCTTGGGGGGCGCGCGCCTCCCACTTGGCCGCCTCCTCCTCTCTTCCACCATGGCCCATTAAGGCCCATTAACTCCCCGGCAAATTCCCGTAACTCTCCGGTACTCCGAAAAATACCCGAATCACGGAACCTTTCCGATGTCCGAATATAGCCTTCCAATATATCGATCTTTACGCCTCGACCATTTCGAGACTCCTCATCATGTCCGTGATCTCATCCGGGACTCCGAACAACCTTCGGTACATCAAATCACATAACTCATAATACAAATCGTCATCGAACGTTAAGCCTGCAGACCCTACGGGTTCGAGAACTATGTACACATGACCGAGACACATCTCCGGTCAATAAACAATAGCGGAACCTGGATGCTCATATTGGCTCCTACATATTCTACGAAGATCTTTATCGGTCAAACCGCATAACAACATACGTTGTTGCCTTTGTCATCGGTATGTTACTTGCCCGAGATTCGATCGTCGGTATATCAATACCTAGTTAAATCTCGTTACTGGCAAGTCTCTTTACTCGTTCCGTAATGCATTATCCCGCAACTAACTCATCAGTCACATTACTTGCAAGGCTTATAGTGATGTGCATTACCGAGAGGGCCCAGAGATACCTCTCCGACAATCGGAGTGACAAATCCTAATCTCGATCTATGCCAACTCAACAAACACCATCGGAGACACGTGTAGAGCATCTTTATAATCACCCATTTACATTGTGACGTTTGATAGCACACTAAGTGTTCCTCTGGTATTCGGGAGTTGCATAATCTCATAGTCATATGAACATGTATAAGTCATGAAGAAAGCAATAGCAATAAACTAAACGATCAAAGTGCTAAGCTAACGGATGGGTCTTGTCCATCACATCATTCTCTACTGATGTGATCCCGTTCATCAAATGACAACACATGTCTATGGCTAGGAAACTTAACCATCTTTGATTAACGAGCTAGTCAAGTAGAGGCATACCAGGGACACTCTGTTTTGTCTATGTATTCACACATGTATCAAGTTTCCGGTTAATACAATTCTAGCATGAATAATAAACATTTATCATGATATAAGGAAATATAAATAACAACTTTATTATTGCCTCTAGGGCATATTTCCTTCACCAATATATCAATCTTTATGTCTCGACCATTTCGAGACTCCTCGTCATGTCCGTGATCTCATTCGGGACTCCGAACAACCTTCGGTACATCAAATCACATAACTCATAATATGAATCATCATCGAGCCTTAAGCGTGCCGACCCTACGAGTTCGAGAACTATGTAGACATGACCGAGACACATCTCCGGTCAATAACCAATAGCGGAACCTGGATGCTCATATTGGCTCCTACATATTCTACGAAGATCTTTATCGGTCAAACCGCATAACAACATACGTTGTTCCCTTTGTCATCGGAATGTTACTTGCCCGAGATTCGATCGTCGGTATCACCATACCTAGTTTAATCTTGTTACCGGCAAGTCTCTTTACTCGTTCCGTAATGCATCATACCACAACTAACTCATTAGTCACATTGCTTGCAAGGCTTATAGTGATGTGCATTACCGAGAGGGCCCAGAGATACCTCCCCGACAATCGGAGTGACAAATCCTAATCTCGATCTATGCCAACTCAACAAACACCATCGGAGACACCTGTAGAGCATCTTTATAATCACCCGGTTATGTTGTGACGCTTGATAGCACACTAAGTGTTCCTCCGGTATTCGGGAGTTGCATAATCTCATAGTCATAGGAACATGTATAAGTCATGAAGAAAGCAATAGCAATAAACTAAACGATCATAGTGCTAAGCTAACGGATGGGTCTTGTCCATCACATCATTCTCTAGTGATGTGACCCCGTTCATCAAATGACAACACATGTTTATGGCTAGGAAACTTAACCATCTTTGATTAACGAGCTAGTCTAGTAGAGGCATACTAGGGACACTCTGTTTGTCTATGTATTCACACATGTACTAAGTTTCTGGTTAATACAATTCTAGCATGAATAATAAACATTTATCATGATATAAGTAAATATAAATAACAACTTTATTATTGCCTCTAGGGCATATTTCCTTCACCAATATATCAATCTTTATGGCTAGACCATTTCGAGACTCCTCGTCATGTCCGTGATCTCATCCGGGACTCCGAACAACCTACGGTACATCAAATCACATAACTCATAATACGAACCATCATCGAACGTTAAGCGTGCGGACCCTACGAGTTCGAGAACTATGTAGACATGACGGAGACACATCTCCGGTCAATAACCAATAGCGGAACCTGGATGCTCATATTGGTTCCTACATATTCTACGAAGATCTTTATCGGTCAAACCGCATAACAACATACATTGTTCCCTTTGTCATCGGTATGTTACTTGCCCGAGATTCGATCGTCGGTATCACCATACCTAGTTCAATCTCGTTACCGGCAAGTCTCTTTACTCGTTTCGTAATGCATCATCCCACAACTAACTCATTAGTCACATTGCTTGCAAGGCTTATAGTGATGTGCATTACCGAGAGGGCCCAGAGATACCTCTCCGACAATCAGAGTGACAAATCCTAATCTCGATCTATGCCAACTCAACAAACACCATCGGAGACACCTGTAGAGCATCTTTATAATCACCCAGTTATGTTGTTACGTTTGATAGCACACTAAGTGTTCCTCCGGTATTCGGGAGTTGCATAATCTCATAGTCATAGGAACATGTATAAGTCATGAAGAAAGCAATAGCAATAAACTAAATGATCATAGTGCTAAGCTAACGGATGGGTCTTGTCCATCACATCATTCTCTAGTGATGTGATCCCGTTCATCAAATGACAACATATGTCTATGGCTAGGAAACTTAACCATCTTTGATTAACGAGCTAGTCTAGTAGAGGCATACTAGGGACACTCTGTTTGTCTATGTATTCACACATGTACTAAGTTTCCGGTTAATACAATTCTACCATGAATAATAAACATTTATCATGATATAAGGAAATATAAATAACAACTTTATTATTGCCTCTAGGGCATATTTCCTTCACTGCTCTCCTCCCTCCTCCTTCCTTCCCCCTCCGGATGAATATGGAAGGGGGGAGGCCGAATTGGGAGGCGCCCAAGTAGGATTCCTCCTACTTGGGGCGCCCCCTTGGTTGCCTCTCCTCCCCTCCAACCTATATATATGAAGGGGGCACCACTAGAATATAGACCAACAATTGTTAGCCGTGTGCGGCGCCCCCCTCCACAGTTTACGCCTCCGGTCATATTCACGTAGTGCTTAGGCGAAGCCCTGATACGTCTCCAACGTATCTATAATTTATGAAGTGTTCATGCCATGTTTAAAACAATTTTATATGGTTTTGGTATGATTTGCATGGAACTAACCCGGACTGACGCTGCTTTCAGCAGAACTACCGTGGTGTTGTTTTTTGTGCAGAAATGAAAGTTCTCCAAATGAGCTGAAACTTTTTGATGATTTTTTTAGGAACAAAAGAGACCCCCGAAGCTTCGTGGGAGGGCCGGAAGAGCCACGAAAAGGGCACAACCCACCAGGGCGCGCCTGGTGGGCCTGGCTTGCCCCGGTGGGTTGTGCTCACCTCGAGGCCCATCTTAGCGTGAAACCAACACCAAAAAATCCTATAAATAGAGAAACCATCAAGGGTTAACATAGATCAGAAGTTCCACTGCTGCAAGGCTCTGTAGCCACCGAAAACCAATCTAGACCCCGTTTCGGCACCCTGCTAGAGGGGGTCATCATCTCCGGTGGCCATCTTCATCATCCCGGCGGCCACCATGATGAGGAGGGAGTAGTCCACCCTCGGGGCTGAGGGTTTGTACCAGTAGCTATGTGTTTAGTCTATCTCGCTCTCTCTCATGTTCTTGAGATGTCACGATCTTGATGTATTGCAGGCTTTGTTAATATAGTTGGATCATATGGTGTTTTCCCCTCTCTATATTGTTGTGATGAATTCAGTTTTTCCCTTTGAGATTTCGTTGTTATTGGATTGAATACTTCTATGGATTTGAGAACACTTGATATATGTCTTGCAATTGAATACTCGTGGTGACAATGGGGTATCATATTGATTCACTTGATATATGTTTTGGCACTCAACTCGCGGATTCCCGAGGTGACATTGGGGTAATCTATGCATAGGGGTTGATGCACGTTCTTGTCTTTGTTTCTCTGGTAGAAATCTTGGGGCACTCTTTGAGGTTCTTTGTGTTGGATTGAGTATTATGAATCTGAATTTGCTTTGGTGTTATTTTAGTACGAACTCTTGATAGATCGATCGGAAAGAATAACTTGGTGTTATTTTAGTACGAACTCTAGAAGGATCGATCGAAAAGAATAACTTGGTGTTATTTTAGTACGAACTCTTTGATAGATCGATTGGAAAGAATAGCTACAAACAATTCTTCTTATGTTCTCCGCTAGATAGGAACTTTGGAGTGATTCTTCATCGCACTTTGAGGGGTGGTTATGTGATCCAATTATATTAGCATTGTTGAGAGATTGCACTAGTGAAAGTACGAACCCTAGGCCTCCTTTTCAAGCATTGCAATACCGTTTTTGTGCTCGTTTACTATTTGCTACCTTGCTGTTTTTATTTATTCAGATTATATAAATATATTTCTACCATCCATATTACACTTTTATCACCATCTTTTCGCCGAACTAGTGCACCTATACAATTTTCCATTGTATTTGGTGTGTTGGGGACACAAGAGATTTCTTGTATTTGATTGCAAGGTTGTTTGAGGGATACCATCTTCATCCTACGCCTCCCACAGATTGATAAACCTTAGGTCATCCACTTGAGGGAAAATTGCTACTATCCTACAAAACTCTGCGCTTGGAGGCCCAACACGAGTCTACAAGAATAAAGTTGCATAGTAGACATCAAGCTCTTTTCTGGCGCCGTTGCTGGGGAGGTGAGTGCTTGAAGGTATATCTTTAGATCTTGCAATTGAATCTTTTAGTTTCTTGTTTTATCACTAGTTTGGTTTATAAAAGAAAACTACATAAAAATGGAATTGAGGTTGCATCATATTATTGATCATCTTTATAATATCTTTCTTGAAAGTGATGGATCAGAAAATTATGCTCAAGTGTTATAAGAAGTCAATAAAATGTTTAGCACAAAATATTTGAATGATGATCATGATTGCAATGTTGTTAGTATGAATTCTTTGAACATCCATGATGCTAATAATATGCAAAGCCATAAGCCTGGGAATGCTATGTTTGATGAAGATGATATTTTTATCCCCCCAAGTTTTGATGAGAAAATTTATTATGATGAAAACATGCCTCCTATTTATGATGATTACAATAATGAAAGTGGATTTGGAGAGGTCATGACTTTATTTAGTGATGAATCCACTATTTTGGAAGAGGTTGCAATTGACTATGACCACAAAGTTGCTATTTATGATGATTATGGTAATGACATGTATGCTATGACATGTATGCTATATTAATAATGATAACCATGAAACTTGTCATCATATTTTAATTTTCAATCCCATGATAGTTATTTTGTTGAGTTTGCTCCCACTACTATTCATGAGAATAAATTTTCTTATGTGGAGAGTAATAAAATTTCTATGCTTGTGGGTCATGAAAAGAATGCTTTATGTGATGGTTATATTGTTGAATCCATTCATGATGTTTCTGAAAATTATTATGAGGAAGGAACTTATGCTCTTACATATCTCAATAATATCAAGTTTCTTCACTATGTGTTGATTGTTTTGAAGTTGCACTTGTTTTGCCTTCCTATGCTAGTTGATTCCTGTTCCCATAAGTTGTTTGCTCACAAAATCCCTATGCATAGGAAGTGGGTTAGACCTAAATGTTCTTGCCATGTGTTTCATGATGCTCTTGTTATGTTTCAATTCTTATCTTTTATGCGAGCATCATTGAAATCATCATGCCTAGCTAAAAGGCATTAAAGAAAAGCGCTTGTTGGGAGACAACCCAACACTTTTACCTACTGTTTTTGCGTGTTCACATGATTATGCTACTGTAGTAATCATGTTTTATTGCTTTTGTTTCAATAAAGTGCTAAGTAAAGCCTTTGGGATCATGTTGGGTGATAGTTGATTTGATCTTGCTGAAAAACAGAAATTTTTGTGCTCACGAAAATAATTCTTATTTTTAACAGAAGAATGCTTTTGATTTGATTATTTTTGCATAAGTTTAATATACAAATTTTCTACGTGGTCCTAAGTATTCAGAATTTTTGGAGTTGCAGAAGTATGACTAATATTCAGATCTTTACGTATTGTTCTGTTTTTGATAGATTCTGTTTTTAATGCATAGTTTGCTTGTTTTCTAGTTTCTATGGCTTATATTGCTCAATATAAATTGTGGAAATGATAAGCTCATTTAGGCATTGTGTGAGAACAATTATGAATCTTGTCTTTGACAGTAACAAAAGTGAAATGGTTTGCTCTTTATCATACTAACCTATCTCACGAAGTTTCGTTAAGTTTTGTGTGATTGAAGTTTTCAAGTTTTGGGTGAGATGTCAATATGAGGAGAATAACGAGTGACAAGACCCTAAGCTTGGGGATGTCCAAGGCACCCCAATGCGATATTCAAGAAATATCCAAGCAACTAAGCTTTGGGATGCCCCGGAAAGCATCCCCTCTTCCGTCTCCAACATTATCGGTAACCTCACTTGGAGCTATGTTTTCATTCGTCACATGATATGTGGTTTGCTTGGATCGTCAATTTATTTTGTTAGGATTTGCTTGCTGTTATTTAGAATAATGTTTTGCATATTTTATTTCAATAAAAGTGGCATTGATAGCCTTTACTATGCTTATTTTACAAGTCTACATGTTGCTGTTTGAAAACAGAAAGCTTATCGATGTTGCAAAAATTCCCTAGAAAAGTCAGAATGTGATAAAATGTTGAAACTTTTTGCATATAAGCTCTGATAAATTTTCTACAATGTCGTAGAATTTTATAATGTTTGGAGTTGGATAAGTATTGATACTCTTGCGTTCTTTACAGACTGTACTGTTTTGGCAGATTGCTGTTATGTTTGCTTGTTTAATGATTCTATTTGAGGATATGAGTATTAAATATGCAGAGGAATTTAGTATGCAATGTTTAATAATAATTTTAGTGATTTTCTACAGTAGAGAATGATAAAGTTTTTGCATTGGTTTATACTAACTTATCTCACGAGTTCTTGTTGAGTTTTGTGTGGATGAAGCTTTTAAGATTTAGAGAAACCGTGATATAAAAGGAATTAAGGAGACACAAAATCTCAAGCTTGGGGATTCCCAAGGCATCCCAAGATAATATTTCAAGAAGTATCAAGCATCTAAGCTTGGGGATGCCCAGGTAGGCATCCCACCTTTCTTCACCAACAACTATCGGTTAGTATCGGTTGATCCTAAGTTTTTGCTTCTTCTCATGATGTGTGCTAACCTTGGAATGTCGTTTTATTTTGTTTTGCTTGCTGTTTTAATAAAGTACTTAGATCTGAAAGTTTTTAAATAAAGTAGAGTCCTCAAATAGTTGCCAGGGGGGCTAGGTAAGCGGCACGCACATCCTGTCAACGAAGCTCTTTTCTATGGAATTGCTCTAGTGCTTCACTTATATCTTTTTGAGCATGGTGTGCTTTAGTATTTTTGAAGACATTCTCTCTTGCTTCACTTAAATCAATTTGAGAGAAAGAAATATTATGCTCATGTTCTTCACTTATATTTGTTTGAGCTTATCAAAAGCAACACATGAAAATTAGTTCCAAAGTGATAGATATCCAAGAAGGATATAATAAAAACTTTCATGAAGATCATTGGACAAAATAAACTTGATTCCTTGTAATAGTTTTGAGATATGATGATGTGATATGTGAGTCATGTTGATGAGTAATTATGCTTTAGTAAGAATATTGGTGTTAAGGTTTGTGATTCCCTATGCAAGCACGAAAGTCAATAGTTATGCAAGGAAATTACATCCTACTTGTGGTGCATTATTCGGTGTTAATTATGCTTAGTGCTTGCTTATGAGATTATTCGTTTCTTGGTTGGTCGATTCTCAATCTTTTGCTAGCCTTCATTTTGCACTAAGTATGATCACTACTTGTGCATCCAAAATCCTTTAAACCAGTTTTGCCACATGAGTCCACTATACCTACCTATACGTTGTATTCTTTTGCCGTTCTAAGAAAATTTGTATGTGTCATCTCTAATTCTCAAAATAAATTTCTCTTTTGTGTGCTCGTACTGCTCGCGAGGCGGTGAGGGGTGGCCAATATTTTCCATGCTAGATGTGTTATTCTCACGATGAGTGTTTATTCACTTGTCATTGCACGAGAGTAAGGCAAAGGTATTAGGGATGCCCAGTCCCGAAATGAAAAATGAATTTACTTTATGTTGTCAAATAATAAATTCCTTGGAAAGTGTTGGTATGGAGGGCACCCGTGGATACGGTTAGCCATGGAAAGTGAAAGTATGGTGGAAAAAGGAATAAACTGTATTTTTTGGGAACCGCCTATGATATATCTAGCATGGAAAGTGTTGGGAGCTCTAAGTCGTTTTCGTTGGTGGGAAAAGTATGCCTCCCACAATATTTTATCTCTCTTTTTCGCTTTGAGCTCTGGCACCTCTACAAATCCCTACTTCCCTCTGCGAAGGGCCTATCTATTTAATTTATGCAGTTTTTATTTTTTTTGAGTCTCCATCTTCTCTTATAAGCACCAACTAAGGGGCACTATGAGCGTACTTGAGCATTGGATGGCTAATATGCGAGTGTGTTTCATGAATGGATCAATGATTGAGCATGATGGGCTAGGGATGACTTTCTTTAGTGTTGATATTTTGAAAGACATGGTTGCTTATTGATATGCTTGAGTATTGAAATCTTCATGTCAAAACTAGACTATTGCTTTGAACCAGATAAAAGTCCAAATGTCCATGCTACAAAAGAAAAGAATATGTGATGAATATGATAGGTAGCTTTCCACAACAAATATTCCATTTTCAATTGCTACTTTATTATGATAAGTTTTATGAGAAAGAGTTGCTATTATGATGCTAGGAAAAGTGATTGATATTGTCATTATTCAAACTTATGCACTTTGCTAGCATTCACACTTCATAAATTATTTCTTTTATCATTTACCTACTCGAGGACGAGTAGGAATTAAGCTTGGGGATGCCGATACGTCTCCAACGTATCTATAATTTATGAAGTGTTCATGCCATGTTTACAACAATTATATATGGTTTTGGTATGATTTGCATGGAACTAACCCAGACTGACGCTATTTTCAGCAGAACTACCGTGGTGTTGTTTTTTGTGCAGAAATGAAAGTTCTCCAAATGAGCTGAAAATTTTTGACGATTTTTTTTGGAACAAAAGAGACCCCTGAAGCTTCGTGGGAGGGCTAGAAGAGCCACGAGGAGGGCACAACCAACTAGGGCGCGACTGGTGGGCCTAGCTTGCCCCGGTGGGTTGTGCTCACTTCGAGGCTCATCTTAGCGTGAAACCAACGCCAAAAAAAATACTATAAATAGAGAAACCATCGGGGGTTAACCTAGATCAGAAGTTCCGCTGCCGCAAGGCTCTGTAGCCACCGAAAACCAATCTAGACCCCGTTTCGACACCCTGCCAGAGGGGGGAATCATCTCCGGTGGCCATCTTCATCATCCCGGCGGCCACCACGATGAGGAGGGAGTAGTCCACTGCTACCTCTTGAGCACTGCGTTGGTTTTCCCTTGAAGACGAAAGGGTGATGCAGCAAAGTAGCATAAGTATTTCCCTCAGTTTTTGAGAACCAAGGTATCAATCCAGTAGGAGGCCATGCACAAGTCCCTCGCACCTACACAAACAAATAAATCCACACAGCCAACGCAATAAAGGGGTTGTCAATCCCTTCACGGTCACTTACGAGAGTGAGATCTGATAGATATGATAAGATAATATTTTTGGTATTTTTATGATAAAGGTGCAAAGTAAAATAAAAGCAAAATAAAAGGCAATGGAAATAGCTTGTTGCTGGAAGATTAATATGATGGAAAATAGACCCGGGGGCCATAGGTTTCACTAGTGGCTTCTCTCGAGAGCATAAGTATTACGGTGGGTGAACAAATTACTGTTGAGCAATTGACAGAATTGAGCATAGTTATGAGAATATCTAGGTATGATCATGTATATAGGCATCACGTCCGAGACAAGTAGACCGACTCCTGCCTGCATCTACTACTATTACTCCACACATCGACCGCTATCCAGCGTGCTTCTAGAGTATTAAGTTCAAAAGAACAGAGTAACGCTTTAAGTAAGATGACATGATGTAGAGGGATAAACTCATGCAATATGATATAAACCCCATCTTGTTATCCTCGATGGCAACAATACAATATGTGCCTTGCTGCCCCTACTGTCACTGGGAAAGGACACCGCAAGATTGAACCCAAAGCTAAGCACTTCTCCCATTGCAAAAAGATCAATCTAGTAGGCCAAACCAAACTGATAATTCGAAGAGACTTGCAAAGATAACCAATCATACATAAAAGAATTCAGAGAAGATTCAAATATTGTTCATAGATAAACTTGATCATAAACCCACAATTCATCGGTCTCAACAAACACACTGCAAAAGAAGATTACATCGGATAGATCTCCACAAGAGAGGGGGAGAACATTGTATTGAGATCCAAAAAGAGAGAAGAAGCCATCTAGCTAATAACTATGGACCCGAAGGTCTAAGGTAAACTACTCACACATCATCGGAGAGGCTATGGTGTTGATGTAGAAGCCCTCCGTGATGGATGCCCCCTCCGGCGGAGCTCCGGAAAAGGCCCCAAGATGGGATCTCACGGGTACAGAAGGTTGCGGCGGTGGAATTAGGTTTTTGGCTCCGTATCTGGTAGTTTGGGGGTACGTAGGTATATATAGGAGGAAGAAGTATGTCGGTGGAGCAACATGGGGCCCACGAGGGTGGAGGGCGCGCCCTGGGGGGGTAGGCGTGCCCCCTACCTCGTGCCTTCCTGGTTGATGTCTTGACGTAGGGTGCAAGTCCTCTGGATCACGTTCGTTCCGAAAATCACGTTCCCGAAGGTTTCATTCCGTTTGGACTCCGTTTGATATTCTTTTTCTGCGAAACTTTGAAATAGGAAAAAAACAGCAATTCTGGGCTGGGCCTCCGGTTAATAGGTTAGTCCCAAAAATAATATAAAAGTGTATAATAAAGCCCATTAATGTCAAAAACAGAATATAATATAGCATGGAACAATCAAAAATAGATACGTTGGAGACGTATCAAGCATCCCCAAGCTTAATTCCTGCTCGTCCTCGAGTAGGTAAATGATAAAAACAGAATTTTTGATGTGGAATGCTACTTGGCATAATTTCAGTGTAATTCTTCTTAATTGTGGTATGAATATTCAGATCCGAAAGATTCAAGATAAAAGTTCATATTGACATAAAAGTAATAATACTTCAAGCATACTAACTAAGCAATTATGTCCTCTCAAAATAACATGGCCAAAGAAAGTTCATCCCTACAAAATCATATAGTTTGGTCATGCTCCATTTTCGTCACACAAAAATGCTATCATCATGCACAACCCCGATGACAAGCCAAGAAATTGTTTCATACTTTAGTAATCTCAAACTTTTTCAACCTTCACGCAATACATGAGCGTGAGCCATGGATATAGCACTATGGGTGGAATAGAATATAATGATGGGGGTTATGTGGAGAAGACAAAAAAGGAGAAAGTCTCACATCAATGAGCTATGGAGATGCCCATCGATTGATGTTAATGCAAGGAGTAGGGATTGCCATGCAACGGATGCACTAGAGCTATAAATGTATGAAAGCTCAAAAGAAACTAAGTGGGTGTGCATCCAACTTGCTTGCTCACGAAGACCTAGGGCATTTGAGGAAGCCCATTGTTGGAATATACAAGCCAAGTTCTATAATGAAAAATTCCCACTAGTATATGAAAGTGACAAAACAAGAGACTCTCTATCATGAAGATTATGGTGCTACTTTGAAGCACAAGTGTGGTAAAAGGATAGTAACATTGTCCCTTTTCTCTTTTCTCTCTCATTTTTTGGGCCTTCTTCTCTCTTTTTTTATGGCCTTTCTCTTCTTTTTTTATTTTTTCCTCACTTGGGACAATGCTCTAAAAATGATGATCATCACACTTCTATCTATTTACAACTCAATGATTACAACTCGATACTAGAACAAAGTATGACTCTATATGAATGCCTCCGGCGGTGTACCGGGATATGCAATGAATCAAGAGTGACATGTATGCAAGAATTATGAATGGTGGCTTTGCCACAAATACTATGTCAACTACATGATCATGCAAAGCAATATGACAATGATGAACGTGTCATGATAAACAGAACGGTGGAATGTTGCATGGCAATATATCTCGGAATGGCTATGGAAATGCCATAATAGGTAGGTATGGTGGCTGTTTTGAGGAAGATATAAGGAGGTTTATGTGTGAAAGAACGTATCATATCACGGGGTTTGGATGCACCGGAGAAGTTTGCACCAACTCTCAATGTGAGAAAGGGCAATGCACGGTACCGAAAAGGCTAGCAATGATGGAAGGGTAAGAGTGCGTATAATCCATGGACTCAACATTAGTCATAAAGAACTCACATACCTATTGCAAAAATCTACATGTCATCAAAAACCAAGCACTACGCGCATGCTCCTAGGGGGTAGATTGGTAGGAAAATACCATCGCTCGTCCCCGACCGCCACTCATAAGGAGGACAATCAAAGAACACCTCATGTTTCAAATTTGTTACATAACGTTTACCATACGTGCATGCTACGGGACTTGCAAACTTCAACACAAGTATTTCTCAAATTCACAACTACTCAACTAGCACAACTTTAATTTCACTACCTCCATATCTCAAAACAATCATCAAGCATCAAACTTCTGTTAGTATTCAACACACCCATAAGAAAGTTTTTACTAGTCTTGAATACCTAGCATATTAGGATTAAGCAAATTACCATGTTGTTTAAGACTCTCAAAATAATATAAGTGAAGCATGAGAGAACAATAGTTTCTATAAAACAAATCCACCACCGTGCTCTAAAAGATATAAGTGAAGCACTAGAGCAAAAACTATATAGCTCAAAAGATATAAGTGAAGCACATAGAGTATTCTAATCAATTCCGAATCATGTGTGTCTCTCATCAAAAGGTGTGTACAGCAAAGATGATTGGGGTAAACTAAAAAGCAAAGACTCAAATAATACAAGACGCTCCAAGCAAAACACATATCATGTGGTGAATAAAAATATAGCTCCAAGTAAGTTACCGATGGAAGTAGACGAAAGAGGGGATGCCTTCCGGGGCATCCCCAAGATTTGGCTTTTTGGTGTCCTTAGATTATCTTGGGGTGCCATGGGCAGCCCCAAGCTTAGACTCTTGCCACTCCTTGTTCCATAATCCATCAAATCTTTTACCCCAAACTTGAA
This sequence comes from Triticum aestivum, assembly GCF_018294505.1. Taxonomy (NCBI): domain Eukaryota; kingdom Viridiplantae; phylum Streptophyta; class Magnoliopsida; order Poales; family Poaceae; genus Triticum; species Triticum aestivum. Next base: position 414,391,897 of record NC_057814.1, on the reverse strand, counting down.
AACTTCACAACACAAAACTTAACAGAAAATATCGTGAGCTCCGTCAGCGAAAGAAAACAAAACACCACTTCAAGGTACTGTAATGAACTCATTATTTATTTATATTGGTGTTAAAACTACTGTATTCCAACTTCTCTATGGTTTATAAATTATTTTATTAGCCATACATTCATCAAAATAAGCAAACAACACACGAAAAACAGAATCTGTCAAAAACAGAACAGTCTGTAGAAATCTGTAACTAACGCAAAATTCTGGAACTCCAAAAATTCAGAAAAAATAGGAAGACCTAGAAAGTTTGTTTATTGATCAGCAGAAATTGGAATCAATATTTTATCACGTTCTGGTGATTTTTAACAATTATTTTCGTGAACAGAAAGTTTCTGCAATTTTCTGCAAGATCAAATAACTATCATCCAAGAAGATCCTATAGGTTTAACTTGGCACAAACACTAATTAAAACACAAAACACATCTAAACAGAGGCTAGATCAAAGATTTATTCCTAAACAGAAGCAAAAAGCAAAAAAAAAACTAAAAATAAAATTGGGTTGCCTCCCAACAAGCGCTATCGTTTAACGCCCCTAGCTAGGCATAAAAGCAAGGATAGTTCCAGGTATCGCCATCTTTGGTAGGAAATCCTTCTATGAGACATCTCTCATCCTTAGGAGTTTCTTTCTTTTTATTAATTATCAAACTTCTAGGCACATAACCGAAAAAATCGTTTGTAGCAAATGGTTCCTTAATGATAGCAAAAAGATTGGGATGAATACTTATAGATTTGAGATCCGCAGTTTCCTTACTAGAGGATTCACCCTTATTTTTAGGAACATACATAAGCTTGGCAATTTTAGTTGGAGGACTTGGAGTATTCTTTATGGAAGAAAAAGCGGTTCCCAAGTTGGTAATGATACCCTCTCGTTTATCAATTCTAGTGGAATCCTGATTTATTCTTTCATTAACTATGGCTTCCTTCTCCTTAATATTTTTCAAAGTGACTCCTACCTTAGATCCATATTGGGTAATTTGGTTATGGATCTTTTTATCCAAATTTTCAATTAACTCTACGGTAGCAACTTTCTTTTTAATAATTTCAAGTCTTTGCATTACATGCTCCAAAGTTAACATAGTTCCATTAACCAAAAGAGGTGGTGAGCCAAACAAATCTATCATAGCATTATAAGAATCAAAAGTATGGCTACCCAAGAAATTCCGTCCGGTAATGGTATCAAGGATATATCTGTACCAAGGAGTAGCGCCTACATAAAAATTGCGGAGAAGAACGGAAGTAGATTGCTTCCTGGTAGATCTATTTTGAGCATTGCAAATTCTATACCAAGCGTCTTTTAGATTTTCTCCCTCCCTTTGCTTAAAATTAAGAACTTCATTCTCGGGAGACAACGGAGAAGATAGAGGACTAGCCATAACGACCAAGCAAGCGATAAAGAGGCGAACGGAAAAGAGAGGGAGAATAAAACGGCAAATGGTGAAGTGGGGGAGAGGAAAATGAGAGGCAAATGACAAATAATGTAATGCGGGAGATAAGGGTTTGTGATGGGTACTTGGTATGTAGACTTTTGCGTAGACTCCCCGGCAACGGCGCCAGAATGGCTCGTTGTCGGGAGTCCAAATCTTGACTTGACCTTGCGTAAGCCTCCCCGGTAACGGCGCCAGAAATCCTTCTTGCTGCCTCTTGAGCACTGCCTTGGTTTTCCCTTGAAGAGGAAAGGGTGATGCAGCAAAGTAGTGAAAGTATTTCCCTCAGTTTTTGAGAACCAAGGTATCAATCCAGTAGGAGGCCATGCACAAGTCCCTCGCACCTACACAAACAAATAAATCCATGCAGCCAACGCAATAAAGGGGTTGTCAATCCCTTCACGGTCACTTACGAGAGTGAGATCTGATAGATATGATAAGATAATATTTTTGGTATTTTTATGATAAAGGTGCAAAGTAAAATAAAAGCAAAATAAAAGGCAATGGAAATAGCTTGTTGTTGGAAGATTAATATGATGGAAAATAGACCCGGGGGCCATAGGTTTCACTAGTGGCTTCTCTCGAGAGCATAAGTATTACGGTGGGTGAACAAATTACTGTTGAGCAATTGACAGAATTGAGCATAGTTATGAGAATATCTAGGTATGATCATGTATATAGGCATCACGTCCGAGAAAAGTAGACCGACTCCTGCCTGCATCTACGTATTACTCCACACATCGACCGCTATCCAGCATGCATCTAGAGTATTAAGTTCAAAAGAACAGAGTAACACTTTAAGTAAGATGACATGATGTAGAGGGATAAACTCATGCAACATAATATAAACCCCATCTTGTTATCCTCGATGGCAACAATACAATACGTGCCTTGCTGCCCCTACTGTCACTGGGAAAGGACACCGCAAGATTGAACCCAAAGCTAAGCACTTCTCCCATCGCAAGAAAGATCAATCTAGTAGGCCAAACCAAACTGATAATTTGAAGAGACTTGCAAAGATAACCAATCATACATAAAAGAATTCAGAGAAGATTCAAATATTGTTCATAGATAAACTTGATCATAAACCCATAATTCATCGGTCTCAACAAACACACCGCAAAAGAAGATTACATCGAATAGATCTCCACAAGAGAGGGGGAGAACATTGTATTGAGATCCAAAAAGAGAGAAGAAGCCATCTAGCTAATAACTATGGACCCGAAGGTCTGAGGTAAACTACTCACACATCGTCGGAGAGGCTATGGTGTTGATGTAGAAGCCCTCCGTGATCGATGCCCCCTCCGGCGGAGCTCCGAAAAAGGCCCCAAGATGGCTCCGTATCTGGTAGTTTGGGGGTACGTAGGTATATATAGGAGGAAGAAGTACGTCGGTGGAGCAACGTGGGGCCCACGAGGGTGGAGGGCGCGCCCTGGGGGGTAGGCGTGCCAACCTACCTCGTGCCTTCCTGGTTGATGTCTTGACGTAGGGTCCAAGTCCTCTGGATCACGTTCGTTCCGAATCACGTTCCCGAAGGTTTCATTCCGTTTGGACTCCGTTTGATATTCTTTTTCTGCGAAATTCTGAAATAGGCAAAAATCAGCAATTCTGGGCTGGGCCTCCGGTTAATAGGTTAGTCCCAAAAATAATATAAAAGTGTATAATAAAGCCCATTAATGTCCAAAACAGAATATAATATAGCACGGAACAATCAAAAATTATAGATACGTTGGAGATGTATCATCCACCCTCGGAGTTGAGGGTTTGTACCAGTAGCTATGTGTTTAATCTCTCTCTCTCTCTCGTGTTCTTGAGATGTCACGATCTTGATGTATCGCAAGCTTTGTTAATATAGTTGGATCATATGGTGTTTTCCCCTCTCTGTCTTGTTGTGATGAATTAGGTTTTTCCCTTTGAGATTTCGTTGTTATCGGATTGAATACTTCTATGGATTTGAGAACACTTGATATATTTCTTGCAATTGAATACTCGTGGTGACAATGGGGTATCATATTGATTCACTTGATATATGTTTTGGCACTCAACTCGCGGATTCCCGAGGTGACATTGGGGTAATCTATGCATAGGGGTTGATGCATGTTCTTGTCTTTGTTTCTCCGGTAGAAATCTTGGGGCACTCTTTGAGGTTCTTTGTGTTGGATTGAGTATTATGATCTGAATTTGCTTTGGTGTTATATTAGTACGAACTCTTGATAGATCGATCGGAAAGAATAACTTGGTGTTATTTTAGTACGAACTCTAGATAGATCGATCGAAAAGAATAACTTGGTGTTATTTTAGTACGAACTCTTGGATAGATAGATCAGAAAGAATAGCTACAAACAATTCTTCTTATGTTCTCCGCTAGATAGGAACTTTGGAGTGATTCTTCATCGCACTTTGAGGGGTGGTTATGTGATCCAATTATATTACGATTGTTGAGAGATTGCACTAGTGAAAGTACGAACCCTAGGCCTCATTTTCAAGCATTGCAATACTGTTTTTTTGCCCATTTACTATTTGCTATCTTGCTGTTTTTATTTATGCAGATTATAAAAATATATTTCTACCATCCATATTACACTTTTATCACCATCTTTTCGCCGAACTAGTGCACCTATACAATTTGCCATTGTATTGGGTGTGTTGGGGACACAAGAGATTTCTTGTATTTGATTGCAAGGTTGTTTGAGAGAGACCATCTTCATCCTACACCTCCCACGGATTGATAAACCTTAGGTCATCCACTTGAGGGAAAATTGCTACTATCCTAGAAAACTCTGCGCTTGGAGGCCCAACACGAGTCTACAAGAATAAAGTTGCATAGTAGACATCAAGCTCTTTTCTTGGGCCGTTGCTGGGGAGGTGAGTGCTTGAAGGTATATCTTTAGATCTTGCAATTGAATCTTTTAGTTTCTTGTTTTATCACTAGTTTGGTTTATAAAAGAAAACTACATCAAAATGGAATTGAGGTTGCATCATATTATTGATCATCTTTATAATATCTTTCTTGAAAATGATGGATCAGAAACTTGTGCTCAAGTGTTAGAAGAAGTCAATAAAATGTTTAGCACAAAATATTTGAATGATGAGCATGATTGCAATGTTGTTAGTATGAATTCTTTGAATATCCATGATGCTAATAGTATGCAAAGCCATAAGCTTGGGGATGCTTTGTTTGATGAAGATGATATTTTATTCCCCCAAGTTTTGATGAGAAAATTTATTATGATGAAAGCATGCCTCCTATTTATGATGATTAAAATAATGAAAGTGGATTTGGAGAGGTCATGACTTTATTTAGTGATGAATCCACTATTTTGGAAGAGGTTGCAATTGACTATGACAACAAAGTTGCTATTTATGATGATTATGGTAATGACATGTATGCTATATTAATAATGATAACCATGAAACTTGTCATCATGATTTTAATTTTCAATCCCATGATAGTTATTTTGTTGAGTTTGCTCCCACTACTATTCATGAGAATAAATTTTCTTATGTGGAGAGTAATAAAATTTCTATGCTTGTGGGTCATGAAAAGAATGCTTTATGTGATGGTTATATTGTTGAATCCATTCATGATGTTTCTGGAAATTATTTATGAGGAAGGAACTTATGCTCTTACATATCTCAATAATATCAAGTTTCTTCACTATGTGTTCATTGTTTTGAAGTTGCACTTGTTTTGCCTTCCTATGCTAGTTGATGATGTGCATAGGAAGTGGGTTAGACCTAAATGTGCTTGCCATGTGTTTAATGATGCTCTTGTTATGTTTCAATTCTTATCTTTTATGCGAGCATCATTGAAATCATCATGCCTAGCTAAAAGACATTAAAGAAAAGCGCTTGTTGGGAGACAACCCAACACTTTTACCTACTGTTTTTGTGTGTTCCCATGATTATGCTAGTGTAGTAATCATGTTTTATTGCTTTTGTTTCAATAAAGTGCCAAGTAAAGCCTTTGGGATCATGTTGGGTGATAGTTGATTTGATCTTGCTGAAAAACTGAAATTTTTGTGCTCACGAAAATAATTCTTATTTTTAACATAAGAATGCTTTTGAGTTGATTATTTTTGCATAAGTTTATACAAATTTTCTACGTGGTCCTAAGTTTTCAGAATTTTTGGAGTTGCAGAAGTATGACTAATATTCAGATCTTTACGTACTGTTCTGTTTTTGACAGATTCTGTTTTTAATGCATAGTTTGCTTGTTTTCTAGTTTCTATGGCTTATATTGCTCAATATAAATTGTGGAAATGATATGCTATAGTAGGCATTGTGTGAGAACAATTATGAATCTTGTCTTTCACAGTACCAAAAGTGAAATGGTTTGCTCTTTATCATACTAACCTATCTCACGAAGTTCCGTTAAGTTTTGTGTGATTGAAGTTTTCAAGTTTTGGGTGAGATGTCGATATGAGGAGAATAAGGAGTGACAAGACCCTAAGCTTGGGGATGCCCAAGGCACCCCAAGGTGATATTCAAGAAAGATCCAAGCAACTAAGCTTGGGGATGCCCCGGAAAGCATCCCCTCTTTCGTCTCCAACATTATCGGTAACCTCACTTGGAGCTATGTTTTCATTCGTCACATAATACGTGTTTTGCTTGGAGCGTCAATTTATTTTGTTAGGATTTGCTTTCTGTTATTTAGAATAATGTTTTGCATATTTTATTTCAATAAAAGTGGCATTGATAGCCTTTACTATGCTTATTTTACAAGTCTACATGTTGCTGTTTGAAAACAGAAAGTTTATCGATGTTGCAAACATTCCCTAGAAAAGTCAGAATGTGGTAAAATGTTGAAACTTTTTGCATAATAAGCTCTGATAAATTTTCAATAGTGCGGTAGAATTTCCTAATGTTTGGAGTTGAATAAGTATTGATACTCTTGCATTGTTCACAGACTGTATTGTTTTGGCAGATTGCTGTTATGTTTGCATTGTTTGCATATGTTTGCTTGTTTAATGATTCTATTTGAGGATATGAGTATTAAATATGCAGAGGCATTTATTATGCAATGTATAATAATAATTTTAGTGATTTGCTACAGTAGAGAATGATAAAGTTTTTGCATTGGTTTATACTAACTTATCTCACGAGTTCTTGTTGAGTTTTGTGTGGATGAAGCTTTTAAGATTTAGGGAAACCGTGATATAAAAGGAATTAAGGAGACACAAAATCTCAAGCTTGGGGATGCCCAAGGCATCCCAAGATAATATTTCAAGAAGTATCAAGCATCTAAGCTTGGGGATGCCCAGGTAGGCATCCCACCTTTCTTCACCAACAATTACCGGTTAGTATCGGTTGATCCTAAGTTTTTGCTTCTTCACATGATGTGTGCTATCCTTGGAATGTCATTTTATTTTGTTTTGCTTGCTGTTTTAATAAAGTACTTAGATCTGAAAGTTTTTAAATAAAATAGAGTCCTCGAATAGTTGCCAGGGAGGCTAGGTAAGTGGCACACACATCCTGTCAACGAAGCTATTTTCTATGGAATTGCTCTAGTGCTTCACTTATATATTTTTGAGCACGGTGTGCTTTAGTATTTTTGAAGAAATTCTCTCTTGCTTCACTTAAATCAATTTGAGAGAAAGAAATATTATGCTCATGATCTTCACTTATATTTGTTTGACCTTATCAAAAGCAACACATGAAAATTAGTTCCAAAGTGATAGATATCCAAGAAGGATATAATAAAAACTTTCATGAAGATCATTGGACAAAATAAACTTGATTCCTTGCAATAGTTTTGAGATATGATGATGTGATATGTGAGTCATGTTGATGAGTAATTATGCTTTAGTAAGAATATTGGTGCTAAGGTTTGTGATTCCCTTGGATAGGCCCCGACCAATGGGGATTTTCCACGTGTAAAATCATCATTGGTTGGAGGAAACACGTGTCGGCTCACCGTTGGGACAGATGTCATCCACTCATTGGACACAAAGCGCCTATGATACGTCAACACATGGCACGGCCCAACAGAGGCCCACTCCTGTGAAAAGGCCGGCCCGTTTGACTTGGTCAAAAGGTGGCGGGCCGGCCCACGGCAAGCCTGTTAACGGCATGTTCGCATATAGCCCATTTACAGCCCGCTAATCCAGGGCCCGTTTACGGCCTATCCAAATTAGGCCTAGTAGCGTCATCTGGGCCGTCCAATATAATTCCAGCCCGTTTTAACTTCCGGCCCATGTATGGCCCATGACGTCTTTTGGCCCATATGAGGCCCTTAGTAACCCTCGGCCCATTAACGGCCCGTGGTAAAACTGGCCCATAATGAACAGTGTATCACTTTATAGCCATTAACGGCCCATTATTCCGTTGGGTCGTTTCCAGCCCATGTTATCTTTCGGCCTTCTCAGGGCCCATTTATTCTTGGGCTCATTTCCAGCATTCGTTTACTTTCGGCCCGTTACTGTCATTTTCTGCTTGTGGGCCAAATACAGCCCGTGGTTACAGTCGGCCCGTTTGTGGCCCGTTAATACGTTGGGCCATTTTCATAGCGTCATCAAATACGGCCGATTAATGACGGCCCATTATGGTCGGCCCATGAACGGACAATTTCAACTCTAGCCCATTTACGGCCATAATGTGGTCTGTTATTGGACCATGGTTGGCCAACCGATCATACGGCCCGTAGAAGGCCCATTGATGATACGACCCGTAGAAGGCCCATTATGTCTACGCCCCGTAGAAGGCCCATTGTTTCTATGGCCCTTAGAAGGCCCATTGTTTCTATGGCCCGTAGGAGGCCCATGTTAACTACAGTAAATATGTAGCCCATTGTTAATGTGGCCTAGTTTTAAAAAATAGGTTATTGCGGCCACTAGCAAACCGCGGAAAAAGAACTGCACTGACTACAAGAAAACAAATAAACAAGACAATAAGGAAATAAATAAGCAAGCAACTTACGCTAGGCTATCACGGCTATTACACATATTACATCCACTGGGCATCAAAGTTCGCCACAAGTGCAAATATAGGGAACAAAGCAGCATATAAACGCCGCAACAAAACAAGTCCAGAACTGAAACCACTTCAGAAGAGCTCAAGGAACAATATCCTGGGTACCCATAATGCTAGCAAGATGCTTAGCAAGCTTATTAACTTTCTCTTGTTTGGCGCTTAGATCCTCCAGCATTTGCTGTTGCACCAGAAAGTATGCATCTGAATTCTGCAGGGACTTCCTCAGTCCTTCAGCTTCCTGTCGCATAACATCTGATCGATGTCTTTCAACTTGAAGTTGAGACTCAAGAAGCCGAACTGATTCAGGCAGCGAGTTCGAAGAGCTGGCGCCAGTAGTAGTAGCCAGTAACTCGAACACTACATCAAGACAGGACTTTGGGGTTGTCTCAGTGTCTTCAATATTGTTTTTATCAGCTTTCTTGGAGAACAATAGGGATGTCTCACTATATTGAACCTTATCTGCATTACTTCCTTTACCATTGCATAACGGGGTACTCTTCTCCAATATTTTATCTATGTTCTAAAAGAGAAACAAACAAACACATCACAGGTTTACAATGTAGTATATGAAACTCATTTTGGTAAACCAGTTCAGTAGTAAGGTGGACAGGATAACAGCATGAAACAAACATATAATTATGTAGTATGGCCACTGTATGGTCTATATCATTCTAGTTTATGTTGCCAAATCAAGATAGATACAGTTCGAATCATATCTATTTAAGAAAAAGCAGCATAGACAGAATATAAGTGTGGGAAACTACACAGCAATAACAACACTTGTAATGTGCATGGCATGAGAACATAATTGTTTATTCAATTGAAACAGAAATCAACATAGAGCAAGTTACAACAGCAAACACGTTAAAGAAACAGGTTTAAAACATACCTGTTGCGCCATTGGAGTTTCAATTGCATCCTTCAAATTTGAAATTAGTTGGTATGAGTAAATACAGTGATGAAAGAGCAAAGTAGTATGAACCATAGCTACGGAACCTGACCTGAGAACAACTCTTCTTCTGCTTTAAGCGTTGACTTGGGGTTCGGAGTGGTGGTCCTCGTGCTTTGGGCACTGCAGTTGCCTTACTAACTGATCATGTTTGGGTGCTCTGTGGTGGAGACGGTGCTGTGTCAACGGGAACTGGGTTACTATCTGCTGGGGTTGGGGTTAGAAGGGGTGTAGCTGGTTCTCTGTCCAACTGTGTAGGGGTACAATCTGCGTGAGTCTGGGTTATGTGTGGTGGGGCTGGTTCTTGGGAAAGTACAACCGTGGTTCTATCTCCATCGACAGGTAGCACGATCTTTTCTGAAGACCATGTTTTTACTTCCACAGATACTGCCATCACCCCCTCCAATTGAAATGGCTGATAAACAAGAAAAGTAATTGAATGTACAGACATTGTAAGATACACAGGTGCAATGGATAGTAGGGAAGAAAACAGGGCATGACATAATTCACATTTATGTTGTCTAACCAAACAGAATAGCAGGACATAATTTCAAATATATGATGGCTAATTAAACAGGATAGCATGACACAATTTCACATGTATGATGGCTAACTAAACAGGATAGAATGACATACTTCAAAATATGATGACTATGTAAACAGGATGACATGATATAACTATACGATGTGTCTATTAAAGTGGTTGGCATGCCATAAATCACAAATATGCCATCGATGGAAACATGATGGCATGATATAATTCACGGATAGAATGACATAATTCAAAATATGATGACTATGTAAACAGGATGAGATGATATAACTATATTATGTCTTTAGAAAATGGGTTGGCATGCCATAATTCAGATACATGCTGTCTATGTAAACATCATGGCATGATATAATTCAAATATATGATTTATATACTAAGGAAGTGAGCAGAGGGCAATCGCATATATGATGTGTCAACTAAGGAGATGGCATTCAATATCGTGTATATGATGTAAAAACTAAGCATTGCAATACAACATATGCATGATATGAGTAATATAACCCTGCCAAGTTTGAGCATACACCTCAGGGGGATAATAGGACTGGTCATCTGCCTCTGAATCCTCCTCTGAAGAGCTATCTGTAACCAGCAACATATCTGCTTCAGCAGGTAGCATTGTCTGCTCTAAAGACCTTGTTTTCACTCCAGATTTCTCCATCACCAATTCAAATGGCTGATGCACAGGAAGAGCAGTTGAATATACAAACATTGTCGACAAAAGCAATGAGAAATACAAAAAAAGGACGGCATGATATAATTCACATATATGACGCTTGGCTAAACAGCATGGCATTGCATAATTCACATATATAATGCCTTGCAACAAGATAGCATTGCATAATTCACATATATAATGTCTTGCAACAAGATGGCATTGCATAATTCACATATATGGTAATTAGACACTAAACAGGTGGCATTCACACAAATCATGTCTAAACTAAGCAAATGACATAGCAATGCAAGATACCATACGCACGATATGAGCAACATAACCCTGCCAAGTTAGAGCATGTACCTCGGGGGGGTAGGACTGGTCATCTGTCTCTGAATCCTCCTCTGAGGAGCTATCTGTAACCAGCAAGACATGCGCTTCGTCAGATAGCATTGTCTGCTCTGAAGACCTTGTTTCCACTCCAGATTTTTCCATGACCGTGTCGAATGGCTGATGCACAGGAAGAGTAATTGAATGTACTAAAATTGTTGACAAATTTAACACGTAATAAAAAATGATGTCATGATATAATTCACATATAAGATGACTGGCTAACCAGGGTGGCATTGCAAAATTCACATATATGATGTCTGGCTAAACAAGATGGCATTGCATGATTCACATATACGATGAGAAACTAAGCAGATGGCATTGACACAAAGCATGTCTAAACTAAGCAGATGACATCTTTGATGTATACAGTAAGCAATGCAAGGCACCATATGCATGATATTACCAACATCAGCATGCCAAGTTAGAGCGAAGACCTCATGGGGTAAATAGGAGTGGTCTTCTGCTTCTGAATCCCCCTCAGAACAGTTATCTTCCTCTTGATTACGATCCGAAATGGGTGGAGGGGGGCTGCCTTTGCGCCCACCATGGAGCGACGTTTGCATGAAATTTTATTGCCACGCAAGGCTCGTCTCTTTCACTCTACATGTTCAATTCCATTGTGTACAATAACTGACATGCATAGGAATAAAACATAGTGAGATTATGTAAGGAGTGCATGCACAAATCCAGAGTGAAGGTAGCAAACTGTAGATAGACCCAAAACCAATGATAGCAGGCAGATAATAGCTTTAGTTAAAAAATACAGATAATGGCTCCTTTAATGTTTGTTTGCACCCAACATGAAACTCATAGTAGACACCTGAGATGAACCAGATAGTAGACAGATAGTACTGATTGCTGCCCTAATATGTACCCCACAACCATTTAAAAACTCAAGTTTCAGCATAAGTTTGGACCTGAGTCGGAGTCTAATAGGTGAACACGACGATAAAGTAGGATGTCATCATATTAAGCGATGCATAACATAAGCAGACACGGAAGAGTGCGACCTCTCTTGCGGACCCATGTAGTCCTCAAGGTCATCTGCTCAGTTGATGATGGTAATGCAGTTGTCGTGGCTGCCGGCGGCAGGGAAGAAGATCTGAGGCGGCGAAAGACAGTCTGGAGAGCGGATCCCTGCTGTGGTGAACCCTTCCGTCGTTGGAGCAGCTGAGCTGGGTGGAACACAACACCGCAGGAGCAGGACAAACCACACAAGGTTTTCTTTGACACATATCTGTAACAAAAGTAATTGTGTAAGGGCTTGTTTGAATTTGAGGATTCTAATAATGCAGGGATAGGAAATAGATAGGAATAGGATAGGAATGCATGTGCAAAACAGAGAATTTAAAAACACAGGATTTCTGCCAATCTGAGTGTTTGGTTCACAAGAATTGGAAGATCACAGGATGAAAAGAAGCATGGTGAGATTAAGTCAAACCACAAGAAGTGTACAACCTCTTTGGCGAAGCCATGTCGATCTCAGCGTGATTGGGTTGGCCGGTGAGGATGCTCCGGCTGACTTGGCTGTCGGAGGAGGGGAAGAAGATCTTAGGCGTCTGGAGATGGAGCCCGAGGTACTGCTCCGCTGTGATGGAGGGTTTCGTCATTGGAGCAGCTCCGGTGAGTTGTACGCCGCCGAGCCTGAAGCAGGACAAGAGAGACAATGTTAACCTGAGTGGAATTCTAATAGCATCTCCAATAGATGACGTAAAATACATAACCATGAAGTTCTAGATGTATACATCAGCTGCTCATCTCTGAACTTAACTGTCGAAACTGAATTTAACTGTTGAAACTGAACTTAACTGTCGAAACTGAATTTTGCTGTCGAAACTGAACGCACTAGAGGTGAGGCTACATGTCAGTCGACTGACTTTTTCATCTCTGGTCAGTCGATTTTGCAGCCGTTGGATACGAAATCAAGGGCCTGCAGTTCATCTTCAACCTCCACCCCCCTGAGCCGCCAGCCACCACCGGCTAAACAGCCGCCCCCCGCCGCCCGCGGCCGGCGGTGCGCCGCCCCGCCCGCCCCGAAAACACTCCCCACCGCC